>NC_044354.1:20251956-21451956 GCF_007364275.1 Archocentrus centrarchus
CATCCACTCCCGTCTTCGTGCGTAAAGGCAGTATTTTCTTGAAGTCTGAAACAACATCCTGTTAGTTTTAGTCCATATCTTCTTGTGCTACATAAGCAGGCTTGCGGGCACTGATGACGGGAAAAACAATGCACGGTGCAGTGGCGCAAACAAAAACAACAACAATGGGGCAATTACAGACTGATGCTTCACAACCTCCACTTCATTCTCTGTTATCTTCATTATTCAGCTCCTCTTGAATCAGCTATTAAAGGTAATTAAGCGATTCATCAAGTCAGTTTCAATTACTGGGAGCTTGACAGCTGCAGATTACAATCAGTAGGGGTGAGCGGAGAGACGGGGAGACTGAGAGAGGGAGGCATCAAAAAGTGCAAAGCGAGAGAGAGAAAACAGACAACAAGTGCTAACAGATCAGGCAACACCGAGATGGGCAACAAGCTCTCCTGGGCCTCAAGTGTTAATGTATCCGCATGACGGTCCGGCATGTCCAGGCACCTGTCTGTAAAGCAACAGGCTTCATAGTTACCACCCACTCATTTTGCCTCTGCTCTGTCATCAGCTGGCGGTCTTTGATACTACATCAGCTACACTATCATTACTCTGTCATGGACTGGAAGAACTGTAATGTTAATAATGAATAAAACTGCTCTTGCCATCATAACAGCAATCACACTAGAGACAGGAATAAATCTGCTGCCTAACATACAGAGCCCACTCGTAATAAAGCTCACATGTAGCATCATAAAATGTCCTCACAGGCACCCCTAATTTATGGCAGCCAGTTACCAGCTCCCTTTTTAAAAATCAGGTGTGCGTTGGAGCTAAGAGCAAGACAGAACGTGCAGCCATTAGGCTGGTCAAAGGACAGCTTCAATTTATGTTTGGCTGATTAACCCTGCTCTGTGCTTGCACAATTTTGCGCATTAGGTTAAGGAATAATTCATTTGGAAGGAACTATTATGCCTCTTAGTTGTCCATTAGAGTAGGGTTTACTACAGTCTTGATGGCTATCATAAGTCATCCAGCACACGTTGTAATTGCTGGACTAAATACAGAAGAATTGCCCCTATCATATACTGCTCATTGGGTATTGAAAATCCAAAAGGGCACCTTTATCCCCAAGGTTCCTTTCATCATTATATCAGCAGACTCCGCAAGGTTACTTTCTAATAATGTTAGCAGGATTGAAATGTGAAACACTGGATTGTAATTACATTTAAGATCCAGTTCAATCAGATATTACATTTTCTGCCATCTAATTTCTATATATCTCACATCCACATTTCACTTGAAGATATGATTAAGTCCAAACCAGGCTGAAGGAGAGAGGAGAGCAAATTTATGTCAGGGGATTTCCCATTATGAATTACAAATTTTCATGGGGTCTATTTACTTTCTGACAGTCTCCAAGTAGAAATGGCAGCTGATTTTAACACGCACCATCCTCTTTGGTCTCAGGGTAGACGCCTCGCACTTCACTGTCTTACATCACATTATCTACTTTATTTAACAATTTCATATATGTCTGCAAAGGACTCTACCCAAAACAGTAATGATGCAGCATATTCTCTGTATATAATATACTGTTTGCTTTGCATGAACCATAAATACTCTGTGAAACAATAAATAAGCAGCGCATTTAAATAAAGACAAAGGAATGTAGCCCGCACATTAAGAGGAAATGAAGGCTCTCATACTATATCCCAAAAAATAAAGAAGACATTTGTATAATCAGCCTAAGACCAAAGAGCACCGTTATTAAACACTGATATTCAGTCTTTTTGGTCTCCTCCGTTGTTCTGTCTTATTTCTGGGTTCAAGGCAGCTACAAGTAAATTTAGAATTACTAAAAATGTTACCTACTTCCAGTCTGCAAGATTTCCTACTATCAAACTACCAGATGCTTCCTTATCTCCGAGGATGTGCTTTGAAACAGATCCATCATTAAGCTCCTAAACAGGATGGCATTCGAAGTGAAGGATCTTATTAATCAGAGGACACTGGCAGCAAAAACTCAGCGTGCATCCGCTGGAAGCGGTCGTATCATGGACAGTGGTGATTGACAGTTTTTAGAGAACACACCACATTTAATTGCCAACAGTGAATTGCTAGTGCAAAAAAATAAACAAACACACAAATGAAAAACAACTACAAAAGTTTGCCTTAACTTCTGACAATGCAAAGCAAAGCAACAGGTCTAATAAAGATCCATGCTCAGCTAAATGTACTGTACATTTTAATTTGGATCTGCTGAATACTTTTTAATTAACTTAATGGGAAATTCTATATTTTTTGAACCTGGGCCCCCGTTCTGGATCAAAATTACTAATAGGGACAAACATATTTGGATACATTTGGGATCGGTCCAATGTTGAACAAGAACACGACACGGCAATGCAATCCGCAGGGCAATTATCCATATAAAAGTGCTTGTTTCTGCCACTAACTGATTTTAAGTGTGAGACAACACAAAGAACAGATGCATGTAACTGAAGTCTCACTCAAGCAGTCTTATAGGAGGTGAGGTGTTGCAGGAAATGTGTGTTAAGCAAGAGTTAGGGTGAGGGACAAGGGACACGTAGTGGTGAAAACACTCCTATCCCTGCACTGGGCATTGCAAAGTTAGCAGTGACCTGGGATCACTACTTCCACTCAAATAAGAGGATAATTCCTTCAGTGAGGCACATTTTCCTGAAGGAAAAGGATTTTATAAGAGCAGACAGACCTGCTCCTGACAGAATGGGAGGGGGAAGTTATATTTTGTTAAACAAACTTTCACTGATTGAGTGAGTCATCAGGATTAAATGGTTTGTCTGCAAAAATGTCAGAAAATATTGGAAGCTGTCAACTGTAATTTCCCAAAGTCGAACATCAATTAATCAAATTTTCTGTTATATTTTCCAAAACGCAACAAGACACAATCTATAATCAGACAAAGAAAAGCCAGTTTATTTTCTGTTAATTAACTAATCAATTAATTAACTAATCCTTGCAGCTCTAAAGGAGCAGCATGATTACACTGTTTACCTCTTGGTTGTCAACACAGAGGATAACATAATTGCTGGTGCTGGAAGAGCTTTCCACTGCTATAGCATAAAACACATAAATCACTGAGGCCTGTCTTGATGTCTTATGGATGAACTGCTTAAATGGTCTCATCACTTAACTACCAACTGACCCAACAACCCAGTTCCAAAGCAGCGTCCTGATTGTGAACACCACACAGTCTTGTCTCTCTTTCTTCCCTCAGATGTGGTTAAATTAGACTGGATTTTGGTTTAAAATTTAGATTCATTTTGAATTAAATGTATAGATATAGGAATATGTTTTTATTCAGCTTTCTGTAAATTACAATCAAAAGAAATGTAATAACAATATTGAAGACCATGGTGTCCATTTCTTAATAGCCAACCCCAAATTAAAGTCTTACAATATTATCCATACATACCTAAATTGGAAGAAGCCCTTCCTTCAGCAGCCCTGTCCTTCAAACCCTCAGCTATAGTGAGCTGCTGCTCGTGGTACTGCTTGGCCCTCTCCAGGTCCTGCATACAGCGTGCAGCATGACCCAGTCCTGCGTAGGCTCTCATCTCGATGGACTTCTCCTCCAGCTCTTGTGCAAGCTCCAGAACGTGAGTGTGGTAGGACATGGCCTTGTCGAAGTTACGGTGGTAGTGGTAGGCACTGCCCAGGTTACTATAGGCCCGGGCCTCCTCGCGTTTATTTTCCAGGGCCTTGGCGATGCTCAGGTGCTGCTCGTGACACTGGACAGCATTATCAAAGTCTCCCATGGCAATGTAGACGGCCCCCATGTTTCCCAGCTCGCGAGCCTCAGAAAGCTGATCTTTGGACTGCTTGGCCAGAAGGACGCACTGCTTGTGGCTGGCTAGGGCATTCGGATAGTCCCCTATGGCTGTATATACATGGCCCAAGCTGCTCAGTGCCATTGAGGCAGCCTAGAGAAAGAGAGACAGAGGCAAACAGTGAGGTACTAAACTGTGGGCGAATGTAAAGAAATTACCCCCCCCCCCCCCCCCCCCCCCCCCCCCCAAAAAAAATAATTGCAAATTAATTAATTACACCCACACTTGATCAACAGTGAGTTTCTGTTTTTTGGTTCTGCATCACGCATTCCCCACCCACACTAAAATGTCCTTTTACCCAGATGTACTGTACATCAAATGAGGGAAAAAAAAAAGAGAGAAGATCTAAACTCCCCAAGTCTCATAGGAGGCTCAGTGCTCAGAGACCGAACAACAAACAAAACCTGATTTGATTTTGTCTTTGGCTGAGCGGGGGGGGGTGGTGGTGGTGATGCAGATCAGTGCAGCAGCAGGCTTGTTTTAAAGCCGTCAGTTTGCCCACTGCAATCACGCTTCGTGGCGCGCCACCACCAACGGAACAAAGACACTGCTAATCAGGAGGGAGAGAATGGGTGTTTTAGCTTCACACCAGAGCTGCGGGGGGCCAACTGACTGGCTGCTTTCAGGATTTCACAAGCTAAAAACACTGAGAAATGTACTCCGGGTATTGTCATTTTCTCAGACTTTCCATTTTTTATAACCAATATCCATCTGTGAAAATCAAATTACAGAGAATACTGGCTATTGCTGCAAAATGAAAGGCATTTCAGTAAAATACAGAGGTTTCTCAACATTGAGATTTGACCCCCTATATAGCGCATTCACTGCAAGCTTATTAGCTGTTTATATAGAGGATAAACAGCTGGGAATCGGGGTCAGTTGTCTTTGCTTGAACAGATGTTCAATTACTCATGCAGGGGCATCTAATAAAGCATCTCCTTCCTGAGGTCCCACTCTGCATCCAGCAGCCAGGAAGAGGGTTGGATGAAGGCCAGCAGAGAGGACAGACACTCTGACAATTAAGGCCACAGTACTGCCCTGCTTGCAGCCTTAGCAACAGAAACGACCTGCATCATAACATAGCCAGAAAGTCAAAACTGGAAAATTAAAAGTTACAGTTACAGTAAAAGACGAGGGACCGCTTTGAATGCAGATGTCAACTATTCCCATATTGTTTAACAAATACAAATCAGGATGTAATTTAAAGTAATGTGCCGGAGAGCAGGAGATATTTTTTTGCTTTGCTCTAGCACCACTTAATGAAAATATTGAGCGCTCCGAATAAATAAAAAGCAAAGAACATTGCTGAGAAAGAAAAAAAAAATCAATACAATCGGACACTCTTGAAAATGCTTATGAAGGCAAACACTTTTCTCTGAATCTTTCATACATTCTTCTTTTCATTTATTTTTTTTTTTAATTTAAATGCACACATACACCCCAACCAGCCTATCATTCCATCATTTCACATAGCTGCTGATGCCTGGAATCAATTACCTGCTGACATAAGGACTTCCAGCAGTTTGCTCAAGTTTAAAGACTCGACAAGGCATTATACAAGCCCAGGGAGGCAATTATCCTCCGTCACAACTGTTGCTGTTTCATGTTCCCAGATAGCCTATCTAGAGCTGCTCAATTACATGTGCCTTTTGAAGCTTCCCCTCCATCTCTCCAATTCAAACTTCAACTCTTCTGAGCAGAAAACAGAGAGGATTCCTCATCTCTGTCTGTCTTCAACCAGGCGCAGTGGGAGACGTGGGGGGGGGGGGCGCACAATCATTCTCCAGTTGAGATGAGTTGCTCTTGTGATCAGTGTCCCTCTAAAGTGAGACTGCAACGCTGCGTTTTCTCCTCAGATGGAAGCCAAGATCGGCAGATAATGAGGAGCCAGCCTTCCCAGTTACAGAGGATACACAGTGTTTGGCTCGGTGTTTTGGACAGTACTTGGGACCATATGAATCTTTCTCACTTCTGACTGCAGTCCTCCCCACCACTGCTCATTTTGACTCCCCACTAGTTACAAAAAATAACACTCAGTCGGGGAGAGAAATAATGCAGCGTAATTTCTGCCAAATTGACTTCATTCTAATTTGAGTCCATTTCTTTTCTGCACTTATCTTTCCTCCCCTCCACATTCTTACTCTCTCTCCCCCACATCTCTCAATTCTTCTGGAGAGTCAGATCTGATTGTGTTTACAGAGTCCAGCCCCTCTCCGGATGTGTGCTGATTTGATTAATCCTAACGCCGTCCATTATAAAGTGTTGATAAACCACTGGCTCTTATCAGCAAACACATTTTGCACCAAAGGTCTGCTAATGAAAGGTAAACCAGTTCTGCCTGGGAGACAGGAGGGAAGGAGAGGGAAGGAGAGGGATCGAGAGGACGGCTGAGATGACATGTTAATCAGAAATGCTTGGCTCCATTTTTTCCCCTGACACGGACAGTGGTTTAGGATTTCTTGCTGATTCTTCTCTCTCAGCATCCACGATTAAGTATGTTTATATTTTGTAATACATAAGAGGAATGGCTGCTTTCATAGTACATGCTAGAAGTAATGCATTATACTTTACATAATTAGCCCCTTATGTCATGCAGCAGGGCTGCTCTTGATCACTGGGCTTGGTGGTATGCGAGTTGTGTGACTCTGAGCCCCTGGTGTGTGTTTTATTTCTTACCCTGGAACAGACGAGTGCTGCCCACCACTTCACTGCAGCACTGAGCTGTGTGGTTATGCCTCGCCTTGCAGCTGTGGGACTATGCCTCTTTGAAAAGCCTCCTTTTTTCACTTTGGACCTATGAGGTCTGATATACTCTAAACAACCAAGGCTATCATCACACACTGGCAGAGCTTATAGGACAAGCCTGGTTGCCATGGAGATCTAAATAGTTGGATTATGGTTGGCCTTGTAGAAGAGACTCCCACTACTATTCTTATAAACATAGGTGTGGGACCTCCTTCTGAGGGAAACAAAGACAAGGGCGAGTGAGCAAGCAAGCGTCCACTGCTTTGACGTCCTCTACATAAAAATCTCTGTGCCTGTTGCTTCTTCAGCTGAACCCTCTGGCTCTATCTGGTCAGAGCCATGCTTCTCCACTGATGCAGATTAACAGGTTTGAGCTAAAGAGGAAGCACAAAGGTCTGAAGTTTAAATTTGCAAAAATAAGATAAGATAAAATATGCACACAGCATAAGAGAGATAGAAATCGAGTTTGGGAGGTTTACGGTGTTAACGTTTGCTCTTTGTCCAATCAGCATGTGCTGCAGCAGGGCAGCTCCTACTTCAGTAAAGTGCTGTAAATGGTATTATATGGAAGAATAGAGGAGTCTCTCTTGGTGGAGATGGAGAAAATAATCACTCACTGGATACTCACTGTACCATACAAATGAATCTGAATATGAACAATTTGTGACTGATAAATTACCAAGAACAACCAGCCAACCCCCCTGTGAGCAAGCACTTGGCAACAGTGGGAAGGAAAAACTCCCTTTTAACAGGAAGAAACCTCCAGGAGAACCAGGCTCAGGGAGGGGCAGCAATCTGTTGCGACCGGCTGGGGCAGAGGGGATGGAGACAGGACAAAAGATACACAAACTAGAAACAAAAATTAATTTTAAGAAGCTAGGACCGGCAAATAGCAGTGTCAGTTATAAAAGCTGCTGTGTACTGAGTATACACCATCATTTACTCCCTGACTTAACGTGTGTTAAAGTGTGTGTGAGACCTGCCACTTCAAAAAGACGGAAATCGTTTGCAACACCACACACTCGCACGTCAGTGTATTCTCCTGCAAACACATGCACACATGAACAGCTGTCTAATTAAAAGCCGGTGCAGAGGGAAGGTGAGGAGAACCATGCACCAGCGTTTGCCTTAACGAGCTGGGCTTCAGTCAGCAACAGGAGCCTGGCTGGCAGGGAACAGAATACCCCACCACTGGATAGAGCGGGGTGCAGGGAAGAACAGAGTGGGAGGAGGAGGAGAAGGGCCCGATAAAAGGCTATGGAAGAGATTGTGTTTGAAGGATGAGAGAAGAGAATGCTGGAGACATCCCCAGGGCGAGGATGTCTTTAGATCTGAATTCACCTGCAGAGATGTCTTTTGACAAAAAAAGAGAAAACATCGCAACAGTAATAAACGGAACAGACCAGTCAGAGATGCTCTCAAAGGAAATTGAACAATGCTTTTTAAAGGTGTTCTTGTCTTCGTGTGCAAAAATAAACAAAACATATATGCATGTATGAATAAACGACAGTGAAAAGGGGGGAGCATGAAGGAGACACGCTGGTGATGTCACCGTGGAGGGCTGGGGGTGGGGATTTGTATGATAAAATATTCATCTGGTTTTATGGGTGTATATTCCATTCTCTTTCCTCACTCAGTGTTTGCACACAGATATGGATCCTATGGGAGCCACCATTAGATCAGCCAAATGACTGCCTCTCTGCCATATCAAAACCTTCTGTTTTTTCTAAGCAGGCAAATGCTCTGCTTTGCCAAGCGAGGGCAGGTACAGCTGTGCTTGATTGCTTGCTTTCTCACGCGCACACACACACACACACACACACACACACACACACACACACACACACACACACACACACACTGTGGCTGATAAACTCGGTACAATCCAAGCTCAATTCAACGTTGCATCTTCTGAGCCAAATTTCAACCCTCCTTTTCCTTTCCAAGTTTGAAAATAGCATTCATAAAAGTCATAACTTTGTTGTTTCCAGAATTGCAAATCAACGAAAGACAGGCAGTATCATCAACTGCACCTTTGTGAAAATGTTATTTGTGTTCGTTTGAGAGGAAAAGAAATGCAGACATAATTTAGCTGGCTGCCAATTTCTTTAATCAATCACCAGAGCTGATTTGATCTATTCACAGTGAAGAGATACCAGCGGAGCCACTTGTTTTTCTCTGACCTGTGCAACCTCCAGCTTGTAGATGAATGACACCAGAGGTAGGAAGGTTAATAATTCCTTTAGCCTTCATGGGACATGTGCACAAAGGATTGATTGTCACTAAAGGTCAAGCAGTGGGCACTCATTACAGCTACTACGCTGCCTGTCAGGCTACTGCAGTCACACATAGCTGTACATGCTGCACACACAGTGCAAACATATAGATGCAAAATTAAATGTATGATTAACTAATGATAATGATATGACAAGCTGTATTGTTTCTATACAATAGTCACAACCTTATGCAAAATAATGCACAAATATTCCCTGAGCTTTGTGAATTTTGTCATGCTTGTGCATCTGGGTGTGAGTGTGTGTGTGTGTGTGTGTGTGTGTGTGTGTGTGTGTGTGTGTGTGTGTGTGTGTGTGTGTGCGTGTGTGTGTGTGTGTGTGTGTGTGTATGTGTGTACTTATTTTTGCAATTGCATTCTGGAACATGTTTCCACTCATATCCACTTGTGTGTTTGTTTGAGGCTATATTCTGTGAGTTGGTGGCAAACAGGCAGCCGAGAGGAAGAAACACAAGAGGCGCGGAGTAAAATTGAACCTGACAGTCTCCATTGGTGTTGGTGGAAAATTTGACTGTTCCCTTTAAGTGGTGTGGGGGTTTTATATTTCAGGCTCCCTCTCTCTGACAATATGCTAGACAAAACAAGGTTTACAGAAATGGCCAAATGTTAAGTGAGGAAAAAAAAAAAAGAAGAGAGGGCAGCATGGTAACTGAGCTTCACAGCCCCCACAGCCTCTACCTCAGAGTGCCCGTCCCCTGTGACAGGATGTCAGCATTGTTCAAATGCAAAAGCAGCCCTCCTGCCTGCTGATATAAACACATGAATCTAAAGTCTGGTTGAGGAGGAAATTGAAGAGGTGGCACACAGGGGAAGTGGGGCACTGTGAATGAATCTTAATGTACTCTAAATCAGAGCAAAGCCTTGAAGGGTTGCACGACACTGCTGTTTATTTCTGTACTAAAGTCAAATCTCCACAGGCATAGCTGTGTGATGCCTGCTGCTGTAGGGAATCAATTCTTGAGAGACCTTGTGGTGACAGAAGGGGAAATCACAGTGGTGTTTCAAAGTCATCTGAGGGGGTGTGGGAGTTTGAGGTAAACATCAAGGTTTGCAAAGCCTCGAGCGAGGGACACAGAACAGAGAAGTGCACGGTGCTTCAAAGAGGGCACAACACCTCCTTTAAACTCTAATAATGCTGAATGTAATTGAAAATGACTATTCAAAGTTAATCCAAAGGTACTGCAGGTGGGATAAGCAACTAGGGTGGATACTGATAGGATTTTATTGATCATATGTCATTATCAATTCTGTTTATAGGTCCTCTCTTTATCCATTTACTATTGATTGATCCCTGATCAATTTTATGTGCAGGAACAAAGGAGGGCCACACTGGTTTTCATTATCACATCAATTTTTCTTTATTATCTCTGGGAGGTAAAAACAATGTAGAAACAGAATAGAAAAAAAGGCTTGCAAAGGCCCCAGTGCCTTGAGTTTCATATCATTCGAACACTGATAAAAGAAACTGAAAAAGCAACACAAGACTCTAAAGTTAGATTAAAAGGGGTGCAACATCTCATCATATAACACTGGTTTCAAAGCCTATCCATTAAAAGCTAATTAGCTGCCGTTATGGTTTCCTGCTGGGTCTGAGGACACGGTGCCAAATATAGCATAGCTTGTAGGCCCCCACTTCGCATCTGTGAGCATTCAGCAGGATACCAGGCAGTCAAATCCAAGGACGCGCAAGTCATGGGTTATTCAAGGACATTTTAGAGGCTTAAAGATGGGAAGTGTGTGTCTCTGTTAGTCCGCACAGCTGGACTAATCAGACATGCAGAACTACACAGCTCAATCTTTCTAATGGTACACGAGAAGATTTGGTTTGTTTGTGAGAGGAGAGGAGAGGAGAGGAGAGGAGAGGAGAGGAGAGGAGAGGAGAGGAGAGGAGAGCAGAGCAGAGCAGAGCAGAGCAGAGCAGAGCAGAGCAGAGCAGAGCAGAGCAGAGGAGAGGAGAGGAGAGGAGAGGAGAGGAGAGGAGAGGAGAGGAGAGGAGAGGAGAGGTCTGAGGACCCAGATCAATATGAGCTGGTCTGAGCTTACTTGGAGTACCCTGACACAATGAATGAAATGAAGAGTGACAACCAAATGTCCAGACTCTCACCACCTCACAGTTCTCTTTGAGAGGGGACCTCCTGTGCTGCTCTCCTCTAATCTATCTACAACACCAAGTTACTAAAACCTAATGGAATTAGACCACATCAGATTTCTGTATCAGCTCTTTTTGTTTTTAAAGTAGAATTCACAAAATGGTTGTAAATCTAGATCAATGTTGAAAACTGAAGAGAAGAAAGTCAGATTAAATACGCTGGCATAATAAACTACTGGTGTGAGATGCCTTACACCACCTCCTCAGTTCTATCTTTTCATATCTATTGATTTTCTAAAATGTGTGCATTTGGTTGCAGTCATGAAAAAAGCTGCACATCTTCACAAGTTTCCTTCCTCTGTTGTTTCAGCAAGTCAGAAGCAATGAAGCAGGTTTTGCTGCTTTCTGGTTGCTGGTTAACATGAAGTAGTCACAGATCAGAAGTCTCTAAAGTTTGTCTTCATCTTATTATTATGAGCAGACTGGTTAAATGACTGCTTAGAGATGCACATGACAGAGAGAAGAAAATATCAAATTTCTATATTGAAATTGACCCAAATAAGTCTTTTTCATATCAACAGTGGGCCAAGTGAATGTGTGAAAGCCAAAACAAAACACAGCTTTTTTTTGGCCGCTTTTATCTCACAACTCATGTTGTCATCAACCCGGTTTCCACAAGCAACAAGCAAAATACTGCTGTCAACAGAAAAGCTCTGATAAACCCGCTACACAATACCTGCACAGCAGGACAAATAAAGTTGGCACTGGCTGGTGAAATACCTGCTGGTGAAAATCTAGCAGCTAATGAGCCACATATTTTTTAAGGAAGTGGTGGCGACCATGACAGAGATAATGAATAATCACTGCTCTGTGTCAGCTGGTTGTATAAATACAGTCTTGAAAAAGGACTCTATGCAGTCCTGTGAAAAACTAAGTACACCCTGACTGCTTCCATAGGAATCATAAGGGTAAGTATTAGCCTGGTGCTGCTAATCGAATGCACCTGATTAACTGATCATCAGCAAGTGTGAGCACCTCTATAAAAGCAGTCGGGAGAAAAAAACCCAAGAGCTACATCTCAGACTCTACAGGCCTCAGTTAGCAAGCTGAATGTTTCAGTTCATGACAGAAAAAAATGAACACTTGTTTAGAAGGGCTGCTAAGAGAAAACCCCTTCTCTTTAAAAAGAAGCAACATCAAAATCAAAATAAAGAACAGCAGCACAGACCACAAGGCTTCTGGAGCAATGCACTTTGGACAGATCAGACTAATGTGGCCATAATGCACAGCGAAAATCAAACACAACATATCAGCACAAACACCCCGAGCACAGTGGTGGAGGGGTGATGATTTGGGTTTGAGGACCTTGCAGTCAATGAGTCAAACACAAACTCTGTATACCAAATTATTCTAGAGTCAAATGTGGGGCCATCTGTCTGTCAGCTAAAGCTTGGCTGAAATTGGGTCATGAATCAGAACAATGATCCAAAGCACAGCAGGAAATCTATAATAGATTGGCTGAAAAAGAAAAGAATGAAGGTGCTTGAAGAGCTCAACCTGACTAAAATGTTGTGGTGGGACCTGAAGAGAGCTGTGCACAAACAAATGCCTGCAATCCTCAATGAACAGAAACTGTGTAAAAAGTGTGAGCATAAATTCCTCCACAGTGCTGTGAGAGACTACTGATAAAGTCAGACAGAAAACGATTACTTCAGGTTGCTGCTGCTAAAGGTGGTCAAAGAAGATGTTGAACCATGGGGTGTACGTTTTGAGATGTTTTTTACACGACTGTATGAATCGTTGATTAACATGTTCACCAAAAAAAAAAAAAATTGTCTGATTTTTGTTTTTTTTTTAGCTTGCTCTGCCCTCTAGAAGCCAAAATCAAATGTAAATTTTAAGCGGATTAGATCACATCACTAATGCATCACTAATGAACGTCTGAGTCTGTCTTGGGGAACAATGTGCAGCGGTACTTGATGCCAGCTGTTCCCCTCCAAATGCAGCTAAACATGTAGTTTGTTTCAGTCCTCTGTATAAAAACAATAAAAAAATTAAATGCTCCCATCCAAAAAAACCCCAAAAGCCTCTCACCTCTCATGTGGACATTAAATAGCTAGCTGAATCACGCTCCATGCTGACTCCTGTCATCATGCTTTGCAGTATTAGGCAAATAAATCAGCAAAGACATACAGCTGAGTGAGTGAAAGTGCCTTGTTCTACCTCCAGCCAGGCACACAAACCATTTAAATCTCTTCCTCCCTCTGTGCTTTTATTCCCCAAATGTAATTACAAGCCTGGTGATGGTGGCTACTGTGGCCAAGGCAGTCTGCAGAACACGGCATCAACACCAGCACTTTGTGGGATCAAAAGACGGGGCTATCCCTCCAAAGCACTTTCGCACCTCACTGCTCCATAGAAAGTGGCTCCTCCAAGCGACACCAGACTAACCCCGTGCTTTCAGCACCATGGGTGCTTTGCTTCAGCTGCAGGTGGACAGAACTGGTCTTCCTGATAAAGCCTAAAAGGAGGATTTCAGCACTGGCCTGTATTACACATTCATAAAAACATTACGCACGTATGCGCACAAATACACATAGGCTCAAAACCGTGTGTGCACACACTACCTCCCACTGTGACAGAGATTTAAGACAATGAGGATGGTAAGCTCCCTTAGTGCAACACGATGGAAACCAAATCCCAGAAACATTCCATTTCCTGTCCCATTTGAGACGTGTGTGCCTCCTGGGGTGACGCTGTGCCTATTTTAAATGTGTGACTCTGTGTGTGAAGGCAGAACAATCAAAACCAAATTGCCTAATTAGTCTTCTTAAGTCTGAAAATTCCCCGAGACGTACAGCTGAGCTCTGCTGACGCCATTCATTTGCAGGTAATATGGACAACTAAGAACAAGGCGGACTATTAAAAAAAAAAAAGGCGACTGCAGATGAGAGATCGGGGACATTCCAGGTTGTAACATTGGGGTGTGGCACAGAAGACACAGGAAGGAACGTTCTAGAAATAATCACTGCTTTTAAGGCATGTTTTGTTGGAGATGCTGGGCCACCTGCCAGTGGCGCCTTTAGCTGTGAGCACACACCATGGGACTCTGATTGACAGAGAGGGTAAATAGTTGCTAGCGGGGGCCCTGATTGTATCTCTTGCCTCTAGCAGAACAGGAGCCAGAGTAGAAGGGTGATTGGCTTTTGTTACAGCCCTTCAGCCACAAATTAAGTTGGCATCTCAGCCAAGCCACCACACGCACACACAGCCCCTGTGTAAATAAATAAATAAAATAATACAAAGCACTTCTATCTCTGCTTCTTTAACATAGGCCTTCTTAGGAAAAAAAAAAAAAAAGAACATCACATACTAATGGTGAAAAATGCATTGAAGGAATTTCAGGGAAAAACGGGTGCTCAGGGAATAAGGAGGCAGAGCTAGAAAGAGACAGAGAGCAGAGAGGCAAATATGTTTACCAAACACTCTGCAGGGACTGTGTTGGAATTTGGAGGCCTGATTTTTCTGGAATGCCTCTTGTGTTCAGGTCACGCAATGTAAGAAGGGGATCTGCCAGCGTAGGAGGAATACTCTGCTAAACTCTCTATACTGAGGACAAGCTGAAGCCAAAAAAACAAAAAGTGCTCCAGGTGAGGGAAACTTTGTATGCTGAGAAAGAGCTAAAGAGCGTCAGCTGACTCAAAGCAGACACATAAGCACCAGTCAATTTCTACTTCCATCAGTCATGGACAAGAATGATGGGGGGGGGTTAAAAAAAAAAACACCAGTGTGGCTTCAAACAAAGTGGATTTTTGTCTGTGTTAGATTGGCCACTTCACACTGGAGTGACGGCGCAATCACAGGCCACTTCTGCGCTGCCATTTAGCAACAGAATGGAGGCTTCGCAGCCATAACATTTGCCTTACTGCTGCTTAATAAAGGCGAGTTCCCTGCTTTAGAGGACACAAGGAAAAGAGAGCGAGAAGGGGCGGAAATGAAAAAGGAGGGGTGGAAAGGAGGATGGAGTTAGAACTACAGCTGAGCCAACACCAACAACTATTACATGACTCATCTCACATCTGCAGCTCCGAATGGCCTAACTAAGGTGGACTGTAGTTTTACGCCAGCCTGCTGAGCTATATAGCCAACAGACACGCAGGACAATAAATAAGACTAGATTCTTTCAATAATACTTTCTGTAAATTTCATTACTGTCTTATCTAATCGGGCTCTGATCATTTTCCCTTTGAATTTTGTTTCTGTATAAAATCGTGGGACCTGGTATAATAACACACCAGCCAGGAATTTTTTTTTTTTTTTTTGTGCAGTATCCACTGTTCTGACACTATATCAGTACACACAGTCAATATAAAGTATACGGTATGCAATAAACAAGTGAAGTGCACACTAGAGACAAGCCCATAGAAAGCTTATCATCTCTGGGAACATGAGATTCCTGCACAGTCGGGTAACAACCATAAAGTGATTTTTCTCTTGTGCATCTCTTCTGAGCTACAGGCATACATGTGCAAACACACAAACTGCACACACATACAAAGACAACACTGAAAAAGGTCCCTTTTGTCTGCTCAACACTGATGAAAAGCTACCCACTGCGAACTTCAATCACATTGGAAAATGAGTTGGAGACATGCTGTAACCCCGACAGCGTCATTAAGCCTGTCAGTCAGTGTGGGGAGGGGGAAACAGCCATCGGCCTTCTTCCGTGTGGCGTGTAGCCTCGAACGAGACCCGGAGGTACCAAGAGCCCCTCCAGTGCTGATACTATGTCTGGCACTGGCATAATGAAGCTATATGATTATGGATTCTTCATTGTATGTCTGTAAACCTCCAAATGCCAAACAGCCAGACAAAGAAATCATGCATATTTTAATAGCATTAATGGTAGATGATAACACACACTATCATGAGAAATGATAGCTAAACCCCATCAAATACATGTTCCCACGCATTTAGAACCCATGTGGTGCACACACAGGCACACACGTCCAAACAAACACACAGTCAGAGAAACGCACACTACATAGAGCAAGATAAGCCTCCACACGCTGTCAGAGGCTAGTGTGTGATTGGCCTCTGTGGAGCTACCGCTTCTCTCATCATTAACTCTTCAGAGGATCACGCTACTCTAATCACGCTAAGCCTCTCCGAATGGCGATGAAGTCAAAAACGTGCCCATGCACATATTCACGAGCGCCCGACTCACACACATACGGGCAAACGCTTTCACCGCAATCACAAAACATAACACACACAAACAGCTGTATGCAGTCTGTAAAAGCAAGCCTGATATCAAAAACAATATGAACCAATTACGGCCAATTTGCAGGAAATTTCTGAAACTAAAATTCCCGTCTTCAGTCAAGGGTGTAATTTCACTCTGAATATGGGAACAATATGTGCGCCTCACTTTTTGTTACCCAGTTTTTACATTTTCCATTTAATGAAATCATTAAAAGACCTGAACAATACATCGCACTGTCCAGCAGCCAAAGTTAACTTTATCACAATGTTTATCACTGATTTAAGTCATGCTGAGTGATTACCAAGCAGTGAACACTCACAAATCAAAGTATCTGTGTTCATTGTCTATATCACCCACCATTCTGAGGTGCAGGTATTTCTGTACAGGTGTTTCTCTTAGGTTGACTGCTCTCTTTCCATTTTGTGTGAAAGGAGGGATTTATAGATGCACACAATATATCGTAACACAAACTAGTTCCCAGTTTTTAGGTTAAAAAAAAAAATCAGCTACAGAAAGCAACCTAGCAACTCTGTCCCCATGTGGGCACTGTGTTAGTACCTATATGTTTTAATAAGCAACAGTGAACATTACAAAATTTTAACCTGACATTTCTTTAACAGCATATCTTATTACTGGAGGTCATTAGGCTTTTGCGAAGCGGAGGGAAACAATGTAGCCACAGAGAGCGAATTTAAGCACAGCAACTTCAGCACAGTGTGCTTGTGTGTATCTAAATGTGTGATGAGAAGGACACATCTTGGTCACAAGCAAAAGCCAAATGGCTACAATTAGATCTACTGACAGCACCAGAAATAGCTACTTAGTTCCAAAACTGAGAAAGGACACAATAAAATGATCCAGAGGACTGTTTAGCACTGAGTCTTCTGCTGAATATTCTCTCTGTCCCTTCTGCATATTCGAGAGATTTTTCTGAGGTTGGTGTGTAGCCAGCTAATTCCTGACTTGACTGTTATTTGGAGACCGTACCACATGTACTGGAAGGTCAAGTATAAGCAGAACCCAGAGGGCTTCATCTCCTCCTAAGATGGAGTACTTTCATTTCACGCACTTGGGGCATCGTATTTTCTCTTCATTTTATTGCTCTCTGTCTGATGGCTTTCCACAAAGACACATTCCACCTCCTCATACAGAAACCGGGGCTCCTGTCCA
Source organism: Archocentrus centrarchus (assembly GCF_007364275.1). Classification (NCBI taxonomy): domain Eukaryota; kingdom Metazoa; phylum Chordata; class Actinopteri; order Cichliformes; family Cichlidae; genus Archocentrus; species Archocentrus centrarchus. The sequence continues at coordinate 20,269,383 of NC_044354.1, forward strand.
AGAAAGACTGGGGAAGGTCTGGATACTGTGCCACAAGGACAAGAATGCTGACACTGCTGTATCTTGGGACAAAAGCTAAAGATAAGAGTGGCGAGAGACAAAGCAAAAAAGAGAGCATTCTCGGTGTATAGGAGTTGTTAGGAAGCTCGAGCCAAGCCAAACTGAGGAGCTATAATCCCCGGCTTTGGCATGATGTCAGACAGAAGACCATTTCCTCACTCTGCAAATATGCTGCCTCCTACATCCCTGTGTGTGCAGCAGCTATATATAATGTAAACATCAAATGCTTGTAGCTGCGCTGACCTCTCTCTCCCGTGGGAGACCCCTTCTTCACGTGTAATACAGAAACTATTCGCAAACACACGTGGACTTGTCCAAAACGCCACCGCTCTGTCTGAATTTCACCTTATCTCTAAGGACAAGCTCATCTCTCGTTACAGATAGCTGACTTAGGACTTATTGGGTTCCTATTTTTGGCATCACTCTTTAAATTTTGGAGAAAGAAAATGCACAGTAGGAGGGGGCATTTCTTCACAATGCGACCTGTTTCAGTGACAGAAGAAAGAGAAAAAAAATACTACACTGGGAATGGACTTAATGTAGCTCTTTTTTTTTGTTTGTTTTGTTTTAACAAGTAACACAAATCAGCCACAAGATTAAAACCTGGCTAATATTATGAAGTTCTCTCTTGTGCCATCAAAACTGCTTTGACCTGTAAAGGCGTTGATGTGGGACCTCTTTGGATATCCCATTGTGTCACCAGGATGTTGGCAGTAGATCCTTTGAGTTGTGGTGTGCCTAACCTTGAGCCTCTACTCTTAATCACCAATTAGCATGGACCATTTCTGCATATTGACGTAAGGCAAATGGCATCAGCTTATAATGCCTGTTAAAGAGGCTGAAAAACAAACAACACCAACAAAATCATACATTAAACGCCCGCTCCAGAGGACATCTTCTAAATGCAAATGTGCACAGATCTCTCGACGCCAGCCAGTGCACAGGCAGAGCGTAGCTGTGGAGGGAGTTTCCTTGGATTTGTAGCTCTCCCTTGTCACAACAATGTCTTTTTACCACAGGGCTGCTGACATGATTCATGAGCCAGAGGAGTTGATGTGGTGTTGGTGTGCAGGCCAGATAAAACTAATATAGGTTTCTGTGCTGGAGTGTGCTTTACAAGTTACTGTAGCTAAGGAGCCATTTCACACTGCTGAGCTAGAAATAGGTCTTACTGTAGCTAAATCAACCCAGTCTACCCATCCCCAACCTTGTCAATGCAGACGGTATTACACTGTGCCCACATAATTTTACACACATTCAATAAAGAGACACACACACACATTCCTGCTCTGCTTCTCTTTTTTCCTTTTCCTCTCTCTGTTTCTTTATTCCCTTCATAACTACTTTCAATGGACCTCCATCTGTCCTTTTTGCCCCCACCCTTTTCCAAGTACCTCTCTTTCCTTTGCTCCTTCTCCTTCATTAAAATGGACTTCCTAAAGCCTCCATTCGTCTTGCTGACAGCTCCACTATCGATTGGGCCGGAGAAAGGGATGCAGTTCCAGAGCTTTAAATGGCTCTCTGGCCAGCCTGGATGAGGGCTGGGCTGGACTAGGGCCGGAGGGAAGGAGGGAGTGCCAGGTTTAAGTGGGAGGTCTGTCCAGAATCTAGACCCTGACACATTTCTGGTCACCAGTGAAGAACACCAAGACTGCCTTGATGGCAGTGATCAGAATTTACATGAGAATGACTCACCGAATCTGTAATGAGGATTACACCGATGTGATGAGATAATGAATTAATCCTTGACTATAAAGACAACACATTATCCAGCCTCTCTGGACCACTTGAAAGCTCTCCAGAAAGCAAGTAATATAGTGGGACTACTCAAAATACTGGTAAGGAGAGGTAGGAGTTTTTCTGTTGGGTACTCTGGCATGCAATCTATTCCAATCAAAGCCACGTGAATTAATGGTGCACTGGCTGGCACCTTTAATCAGGCTTCATCCCTTATTGTTATACATTTTCTAAGAGAAGATGAGTTGGCACCTTCCGTCTTCATCCCTCTTGCCGTGCGACATCAAATCTCTCTGCACAGATTAATGAGCAGACATTTGATTTTCCTAATGATTAAAATTTCTATGGCGTACTCAGTGTCCTGAGGCGCAGCGGAAACTGCAAGGAGCACGATGGATTGTTGCCTCTCTCTGACGATCGCTATCTGTGATGATCATGTAGTGCATCACAACAGCGTGACAGAAAGCACTGCTTATTTGTTATTTAATCAGTTGCCACTGATTGGATATCATGGGATGAAAAGATAGGCAAGGTATGTTATTTAAGACAAATTACTCAACTTCCCAGCTCTGAGCAGTTCAAGCCACAAAAGGAACTGTAGCGTTAAAGTCTTGTTAGAGTAGCATTAAACACAGGGATTGTGATGCTTTTGCATTGATTCTTTAACCAGTAAATCAAAAAGTCCTTACAACATCCAGATTTGCAGTCAATTTAAAAAGCCAAGCCCATGATAGCAAATAATCCTGTAACAGTGCACTGCATCTCCTTTTTCTAAAAGCAACTCTCACATAGAATATGGTGATATGGTGTATGATTCTATAAAAGCTAAATAGAGAAAGGAAAAAATACATGATGAAAGGAGGAAATGGAAGAGGAGAAACAAGAAGAAGTGGAGGTGATGTGGAAGGATAGAGGAACGGAGAAGCAGAGCATGGGGCATTGTGGAGGGAAAGAGGGAGGAGGCGGCAGGGAGCACTAGTCGATATAACGGCAGTCATTCATCTCTCTGACAGCCTTCCAAATGCTCCACTGGGGGAGACACAACACTGCGTCACCTCGAATGCAGCAAATGCACAGTGCAAATACGCACACCTGCATACATGTGCGTGAATATATAGAGGATATACAGCCTGGACTCTTGTGCGCATGCATGCAAGGAAGTCCACATTCTGGGTCAATAGTGTGTTGTGGGACAAATCAGTGCACACACACCATCATACCGGAACCTGTAAGGTGGAAACCATTGATTCTTTTTACAGTCTCACATTCTGCTTCATGTTTGTTTGCACACTGAAAGACTAACATGCACATGAACAGGACATGACACAATCACATCACACTTGAATACGCGAACACAGATGTGTGCTCACTTTAATGCACACGCGCACACACTCAAACATATACACACAATCCTTGTTTTCCGGCTCTGGTCATGGCTCATTGGCCGATGCCTGCCGTCCATCTCTCATGATTCATGGCTAAGCGAGTGGCTGTAGAGCAGTTCTAAACCAGTGAGCTGAGGAGAGCCTGTGTGTCATTAAGGCAAAGCGGGCTGGACATGCTGTTAGGGCCGCTGCACTACAGCCGGCTCTGTGCCTCGGTGTAGCACAACAGGAGGTGAGGAAGAAAATACTTCTGTACAAGGTAGTATTGCTCACAGTGGTTTTAATGTCAATAGCTGAGTGCACTCACAAAGCTACCTTTCACTATGAAGTGTGAACAGTGAGGAAGAGGTGTGTTGTCTTTTATTTAGTCAGACAGCAATCTCTTCCTGCCCCCACCCAGCATTTCTGCTAAATTAACCCCTCTAATCATCCCCAAATCCCATTTAATCAACAAAGCAGTGAAGGCTAGAAAAAAGACAAGGGTGCCAAGCTGCCCCCTCTTCCATCCTCTATTAGAGTCGGCCCCAAGATGGGTGGTGGAGGCACACGTCCATACACTAATGACTCCTTAATGATCCCCTCCTCTGCTGGAGTGATGACAAACACTGACAAACCCTGACCCTGACAAGAGGAACACCCACACTTAGTCCTCTGCCTCATCCCTTATTTAGAGGCTCATCTCTCAGCCCTCAGCCTCATTATACCAGCTAGATTCCTGCAGGATCCACACTGCCCCAAACATGCAGCCAGATAAACACCCATGACGACACAATCCGTGTCACTTTCAGCATGAGGGGCTGAGTTTGAACAAATTCCTTGCAGCAGATGGAGTGCTGCAAAGAACGAGAGTTTAGATAAACAAAGCCAGAATTAAAACGAGGATGATGGCAGAAGACAAAGTAGTACTGCAGAGTCTATGGAAGAAAAAAAAAACATTGTGTGTATCCTTTTTACTTTTCTCCGATTGTGATTTCCATTTCAGCTTGGGGTTGGGGGAGTCAGCAATGGAGACTCTTTTTAACATCACACAAGACATAATTATAGAGTGCACCACTGCCAACCCACCTCAGTTTCTCCTAAATACTCACACACCAAATTAGGGGTTACCTCCTTCTAGTTAAACCTACTATTTAAGTTGAAAACATCACAGACAAACAGAAGAGGCGGCAAACAGGAGTATTGAGAGGAAAGACCTAGTTTAACAGCTTTGTTTCACAATGACAGAGAGGGCCTTTGTTAAATACAGTTACTGGCAGGCCTTGGATGAAGCCAGGTGTGGAAACTGGGACAAAACAAAAGTTGGAAAAGACACGCAGCTACAAAGACTAGCAAGTTAGTTTGTGTTTTATCCATTCTGCTGCACATATTTGACAGCTTAAAGTCTGCTTAAGGTTATTTCCAAAAGGCAGTGAGCTAAAGAAAAACACAAATTCACACTAGCCAATGACCTCACTTGTTTGGACTGCAGCTCCTGGTCCCATTCGTGGATGACAGAGCGTTCATTCTCTGAGCCGCTCCCCGACTTTGCCGTCTTTTCTGTTTTGTTTTCGCTTTCCCAGCTCTTCATCGTTTCAAATTCATAACGATTAACGATCAGCGTCACACTGGTCAGCCGAAGGCAAGGATCCAACACGATGCCTGGCTGTTCTGCTGCACTGTACCATAAAGAGCCGCAACAGAGATTTTCCACTGTTATTAGAAGTTGAAAAGAGATCCTAGACCTGGCATCTTTACTGACATAACAGAATCCAGGTACTGTGCTTGAGTTATAGAGAACCCTCACAAGAGATCCCTGCTTTTTGTCTCTCTCTGCTCCTTCATCACAGACAGGAAACTGTACACCACGTTGTAAAGAACAGTAGCTGTTGGGGCACAGCTTTGATTTACATCTATTGCTGTCAGTTGTGTTATTAGTACCAGTAATAGCACACATACACACCAAGGTATATGTTGCCTTGTGATAAACAGTATGCCACATTCCCTCCTTTATGTGATTAGGAGATAACTCATGTTCATTACAACGTATTGAATTTTTTTGCGTGTGGCGGCTATAACTCCTGTTTGTTAGCCTGCTCATCAGTATTACTGCTGAGATATGGAACCATGGTGACAATGCTACTGCAGCAGCATTACTTATTTCAAGGTGAAACTAAATGTGAACAAGTATAATTGTAATAAAAAATGATTATTAATTCCTCACTGTAAATAAAAGCAATAAAGCTAAGAATAATAAACAATGAGTCCAATTTAACCTTTCTTCTTTTCAGTAATCTTCTTGAAACCTGTGCGATATCTAGCCTCATGAGATTTTTGAGTTGTTTGACTTTTCCTTAATGATACCACCACATGCTCAGATGTCAGTAATTAACTTAATGAGTGCAATCTTACTATAATCTGTAGCCATAATGACTTAAGAATGCAATGTTTTGGATATAACCCTTGTTCCCTGATTAGTTCAAGCAAGTATCCTACTACGGGAACCTTTCTGTGAGCCCTCATTAGCAGCTTAAATACACCAGCCCTGACTGACTGACACTAGTGACGCCACTGCAGGAGGAACTGGGATTCTCCTCCTATATATTAGGCTGACTCACTGTCATTTAAAACAAGCTCCCCTCTTCTTTGCTTCTATTGCAAGAACAGTGGCCTGGAAGGATACTCACTCGTACTATTATAGCACTCATTTTAAATCTTTCTGTGGGAAAAACACTGATTCCTGCATTGCCGAAAAGACAGTTATCACAGTGGCATTTCATAAAGGAGGGGCCACATCCTTTAAAGAGACTGCATTAAAGATTGGGTGCACTGGGGTCGAAGCTTTGACATCTAACTTAAAACCCTAGAAAATGCTACTGGACATGCCCAGCATGCAGCTGTGCATGTTGCTTGAGATAAACTCTCTTTAAGAGAAGGCATAAGTTTGCCAGGTCCCTGGTGGTATGTTCACACAGGCCATCAGGAGACTAAAGATCTCTGCTACAATCAGTCATTTCCTATCCAGTAGGAAAAATGCTGCTTAGATACAGAATTTCCCATGTGTGGTTTTGACAAAAGGAGAAAGAAGAAAGACGAGCAATGACGGCTCACCATTTCTCAAACTCTGGGTCCTGACCAAATAATTCCACAGTGTACATTAAAGACTGCGTGAACAACAGTGCTCCTTGAAGGAAAAAGGGGCAGCCAGTTGTGAAAAAGACAGGATCAGGCTGCACACTGACCTTAGTATTCCTGGAGGAAACTGCATGTATGTTTGATACACACAGAAAGTGCATGGAGCTTAGTTGGTGCTGAAAACGTTAAAGGTTGTCATCTACTCCACCTGTTCCAAGCATTTAGAGCATTGCCTAGATATGACAATTTGCATATTTTGCTACTAGCTAAAGGGTGCTGCCCCATCATCTTTCTATCAAAATCAATACAGCTGGGGCTGAAATATCTACCATATAAATCCCAATAGGTGAGATGTCTTACCCTTCTCAAAAAGGTCCTGTAAGAATGACAGTCCAACTCCCACCGAGCACTGAAAAGGACTGATTTTGATTCTGAGCCCAGCTCAAAAGCACATGGCACTTAATCTCATTTGACATCCTAGTTAATGATGTTCTGTTACTGATACGTAACAGTATTAGCAGAACTGATACCTGCTGAAATGTTTTCTTAATGTTGCCTTTCATAAAACACAGTACTAAACAAACTTGTTAACACTACCCTTGTTTGCAAAAGTCCAAACACTGCTAGTTCCTAAGACCAAAAATAGTTATATTTGACAGCTGTAGAAGAGCGTTGCTAATAAGCCTTAGGTGACTGAGTCATGCGCTTGAGCCTGTGGACAGTTCAGCTTAGCACCCATTAGCATAGATGTTGATAGGCTTCTGTGGGGAACAAGAAGAGGTTTCTGAGTAAAGTTGTGATAGTCTAATATATAGGAGCAGTCATTCTTGACATAGATGTCACTAATGCCAGCTAATCAGGGCTGGTTTAATGGAATTAAGGCTTTTAATGAGGTCACCCAGGAGCGGTTCCCATAGTGAGATAGAAAACAAACACCATCGAAAAAAATGACAACAGGAGTTGCAGTGGTCTGAATTTGATTTGAACTTAAGAATACTATCAGATCCAGGAAAAAAGAGGGCATGCACGCCCATATTAAGTTTATATCTAAGCTTTTTAGCCTCGTGATTAAAACCTTAGGCTTAACACACTCAAAACCCACATCCAAAAATCAGATCAAGGCCACATTGTCCACAATCTTTTTTTTTTTAATCCTAAATCAAGCATTTCACTATATGATTTCATTAAAGTCTCCAGGAAATTCTTTAAGTTGTTTCAACTCACAAATGGCACAAACTCCCACGCATTGACTGCAGGCCAGACACTGGAAATCCAGTCAGAAACAACATCCTTCCTCGGGCCTCTAGGAAGTGACCTCAGCTTCAGAAAGGCCAGATTAAAAAAAAAAAAAAAATTCACATCAGGAACAAAAACACCAGGCCGACCATAATGAGCTCCCCACTCGGCTCTAGCGTGTTCTGAGAGAGGCCAGGTGGTGTGACACACACATATGACTCTGATTAAGGGGCCTTTAGATGAACAAGAGGGGGGGGGGCAGTAGGGTGGGCTATGCGGGGGGTAGTCGGCAACTTTTGTATATGAGGCAACTATTAGTGGTGTTCACTGACCTCCATCAGGCCCAAAGACTGTACTCATGAGCAGCCACTTTGCCATTTGTGTTTTAAGTATGAAGCATTGTTTCTGCATTGTTTTCTTTTAAGAAGCGACATGTGAGAGCACAGGCCTCAGTGGCTGATATACGTCTCAGCAGTCTTTAGATGTCACTACAAACTATGCCCAGAAAAACTATCTCATATTTGTATATACGAAAGGACAGTTCAAACATTTAATCAAAACATTTTTTTTTTTCAGCAGAACAGTCAAATAGCTTCGAGCAGTCAGCGCCTTGCACGTATCGCCTGTGTGGCTCACTAACATTGAATGATAGAGCGTTTTTGCCCTGGTGTCTGCAGACTTATAATCTGACTTCTGCTCTGCACATGTCCTCAGAATGTAAGAGTGAAAGATGTCAAGGGCACCTCTGGCCTCATTTTCAACAGCTAGTTTTATCCTGCTGCATTGTGCCACGTCTGGCTCGACCGTTTAAATGTCTCCTGATATCAGGCAGCATAAACAAGCAGGCCTGCCTGTTGGGAAGGATAAGGAACGAAGGGGAAACAGAGGCCATTCTTCTCCATGTGCGACAGGAATTGTGTTGGAACAAGCACCTGTCAACCCCCACCAATGACCACAGAGGTCGGACAGTGAGAGAGAGAGAGAGAGAGAGAGAGAGAGAGAGAGAGAGAGAGAGGGAGGCAGATGACTGAGTAAGGAGAGAAAGAGGGCACCAATCAAAAAAAAAAAAAGTGGATCAGTCCGTTTAACTTTTTTCCCTCTCCTTCATGTTCATCTCTCCCTCCTACTCTTCCTTTCTCTCCCTGCCTCAAACAACTTATCTAAATTACATTCCAAAACAGGCATATGCTACAAAGCATTCACAAACCAGATACACATCTGCATAATATCTGCATAAATACTTTGCATTGATAATAAGGAGAAACAGCTGCCAAGGCTATCCTATTGCCCTTTATTTCAACTTCCTCGTTCTTTGTCCTCCCCATCACCTTCATTTGTTCTCTGCACTAACTTGACTCCAATTTTTTTTTTAAATAGACAAAGAGGTGCAGCATCTCAGTGACCTTCAGACTCCTCCTTCATGTACCCTCTGAAAGACAGAGCTGAAGAATGCTAGGCACAGCACAATCCCACACCTACTACACGATAAGAGCTCAGAGAAGAAGAATGAAACAACTCCAATTTATTGTCCTCTACCATGACAGCTATCCCGCTCTATCCATTTCAAGGCTGCTGCAAATTGTGTGTTTCTTACCTCTCTGTCCTTTAACTTCATGGCCAGAACCAGCTGGTTGCGATGGTTGGTCAGAGCTTCGCGGTAGTTCCCCTTGGAGAAGAATGCCGAGCCCAGATTCCCATGAGCACGGCATTCCCCTGTTTGGTCACCTAAAGAAGGAAAACAAGAAGAGATGAGATCAAAATTTCAAGAGTTAACAAATAATATTTACAGTAAAGCTCAGAGGATTACAAAGCAGCTGGTGATTATTTCACATCATTCCACTGTCACTGTTGAACAGGGATGTGATGAACCACATCTATGCCACTGACATCCTTAAAAGGGAAAGTGCCGCTATAACCCGTTATAAGTTCTCCACAGTAGAGTGGCTTTTCTGACAGCTGGTAGTGTTGATCTCAATGCTCCAGAGGGTGAGAGGGGAAAGCCTTATTATTTCTTCCTGACAGAGATGCCCCACAGACAGGGCCAAAGTAAAGCACGAGTCTCTGTGCTCTACCTGAGAACCACAGCTCCTTATCTGCAGCTGTGCTGCCCAGTCATGTGTCAAACTGTGTGGGGGTAAAACGAGTGGAGCCAGTCTGTGCTACTCTTGGTTTTTATTTTTTCTATCTTGCCTTCAGAGGTTTTTTTTCTTTCTTTCACTGTCTTTCTCTAAAATCATCTCCTCTTTTCCTGTATTAATACCAAATAGGCAACTCTGTATGTATTGTTTATTGTTTTTAAACAAACAAAACAGAAAAACTGCTTGACTGAAATTTTGCCATTTTAGTGGACGATACTCATATGGAAAAAAAAAAAAAAGCAAAAGACACAAAAAGAAAACTTCACTGGAAGGCCAGACTAACAAAATTTATATTTATTCATCAAGAATTAGTCTAAAGTATTGGTTACAGTAAACATGTAGCAGATGACACAGTGGATGTGCCTGTTTGAGTTACAGGGCAAAACAAGCTCCTCAGTTTTTTGTTTTCTTGGGAACTTCTATGTTTTTGAACAGTGTTATGAGTAAGTTAAATGGACTGGTACTCATAGCTCCTTTCTACTCAGCTGAACCCTCAAAGTGTTTTCTACTGCATGTCTTACTCACCCCAAGCACAGCGCTTTTATTTATGCCTGAGCATTTTTTCTAACATTTGCAGATACACTCTCACTCCGGTGGCTGCAGCAAGAGCAACTCGAGGTTCAGTATCTTGCCCAAGGATACTTCGGCATGCAGACTGGAGCAGTCAGGGATCAATCTACCAACATTCCAAACGGCAGACGACCCACTCTACCCCGTGAGCTGGGTCACACTGGGTGTAAAACTGTAAAAACTGGTTGATGGTCCCACCATACGTAGCCAAGATAGCGACCATTAGGGTGAGAAGCTTATAGCATTTCACGCTGAACATTTCTGACTTATGAGTCATCTGGGTACTCATGCACTGCACACAACCATAATGGACAGCGTAAACACACATATTCACTCAAAAGGGAAGTATAAGTATGAAAGTAAGCAGAGACACAGCACATAAGTTATGTAAGACTGCGCTTAAGCACGAGGGTGCTTTTTGATTAGTGCTAACACTATCATGCTGTAATGCTTACAGTGATAATGTATGCTGTTAAACATACTGACGTGCTGATGTCTAACAGCCAAAGCTTAATGCTCAAACACTGTTTAGAATGTCAGCAATGTTTACATTTGCTTTAAACACAAAATATACTGAAGCTAATGGGGGATGTCGTTAATTTGATTTAGTTGGTTTAGTTTAGTTTGATTTGGTCACAAACTAAAGAATTAAAAAAAAAAAACACAAAAGGTTTGAGGATCACATAAAACCACAGTATTCATTCTCTGCAATTCCTGCAACAGTTGTTGACTGATTGACAGACACTGCCATCGCCAGACCAAAATACTGTATGATGATTGATCACAACAAGTTTGCTAATTTATTGGCTGTTTACATAATTTATCAAGCAAAAATGTCAACTGGCTTGTGATTATCTGATCATTTTCTCTGTAATATCGACAGTTGATTACTTTTTTTGAACAGTTGGACATAATAATACACTCTGGCTCCCTATGTGTCTAAACAATCTATATTAACCAATATTATCATCATCCGCTCCTCCCCAGTTCAGGTGTCTTACCTAAGGTCTTGGCCACCTCCAAGTCCTGCTGCATGTAGCTCGTACTCTTCTCTGTGTTGCCCAGGGACCAGTGAGCACTGCTTAGGGCAGAGAAGACGGAGCCGCGTAGCTTGAGGCTGCATGTCCCGATCTTCAAGGCGGCTTCTAGCACCACAACAGAGGCCGTGTGGTGGCCTGCTGTCAGCAGCTCCTGGCCAATCACAGACACCACCACAAATGGACTTTTGTCCAGCTTCATTTTTTGCAGCTGCTGATAGGTGGGCTCGAGAGACTCTGTGCAGGAGAGACACAAGTAAGACAGAGATTAGAAACAGACTACAAAATATGCCAGTGGAGAACCTTGTGCTGACACCAATATCTGCCACTGACTGCAGTAATTGTTACATGTTTAACATCTCTGACAAAGGTGACTTGTCTGAATTTAGATTCTACTTTTCTCCAGTAACACTTGTGTTTTGTCTGCCTCAGTAAGCATAGCCTGCAGCCTGACTGAGTGACTGCTTTCACTGACAATTTAACAATAACTCAATATATGAGCCATTTTTCTGTTCTTCCACTCTGACTGGGGTGATCTGAGGCAATTTCCAACAGTGCTGCATAGAAATAGCACCAATTTAGACCACTGGGGGGCAACTGTCTTTACAAACCACAGAGCAAAACGAAATTTCCGCCTTTTCTTTCAGCTAGCACGAATGTTCGAGGGAATGGAGCGTAATGAGTAGGTTTTGAGATCGAGTTTTAAGAGTGATGGCGAAACGACCGCAGCTGAAGCACAACAGCAGCAACAGTGGAGAAATGCAGAGCAAAGGAAATGCACAAAGGTGACCTCTGAAGAGGCTGAAAATACACACAATGACATAAATCAATGGTGGGCCGCGTGGGATTTGGGATTCAAAGCCCCTCCAGATTACAAAGTCCTCTGGTAGACACAAGCATCGAAAAACATGACGGGTGAGTAAGAGAGGTTTGCCCAGTTATCTATTTTTTTTGTGTGTGTGTATTGATGCAGTAGCATTCTCCTGTGTTTTTGTATACATTAGAATTCAGAGTAAATTCATGTGGCCCTGTATTTGCAAATGTTTTGAGGAGAATAGCTACTAATCAGGTCAAAGTGCTTCACACCGGGCCTGTGCAAACTGGTACGTGTGACCAGATGTGTAATCTACAATTCATCGAAACTCAGTCATTCTTAGAAACATGCTAATTCACCTAGACACACTCACACGCACACACAATATGAGATGCACCCTCACACAAGCACTCAAAAGCATAACTGATGATGCTCATTCAAGAGCATCGCTTCTGTTCCAGCACTTGGCAGAATGTCGTGCTTATGGAGACAGTGCGTGCATATAATATCCATTCATAGCTTGTAATTGCCTTCGGAGTGACATCAAGAGCTGACTCATAAATCAAACACTGAGAGAATGCTTTTTTAAAAAGGTGTCATGGCTGCTGCATTCATAAACAGGTAGTTATGACAACATCTGTCTGTGTTGTTTCACACACATACAAACAAAGGAGAGTTAAGAGAGTCTCGGGTCAGGGCACTGCTGTGAAAAGGCACTGAAAAAGCACCCCTTCTGAGTTCTAATTTTTGGCATATTTCTCACACTTACATGTTTCAGCTAATCAAACAAATTTTAATATTATACAAAGATAATCAGAGGATTTTTGAGCATGAACAGCCTGTTTAAGGTGATGCCAAAGCACCTCAATTGGATTTACATCTGGACGTTGACTAGGCCACTCCAAAACCTTCATTTTATCTATTTTCTTTTTTTGTTGAGCAATTCAGAGGCAGACTTGCTGATGTGTTTCAGATCACTGTCCTGCTGCATAATCCAAGTGGGCTCGAGCTTTCAGGCACAAACTGGTAGAGAGCAAAAGTCATGGTTCCACCAATTACAGCAAGTTGTCCTGAATCAGCAAAGCAGACCCAGACCATCACACCTCCACCACCACGTTTGACTGTTGGTATGATGTTCTTTTTATGCAATGATGTGTTAGTTTTATGCCAGATGGGATGCAAACCTTCCAAAAAGTTCAGTTTGTCTTGTCTTGGGGATCATCAAGATGTTTTTTGGCAAATGTGAGATGAGCTTTTGTGTTCTTTTTGGACAGCAGTGGTTTTCTCCTTGGAAATCTCCCATGGATGCCATTTTTGCTCAGTCTCTTTCTTATTATTGACTGACCTTAACTGAGACAATGAAGGCCTGCAGTTCTTTAAATGTTGTTCTGGGTTCTTTTGTGACCTCTTGGATGAGAGAGTAATTTCAATAAGGTTGGCCACTCCTGGGAAGGTTCACCACTGTTCCAAGTTTTCTCCATTTTGTGGATAATGGCTCTCACCCCACGATGAGGGACATTATCCACAAATGGAGAAAACGCTGGAGCCCCAAACCCGTAGAAATGTCTTTGTAACTCTTTTCAGACTGATAGATGTCACTGACTTTGTTTGTCAGCTATTTCCTTAGATTGTTGCTTTCTGAGATCTTTGAGCCCAAATCACTCTGTCACACAGGTTCTAGTTAAGTGATTCCTTCATTCAGCAGGTCTGGTAATAATCAGGCCTGTATGTGGCTAGTGAAATTGACCTCTGCTTTTAAAAAAAATAGGTAATCAAAGTTAATTCATGACTTAACAAGAAGAGCAATTACTTGTCAAAATCCATTTGATGTTCTGAAACATGTGTGACAAATATGCCAAAAATTACAGCACTTTATATGAAGGATTATAGCCCTCATCTTGCAGTAAATACACAACAGGATGTCATAGCATTGTGCTTCTTTCTCCCCTTTTGCCTTTTTAATGCTGCTTTTGTAGCCAGAGCCATACCTTCCTTTAGTGATAGTATATGTGCAGAGCAAGAATGCATACAGTATTGCTAATGTATCATATTCTGTCTTCCATTTCATGTGAATAAAATCATAAGTCATACACTCTCCCTTCTGAATTTGCAAATGTGTGACTAGTAAAGCTTAAAAATACTCTTAAATTTTTAATCCTTCATTTTATGGAAACTGATTTTATGATACAATATCCCTGGATAAGATTAGCATTGGATTAGGATTGGCATTACATCGTATCCACTTAAAATTAATGTAAATTTGTGGTTATGACAAGACAATACAAGTCATGGAACAAATCTCAATATCAAAGCCCAAAAGCAAATGGTTTTACCTACCCTGTCAATGGTACCCTTATGTAAAGACAACAAACAGGTAAAGACCCCTGTGGATACCTGTGCATTTTTTGTTTTTTTAGTAGTGTATTTGGTATGCAATCGAATATTTTTGGCTGTTCTACTTTCTTAGAAGTGAACAATAATGTTCCCCACTGTGATTTATTGATTAACAATGCAACTTTAATGCCACTAAAAAAATAAGCTACACTAACACCTTTTAGTAGGAACAGTTCATTGTCTGGTTTGATCATTTCACTGAATTTGTTGACAAAAGGAAAAATACAGAATAAAATCATACTAATCCTCTCAGCAGAAAAAAAAAAAATCTGCCTTTCCTTACTCTCTCCAGGGAAGTCAGCTGTTAGGCTGCAGTGGTTCCCAACCTTTTTCATCTTAGTACCCACACGGCCCTGTTAGATAAACTAAAAGAAAAATATTCCTTTTTATTAGCTTTCATGCTCAGATGAGTAATTTTAAAGCTGTAATTAGACAGCTTTCAGCTTACAGTTTCTAATTTATTGTTTCATAGTTTTTTCTACAGACCATCAGTATTGGCACAGTATTTCAACCGTAAATCACTACTTATGGCTACTACTTTGTTTAACATCTGCTCATTTCTTTACACTTAGTGATCAGTTTCACCCGCATACCCTTCATTTCTTTCTTTTCTTCTTTATTTTTTAAACAGGGATATCATTATAAGATGTAAATATCAGGATTTTAGCAACACTGCTCATATTTAGTCCAGAGTGTATCCTGCTTTTTGCCCTATGACAGCTGGAATAGACTCGAGCCTATGGGATACATAGACCAAGATGGATGGATGAATGGCAATTTAATTCTGTAGTTTCTGGGCAGGTCACAAAAACTATACAATATGTAAAAACATGCTAGCTGCACTGACTTTCAGAAAATGCCTAATATGCTTGAAATTAAGTTACATTTTACAATGTTGGAAAATATCTGCAAATTAAAAGTAGTCCAAAGTAAAACCAAGATATACAAATTCGTTTATAATGCCAAACTCCTCCCTCATTAGATTGCGCCACCTCTATTGTTTGTTTTGTAGACAGTATACAAACTGTTCTTAGTATTTAGCAAAAAAGACATGATTAAGTAAGCCATTCCTGAAGATGAGTCAATATCTACATGAGAATTAAGGATGCCTCTTAGGTGTACATGTGTAAAGATTACTGTGTCATCTGCATACATTAAATTGTTGATATTTTTGGCATATATTAGATAAATCATTATTATATAATATGTAAGTAAAGTGGTCCAGGTATGGAGCCTTGTGGGACCCCTAGAAAGCATTCAAGATAAGGAGGTTTGGTCCTGTCAATACATAAACATTGACCTCTATTGGAACAAAGGATTTCATCCACAAAAAAGCTTGTTCAACAAAAGTGTCAGTTTACATAAAAGAACTTGGTGGTTGACGGTATCAAATACTTTCTTTAAATCTATTAAGTCAACACCAAGACATGCATTTTTATGATAAAGCTTTGAAACGCAGTCCTGTGGAATGGTGGGTACAAAATCCAAACTGCAATGGATGTGAAGGAGTGTAGCCATCATTTAGATGGTTAGTCAGCAATTTGGCTCCTACTTTTCTTCTACCTTAAATAAGACTGGGAGGATACGAATCAGTCGACAATTAGTCATATTTGTTTCTTCCCCAAATTTAGGGCAACCATAGCAACTTAAAAGACAGATTAACCAAATATGTAACTGGGCATACTAAAGGATCCTTATGTAGTTTAAAAAAAAAAACAAAAACAAAGGCTGCCTTAGGTTCAGAACTTTTTGGTGAATTAATAATACTGACGACTTCATGTTGATTTCCTCTGTTAATAACAATTATTAAGAGTTAACAGTTATGTAAGTCACATCAAACAAAGTGATTTCATGGACATAATCTAAAAGAAAAATATTCAGTTCCGTACCTATAAAGGTTGGGTTTTTCACTATTATTAACTTGGGGTTCTAGATCTTATTGAAATTATTCTATTGTTTTATTAATAGGTTGCCCCATTTTTCCACTTCCCTTTTCTACCTTCAGTTATCTGAAGGAATTTGCTGTAGCATTTCATATAGTTTCTATTATTTCATTTCTCGTAAAGGTGATTTTTTTTTTGGTCACTCCATAAGACCCAGTTTCAACATATTTTTTTAAGCAGCCTGTCCCTATCTTTCATCAATGTCCTACATTAATCATCCAGCCAGGGCAGGGTAGTAACTTTTCTTTTTATTCCTCCTACTAGTGAGTTATGCGATCACTTCATTAATTTTTATAAGAGTATATCACATCCACTATCTATGTCCCCATCTGTGAGGATTTCACTCCAATCAGTCCCCTCTATTTTGCTGCTGGCTCTTTGGGACTTCTTCATCATTAAATGTAGTTTTGAGTGATTTAGTAGTTTTAACTGAATTTTAAAAAGTTAGTTTGGAAGCTTTCATGAGAAGAAGACAGCATTATGGCCTGACAACCCAAGAAAGAAAGAAAGAAAGAAAGCAAGAAAGAAAGAAAGAAAGAAAGAAAGTTTCCAAATTCTTCTGTTTTGCTCTTTCAACTGTCAATTCATGCTTTTAACTAATAATTAAACTGCTGACCATACTTGAACCAAACAGCTAGCTGCTATATTTCAACTATCTATCCAGTATTTTTAGATGGTGCTTATAATGTAAAATCAATGATACTTTGACCTAAGTAGGGTAACTGCTAATGCACATGGTGCCCAGAATTTCTAGTTAAAGGAAATTCTTTTAATACCAATAGATCCAGCCTGGATCAACAGCTGCCACACCATGAAACAATGTCCTTTATGGTTCATCTGGACTGAGCTTCAAGTTAAAACCCTTTTTTTGTTTGTTTGATGAACGGTAGGAATATTATCCATGAGAGGCTGACTTGGCACAGCTTATATTAGTGATATACAGTAAGCAGACGATGCTGATGTTACAGAAAAAACTGCTGCTTAGAAGATTGTAAGTTGCAGACAGTGAGACATGGAAGTACAGTGAGGAGAAAGAGGTGCAACTGCACTAGTTGGCATGTGTGTGGCAATCCTTTGTTGGGTTGAACTGTACATGATAAAGAATCATTTATCAAAAGACAAACTCCTTTATTCAATTCTCTTAGGTTTCTCCTTCTTTCCTTATTCGGGGATTTGTTTATTTTGAATAAATGTTATCAGCTGGATCTCTTCACCCAGTGGCAAACCATAAACCTAACAGTGATCTGAGAAGTCAGAAAATAAGTTTGAAGTGTCAGTGGTGAGATAAACGACTGAGATAAGTGAGCACTGCAGTCACAACCAGATATAATCAACTGTTTCTTGTCAGTATATGAGCTACAGTACATGGTTTATACACTGATGAGGAAAAACATGCAGTGTTCACTAAAGAAATTTAAGTAAACTTTAAAGGTTTTCACTGTAATAACAATGTTGTTACCAAAAAAAAAGCAAGCCAGTGAGAAGCCCATGAATAACAATGATTATGTAATATATAATTAGGCCTTTACACAATTAACAGGCAATATTTTTTGATAAGTACTTTGATAAATACTTCTTCAAAGTGTTTTGATAAATGCAATTTGGCATTGATTAGTTCCAATTAAAATGGCAGCAGAGGTAACAAACTGAATCCTGGATCACTATGTGGCTAATAAACGTGGCAGACAGGAACATGGCATTCTGAGCCTTGAAGGAAAGAAGGCAGTGCTCGCCTACCTTTCTTTCACTTATCAGGGGAGTTTGGCTGAGTAACACTGATTATCCTCCCTGTTTGCTGGCGTAACATTGATTATCGTCCCCATGTGCCAGGAGTCCCTCTGAGAGGATCATTGCTCTTAATCCTTTGACCTAACTACCTCTCCTCAACACACCTTGGATTAGGTCCTCTGGTGGTTGCCTGGCACTCTGGGAAATAGGGTAAACAATTAAGAGATTAAGTGGCTTGGGCTAAATGTTGGTCTACCCTACTAAGAGGACCCATTCTGGTCCATAATGCTCAGGTCTGGGCTCACACCCAAAGCCTTTTTTTGTTTTGGTTCCAATGCCAGGCTTATATGCTCACTGTCGCTAAGATGGGCTTTCCATTCTTTTCTCTCTTTGCAATATTTTTTTTTTCTCCGCATTTGCACAAGAATATTCAGAGGAGCATGGCATTCAATCACATAAATACTGATTCCTCACTGAACAAAGGCCTTCTGAGCTACTGATCCACTGCACAGTGCAGTAATTTTTGGATTATAAAACAAGGCCACGTTTATTCAGAGGCAGGGCGTCAGAGCAGTTTGGCAAAGAGGTGATGACAAAGCAAGACTGTAGGATGACTCAGTCCACGTTGGCAATCTGTGCCATCTAGATCTGAAGCATATTACATCCTCCGCAGTGGTCATCTGAAGTAAAACTGTTGCCAGGTTTGTTTGAGGCTCATTAGGCTGCGCCATATGGATTACTCATGGACAATCAGGTCGCTGCAGTTGCTTGATACAACGGATAACAGTGCATAACAAAAAGAACACATTTTAGTGACAATCTTGGCCTGAATACACTACTTATAAATCCACTCAGCTTTAGGAAGAAAAAGGCTTACACAGGGGCAGAAACAGACAATGGCATTAGTGTTGGATGCTCATTAAGATAACAGGCTATCAATGTGTGACAGCCTGACTGACAATAAGATATGCTGAAGCTGCAGGCGTCATGCCTTAGAGTCCGAAGGTAAGTACTTGACACCACCAGTCACTCACAAAGACAGGAAGATGGGCAGATAGAGAGATGGCCTGCCCACAAAACAAGTACAAAACTGACAGGTAAAGTCACCTCAACACACTTATTGACCGAGCGAGGATTATCTCTGAGACAGGCTTTTAGGCTGCTGTAGGACAAAACGTGAAGAAGGTGAAGCAGAAAGACAGTGACACACGCACAAAGACCTGCTCACGCACACGCGTAGAGTGCACGTGTTTAGGTGCGACATTTCTCACCTCGTAAGGGTGACTTCATGGCGGCTTCTACCATGCCCACCAGAAGCTGTAGGCTCTTGGGGTCTTGGGCCAGCCCAGAGGCGAAGGCGGCCAGTGCGTCGGCATGGCGTCCAAGGTACTGAAGGGCAACACCCTGTCGGAAGTATGCCTGCGGAGAGAAGGAGGTAAAAGAGCTATCAGTGCTCAAGTCTTTTACCACAGCATGAGGCTTTATTCAAACACATTACCAGACACACTCATTTCACGCCATTAGCATTTTTTCCACATGAGCAGTTTTCCGAACATGGCACCTCTCTCCTTTGTATTCCCATAATAGAGTGATCACTGGCTTTTTTGTACTTGTTAATTGGATTATAAGTTTTACATAAATGCACATGTTACACTCTGGCTGGCTGCCTTCTCAGGAGCAACTATTGTTTTTCTATTCAATATTTTTTTTTTCCCTCCTTGCTGTGGGAGTAAACTGCACGAGTCGAGCACTGGGATTTCTCCTTGGCTGTTAGAAAAAAGTAAAGGGAAAGAAAAAGGAGAATGAGACAGAACTACTTACTCAAGTCTGTCTGTAGCTTAGAAAATAACACCCATAAATACTTCAGATTATTCATTCTCTTTGACAGTACATAGTTGTAAAATAGCAACACAACTGGCCAGTCTGTTTTTGCTATATTTTTTTAAATTCAGATATGTATTTGCGTAATGTTTTGGACACATGGAAGACTCTTCAAAGAGACAGAAATTAAACAGATTTGTCATCCAGTCATTTATTCATAGAGCTGGGAAAGTCACATTGTTGGAAGTATAATAAATCACTACCATGAGGCTGATCCTGCATGCAACTTGTGACATATTGTATCTTTCTTTTAGAGACTGAATTTTTTTTTTTTGGAACATACTGTACACTGAAACCTAAAACAGACGCTGTTTCTGGGATCCAAAGCCCCAACAATAAATGTGCTTTTTTTCCCCCCGCATGTCTGTTTGGAATCACTAGTGAAGGGATGTTTCATCCAGGCAAGTGACTCAGTATGATTGTGTCTGAGGCCCGATCAGACAATAATCCTAGTGAGTTGTTAAACCTGACTCTGGTCCAGTCTTACAACACAAGCAAAGAGCATTGAAACTACATTCAGCTCATTATTCACAATCCAAACCAATAAATCCCCTTAAAGAGAAAGCAAAGTATCTCTCTGAATAGTAATATCTGGGCCTGTGTCACACAATAACGGCTACAAAGCAATGGGAAAACAAGAGATAGAGTCCTAAAGTCTCTCTTATACTGGAGGAGCAGCAGCAGTCCAGGCTACCTTCTGGCTACCTTCTCACTTGGTAGGCAGCAACTCCACTCTTCCAAAAAACCTTCCAAATGTGACACAAGGGCTAATTTCCCATTAGCATTTAAGAGGCCTTTTCATTAGCCTTCCCAAGCTTCTCTGTTAGCACCACTAGGAAGTGAGAAAGGCAGAGAGGATTAGGGAAAATGAGACATGACATCGAATTTATAGAGACCAGTAATTAATTTTGCTTCCGTCTGAGCCCCCCACTGACTACCAATCTCTCTCCAGACCTACTGCCCCCCCTCAACATTTCCACCAGCCCTCACTTGCATCTCACATCTCCATTGAAAATGACGAGGACAGAGATTAAATTCAAAGCATTAACCTTTGTTCTAACACTGTTATTATATGAGTGGAGCGCGGTTCAGGGAATCCGCTCAATATTAATTGCATCTAGCAGCAGTGGAGTTTGGGCAGGATGCACTGGCTAGAATTGAGAGACCCCACAAATGTTTTGCCCAAGGGAACAAAAGACATTTAAAAGCACTTCTCCCTTTGATTAGATTTAGCCTACAATATGACTGCTCTCCCTTTCATTCTCTTAAGCGCCGTACCCTGACCGAGACAACCGGGGAAAGAAGATGAAGGAAAAGATGTATTTAAAAGAAAGGTTCACGTCAAACAAAAATTGGCATCTTCTTTAATCATTTCAATGTAGCCTATCTTGTCCTACATACTGTAAGGGTGAAAGACAAGACTGGGTAGAAAATGTATTGAAATACTGCAAGCAGAAGCACAACATTGAATGCATCATTGCAAAAGTGACAGAATCAATGTGCCATACTGCCTTATAAGATTTCTTTTTCCATTAATCTCTCATACCATATGGCAGCACAATGACATAAGCATCACATAACCTCAGCTTCTGCATAATCCAACAAGTCAATTCAAGCAGTGCTGCTGGTAAAACAGAGGGTTCCACTGAATTTACAACAGAGTAGCTGAATACTAATTAAGGACAACGGCGATCGTGATACTGATGAGAGCTCAAGATAAACGGAAACTGACGTACAGTACGAGTAAAAGCCACATCAGAATCAAATAGTGCAAAAGGGTTAAAGCTGCACAGATAACACCGTCAGGTCGGCGATGTGGTTGGCGTGACGCATTTTGGTTGAAGCAGGAGCAAGATGTTTACCCCTACACGTTTTTATTTTAATGCATGCTTAACAGGATCTTTTCTAAAAACACAGCAGCATCTGCTCAGAGCTGCTGCTACACTGATTAGCACAGCCTCTATAGCTCTTAGCCAGACAGAGAAATAAACAGAGGTACAGTACAGGGGGGAATTACAAAGAGAGGGCATTACAAAGAACGAGGTAGCGACACAGATTTGCTTTGCCCTATCAACATAAAACATTATATACACAACTGAATGTCAGCGTTTAATCCTTCAGCCAAGACACATCTTCCTAAACAGGAAAGAAAGAGAGTCACTCCTCTGAAAGCCAAGTTCTCACACAGCACATGCCGTCCTGAAATGTGACACATCTGTTTGGCATCTTTTACAACATGACATCGACAAACCGAGACTTCGAATAATGTGTTTTGCCAGAAATTCAATCCGGGGTAAATTATTGAACCTTCTTACATGTTCGCCTCTGGTACTTAATGCAGCAATGTGCTGATACCACAGAAGAGTGGATAGAGAGGGGAAGGTCTGTCGTTCTTACCCGTGGGTAAATTGTGAGGGGGCTTATGTGCATGCGTGCGTATGTGTGTTTACATGTGTGTGTGTGAGAGAGAGAGAGAGCAAGAGAGAGAGAGAGAGAAAGAGAGGCTACAAAATACATATGAACAAGGGACAGGGTAAAAGATTTTCTTCTTTCTCGAACATTTTAATATTTCATGAATGCTTGTTTGATGTAGTTTTAAATATTCATGTTTTTATGCTTAGGAGGAAGAGAGAAATGATGCAAAAAATCACTGCAATGCACTGTGCTAGACACTGTGGGGAACCATCATTCCCTGTGCATACACACAAATAAGCTCATGCACACCGCTGAATGCGCTCTTTCGCTCTAACAAGGCACTTACAATGAAACATGGACAATTTTCTTCCAGTGACAGCTCTGTTGTTCACAATAAGGCTCACAGTCAGAGCAAGTGAACAGAAAGTTGACAAGATTAAGACTGTGAATTTGGCGTAACACCAGCTGTTCGAGGCTCTTTTTCTATTAAGAGATTAATGTCTCGGCATATGTCCTTGCCCCCTTCTTAGGCTGTTGTCAGTACACTCTAACCCCAGGGGTGTCCTCAGTCCCTGGGAACACATCTGTGTTTCCACTTGTTGATCTTTGTTCAAGAAATCAGCCTAGCGGGCTTAAAGAAAAAAAAATTTAGTGAAAACATATATTTGATTATCAAACGGATCGGCACACTGAGCAACAGGAATGTGATTTGGCATATGAAGATGCACTGCATGTCCACAGTCAGCACTCTTCCTGATATAAGCGCTTGTCCAGAATTTCTTATATAGGGGCTTGAAAATCAAATAACCAAACTTTCAGAGTCTGGTTATTTACAGAGAAATGTTTTTTTTTTTGTTTGTTTGTTTATCAAGTCACTTACTGTAATACTGACCTATGTATAATTAAAGATTATGAAAGGCCAACAAGGTGACTTCCAAAGAGCTATTAGCTGAAAATGTGGCATAGCTCAGCATGCTGTGTAGTGTGTCCTTAAAAAAAAATTAAAAAACTGGACAAGTGGAGGACAAAAGACAGCAGATGAACAGTGTCTGAAAGTCAGGGGGGAAAAAAAATCCAGCAACAACCCGACACAGGACCTGAGAGATGCATCTGGTCCTTCAGTTGATCCATTTACTGTTCACTGAAGTCTCATCAGAAATGTCTCAGTGGAAGGGTGGCTGTCAAGGAGCCATTCTTAAGGAAGGGAAAATAAAAGTATCGTCAAACTTTGATCCACCATGCAAGACCATCTGGAAAGTGTCTATTGACAACGGTTTCATTTTTCAGTATGGCAATGACCACAAACACACTGCCAATGTAGTAAAAGCAAACCTGGACAGAAAACATGCACTCAGACCTCAACATTATTGAAGCAGTGTGGGATCATCTTGACAGAGAAGGAACAAAAAAAAAGCCAACATCCAAAGAAGAGCTTTGAATGTCCTTCAAGAAGCCCTAAAGAAATGACAAGAGAGCTGCTTAAGACAGTTCAGGCTGTGTTGAAGAATAAAGGTGGTCATAATAAATATTGACTTTCAAGCTTGTTAGAATTGCACAAATATTGCATGCATGTTTCAGTAATTTGCTGCACATATTTCCCAGTAGGCAGCACGGTGGCGCAGTGGTTAGCACTGCTGCCTCACAGTTAGAATACCATCTGGAAGGCCTGGGTTCGATTCCACCTTGGCCCAGGCCTCTCTCTCTCTCTCTGTGTGGAGTTTGCATGTTCTCCCCGTGCTTGCGTGGATTTCCTCCGGGTACTCCGGTTTCCTCCCACATTCCAAAGACATGCACTTACTGGGGTTAGGTTAATTGGCTAATCTAAATTGCCCATAGGTGTGACTGAGTGCGTGAATGTGAGTGTGAAAGGTTGTCACTCCGTGTTGGCCCTGCAACAGGCTGGCGACCTGTTCAGGGTGTACCCTGCCTCTCGCCCTATGACAGCTGGGATAGGCTCCAGCCCCCCCGCGACCCTTAACAGGATGTGCGGAAGCGAATGGATGGATGGATGGATATTTCCCAGTACAACAAAGAAATAAGGGCTGACTCAAGACTTTTGCACAGTACTGTGTGGGTATATATACATATCCATCCATTTTCTTCTGCTTATCCTATTCAGGGTCGCAGAGGGGCTGGAGCCTATCCCAGCTGTCATAGGGCGAGAGGCGGGGTACACGCTGTACAGGTTACTAGTCTGTCGAAGGGCTAACACAGAGACAGACAACCATTCACACTCACATTCACACCTATGGGTGATTTAGAATCACCAGTTAACCTCACCCCACTAACTATATGTCTTTGGACTGTGGGAGGAGGCCAGAGTACCCAGCGAGAACTCACGCAGAACATGCAAACTCCACACAGAAAGGCCCCAGGTAGCTCAGTGTAGCAGCACTGCTGCATCACAGCAAGAAGGTCCTGGGTTTGAATGCACCATCTGGCTGGGCCCTTTATGTGTGTGTGTGTGTGTGTGTGTGTGTGTGTGTGTGTGTGTGTGTGTGTGTGTGTGTGTGTGTGTATGTGTGTGTGTGTCCTCCATCTAAGTTTGTTTCCTCAAATTCCACTGTGAGATGCAAAATGCTCACTAACAACTGTCTAATCTATTTGTTTCCCCGATCCAAAATCTGTCATTTTCAGCATTAAATCAAATTTGTAAATACTTTGTATCAGGGGCACTGGAGCTGGAAACATGCCCATGTATTCAGGTTTTTTACTAACAGCTGAAGCTGTTTGCTGCCACACATTCAGAGGTGTGAAATCTCAAGCACACTGATGTCTCTCTAAACAAAATAGCATAGCTCCTCATACACAATGCAGGCAGCCTGTCACTGAACAGATGGCTACAGCTGTGCTCCGCTAGCCCAAGGCCCGGTGTAGCTTGCTGTGTCCTGATCGGTGATCAGCAATAATAGAGATGCACTCAAATGTGGAAATCAATAGAAGCTGCATAAGCTCCGTTTAGATCGTGCCACACCCTTCACTGCTGTACTGTGTTTAGGATACGCCTGCTGCAGATGGAGTCTGCTCACCCACAGGGCGAGTGGTGCCAAAGCTACGACTCTGAACTAAACCCCCGCTGGCGACATAATGGAACCCAAATCAGTCCATCAAACAGGGACAGCAGGCTGCAAATACACTGCAGGCACACACGCACATACACAAATACAAACTGAGAAAAAATACATCAATATCTGGAGAAGAAAATCACCCATCTGTTTCCAATAAATGTGTATTACTTGAAATCAGCTTTCCACACAGGCCAGAACGCTGGGATTAGATTAACACTAATAGTGTGACAGGAACAAAGGCATTGCTGCTTTTCTTTCCTTGCTTTCTTTGCTCTTTAACTATAGGTGTTGTCGCCTGGTTTCCAGTGTGGCCCAGAAATGTCATCTGTCGGCCAGGGTTTAAGACATGTGCCTGCGCCATCCCTTGCACATCTCCACCACTAACACTTTCAAGGTGACACAGTCGACTCGCCCGGTACACAAAATGTCAGCTGCTTAATTTAATATCCAGGGATAACTGTCGGCCATGACAAATTAGCTGGGAGAGCAGTTGAAAAAGTGAAATGAAATGATTGCAGCTTTGGGCCCACTGCCCTTCAAGCTGACAAGCTGAAAGCCACAGAAGAAGCACAATGGAGCCTCTGCTTAATTAAATCTATTTCTGAAGCCAAAACTGTGAGTTTCTATCCATCTCCCGTGCATCCTTGCAGGTAGACCCCCCCCCCCTCATGGCTGAATAGGTCCGAGGTCTCCCAGGAGGGCCAGTGGGGGCATTACACCCATTGCCTTGGGTCAAACATAAACCTTTGGCCCCAGGGTCACGGGGATGGAATCATGACACAGCTGCCTGTCTATTACGATCTCCCCAATCTAATAAAGCCAAACCCTAAACCAGCAAAACACCCCTGACCTGCATCGATCTAGTGTGCGTTTATCTGTCTCTACGTGTTGTGTCTGTGAGACGGGGGAAAAAAAACAAAAACAAAGGAGTAACAGATTAATTTTTCTCACACTGAGTTAAAGGTTTCTTCAATAATCCAGCCAATCAATGAAAAATGTTGCTTTTACAGGGTTTTGTTTTGCCCTACGCGCTGACTTTGAGGCCTTTTGCAGAATACACCATGTTATAACCGTACAGTGACATTTTTGTTAACAAGATAAGCCACATCAAAGGTGCATGTTAAGCACCTATGCAAGTCAAATTGAGGCACCTTGCAATATGCATGTAGGTAGACACAGTAAAATATTTATGATCCATTTATGCATTCCTCCCTAAAGGCGTTGTACACTCTGGTGATTGCTGTACTATCCGAAGCCCCTAATTAGCCCATTAGATTAGATGACTTTAATGAGAGCAAATTAAACAGATCATTCTTTGTGGAGCTGGCAATTAAAGGGTAAAAGTTTCATTATTCGGTGAGTGGCGACAATGAAACCCAGGTATGCTCCAGGCTGCCTGGCAGGGATTTCAGCGTGAGAAACAATGTAGTAGTCTCTCATGGTTTCAAGGAATCGATTAGCCAGCTCACATCAAACTGGCAGGCAGCGTAGGACTCCAGATTGGAAAAGGTCATAGTCAGGTATGCGGAATCAATGCTGAGCATTCTGTATTCACTGCGTTTTGCATTATCTGGCTGGGGGGATGGTTTAACGCTTTCTAAAAACAATTATCAAAAGACAAAGAGAACCTTCAATAAAGAAGGTCAGAGATTGTAACCGGTGGAGTGTCATATGGCGTACATCTATTGTGACAGTCAAAGTGAAACAGAAGGGAAAAACTGATATTGCTCATTTATCACAAACAGATGAAACAGCACAATAGTGGCAAGCTGTGGGGTCGGGCAGTGACACGCTGTCACAATGCACTGTTTGGCAGAGGAAATTCAATTTTCTTTCTGCTACGTGCATGTCCACCATAACTGACGGTTTCACAAAGGAAACAAACCAGTGGAAAGTGTTAAAACACCAGATAAAAATCACACTATGCCCGCAGCTCATTCCAAGCATGTTAATTCCAGTGTTAGAAAAGCCATGTCACACTCTGCCGCCATGATTTATGGCCTGATTTGTCACATGGATGAAGGTAGCACACTTGCGTTCCTATTAGCATCTTAAGAGTGTTTAGATGTAAGGCTGCGGGGGTCAGGGTGCTAAACAGATTTCCATGCCCCTCTCAACTAGATCCTTGGCTGGGCTCTGCCTGAGCACTGCACAGGATCCCAACAGCCACAGGGGCTGACTAGCAATTAAAGTGGGCATTAATTACTTAAAGGAGCTTTAATCAATCAAGGCCAGATGGTGAACCTGAAAAAGAGAGCAAACTCAAGGCTGCGTAAGTGCCCTCCATGCCGACTAGGCTTAAGGTGGTCATAAAAAACTATATTAGAAAGGCCTGCTTTTTATAGACTACACAATTTTTCAACCTAAACAGTGTATCGTGCGGCAATCTCCACAGGATATTTTAAGTGTTTAATGACATAACCAAACTCCTTGTCAGTCTCTTTTTTTTTAAATGCAACAAATAATCCTAATTATTCAATACAAATTTGGGTGTTTGAGCATTTCCTTACAATGCAAATTTAATAAGGAGTCCTAATAGTGCATGCCCCTGATGTGTTTTACCCCACAGTGATAACACAAGAGGCTACTTGGCCCGGGCTCTGTACTCTTCTGCCCCGAGGCACTGTGCCCTCCATCTTAATTTGTACTCCCTTAATTGGCTTTGACACTGACCTCAAGCGTGGTTGAAAAATACTCTCCTCTTAGTAAACACAAACGGAAGGACAAATGTTCTCAACATGAGAAACCGAGCATCTTCATTACTCACTAGAAACTGTGCCAAACCGAACCTCGCACAAGAACTCTTCAAAGCATGACAATATAAGCTGTTTTCATATCTCACATGTTGCTTCCATCTCCGCTGATTTATTGAATTTATAGTGGGACTCAAGATGTATTGCAGTAAAAATGAAAAAAATCCCATTCAGAAAATATTTAGTCCGTGGAAAAATGAAAACAATTTAAACTGGCATTTGCAGAGTGTGAAAAAAATAAGCTGCCAAGTCAAAATAGCTTTTGGAGCCTGAGGTGCTTTTTTGCTTGGTTATCACTGAAGATCCCAAAGAGAGAAAGAGTCCACCAAGTCATTACCCTCTCACACTGTCACACAGTAGGCACAGCTCCTTGCCAGTGTCAGCACTTGGGTTGGGTTCATTAAGTCGCTCTGGCCTTAGTGGGAAGTTGCTTCATCAAACAAGAGTCAGCAGCCCAGGCTGCCATCTGACAGTGTGCTTCTCCAGAGCTGCCCTGAAACACTTCAAAAGGCTCACAGTCGGCCTTTATGGAGAGCTCTAATGAAAAGCATGGCATGAGCCTCACTGCTTTTGATTCTGCTAGTAAGAAGTCATACATGATTGAGTAAAGGCAAGCTGAATCACAGATAAAGCACTGAGGGATTGATAGGATTGGACAAAGCTGAGGGGAGGGTGAGAAAAGACAATGGAGCCCAAAACAGTTGTATATAAGGCCAGTGGAAGAGGGCGTGAGAAGGTGGTAAAGGTTTGCACATCAAGGAGACACAGTCGTGCCCCTTGTTATTCCTCCCTCGTCTACTGTACACGTCTACTGCCATCCAGGCTATCAGAGCTCTTTATTGTGAATGACCTATTTCTCCTTCCTTTCTCCCAGTGCAGCAGCAGCATCAGTATACTGGGCTATTGTGGCTGCAGTGCCACTGCTTTGCCATACCCATGTACAAAGAGAACTCCCAAGCGATTATCAGATAAATGCACTTTAATTCACAACACATGCAGTGGAGGTTTATATATAGACTGGTTAATTCCCCCTCGGCCACACTGCAATATGAACTCCATGCTGCACCAATTTAAGTGTGTGATGAGTCCCACACGGACAAAGTCCTCTACTTATCATATATATGACATGCTCCAGCACATTGCTGGAGCAGAGAAAATATGAAAAGCTGGGGGAAAAAAGCAGGATTATGAGTGGACCAGCGTGGACTTTTTCATTATTAATGAGGAGACAATGAAGTGGATTTCAGGGCTGCTTTTCCATGGACAGATATTGGTCACTCCTACATGTAGCTGAGCCCCACAGTGGCATAATTTTCACAGGATATTTGTCACACCACGAGAAGGGAAAAAAAAAAAGAGCTGCACATTATAGCAGCAAGTACTTACAATTTTAGACTGAAATCCTGACAGTCAACTCCCAAAAGAGGACTAATTGGCAGACTCCTACTGAAAGGAGGTATCGGCCTCTGATAACGCTGAGTAGTCCTGTAGCACATCTGCGCAGTCTTTGTGTTAGCTCATTAAACAAGTTCCCTCAGCGTTCTTTGGCCATCACCATGCATCATTAATTGTGCCTGCCTGCTAATAACGTTTGCTGTATTTCCCTCGCTTTAATATCTATCTCTGTGCGTGCTGTGAGACTCTGACCAACCCAGTAAAAAGACGAACTGAACAGGCTTTCTTACCACCTGTGGACTGCTTATATATTTAAAAAAAGAAAAAAAGACAGTGAATATGTTCACTGCAACTCCTTTGGCAGCTGTTCCAAACATCGAATTAATCCACCGCCAGAAAACAGAAAACATGCACACATACTCACGCAAACACATCCCTACAAAGAAAGCCAAATAAAAACACTTGCTCAGAACTCTTGAGTCATACTGTGGGTGCCAACAATCAATATGGCTCACCGCACACAGCTGGCTGTAGTGACGGAATGTATTAATTTTCTCATTTAGAAACAAATATATACTACAAATAGATTAATGGTGTTTGATCAGCTTGGCGGAGCAATGCCAATTAGCATGCGTGGATGGAAAGAGGCACTATGCTTTATTATTATTATATGCGCTGCTCGAAAAGCAGGGCAGCTACTAAAAATGAGATTAAAAAAAAAAAAGAGAGATCACATGACTACCCATGTCACAGCTTTATACAAAAGCATTATAGCTCCCAAGGAAGGGGACATTACAAGGAAAAGCAGTGGAGATACAAAGGAAAATAAAAAGAAAGAAAAAGGAGGAGGGAGAGGACAGTTAGCGCCATGGGAGCTAGACGGGTAGGACCACAAGTGTGGAAAATTGAGGCTATGGTTAGCTTAGGACCAGAGAGAGTTGAAAAGTGGACCTCTTTTCATACTACACAGAGTTTGGCAATTACTGGTGACAGCGGTTCACACCAAGATAGGGAAAAAAATTGATCCGGACAAGCAAGACTTAGTTTGCTTTGTTAAAAGTAATTAATCACTGTGGCCACAGAGGAGAGGTGCCTTGAGTGCTGCACAGTTCTACTCAGTGTGTCTGAGTGTGCAGCCATATGTGAATTTAAGTACACATGCGTGGCCCAACATACATGTCTACACACATGTCCGAAAAGACCCAAAGTGGACGAAAAAAAGCACACTGAAGGGGTTTTAAGGAGAACTCTACAGAAAAAAAAAGGAAAAAAAACAGGCTGATGGAGGAAAGAGGCTGGGAAGGCAGAAACATGTGAGCACTGCACCCATTTATTCACATGCATACACTCGAGGGGACCCATAGTGCAATCAATCACAGAAGTCTTATCCACACCCACTGAGCAAAAAAAAAAAAAAAATTACAGTAATAGGGAGCTGCGGGATGAGGAGGTAAAATTCTGGAAAAATACAGCCAGATTCTCCTTTCATCTTCAATTCACTGTAAGTGAAATGAATCTTACATCTTCTGCTGCAGGTAACTTAACATGAAATAAACAACCTTTGCTCAGTTTCACAATCGCCATTCTCTCCCTCTAGAAGAAAAAAACTGGAGTATTTCATCCAAGTCTTTAGAACCAATTTAGCATCCATCATTTTTTTATTGCTTATGCTCACAGTTTTTAATTGAAAGACAAATCCAGCAGCGGTCTTGTTTTTATCACATTAGACACCCTCCTCCTACTTTGTGATTACAGTGATTCTAGAGATGAATCGCTGCAGACACTCTTATTGCCTCTTGTAATTTCCTGTTACCTTTCCCCTGCTGGACTACTGTCACACCAAGTAGCACCATAATTATGATTAGTTTAATTGCGTACATTTTTGAGCTTGTCACAAACACAAAAGCAACGAGAAAAAGCTCAAACTAAAACACATGCCGGGCATACTGGAAATCCCATTAGATAACATACACTGCCCTGAAGCTCTTAGTGCTGTGAACCACCCTCACTCCTCCCCACCCTCCACTCTGCAGTGATAACAGCAGCAGGAGCCCAGAGCCACAAAGACACAACCCTGATCAATAACAGAGTACATACACACACTCACAGAGGAGTCCAGTGATCTCACAGTAGCTGGGGGTCTTAGGGGAATGGGCGTCACTGGGCAATGGGAAAATTGGATGTGAAATCGTGAGTGGAGCTGAGAAGAAAAAGACAGAGGGGTAGGGCACAAGAATGCCATGGGTGTTCTCCAGTGTCATATTTCTATCCAAATGCTAGCAAGTTAGAAGGAGCAGCAGCTGCAGCAGCAGCAGCAGGGAAATGGCCATGTGTTAAGAAAGGGCTCATTGAAGTGTTGACTGTGCAGCCACAGGCCTGGACTCTAATAGAAACAGAAGCCAGGGACCCTTCCATGTCAGCGGCCTCAGCTGAGCAGAATACTAAATCCTCCTCTTGTGGTAATGATCACCCCAAGCAAGAAGCAGGTCTGAAGCAGCCGTTTGCAAATGAATATCAGGAAACGTGGAAATTCAAATTAGCAAGCTGTCTGCACCTGCAGCTTTGTTGTGCAATACATAGAGGACACAGTTTGACCAATAAGAACAATGATGCTTTGAACTGCACATTGAACTTCTAGCCTCACCATATTAATGCAACAGTTTGCCTGTTCACAAGCACATGGGGTAAGGGGGGGGAGGGGGGTCCGAAGAAATAGATGCAGCATGATAAATGGCAAAAAGAAGCTGACACCCCCCCATATAGCAGAGGTGTATGAATTACCTATCAGGCTACCCAGGGAGTGATGACCCCAGTGGATGTAGCCAACCCTGCCACCATAAATTACTGAGCCACTAGCCCCTGCTTGAGACCTTGCTGTAATTCACACACACACACACACACACACACACACACACACACACACACACACACACACACACACACACACACACCCTCTGAACCTCCCCCTTAAATGAACCTCCACTCTCATAACTTATCATTAGATGGCATTGTGTGTGAGTAGTGCTCTATTACTTAATGACAATACTAATATTGGAGCCTATTATATCATGCTTACTGAGGTAATTACTAAAGATGCACCAATGTGAATTTTTCAGTCCCAACACTGTTACAGATACCTTCGCTTTAGGTAACAGCCAATAGCGAGTACAGAGCTGCCGGTGTTAAATTAACAAGCCGCATCCTTCATTGTGTGGACTGAGAATCATTATTTTATGTGTAAAGCAACAACAGCAACCTCCTGCACACACACACACACACAAAAAAGATTTATATAACGTTACTTACCTAATTTATAGACCTTTTTTTGGGGGGGGGGGGGGGGGGGGGGGGGGGGGGGGGGGGGGGGGGGGGGGGGGGGGGGGGGGGGGGGGTTCAACTCTGTTTTGCTGTCATTGACACTCTAATTAGGCTCCACTCCTCTGCTCTCTGTTTCACTGTGTGTGCTCTTTCCCACCCACACAGAGAGGAGCAGAGAGGAGGAAGGTGAAGTGAGGCTAATTTCATTCAAATTTTCAAATTTACCCAACAACTGTTAAATTTAAACCGACACAGAGGAAAAGAGAGAGAGAGAGATGAGCTAAAAAGCAATCCACCTTCAAGTTACCTTTTCCGCTCATATCTTTTACTTCATCATTGAAATCACAACTACTTTACACAATTACTCGCCGACTTCAGAAACATAATCTTTTTAACTGAGAATTTCCTTGAACTATAAATACAACACAACTGAAATAAGAATTTAAAAGATTAATGTACAGGAAAACGGGGCCGCATTGAGATTTCGAGAAATAATAAAAGCCTCGTTGCAAACAGAGACCTGATCCAGCTATTAGTGTCAGTATCAGATCAGTGCAACACTGGGTATTACAACAGATGAGAGGAGACCTCCAAGCTATGGGGTCAGCAACATTTAAGACTCTATTTACCAGCCTCTTTAAACCTATATTGGTCTTTGTATGTCAGCACACAATCCAAACACACAGTTTCATGTGCGGTATATATATTCTCTTTTCTGGAAACTTTGCTTCTGCTCTGTGTGCTGAGAAAATGTTACTACTACAGTTTTCTAACACTTTCCTCCCTGAATCATTTATCATGTTGTGGCATTAAGATAACATCCTGCACTAAGTCATCTTCTAGTGCTATTCTATGAATAAACTTCCTAATATCAGTCAGCGATGGCTCATTATGCTGGCTTATCATGTTGGGCCTCTTTTAAAGTGTTTTCTCTCTTGGGTTAGAAAAAAAAAATGTGTGCTAGTGAGCTTTTTTGGTGCTGCTGGATTAAGCATCCTGTTTTAAACATTTTTCTGCTGCTTTTTTACTCCCCAGAGCCTGCAGAGATGAAGAGAGCTTTGGAGTGTTCAGAGAGAATTTCATTCAACCTGTAGTGCTTCATGTTCCCCTAAGGGAGTTCCCTTTTCTCTGTGAGGGGTCTATAGCTAAACAACCCTGAGGAGAGGGCCAAGGAACCACTCATCTACTGTACAAACATGGGAAGCGCAGACATGGTGGAGCAGAAGTCTGTTTACAAGACTAACCAAGCAGATAAAAACACCCATGATCGCTTTCAGAGATTCTCTAAGATAAATAGCGCACGACATCAGGTTAAAACTATGACACACACGATTAGTGGAACATTACTTTAAGGTTTTGTGTTATTTTTACTCAAGAAGGAAGAAAACCAAAGTTCAAGCATTTGTAAAACAATAAGAAAACTAGATCACTGCCAAGGCCCAAAATCTGACCAAAAGCCTAACCACTGCCTGCATGCACACATTTCAGCATTTGAAAGTACATTAAACACAAAATTAATGTGTATTAGATCTTATTAGAAAACTCTAAGATTCTGAAACTGCTTTTGAGTTCTGCAAAACCCCTAAGTGGACCCCTGCTAAACAATGTTTTACTGCTAGGATGTCACTGCAAATCAACCGTCTGTTGGGAAGCAGTGGAGTTTTTAAGGTTTTGGGACCCTTCAATGGCCCAAGGTTCCTATTAGCTGGCCTGCATTCCTTTGCAGAAGCTGCTGGGGGAAAAGAATAATTTCCTGAATCTAATGCTTGATACTCATCTGCACCAAAATGTAATCTGATCCTGGCAAAGGACAAACAAAATGACTATTAAAGCTTAAGTTCCTTGGAGGGGGCAGAAAAAAAAAATGTAGGAATCTACTGATCAATCAGAGGGTGAGCAGAAGCAGCAGCGTATCCCATACAGACTCCACTTTGGCACACTACCCATGAATATTAACACCCAAGTATATTTGGTAACTCACTTTTTTTAATCTGTCTGAAAGAACGGTGCTACTTGTAATTAATTTATTACCGGACTCTGAGGCTGCTAACCAGCTAAGATTAGCCCTTCACCTGTTTTCCTGACCTACTTCACTAGCTAGGTCACTATTGAAGCAGTTTTCTTGACCTCATTTATATTAGATGGACTCCAACTCCACCATGTTGGACTGCAGCTGGCAACAATGGCTCTTCTTCTGCTCTGGAAATGTGCTCGAGGGCCAGTCTTAATCAGACCTTACAGCAAGTGCAGCACTGGTTCTTGTGCTGTTACACGCAGCTCATCGAGGCTGCAGAGCAGAACAAGGACTACCAGCTGCAGTCAAAGAAGGTGGAGTCAGAGTGCTTCAATGTAATATCTGCATTGGAGAAGCTTATGAACAGTATTAACTAAATAATCAATTTAAGAAAGCTTGCATGCACCTTCTTAAAAACATATGCACTGAGCCCTAAAGCCACAAACAGCTTTCAAATCTGTGGGAAACACTGCAGCTATTCCCCCATCCTGGCCAGTCTATGGGATACTGTGCAGATCTCTGCAGAAGCTTAATGGACACCTCTCTAAACATCTCCCCTATTAGCCCACGGCAGCTGTGACTGTAATCAACATGCTTGGTAGCAATATGCTGGGTAATCAACAGAAATGCAACATATTGATTTGTGCAAGAAATTTCTTCTGCGAAACAAACATAAAGGGCTGTAATTGTGAGTCAGCTAACTCATATCGCTTCTGCATACTGCTAGATAATGCCAGCTATCTGCCAATGTAGCATCTGTTATTTCCTTTTGCTCTACCAATCTGTGCATAACTCGATCAAGTCTTTGCTCTTCTTTTGGGCCCAGCAATGTTAGATAAACTGAAATATTCATTGCACATTCATTAGCTCCAACTCTGACAACAACTCGGTTGGCATTGTTTCAAATAAGTACAAAAAAGAAGCTGCAGCAATCCCAGACATTTTGGATAAAATGGGTTACACCGCAGTTAATTTCAGCTGGCGTGATTTTGAGGTTTGAGCGAAAGTGATAAAAAGTTCCACTAACTTGGTGCAGATTTGGGAAAAAGGTAAATGGATGAACACAGCTGGTATTATTGCTCTTGGAAAATAAAATGAAGAATGTCTGAAATCAAATAAAATACAAAATAAATAAAATACAAATCAGAAATCAGAATGTGCCAAGAAAATTGCAACTGATACATCTCTAAAAAAGGATTGTGTTATATCTTTGACCGTTAAACAAAAAGTATACAGAAAAACATGAAGCAATGGTATAAAATACACACTAACTGAACTATACAGTTGTTGAAATCCAGCAGCATAAAAAAAAACACTAAGATATAAATGGCATACCATAAAAACCTTTGTGTGTGTGTGTGTGTGTGTGTGTGTGTGTGTGTGTGTGGGTGTGTGTGTGTGTGTGTGTGTGTGTGTGTGTGTGTGTGTGTGTGTGTGTGTATCTGCGATACCCTTCCATGACTGAGTCATCTTATTAAACCCGTTGCCTGGAGAGACCAGAGTAATTACTCAGTCCTTCACAACACCTTTTGGACTTTGGGCCAGATTCAATGTGCTGCTCCAAATGTCACACACCTTAGTTGGCAATTAAACAGCACTCTCCCTCAGTGGCAGTTTTAATGGGCTTCTTCCATTAAAAATAAAAGCTGCGAGATATATCATATTACAAGAATAAGGTGTTGTGATTATCCATATCACATATTTTATATATAATTTGCAGGTGAGTTATTAAGGTCATTTTGAGCTTGAAAATGGCGGTAATGAAAACATTCAGTAGGAGATACAGGCCACCATTTGTGTCTTCTACTTTTGTGTTTTCTACTTACTAAAGCCACATGACATATTTATTCAAGAACGGATTTGGTTTTAAGTGTCCTACATTTCACCCAAATTACTCCCTTCAACAGAGACTGCAAGCTGAAAAAAAAAAAATTAGGTTTAATTCGGATTTAAATCAGGTTTTCAATTTGAATTATTAATATTTTAATTTTCATAGGTCTTATGAAGCCTTAATCCCACATCTTTCATTGAAGATATTTTGTAGCTTGTATGTTTTTAAAATAGGTTTTATACCAGTTAAGGCGCTGCTTAAAATTCGCACCCCTGCTTTGCATATCTGTCACCAGTACAGAAACATTAGGTGATAATTGGCTACAATGAATGAAAACACAAGGTCAGAGAGCAGCTGCACTTAATGCATACGCCACCCAGAGCAAAGTTTGACACCACGTTCCTGTCAAAGCTCATTCAGCAACACTGAGCCACATCCACTTTCTCTATCAAGGCTCTTCACCCCAGTGTCACTCAGCAACGTGCAACTCCAATTAATAGACCAGTGTCTATGCATGCGTGTCACAATGGCAGCTGCCTTACCCCCTCCTTCTTTCTGGGCACGGCTACAACGGGTGCTCAGTGTTTATGTCACCTCTTAATTGCATTTTTCCCCATGGTAGAGGTATGGCTTTGTGCAGACGCCCCGAGGAAGAAAAAGAAGGTCAGGCTGCCAATTTGGAGCTGGCAGGTCGAGAGTAGCGGCAGCACTTAGTTTCGCTTGAGAAGAGAATGGAGGGCTGCTGCTCATCTATGGAAACCAGGACAAACAAAAGAGATAAGTGAAGGGGAAAGGAAGACAAATTCCCCTCCTGTCTTTGCTGTCTTGGGGCTCTGGCAGAGTGACACCGGGCTTACAGAGAAGCCCCACACAGCTCAGCTACCTGTGATTGAACAGGGACAACATGGAACAGGAGGGAGGGATTTTTAGGAGGGCATTTTAATGTCCTGAACCACTGAGAATATGCAAAGCAAACATACAAGAACAAGTCTAATATACATAAAATTACACTAAGGGTTTCATAGACGAATGCCCAACTTTTTCTAAGTATGAAAACAAGTTGCTTTTTATAAAGAAAAGTATCAATATCAGTTGGTGCTATACGTAATAAATACAACCACAAATTCTTATGCTGACTTCACCGTGAAGCCAAAAAAATGCTCAAAGACTTGGACCCTGCATAGAATTTTAAGCCAAATAGTTCAGCATTCAATCATATGAGCACCTTATAGCGTAATGCTGTGTGCCCCTAAGGCATTTTGATCTGTTGCTGGTGAATAACCTTAAACTGTTTGTGACCCAAAAAAGTGCTGCTGCTATGCCCACCATGAATGAAACAGACGTGCTGACTTAGAGCCACAGAACCCCCGGACTTTCCATTTCTTTCCATTTTTAGATCATTTCCATAAGCCACCTCAATGTGGCAAGGGGATGAGATGAAAGGTCAGGAGGGGGAATGAAAGGATAAGGGACAAAGGTAGTTAAGAGGTAGCTGGTTTGGGAGATTAGGGCCAAGAGTATATCTTTCACCACCGCACTCAGTTTAAGCCCCACAAAAAGTAGCGCTTAGAACAATCATGCAAAATAAAGGAAAACTGTTTCCCTGTGATGACAAATTAGATCAAGTGAAACTAAAGCTTGCAAAATGAAAAAGAAAAACAGGGGCTGGGCCTCTGCGGCGCAGGGTGATTTGCACATTCAAAGGCAGAGTCTATTTTAAAAAGCAAACAGTATAATCTCTATAGATCCCACTCTTCGCATTCCAGTGTGTCTGGGTCAGACTGTCAGTTTGTCTGCGTGTCTGTCTGTCCCAATCCAGAGTGTCACTGAACCAAGTCAGGAGGACATGGCAGCTCTGGTCAGGAGTTCATCATGGGTCACCAAATGGGTTTGACCCAAGGGACACCAGGAATGTTTACAGAGAAGGATCTTTTCCTTTGTAAGCAGTCAGTCATGAAGGTTTGGTCTTATTATTGCAAATGTACCTTCCATACACAATGTTGAGGGTGTGGAGTAACTGCAGGCTGATATAATTAAACCATCATATTTCTTACCTTTTAGCCAACCAAATGTTTTTTGAGTCTTAGTCAGCAAAGATTTGACTGGTCATTTGATTGCAGGGGGGAAATAACCTCAAAGTCCAGAGGAAGTGGAAACAGTCACAGACAAAGTCTTTACAAACCTTCTGCCTGCCTGTTATAGATGGTGATTACAGATGTCAGGAACACCTAATACATCAGGTAATTAGCAGAGCCACGACAAGCCAACGAGAAAAATCCTTGGTCAAAGGCAGCAGTATCAGGTATATTGCACTATATCATGCTCACTAGAGCACAAGAGTGAAGGGTGGAAGAGAGAGGTGAAGGGTGAGAAAGTTAGGTCACCCATGAAGAACACACCCATCACTCTAGTGTTGACCCCCTTGACATAGATAATGCACCTCCTCAACCACCACACATACAGGCGTAGTTATACAACAGCAGGTGTTGCCACAGTTTCTGCAGCTGTCTCTGCCTGTCAGTCATAAACCAGTATTCACTGACTCTAGACAGTGAAGAGCGAACAGATTCTGACACCCTGGTCAATTACAGAGGTATATTTATCACAGCCTCCAGACAAACCTCACACATAAAGACTCAATCCAAGTGCTACACCATGCCTATTATCTCCTAGCAGCAGATGTGGAAATAGCTATTGCAGGCTATTTATCCTCATCGTCCAAAATCCTTCATATGCCCATGACCCACACCACTCTCATGACCACAGCCATTACTGTGAATCGCCCCTAAACACTTGGTTTTCAACTGGGCTGAAAACTGAAGGAGCTTTTGAACATCTGAAAGAGAGCCTCGGTGCTGGCCCTGGGGGGCCCAGAGGCTTGGCCTCACTCATGTTTTTCAATACACAACTGCTCACACAAATGGAAAGAGAGTGGAAAGAAAAAAAATTGCTGAAAAGAAAAGGCCAAGACAGTAAGCGGGTGAAAGATTTCAATGCCCCAGAGGACCCAAGGGAGACATCTGAGGTAATTTCTCCACAAATATACAAGTTATTAACACAAAATGAATAAATGCCTTTTCCTGTCTTGCTCTCTTAGGGCCTCCCTCCTTTCATGTATTTCATTCTGGATAGTAGTGCATCCCTTTAAGAAATGCCCATTTTGATGATGCTGACTCTTCCTGGTCACTGGGGAGCAATTACAGCTGCCCTGTCAAATACTACACCGCTCCAAAGGGCCAGTTCACCGCTTGAGGGCCCTTCTCATACTCTTTGAAAACTCCAATTTCAACCCCTGTGAAAGTTGGCACACACCAACTCTTGAACTCTAATGAACACAACCCAAGACAAGACCAGGACAATAAAGCAGGACAATAATGAAAATAGCTTGGTGAGATCCACCTCTATACATCAAACTATCAACTCCTAACACAACCCCAAACCCCTCAGTATCCCTTCAGGCACATCTTTCCAAGACAACCTCCATCTTTTTTTTTTTTTTTTTTTTTTTTTAAACTCCCTGGTGATAAAATCCTTATTAATGGAGGGAATCCAATTCTCTTTTCAAGGCAAACCTTGAGGTCCCCAGTAGGCCACCTACATCTGAGAAAGAGTTCACCATCAATGATGGCTCTATTAATTCAACTCCTTGGCCAGGAGGTGAGACTGCACAGCAGGGTGGAAGATGAAAATCTAAACGCTCATCATTATCACCTCTTTGTTTTGGTTTTATTCATTTTGTGTTTTGATCATCTGGCTGGGCCTCAACATTAATTAATCACCTCCCGAGGTCAACGTGGCACAACAGGAAAAGGGTCATACTGAGCCTTCCTAATACCACAGCTTCCTGAAGGAGGTGAGAGGTGACAAATGTAAAGCAACACAGCCTCCATCCTAATGACAGTGTAAGCAGGTGGCAGGCACTGAGACCTGAACCCTCGGCCAATTAGATACACCCACAGATGGGACCGCAATGTATAACTGGTTGCATGAATATCACATCACCCTTACCTGTCTGCTGCATGTCGTTAGGTATGATTGGCGTGTGGGACTTTGCATGCGTGGCTCAGGTGTTTGTGTGACAGCCTGCATGATAACACATAGGTTTCCCACCATTCTTGCAGAGTCTATCATGCTTTTTTTTTTTTGCAGCACTGCTGTGATGGAGCTAATTATCAGGGCTGAAGAAAGACCAGGGTGGATAATGTAAATGTCAGTAGCATGAGGGAGAGGCTGGGAGCTCTGCTTTGAATCTTGCTTCACTGATCAAAGGCATGCAGAGAAAGGAGCACGGAGCCAGGGCCAGTTATAATAATCTAAATAATTTGAAACTATTTCATGCTATGAGAAAGCTAAAAACACTGAACATCATGATGCTTTCCATTTGAAGTTAAAATATTCAACTGGAACGCCCCCTCCAGTCGGATTTTCAACTCAGAAAGTCAGAGCAGCCCCACCAACCTTGACTTAATGCAAACATTAGTAAAACTAAAGTTTGTAATCAGTACCGCCACTGTTGTGTCTTTGTGCCCCATACAGAGCACTGACCAGGCTCTATCTATATACGTGCTGCAGCAGTGTTAGGCACAAAAAAGTCAAGCATTGCACAGAATTGCTAGTGATGGATGAATGTCTCTGCCTTGCCGAGGAGCAAACAAACCCTGGTTTTCCTTGCTTTTCTGACTTTACTACTGGAACGCACACAGCTTGGGAATGACGTCACTCCCAGCTAAGACATCTGACTTCCAGGCAAATGGAATGAAGCAATCATCTAACATAATTACTTTCAGTTTAGCTTTGAAGACACCCTGCTGTTAATATGGTGCCCTTGTATTTATGTGTCAAGCTGCAAATAGAACATTAAAGAAAACAATGACATAGAGATAATGTGAAGTAGCACTTCGTGTAATCTCAGCACAATTAATATTCTCCAGCTTTATAAATGAAACAATCAATTTCTATATCAATAGATATCTCATAGCAAGCCAAAGCAGTTTTTAATGGCAACCTAATGCTTTTTTAACTGCACGCATTACAATTTACTCACAATGTCACTGCAGCTTTACAGCAACATGAAACCAGCTGGCACACATCGCAGCAGATCCTCGCTTCAGCATGATGGAGAACTTGGGTCTGTTTTTTGTTCCTGTTTTTTGGGGGGGATTGTCTTTGAGAACATACAGGCTAAGAACAGATTTATAAAGTGTGAATGTGGGGGGTGAGTAAATGTAGCCCGCTCTGCTGTGCGTTTCAATCAGATTGAGCGGGTGCAAGTGCAGCACATTATTCTCCCCTGCTCTGCATAGCGCTGTGCTAGGCTATGTCCTCCTGCTGTATTACCGTGATGTATGACCCAAACGCTGCGCTGCGCCACACCACACCGCACACACTCCTAACACACTGTTTCAAACACCCTCTGCGGCTTTTTCATTCCACCTGTCAAACAGTTATTCATCTCTGGCTTTCTCCTCTCTGTCTCAGTCCCTCCCTCCCTCATACTTGCTTATCTTTTCACCCACCCCTACATCTCTCTGCCTTACTGTATCCATCACTTTGCTTGGTCTTTATGAGCATTCTTATGGTTTTGTTTTGCTCAAAAAAAAACCCCACAATATTGCAGATAGCTTATTGTGAATGATGCACATACTGTACATTATTACACCACATTCCGGCTGCCTTTATGCCAGCCAAGGCTTCACTGTTAGAAGTAAAGTGAGTGACATAAATGTGCAATTTAAACAGGATCAAAGCACTGAGGGTGCTCATCACATTTGTTCACTTTGCAGGGGGTTCTCTGACAGCGAGTGAGGACTCGTTCCATCAGCGCAATTTGATTGTATGACAACCAGGCGAAGACAAAGAGGGAAAAAGAGCCTATTAAGTTCCACAAAGTAAATGTACACAGCAACCTGTCAGTTCAGTCCAGCGTGCTAAGAGATCTGAGGCTTGCAAAGAGTAGGAGGGAAAGAGGTGCAAAGGTTAGGAAATGTAATCTGAGAAAGACAATTAAGGTTTTTATCAGTGAGGCTAATTTATCTCAGTGGTATTTAGAGAGGACCAAAACGAGGGAGGCTGCTGGAGGGAGAAACTGAGAGAAACGGCTGTCAAACCCTTTCCCACCAACTGCCGCTGCTTTCATTATCTATGGCTGTTAGCTACAGAGACGCTTAATTACTGTAGGTGGTAGGCTGTGTGTTATTGCTCTGTCAGCATCTATTATTCTTTATTTATGGTATGATTAAAAGGACAAAAAGATGAGAGGTGATGGTTGCTTTTATACTAAAGATAATTCTGACTTCTGCTTAAATCTATGTGAAAAACCCATACATCCCAAGTAAACGATTTCAATCCTATTACAAGCCATCTCGTGAGAGAATATGGGTGTAAATAGCTCATCGTTTGAGTGGTAGAATCCCTCGTTCAAATATACTTCCCACATTATAAAAAAACACTGTAGAAAAAGTTTTTCCCCTTCAAATTCCACTATACCTGCCACAGTCAGTGTCTCCTGCTGAGAGCCTTTGATCATGCATGTTTGAGTGGAGGCAGGTGCTTCAGGCATCCAGCGTACATGAGCTAAGACCTCTCCCCTGGACTCCCCTAAACACAGACAGCTCAGCCAAACCTAGAGCTCCAGTGCAAGCCTTACGTACAACACCCAGGTCACAAGTTCCACATTTTTAATCACAATGTGGAACTGATTCAATTCATTTGGTCTGAGAGCAGATATGGAGCCATTACGTCCTATTAACAGAGTGCGGCGATGAAGCCACACCTGAATGCACTGGAAATGGGCAGAGTGCTCAGCTGTGGAGGAGTAAGGGGAGGGAGCGGGGAGCTCCCATTTAAAAACGTGGGGGCTAAACTTGATTAATCCATAAACTGATTTACTACGTCTGATAATGTGCTGGTAACACATCCACACGGGGACTTCTATGATTATATCAGTTATGGTTCACGGCCATCTAAGATAAGGTTAAGCTAGGGGCTCAGAGGAGGGAAGGCTCGTAATTGATTTAGCATTAAGGTAATACCAAGCTATGATTTCTACCAAGGTAGCCTATACAAAGTGTGACATGTAGCTTGAGAACAC
Organism: Archocentrus centrarchus; assembly: GCF_007364275.1. Lineage (NCBI taxonomy): Eukaryota > Metazoa > Chordata > Actinopteri > Cichliformes > Cichlidae > Archocentrus > Archocentrus centrarchus. The sequence goes on from NC_044354.1 coordinate 20,313,301, forward strand.
CTGGCACTGGACAGCTAGCTAACCTGATTTTCTTTAACCAGTTATAAGTCAATTTTCCACTGACCGAACAAAGTCATGACTATGTTTACTTTCATCTTTCATTTGAGCATCCACCACTGTAACAATATTTACATGAAAGAAAATAAGAAAGGCACAGTAGGTTCTGATTAAAATTAATTTCAGATCTTAAATTGGTGAAAATAATTTCACAATAAAAAGACCTTATTAACCAAGCCCTCTTTGTAGATATTTAGACCTCAGCCACACAGGGCTAGAGGCAGGTCAGCAACACCCTGGCAATCTCCAGTTGTTAAGGGAAAATGTGTACTTTGAAGGTAAACATTTCCAGTTTTTGTCGCACTTTTCACAGTTTAGGAGCTGCTTTGTGAGTACCAGGTCAGTGCTTGCTGACAAGTTGGCACCTTCCATATAAACTACAGGCAACCGTGGTAATTTGCTACCACAACAACCACAGCAATTGCAAGGAGGTTTTTGTTGCAGCATCCTCTGTGTCAATTTCACCTGGCAACTTCCTGAAGCCACTCATGGAAGACAAATTTTTTCATAGCAACCAGTGGTTTCCATGGAATCACTACCAATCTTTAGGACCGTGTGAGCCTAGCAACTGCTGGTGGTTGCCAACTGATTGCCAACTAGTCTCTAGCCCTCTGTGATTGGGCCTAAACACTTAATCTTTGTTGCAATGTAACCGATAGAAAGTAATGTATCGTCTATTTGGTGTTAGAGTACTTTAGAATGACGAGAATTTTCAGACTTTATATTTGGGTCAATAAATACAGTGATCCAAAAAAACAGCTATTAAGAAAGATGTCAGTACAATAAAACAACACAAACAGGTACTCCCATAGAAAGAACCAGGGATTGGATATACTAAGTGACAGCTTGTCTGATGTCAGATTGAACTGTCTATTTATTCCACTTCTTTCCCATCTTTAGTCTGACATTACCTCCACACGGATTCCATTTTCCTGAAGCAATAGCACACAGCTTGACAACCCCATTAGTCTCGCCAATGTAAGTGACTGGAATGATCATTGGATAAACTTTTTTCAAGTCTGAAAAACTGCTCTTTCATGTCTCGATACAAAACAAATCAGTCAACTTAGTGGACAGATTCAAAGGTCTGGATCCAGGCAAAAGTGACAGCTATAACCAAGAATAAGGGAGAAAACGTGTGAGCAGATGGATGGAGCACTAAGTGCCAGCTGATCTAAGAAGCTCCATACGGAAGTGTACTGACATCACTAGACCTCAAGTGAGATGGAGCAGGAATCGACTCTTTAGCTTTGCGGCCACGGACAGATCGCCAGGAGGCATTTCTGGAATGTTTAACCAAAGCTTTGGAAAGCTCAAGGGATACTGAAATTATATGTGCCCCCCCCACAAGCTGTGAAAGCCTGCAAGTTGTTACTGACAGCTCAGAAGAATGCAACTTATGCATCTGTTTACTAACACAAATACTTTGTTCTAAACTCCAAGAGGGTCACGTTCCTCTACCAAGTCGGCTTCAATTCCCCATCAAGGTAAATACTGTGTGAAAGTGTTCCCACACACTGGCACAGTATGACAGGAGCTGGTTTGAGTTTTCCACGCTGATCAAAGAGAGTTGAGAGTGGAGTCTCATCTGCTCCAACACGCACATGATTTGTGGGGCTTCACGATTCACAGTGCGCCACATGCTGACGTCAGAGAAAATCAACACATGGAGCAGGAGACTTGTAAAAACAACAGAGGCATTACGTCAACAGCTAAAGAGCAGATACACACTCTATAAAAACCCTCACATTTACCTGCCACATCAGGGGATTCTGATGCACGGAAAGAAGAGCACTGAGGTGGACTCAAAGGTTTTCCCGTCAACTTTAAAATTTTAGGACTCTTTCTGATGGAAGAACTGGGGAGAGTGAAATTAGATTTTTAGAGTCTGTGTGAACAACTAATAATTACAAGTTGTGAGATAAGCAGAGAGAACAAAGAAAACAAAAACACATATTTGAGTGTGAAAGGCAGCTTCCCCACCACCATCACCACCTACCGCCCCTTTGGGCCTCCCTCTCAGACACGTGTCATTAATCATTTTTTCTCTCAGGCTTGATTGATGTTCCCTCTCCCAACACAGCCATGCGTCACTAATCATTTCATATGAGACTACAAGCAAAAGTGGGAAAATTGACTAACCATTAAGAAACCATTTATTGCCAAAGAACGACATTAACTGGCTAACATTGACTGGTCCTTTCATTTAAAGTTCACCCTCATCAATGGCCAATGCAGAAAGAGTATCGACTTGAAGTCTGCTTATTTAGCAGGGGAATACAGAAATATCTCAATCTATTTAATTTATGAACTTTTTGCCAGCTACAGTTGCTGTTGTGCTGCTGTGGAGGAGGTACATCCACATGAGTCATCCATTGCTGATGAATGTATTTTTTTCCCTCTTTGTTTTGTTGCCCACACTACTCTGCATTTGGTCAACTGGCAGCCATAATGCGCACTCTCTAACACCAAGACAGTACCCTTGCTTTCCAGTAGAGTTGCTGAATGTGTGTGTGTGAGAGAACGATAAGCCCAGACTGGGGGAATCCTGGGAAGGCTACGAGGCATTTTGTGAGTAATCTGACCCAGAGGGCAGGCTTAGGCCAAGCAATGAAGTAAAGGACAATGAGCCCGAGCAGTCGAGAAACTCATACACAGCGGCTGCCCCCAAATGACTTTAGACACGCTTCTATCCGCAGAAACAGATTATTGTTGTTTATCCTCTTTTCATTCCGAATTTTTACATGTGTGCATCGGCGGCGTCGGCCTGATAATGGCAGTTCTCCACACCTCCTTCTCAGCTATCGGCGGTCCAGGCGCTCCGATGTGTGCTTTAAAAAAATAATAAAAATCAATTGCTACAGCTGTGAGATGAGAATGTAATACTGAATACATTTTGTGTTTCCCCCTCTAATCTTCTCCCTCAACATGTCAGGCAAATTTTGCTGCCTCTGCCAAATCTAATATAACTGGCCCCCTTCTTCCTACAATGCGTGCAGACACACACACACATACACACACACACACACACACACACACACACACACACACACACACACACACACACACACACACACACAAACTGACACACACAGGAGGGCAGACTGGAAGTGGAGAGAGAGCTGGTGGTAATCACAGCCAAGATGAAATATGTATGAAATACCACGTTAAAGGAAAAAGCGCACCCCCCCCCCCCACCCCCACCCCCCAGAGGATAGACCATGCATGTCATCTGGATGCTGTCTGTCCCCAGGCCTCTGTGTTTCTGCTCTTCAAACTCATTCACGGAGCTCTGAATTATTTGTGGTTTTGTACTGAAAGATAACACTTGTACACAACGCGTTCAGGGTTCAACCACTCAAAGCCCCACTTTCCCCTGTGTGTGGTAGATGAGTCCTCTCTACGTCTTCCCATCACATTTCCCATCCTGTTGCTTATCACTTCTCCCCTTGAAACACCTATACTTCCCCGTTTCAACAAAAATCTGCGGCTGGTAATTTATGCAGCGATTTATCCCACCACATCTTGTGACCACCTGTCAAGACGAGATAGCATTCTTGGTACTATTAAGCCAGTGCAATTACCAGCCAGGTGGTCTCCGGTTCAGTCAGCATCTTAACAGACAGCAGACCTCCACCATGTAATACCTGTGGAAGCTGATAGTATAAGCAGGTCTGCTGGAGTCCTAACCACTGGTATAAGAGCTCTGCATCGGAAAAATGCAAACAGTCGTGCAGCTCGAGGATCTTAGGAGAAGAGAGAAAAGGGGAACAATGCTGAGGAAATCATCAAAGCATAAAGTCTGCCCATGTTGCAGATGGCTCAGGAGAGGCAAGAGAGTGTTGTCGTCTTTCTAATGACAGCCAGTTTAATTGAAAATCCACTTCTTTGTCTGACAGTAAACAATCCAGTGTAGAGAAGCCGAGGCACTATTCCCCGGCTCAGTAGTTAGCAGTGAAAAACTGAAAAGAGAAACTGAAAGGCTAAGAGACTAGAGAAAAGAGAAATGGAGCAGGAGGAATAAAGAGAAAGCAAAGAGAAGGAGAGTATTAAAGGAAGGCACAGATATGGATGGTGTAAGAGTGAATTAAAGATTGGACTGCGATAAAGAGGCAAAACGATGTGGGGGTGGGTGAGGATGGGGGAGAGAAATTGAAAGAATGGCTGAAGAAAAAGGGAGGGGATGGAAAGCACAGTGAAATCCAAGCTCAGCAGTCTTTCCTCGGGCTCAATTTCCAGGACATGATTAGTTTGGAGTGATGACATGTAATGGGTGCAGTAAAAAAAGAAAAAGAAAAAACTCTGCCTCCTCTACTGTCCACTCTCTTGTTCTCTTAAAGTAGCATTTTCCTGGTACAGAAGGCTGCTCTAATACTTAAAAGCTCTGGGGACTAATAGCCTTCATTCTCCTTTTGTTCCACAACTGTCATGCTCTAAAACTGGTACTAAAACAACCCACTAAGCATCTGACAGCATCTTCAGTCTTTTACTGCAAAGCACATCTTGGAGTTCTAGCAAAGTTGTTCTAACTTCTTGATTCCTAACTTAAAAAACTGGTCTTAAAAAGAAAAAACATACCCACCATCTGCTTTTGGTAGATGTCCACTTATACAGAGCCCACACCGTCATTCAGCTTCCCAAGCATCCCATTTGTTAGTTGAAATTGATTTGTATGGATCTCGAGGAGCAATAATCACGGCAGTCTGGCTTTTCGCCTCTCGAAGGCTCATTTGTTAGCATTGTACACGATAACAATGGAGCTTGTTACTGTAAAGGACGGGCGTTAGTTCTCACATACATATATTGCCTTTAACGGGAAAAGGGATTGCATACTGTATTTGCTTAATGGCCTTTTTAATGAAGCAGCTGTGGCTCAGGTATCCAATAACTGCAGGGGTCATAACTCAATCCAAAGGCCCTCCACATGCAGAAGTGCCACTGGGCAACACACTCACACCCTGAGTTGTTCACAAAGCCAGTTCAGTGACTTGCATAACAGAGTGGCTGCCATTAGTCTGTTATATAAAACCACTGAGGTTAAAAGGTTCAATTTAAGTGCAGACCATTTACCATTTAGTGGAAAAAAATGAAAGGAAAAAAATTTTTTGTCATAACTTTTGGATGAATTGTGCATTCTTCTGGTTCAGAATGTTGCCTTGAATGCATGCTGTATCAATTTTCAAAGGAAGAATGTAGAAAGGAATAGATATACGAGAAACAATGAAAAGAGAAAAAGAAAGATTGGGCCATTTCTGCAGGGAATGTGATGACTGGCTGACACAAACACAAGCAGTGCCTAGCAAAACACTGTAGCCAGCCCCTTGCAGAGAGCTTAGGACTATGAAAACCCAGAAGAGGACCGAGAACAAAGGGAAAAGAAAAAGCATGAATATATCATGAAGAATGCTAATTGACTCCAAAACACTTGCAATAGGTTTAAGATTCCTGAGCTCTCCCTCACATGCGCCCTCCTCCTCTCACTGTACTTGCCTTCCTCAACATATAACCCCCTGCTTTCCCTTTCCTTTTATGTTCAAGTCATACTGTATCCCTTTCATCACTCTAGCAGAGCAGCACAAATCTATGTCCAATTTCTTTGCTGCCTCTCATATTTCCAAACACTTTACACACCAGTATCAGGGAGCTATTAAACAAAAGTTTCTAAATGTCCACCTGTGCTTTGTACAGTATCTCCTTAACCTCATACAGACTGCTCCCTCCCTGACTCCCTGCTGCTACTGCAGCGTCCCAGACAGGGTGTCCTGGCCTGGCTCTACCCTAGTGGGAAACAACCTGGTCTCAGCCCTGCACAACAGATTGACTCCGTCTGTGCTAGCACCCCGGTGGCTAATGCAAATACAGTCCATCTGCTTATTCTAATCCATCCAAACTCCACTGATGTACAGGCACAGACACACGTACATTTGGGCATATGTGTTAGTCCTGAAGGATGGGATCACATCTTATCTGATGGAGCACTATGCTGTAAATGTGATTAATTGATACCATCGTCAGTGTTATAAAGCCTTTGTGTACCCTATCACCTGATGATCAATGAAGATAAATTGCCAGCTGCAGTAGCAAACTCTAACCATATTCTTGTGCCCCCCCCCCCCCCCCCCCCCCCCCCCCCAGGGTAGGTACATGCACAGCAATATCCTCTGAGAGAACATCCACAAAATTTAAACGCCATCACGGATGAGGACCCAAGCGCACATGTATAGGTAGGCTGACACGCATGCATCAGCCACAATTGTAATGAATGTGGAAGAAAAAAAACATGCACGCACACAGAGCCTGAGGTAAAACATGAAAAGAGATTGAGTTTAAATGTAAGCATGGAGAGGGAGGATCATGAGAACTCAGCAGTTTGGGGGTGCAAGGAGATTAGCTGCTGTTAAACAGAACAGATACATGTACTAAATATGCTGCAGAGTTGTTAGGCTAATCGCACTCATCCAGGGGATTAGCCCATATACTTATGTTAGGGGAACCCTAAGCAAGCCAACACTGTAAACACATTAGTGAGCAAATTACAGAGTCACAGACAGATGCAGCACTGTCACCAAAATAAGAATACAATCATCATCTCTGCATCTAAGTATGCAGAAATGCAGGATGGAACGAGCCACACTGTAGTCTGGCATATGAATGTAGGCCAAGTGTGTGTGCGTGGACGAGCATTTGCATGTCTAAGCGTTGTTATTTGCATCTTTTCGTGTTGGTGCTTAGGTGTATGCAAAGCAGCACACACACACTGGATGAGCGTAAGTGCAGCAAGTGTGAGTGTGAGAGGGAGAGTGTAGTCAGTGTGCCGAGCCCCTGACTTTGCACATCTCACGCATGCTGGATGAGTTCTTTCTGCATAATCTCATTTAAACCCCCTTTCACACACCATAATTCAATTCTCTCTTCTAGACAATGACCATGTCATCTTAATCTGGCAGGTAGATTATACAGCATCCCACACAAGACTGCTAATGCCGAGGAAACGGCTCGAGCTATTGTACGCTCCTTCAAGGTTGGACGAGCTGCTATAGATTGCTTTAGAGGATTGCTCCTGCCACTCATGTTTTCCACCACTGGTTTCTCGCCTTTAATCTCAAGAAGTTTTTCCCCCTCTTTTCACCATCTGGGAATCCTGATTGTGTTTTCTATGGGTTTGATTGGTTAAACTTGAATAACCCCAATGGCATGCTGCTCATACCCTGCTCATCTGTTTACATATTCTTCTGAATACTCATTAGTTATCTCGAACAAGAGCTACCAATGTGTGGGCCTAATCACAGGAAGGAGCCTCGTTCTGACCTTTAGACATCACACAATAACACTGACCAAAAGGCAGACCTGTTGTAAACATTTGCAGGTGTTAAGGCACGGATGTGTCAAGAGATATCGTGCTGGCACGGCTCATTTCTAGCTTATGAGCTACAGCTCTCATGAGACACAAGTGGGTAATTGAGCCAAAACAAAACCAGCTAATAATCTGTATTTCTACAAATCCTGTGAGATAGTGAATCAGATATAATTAGAAATTTTAATTACTGTCAGTAATCAGCTACAACATTTAGATGCCATGGAGTGGCAGGTGTGAGCACACTGGTTGTCTGGCGGTGAGGACCTGATGCCGCCCCATCAAGTCCCCCCAGCTTGCTCAATCGGATTAGGACTAAACCATTCAGCCATAACAGGGCCTTTAAGACCTCCTTCATACCTTAACCACTTATCCTGCCTTGATCCATCCAACAAGGTTCCTTAAACACTTAGAACAACATTGCTGTTTGTCTTGAGGGGATATTTTAAGGAAAAAAAAAAAATAAAGCCAACTTAGTGGTGACTAATAAATAGAGAAATGAAGTGATCATCATCCAGTGTGTAAACCAAATAGACCTGCAGGCACAGTCTAAATGCTGGAGCTGGAGCCTCAGGATCACAGAATCACTAATGAACTGTGATACGGGGCAGTGCTATTAGAAATGCACAACAGCACTACAATAGTCTATGATTTTCCCCTCCCGCCCTCCTCCAGCTAATGAAAAGCAGAGACACAACAACATTCCTAAGATGATGGGTACAACAAACAGATACCAGCACAAACACAAGAGCCACACAATGAAAACAGCATTACAGCTCAACCACAAACCCCTGGAATATTGTAAAGAATAGACAGTGTACAAAGGCAGTCATGAAATTTGCTTATTCTCTGCACGACCACAACAAATCTCACTGTAAATTATTAGTTTAGAGTTCCCTTTTAACTCAGCACATTTAAGTCACATCTGCTTTGTGGCAAGTCTAGTCTGACCGTTAACACAGTGCACTGAGTCTCTCAGCAGCCCTTAGAACCATCCCACCACCACTGAAGCAGAGACTGCAAGAGCACATGCTAAACTGTGATCCAAGCATCTATGATCATCATGTGGCATTACTGAGCTCAGGCAGAAATCACATCAGTACAGTTTCCTTTTATCCTCTGAGCATGTGTCCCTTCAGAAGAGATCTGACTGTAAAGCAGAAGGTTTCTCCTGCCTTCAGGCTGTTCCTGTGGAGGTCCTCTCCTCTGATCAATCCCCCGTGTCCCTTTGTGGCTCGTCCAACAGAACAGCCAAGCAGACAGGCTCAGTCAGACCTGCTTTTAGCTTACTTTTGTCTTTTTCTGTTGACCAGAGGGAATGCTCTCCAGCTGGACTAAGTTTGCCTCTCTGCTCTTTATCTCCCCAGTTGCAGACTGCAGTTGTTTTTGGGTGACACATTACTGGATTGTCCTTGCCTTGTGAATATGGATGTGTATGCTGGGGAGAGCGCCAGGGTGCTCAGTACACTGTAACCTCAGAAGAATGCATCATCTCCTCTCCACAGAATATGTCTCTGTGTTGATTTCTCTATTGTGAGCTTCTCTGAACAATGCAAACGATGTGAGCCAGCACTGTAAAGTGGTCTGTGGTGCGAGCAGGTGTCTCCTGACTTGATCCCAGGGGTCCCATGTTGAGATATTTTTCTGATACCCTAGCACATCTTGCTGCTTGGAGGATCTGGTAAGCAGAAGCCAAACTGGGCAAACCGAGAAGCCCCTAAAGATCAGGTCTCAGCACAGAAGCATGTTAAAAACACAGTAAGCAATCTGTTTTTCCAGATGCTGTGGAGTCACGGAGGGCAGGTGTGTACATTCTGGACATGTCTTCATTTATCTGCATTTCATTTTTTCTGAAATCTATTCAATACACATACGGGCAAATGGAATTTCTTTATTTCTTCAAGATTTCAAATAAAAATTATAAATGGCTACCATCACAGCACTGTAAGACGGTAAAAGAGTGGTCATTACAGTTTGCATATTAAAAATCGTGAAACTGAGATCGTGGCTCATTGTTAATGTGCTAGTTTCGGTCACTGTTCAACTATACTATTTATAAGGTCGGGGAAGCCTGCAGTCAGCTGAGACTGAAGAGCCACTTGAATGAGCGATGAAACATTTCTCCTGCTGAAAACTCAAAACAGAACTTTCTGGGATTCCCATGCCTGGATTAATTTGTATACATCAAGACATAAATTAATCTGTGTATTGCTAGACAGTCAAATGGTGAAACACTACTGTTATCTTCACAAAGAAAACAGTGGCACAGTGATCTACCAAGGAGCCAAAGAACTACAAATGGATGTGAATAAATTCAGAATTAATTAATTTATGGACTGATCTGTTTCCGCCAGCAGCTAAAAAAAAAAAATGCGTCTGCTTTGCCAATCGTTTCCACTTTAACTGTGGACAAAGATGTCAGATAAATGAATCTGGCCATTTTGTGTGTGGGAGGCTGTTTGATTTTAAGATATTCATCCAAGTTCGTCTTTGTACTTGTAGCCTGCTGGGTTTTCCAGTTGGAAACTGAAACCTCCATTTCTATTCTTTAGAAGACTTTTACTGCAGTCAGAAACTTTTTTTTTTCAGTTAATGTATACGCCATTTCAGTGTTTTTGCATTGTATTTTCTGTCTCCAAGTTAAGCTAAAAAAAAAATAAAAAATCATGGCTCACACTTATCTGAAAACATCTAAATTAGGTCTGTATGCCATCCAGGTTTTATCCCTGTCCAGTGTCCCATATTCAAAAGGACAAAGCAGGTTTCTCAAACAGAGGCAGGGGTGTGCTATAGAAAGGGAAACGAGGCTCTCTATACAGGAAGAAGGTCGTGGATAAATATAACCTCCCCTCTCACTGCCCGTTCTCTGTCTGCCACCAGTTTTACTCAGCCAAGGTCCCAGTTGCACCGTAGCCACAACCAAATAGACAGCTGGCAGTCAGTTATGTTCCCACACTTCACACTGTGAACAAGGTCCCTTACCACCTAGCAATGTCAAAGGCACCGTTCAGACACCCCTAAATATTTAATCAGAACAAGTAGAAGGCAATCTTCTACATCCACAAGCATTAAACATTTAATACCCGGCTGACATGATATCTAGTCAGCCGAGACTTAGTCAAGAGACACGAGCAATGGAGAACTGCAGGCACTTACTCTTTCCTAGTTAAAATACACAAAAAAAATCTCACAGCAAAAAAAGACAGAACATGACACTCTGCCAAGCACAGGTCAAAATTAAGGGACAGACACGCCCATGCAGAGGCATAATAAACCACACGCACAAAGTGGCAAAGTTACATTTCTATACAAACTTAAATCATTCATGAGAGGTGAAGCAGGGAGGAGGAGGCTTGCGAATCCCATCAGTCTTGTTATTAGACTAAGGTTAAAAGCAGACGCGGCCGGCTACTGCCAGCACACGCACAGCAACCAAGGACAGAGGAGTCTAAGGGCATTACATGGAGCACAGTAATATATGACATCACAAATCTGCACTAGGCTTGATTTGTTTTGATTTGTCGATACAACGCAGAACCCATCTTTCCAAGTAAACAGCATCCTCTGGGATATTGCACATCTGTTTTACGGTCTTCCTTTTTATGCTGCTGCATACGAGAACAAAGCTGTATGTGTAACACCTCTGTGGCTCTGGAAAGAGACGTGCTAAAATCCCACTCAACCTCCTGCGTGAATTTTCTGTTAACTTCACATTGTTGCCTGTTTTGCCAAAGACACCTTAAAATTAGACTTGGAATCTCAAGGCGACCCGCACCTGGTTAAATAAAGAAAGCTGAAATTGAAATTGCTGGCATAACATATGAAAAACTCAAACCTAACTGATGATGGTCAAGGTGTTGACAAAGGTTTTTATATTTATGTCTGCTATCACTGCCTCTTAAATCCATTTTTCCACTTGAGCTCCACAGTGGTACAGAAGGTCAAATGGGCCACACTGTGGACATAGTCTTAATTTACATAATTGTCTGCATAAAACAAAATATACATACACTTAGACTGAAATGAGTACAGAAGCTGAATCTTTGCAGTGAATGTAAATTTGTCCTGTGTATATATAACCAAGTGACTGAATTATTAGGTCCTTAATTTTATAAATGAAGACAGTGTCTTAAGTGTCTGCAGAAAGGTGACGTGTGTGGTCCAAGTCAATAGCATCAAATGGAGAGTATACAGTGTACACCATGCATTCAGACACACACACACACACACACAGGATACAGATGCAGATACTGGAGGTGACCCAGTGCAGTGACAGGTTGGGACGTGACTTGATTAAGAATGGAGAGGTAAGAGTGATAAAGTAGCACCTAAATCCACCCACATCCTGTGACCCTGCAATAAGTCAAACACCAACGACAGGCACATACAACATAAATAACAATGTCTGAAGTCAGCTTGGAGTGGCCCTCCCTCTCCTCAGGTTTAGACTCATTGTTTGACTAAATGTGAGGCAAAAAGAAAAACTTTCCCTTAGGGAGAGCAAACACCGAGCAGACGTATAACAAACAAGAGTCACTAAAGGCTGCTCAATCCAACTTTCTTCCGAGTCACGTGCACAAATGCTGAGGAAAAACCTAAATAGCTCACACACCAAATTCTCCAACGCCTACTTGTGTTAATTCATGCAATCACACCCAAACACATCATGTGGGGTTAATAGAGCAGGTGTCCACTGCAGAGCGCTCTCTGCATCCTTGGCTCCCGAGCCAATATTCCGGGCTAATTTGAATAAAAAAAATCTGCAAACATTTGCTGGACGATTCAGGCTAATGTTCAATCTGCTGCTCTTTGACACAGTGCCACCACGCATCTCATTACCATTCCTGAAGCCTTACCACAAACCTGCCAGCGTTGCAGAGTTATGTGGTAGAAACAGAGAGTGGGGAAACTGAGGCATGTGGAAAAGGAGGGAAAGGGGAATGACATGTTTTTATTTGTTTAGACATCAACTCTTGAGCATTCAGCTTGAAAAATAATGGGAACAGTGCACGTAAATGTGTGCGCAGAATATCATCAAGGTTAAGGAAGAAAACGGAATTTTGATACTAGCACAAAAAAGCACACATATTTGAGATATAAATAATGGGAAAGTGCATGAAACTGCAGGGAGCGTCTTTGAGGTTAATACTCAGGCATAGACTATATATCCATATAGGCTAATGTATAATTGTTTTACATGCACAAGCTCAAACCTCCTAACCTCCCAAAACATAAAAAGTGAAAGAGAGAGAGACGAGCCGACAGCAGTGAGACACTCTGGTTTAGAAAAGCAATAAATGAGGGGAGAGGATGAAGGCAGGAAAACATGCTCCCATAATGACATACCGCTTTCTTTTATGCATAGCAAAAGTTTCCACTCAATTTTCTCCTCTTATTTTGGCACCATCCTGAAGATAATATCTCTCTGTGTCTCTTTTCTGTTTCAAAGGGATGATGAGGGTTGCATAAAATTAGCTATTTGATAGGGAGACCGTGACCAGGGGCAACATGGAGGACCCTGTTTCCAAAGAGTCTCGACACACTCTGCTCAACCCCCCATATCCCCGAGTAACAACTCAAGATCAGATAGAAAAGGGAGAGGCCTGTTTAAAATAGCACCCCAGAGACACTCTTCTGAATTTTTGAACAGCAGCAATAATATATATATATATATATATATATATATATATATATATATATATATATATATATATTATTGCTGCTGTTCAAAAATTAACACATAGGGCATAAAATCATGAGCTTAAATTTTCTACACGCTGCATCTGTTTCATAAGCTTCTAACACCCAAACCTAATAAGAGCTTGACAGAGTACATTATGGATGTATATTGTTTGTTGTTGCCAAAAGGAAGCAAGAAGCTCTTGTCAAAAAACCAAAGAGGTGAATCTGTCATCTCACACGCTTCATGCACTGAAAAATAGACAGGTCCGAGCCTTAAATGCTTCATCTACTTTCTGGTATCCCAGTCCAATTACACTCGTCCCACCAAGCCCTTTCTTTCCACAGCCTCACGGGCTGTCAGATTCTGATATGGAGGGCGTTGCAATATTGAAGGTCGGTCAGTTCGCACACTTAACCTCATTTCCCCACCACTCTGCTCTGCCTCTCCCAGAAGAGCTTTTTGATTGGTGTCCATTTGAAAAGCGGGCTTTGGGTTTGACGGCCGGGGTGCGGAGGGTAGGGGAGATCAGAGCTGCCTCGGCATAGCCTGAGAAAGGAGCTTTTCGGAGCACGACTCTTGACTGCAGTCTGCTATAATGGTTTTCAATTAACCAAGGGAAAAGACTGAGAACTAATCTGGGCTAGCACAGGAGAACCATTCATGCAATATTCATGTACACAAACTAATGAAAGCCCAGATTAGCCTACATATTTACATGTGGTCGGTGCTATGTCGTCCACACATTAAAAGGAGCGTGCTACCAAGAGGAGAGAAAGAAAACTGTATACTGGGAAACGGACTCGGAAAGAGAAGAGATAATGACGAGAAGAGAGGAGATCAAGAAAGAAAGAAATCAAGAGGAAAAAAAATGCGGGGGGGGGGGGGGGGGGGGGGGGGGGGTCAATGGGACACGAGGAAGTCCTTGAAAGAAAAGGAAATAGAATCACGAGATAAAGGGGTGAAGAAAAGCTAGAGGAGGTACGACTCCTCAAGAAGAGATTAAGGATCATCTGCATTTTGTCCTTTCATCTGCTTTTGCCGTAATCATCCCTCTCTAAAAGCCCCCCCCCCCCCCCACTCAGAATGACACCAATCTGAATGAGTGATCTTGACAAATTGGGCTGCTTGAGCAAAGAGGGTGCTCTTTTGACTGAGGAGAGGACTGCAGACAGACAGCGGGGCAGGACAAAGATATAACTGTAATTGGCTGCTACGCTCTCCTTCCCGTAATCTACCGCCACGGAAAGCAGCGACCAGAGAGCCAAAACCGAAAAACTCTGCAACCAATAATTTCAATAACGTTTCAAATGCATTATTGAAACGTGCATCAGAACAATATGAGAAATTCATTTGTGAGCCTTAGTAGGTCACAAAAGACTTAAAAGACTTCAAAGCTGGATTAATGTGTGACTGGACATAGCAATTCCACACTGTCTAACTTCTTACCAAGCATTAACACTGTATGTCAAACAAGGAGCTAATCGTGGGTTTAGTTTGAAAATATCCTTTGACCTTTTGTAGAGGTCCCAGAATTAATTTTATGCTCCACAGATATCTAATTTTATGCTCTTACGGACTTATACATTTGCAGAATAATGGAAATGTCCTGATATTTTTCTTCACTTAGGAAACCAGTGAGCCTGGTGCACTGAAAAAAAAAAAAAACTGTTCGGTGTTAAACACCTGCTTCTGTTTCATTTTACAACCAGTGCGTGCATAAGATGCTTGTGTACACAAGCTGATGACTCTACAATGAAATGAAACACACTAAGAGCCAAATCTCTGGCTGATTGGAGAAAATCTCTCATTCTCTTGTTTCCAGAACCTGGGGAGACTAATGAATTCACACTTCTACCAATGTGCTGGGCTAGCAGGTTCCCACCACCACCACCACCACACACACACACACACACACACACACACACACACACACACACACACACACACACACACACACACACACACTCTTCTACCTGCCTCAACTTTCGGAAATGAAATGTGAGAAATGGGCCAATTTACAGCTGAGGGCTGTTTCTTCCTAAGAGACAGAGACATAAAGATGGAGTACAGAGGATATGCAGAGGTAGATGAGGGGGTTTGGATTTAGACAGAGAGAAAAAAGGCAAAAAAAAGTTGTGAGACAGGAAAGCAAGACGTTGGCACTAATATGAGTGTCATCTCTGAGGGAAGACAGAAGTGCTTGAATTGCATTTTTGGCCTTTAACTTCTCTTATACAAAAGAGACTGCAGTTGAGGAGCGGCTCTTGATCTTTCCAATCAGCTGCCACGACAAGAGCTGCTCAGATATTCAACAAGCAGAAACAAAAGCGCGTGTCAGCATGAAGAAGTTTGCTACACTCAAAAGTTTGACAGTAAGATGTAAAGAAGCGGGAGAGAAGTCGGCAGAACAAAGGGAGTGGAAGGAAGGACGAGGTCCTCCACCATCTGTTCATAATTATGTTTGAAGTCCACGCTGCAGCTGAAGTGGTTTAAAGCCCAGCATTTCCTATGGAATAACACCACAATACCTAATCACAATGCTTCTCCTTTAAAACTAAAAGCATGACGCAATTCATGTTCAGCCTGTCACGTGTTGTAGCTTACCGACAGCAGCACAACACACGGAGGTGTTAGCTGTCTGAAGTCACATCCAGAAACTATGTAATACAAAAACTGCATTTTCATTTGAAATTCACCCAGTGCTGACACACCTACTGCACATTTGACAGACATACTGGCAGTTTTAGGGCACTTGGTGGAGGAAAAAAAAATATGCAGAGCACCATCCAGAGACAAAGCTTTCTGATTGCTGTGACATCACATCTGTTAACTCCTCAAGACCGCTTTGAGACGATGAGACCAGGAGGAGGTGGGTGGATAGACGACTGGGAGGAGTCCCCATCACCCACCCCCACCCTCCTCATGGGGCCAGTTACATTTTCATTTGATAGGAACTGGAAAACCACCATCTGTAATTAGATTACACATAGATAGATGGAATGAGGAAAAAAAATGCTTAGTTAATTAACTCAAACCATATTCTAATCAGGTTTCATAACCCCCACCCCCCCACCCCCTTTTCAACAACCCTCCAATCTGAATCTTTTCACAAATCCCCCGGGACTCACCATCACACATGCCAAGAAGAGAGGCACTCAAACAAGATCATCATTTGACACTAATTTCCCAAACAGGAAAGCACTTAAAGATGCAGCCTGATTGTGATAACTAAGCATGTGCATCAAGAGCTAATGAGGGGGGAGAAAAAAAAAAAGAAGACAAAGTCACAGAATACGCAGTCCTAAAAAAGGTATAAAAACATCTCTCTGTCTCGTGTTGTTGTGTAGCGAGTTTCCTGACATGAGCGTTTCCTGTGCCGGGGCAGTTTCTGTCACCGCAGGAAACGAGGATGGAAAATTAAATGAGTCTCTCTTTATGGGAACGAGGACAAGTGGCTGTGATAACAGTCAAAGAGGTGCCTCTGAAGGAGTGTTGCCCGCCACACTCACATCTCCATTATCTGTCAACCTGCCAGTCCATCTGTCGGTTTGCCACACAGTGCTCGGAAGACTGACAAACTCCATTTACAAGAAAACACGTGTCGCATGCGCTGTGCAACGAGGGACAAGAGGCACCTTCAATGCTGCACACAAAATGTGCAGTTTTGCTATTGTTTAACTTTGTGTCTTCTTTTTCAATCGAGCTTCCAATTATGACTTAGAAAATAAAGAATTAAAGTATTTTATCAAAGCTGCCACGTAGACAGTCAGCAAACTGACAGCTCATTCAGACAGCCGTTACATTTGTCTCTCACTTTGATTAGAAATAAATTTTAAATGTCAAGTCACCCCCCCCCCCCCCCCCCCCCCGCGCCCCAAAACAAAGCACAGCATGAACCAAAAAAAAAAAGAAAGCTAGAGAGTGAGGACACCACTGAAACAAGACGAGCAAGAGATTAGATGTCACACTTGAATATTGAGATATCCAGAGCATTCTTCAGAAAGCAGCTATAAATCCATATTTGTTGTTTTCGAAAATGTGCTTTCTTGATTAGCAAAGCCACATTCTGCCAGGGACATCTATACACAATGAGATTTGGTCCTTCTGTACTGATTAAGGCCGTGAAAGCTGTAATTTAATCAGCAACAGGGACAATCCAACTTATTAAATTAGATTTTTACCACAGTGCTAAAAGGCATACTTCACAACACCAACTGGCTGAAAAACACCCAACACTGTCAACAGATTTGCAGTGAACAGGATTTGACCAAATCTAAATTGTTCCTTCGGGACCTGAGAGCGCGTTGACACATGGAGGACTGCTTTAATTTCTAAACACCTGCTCACTCTCTACTTAGACTGCAAAATAAATCCAGCACAAAGCATTTTCTCCTCTCCAACAAACAACCCCGCTCTGCCATTTCACTGTGAGTGGTACACAGCCAACCGATCTCCCCCGAGTGTACCATGCACGTGTGTGCGTGCATCACAAGAGCCACCATCACAGCAGCCTGCACCTGCTCTGCCCGAGGCCCAACTTTGTTAGCTATAGGAGGAGCCGCGCGATGCAGAGATGGAGGAATGAGAGGATGGAGTGGCAGAAAGCTTGGGGAAATAGATCTGTTGGTGTAAATGTCAACAGCTCAGCTCAAACCAAGTATAGTTAATCTGTATTGCAGCTGAGAACCTAATATGAATTATTATGAGTTTCAAGCTGATAGCTGTTGAACTAGCAGCAACGCTATAAATAATACAATGTCCCAGTTGTGTGGAAGTTGTGCGCTCACACAGATCTGCTTACAGCAGGTAGCCTGGTGAGGGGGGTGGGGGGCTGCTGCTGCTGCTGTTGCTGCTGGTCAGAGCCTGATGGACACATGCAGTCATGTTCACTGACAAGACTCAGGCATGGATAATTTCACATGTCCAAATGCCAGCCAGCATAGCCATGTTACAACGATGTCCCCGGGGCACACACGGTTGTAAAACGTGCACAGCCCAGGAGCAACAAACGAGGAGTATTCAAGTATTCAGTGTCTGTACAATATAAAACAGTATACCTGTTCATTATACTGCTCAACATTTTGACTCAGCAACTTTAGTACGTGAGCTTCATCCAGACATATGGGGCAGCTGGACTTCGCTGTCCTGGTAAAGACAGTATTTTAGCCTTATTCCCAGCAAGGACTGCTTACTATAGCCGCTGCAGCCCTTTTCTAAACCGACGATTTTTTTATAGTAAGACAAGAGCGCCGGGTGTGGGGGTGTCCTCTTCCAATATGTAAATTGGGAGGGTAATTTCACACATGAAGCATTACACCAACTGCTGTGTGCCAAGTTACATTCTTTTGTTCCAATGACTGATCATGTATGTTTTCTGAAGCAGTCACTAAAGCAGCTGGAATGAGTGTGCAAACCATTTTTTTTTTTTTTATTGCAGAACACAGGGAAGCGCTACTATACATGTTCCCGTTCAGCATCATTTCATGATGGAGGACACTCAAACAGGTGGCAGAAAGGCAGAAAACACACTTCACCCGACTATAAATTAATATATTACTTAAAATAATGCAGCATCACACCATCGATATTGTGTCTAGTCAGCCCATGTAGCAATACTCAGCCTTGTACAATATATTTAAACAGCTAAGAGGCTGCTGATGCTTGAGATTTCACAGCGGTAACTGGAGCACTCTCCAGACTGCTGAACAATGCTGCTCTATTGTGGCCTCTGACCTCAGCCACAGGACTATATATCAGGAGAGAGGAGTGGAGGAGGGGAATAACAGGCTGCAGGAGAAAAGGAGAAGGCAAAAATAATTCACTATCTGATGGATTATAATATTGCACAGTTTGCATCAATCATGTCCTATCTGACACAAGGATATCGCTCAATTGTCAAGACAACATTTTTCGAGAGACATCAAGACAAGCACACACACACACACAAAAAAAAAAGACAAACACAACAGGATACGCAAGCTGACATATATGTTCATTTACAGTTGTGGACAGAGAGAGGCCAAAGTGAGGGGGGGGGCACGCAAACACTGCCTTATACTGAAAGTGGATATATCGCTATTAGACTGCAACAGAAGCCCATGTTAAATATATAAAATCTATGAGGCATGAGATCATTTGAGAAAAAGTAGCAAGGGGGTTTGTTCTGTAGTCCTCATTACAGACTCGATCTCATCGGGCCTGTCAGTCTCCACCTGTCTGTCTGCCTTGTTAAAGAAACTGGAATCATGAATCTCCCTTAGGAGGCAAGCCCGTTGAGGATACGGCGGCGCTCCTGGCCCACATATCTTAGCAACTCCAAACATATGGCTGACATAAATATCCCAGTAGAAGCCTCATATGAATATATCCAAACTTACAAGAGGGAGCAGCAACTAAACGGCCGCCCGGAGAAGCGGACACAGAAAAAGCTCAATGGGTCGTGCTTTTCCTTCCATTCTGTGGGATTTTACAGCCAGCAATAAAAGCCTCTCTTTGCAACCCTCACCGTATCCGCTATGGCAAGAAGAGCAAGGAGAGGCAGGGCCAGCTAGGCCAGATTGACGGTGAGAGGAACTAAAACAATCTGCTCTGGGTTTGGTTGTTTCTGTGACCCCTAGAGAAGCACTCTGCTGAGGCTGTTGGTGTGTGTGTCTGCTACACAGCCTGACTACAAAAACATTGCACAGCACCTATTTCTTCCTGACTTAGGGGAAGCGAGAGGCTCAGACTAATCTTGTTTGCTTCTCTCAAACACTATGTGCCATCCATCCAAGTGGGCAGTGGTCGTGGAGATGCAGGGGTTAATTAAGTTATGCTTTTTTTCACACTCAATAATCATCAATAATCTGCTAAAGGACAAGATACTGACCACTCAGGAGCGCGACCAGGCCGTCAATCCATGGAATGGAATGGCAAGTCCTGGCTTAAGGGCAACAGCTAAGCCATGGACACACTCCTGGAAAATTGAGCCTTCAAAGAAGGGCTTATGAATTCCATCTCCGACAATAGAAGAGATGGAATTAGTGAGACTTAGGGGCATCAGTATGAGACAGGGTGGTATTAGTGGTGCTCTTCACACGTCTCCATCCCGGCTGGATCACAGGGCCCCTTTGGAACACACTAGAAGCGATTGTCTGTCACAACACACAGACTGCATTGGTTGGAGACAGCTGCAGGGCCTGGAGACAGAGCTGATACTCGGCCCACTGGAAAGCGTCCAGTGTGGAGTTATAAAGGAATGCAGAGACTGTGGTTTTGGCAGCTGCACTCTGATAAATGTTGTGAAACAGAGAAAAGTATGCATGTTTTTAGGCCATATGCTGAAGGGATGTAGCTCCAGTGCCATTGACGGTCCTTATTCAAAACATGTTTCAACGAGATTATGTCTAAAGTGCTGGCTCTCATCATCATGCAAGACTGAGTACATAATACAGAAGCTTAACTGATGAAAAGAATGAAAAGAACAGAGCTTAAGTCCTACAGAGGACTGTTCCACCTCATAGAACAAGAAAATGTGTTCCCATTGATGTGGTCCATCAAGTCAGATCTGCCTTATTCCCGGTGGAGGCACCCAGAGACAGGCACCTTCTGAGCCCCCAAGAGCAGCTGACCACACCTCTGGAACAATGACCTCAATAAACTCAAACACGGGTCCATTTGCTCAAACAGAAGCACTGGGGGGGAGAAGGAATGGTGTAGCAAATCAGAAATGAGTGCTCTGAGGCTCGGAGGAAAACATTACAAATGGACTGTTCTACACATAAATCAATTCCTGTATTTACCACTTGCTATCCAAAAATCCATCTCAATGCTCACAGTGGAATGTGCAGGTCCCAGGAATGAGGATTAATGAGAGCAGGATGGCCCAGTCACCATTGTCTCTCCTGTTGTATTTTGACAGTGCACTCCCAGGAGTGCCTTACTAGGCATATGCCTGCAGACCACTGCGTCACAGGAGGAGAAAGGGAGGCCTAGCATTCCAGGAAGCTCTCCTTTCTGTCCTCCATCTCTGTCCAGCTCTCCCAGTGGGAGGCAGTGGACCGGGATTAACAGAGCAAGAGTGGCACATAAATGTCAGCAGCATTGCTGAGTTGATGTTCCCCACGCTGCAGCCCTCCTTACTTGACCCAATACCCCGACCCCATCCTATCTTTCCACTCCCCAGGGGGACGGGGTAAGAGGCTGACCACGTAGCCGCATCCAGTTCCGCTTGGCATGCTGGGCCGTAAATACTGCGCAGCATCAGGAACAGCAGGTGCTATCACTCCCTATCATTAATTATACCTGCTGCATCACTCTAGGGCCTTTCACTCCTCAACTCCACATCTCCAAATCACCATTTCTCACACCCTCTCATTCCTAGCCTGTCCCCCATTTTCTCTCCTTCAAATTCCAACCATCTAAAAATGCCATCAAGCGCTACAGAAATCCCATTTCTTCTCTGCAATATCCGCCCGGCTCTCTGCTTATTTCCTACAAACCCAACAATCTAGACCCCATTCATTTGTTCTCTGATGTTTTTCAATCTTTGTCCAGCACTCTCAGGTTCTCCCAGCTGAGTCTTCCCTCCGGTGACAGCTTTGCTGGCTTTCTTCTCTCCTCAGATATGTGTCTTCCAATGCTATTTTTCACATTTTCATGGGTGTTCCTGCTTTAAATACATTCCAAAATCGCTGTGCTGCTGCCAGCCATGAGACGTCACACGGGCTGATGGAGCACTGGGAGGAGGAGATAGCCTTTTCCCTCCACCAGTGAGCTCATAAATAATACCAAATCAAAGAGAAAAAACAGCATGAGAAAATCCTGGGGGTATAAAGTCAATGAACATGGTCAGAGATGTAAGAGCACGCCTGCTGATAGTAAAAGTCAGATTTCGAAGTAAGTCTGGCCACAGAAATATGAGCAAGGCATCGTGTCTATCTCAGGTGAGAAGGCCTTATGTCAACTGTGTGAAACCCACAGAAATATCTGGCACGACCACAAAAACAAACAGTAACTTCCTTTGGACTTGGTCACACTGCCACAAGGTATAATGTGAACTCTAAATGTGGGGGCTGAATTTTTTAAGACCACCAACAGGTTGTGAGCCATTCTGCCCAAGAAAACATGGAGTGACCATGACTTGAAAACACATTTGGCAGCAGAGAAAGGAGCACGCAGTGTTTTTCAGCAAAAGAAATACACGGGCAAGGAAAAGAACTTCGTTTTCTTGCCAAGTCCATAATTAATGTCCAAAGCTCTTTGGAGTTGTGTGCACAAACATATGGAGACACAAAAAAACAGCTTTTTTGATATCCGCTGTCTTAAAAGCAACACTCCCACAGGCTCTGCACTGTCTGAGTCTAACTTGGTGCCTTAAAAATTCCAGTGCAGGCACAGAGCCATCGCTTACCTGACACACTGAGTTACCTTTCCCCACAGGACAGGCAGCGACCACATTCTTTAATGCTTCCGTCCCTGTATGTAACCCAACCAAAAAGGATTGCAGTGGCTGCTGCTGTACAGCCACAAAACCCCACACAGCATTTTTTTACCCTCACAAACACAGAACATAAGCAACGCTTTAAGCTGACTTTCAAGACCAAAAAAAAAAAAAGCTATCTCTGAGGAAAATAATGATTCAGCCTTATTGAACCATTATCAGAAATAAAAGTCTGAGGCAGCCCTCAGTCATATGCCTTCCCATCCGCATTTTAACCACATATAACGCAGTCTCTCTTAATAGTCTCTCTTACAGTCCTCTGAAAGAAAGCATTTTCTGTCCAGAACAGACAACCCTTTCTGCCAGCAACAATTCCTCTCATCTGTTCAACATTGCAGATTAGGAACGTTGACTTATTAATGTAATCCATTAAAAGGAGGTGGAAGGGAAACTCAACCGGAATCAATATGATTCTCCTACATTTTCTATTGATTGCTAACACTCTACAAGTATATTAAAGAGGCAGAAAGAGAAGCTCATAAACAGGAGAACGGGGAACTCGAGGACCGTTTGTGAAATTAGTTTGTGTGCAATTTCTAATGTGAGCACTGAATTCAAAAGAAACTGCTTTCCCTACAATATGGAGCACAATGGATGCTTTCTACTTCCAGCATGCCACATCCTTTTTTGCACTACCTTAGTCGGAGGACATCGTTGGCAGCGTACCAGAGTTCAGGGTGAAGGGACAATGTCAGACACACGAAAACACAAACACACACTATTTGCATGGCAATTCAAAATATTGAACACTGCTCTGTGGGCCTGCGTTTTCTGCTCTAAGTGCTCGTGCTCATCCATATGCATCCAGCGTCCTATACAGCCAACAGGTTAATTAATCAACATCAGGCGAAACAGAGTAACCATTTTCCTCTTTGAGAGGAATCACCAAAATGAGCGATCTGCTGCACTCACCTCAGTGAAATCTACAAAAAATAACCTCCGTATGACAGGCAGTATTTCTTTATGGTATTTTCAAGTTGAGTACACATGGCTGGAGGACTGGGGGTAGGAATCAGTTCCTGCAGTGTGGAAAGGCTTTTAGTCCTCAAAGGGGGGGGGGACCTAACAGATGATTCTGGCAGACACACTGCACAGCTGTAGAAATCATTAGGACATGCTCACAGCATTTATTTTCTGTGTTGATAATTCAACATTAAAGAGCTTGGGTTTTACAATTTGCTTTCATCTTCATCTTTCAGGAGGAGATAGCCACATTAACAACATTTGATGGAGCGCAAACAACACAGAGATCTAATTTAGGAAACAGCCACTGAAGGACTACTACCAGTACCAGTGGTAGTGGTTACACTGTTAATTTACCAGTGCCCTGAGTAGCCACAAAGACAGATCATCATCATCAAGTCACAGCTGAGCAAGGAAAAAAAAAAATCTGGGCCAGGAGGAAAAATCCTGCAAGTGTTTATGCTGCTGTCGAACAAAGTCTTCTGAATGATCCAAAACAGCTGACAAATGAAGGAAAGGAGTTACTCATCCTTTCTTTCTTTTTTTCTTCTTTGCATCCACAGCAGAGTGAAGCTGCTTCGAAAAACTGTTTCTTGTCAGACAAGTGCCCCCTGCTGGTAAAAATTCTAAGCTTAGACATTTTTGTGCTACTTTTTTTCTCTCTCTCTCTCTTTTTTTTTTTTTACAAACCCCAGATGATTTTCAGATATTTTCCATGCCGTAATACCCCTTGGCTATGAAAATTGAACAACGAGAGAAAGCAATAACAATACAACCTTGAAAGTAAATGTATGTCTGATCATGGAAACAAGAAACCTGGACATGTGTTTTAGTAATCCTAAAGAAAAAAAATGCCAGATTATTCTGAAACTTTTAGGTGCACATATTGCAGAATGTCTCCCTTTTTTTCCCCTACTTTTAAACCCGACGGGATTGTTTTTCATTTATGACACTTGACTGGACAATTTAGATTCCCACAACTCCAGGGGTTCACTGCCCCACACATTAATCACTGATGTCTTGATTAGTCCAGATCAGGAACGCGGGGCTGTCGGATGTTGTAAAGAGGTACAGAACATACACAACATGCAAAACACAGGTCAGAGTATACGGGCTAACATGGGCTTTGTCAACGCATGACAAATTGTATACCCCAGGATGTGCACTAGTAATGTAGAATTAAATTACATTTTCACTGTACACAGAATCATTCAAACGGACTGGAGCAGAAAACAGCCGAAAAGATCAAAGTGGAACAGAAACTTGTTCGTCTTTATAAACTCTGCTTTGGCTACAGTTTAATATAGTTTAGTACAGCACAGTGCTAATGCGATTACTACTACAGATCTAGCCTCTCATTTGTAGTAAGCGAACAGGCAGAGCAGCAGTCTGTGGCCGAGCCCCTCTACCCAACTTGTGATCTACTAGAGAACCGGAAAAATTATATATATCAGAAATACTCACCTTCTTCCGGGGCTGCCATTTCATCATATTTGTAAACCAAAATGGAACAGCATTAAGATATTATATAAGAAAGGAATGTAGATTCAAAGAAATCCAGAGCGCAAGTCATGCTGCCTCTCGACTTCCTTCGATTTTGCAGCAGATTTTCTCCAAGGAGCGACGCATGATGGTGTGCGAGTCTCAGCTTTGCGGCAATTTCGGGGGGGACAGCGCAGTCAACACAAATCATACAGCGGTTAAATCCACAACTGAGCTCGGGGGATAAATCAGAGGCAAACAGTGTCAACTGACATTGTTTGGGTGAAAGGTTCCTGTGCGTAAATCCAAAGTAGGAGTCGGTAATGAACCCACTCCCTCTTCACTCGGCACGCAAGATCAGCGCCACCGGGGCCAATCGGGATGTTGTATGATGAAAATCTATTCTTAAACTCAAAAAAGAAAGAAAAGAAGAAGAAGAAGAAGAAGTCGTTTCTATAAGTAGGTTACAAAATTTAGTCCAGCGTAGTACGGTTAAACTGTGTCCAGTCTGTCCTATGCGATCCCGAGGAGGGAACAGGGGGGCGAAATGAGTACCAAAATGCAAAAATAGTCATCACAGTGGTCAAATCCCGTTTTCCAGTGGCCGAAACACACTTTTGGAAGTACTCATGGAGGAACAGTCACACAGAGTCCGAGACGGCGCGACAGGCAGAGAGATTACTTTTATGAGGAGGGGGGTTCAACCACCAAAAAAATCCCTGGAATTTCTGCAGCTGGAAGGATATCTTGGTTCACGCAACAGCAAAAGAAAAAAAAAAAAAACTGGACTACAGCTCTCTGATGACTTCCTTCCCTGCGCTCCTCCAGCCTCACAGTTTAGAGACTTCGAGCAGTGGAGCTGAGCAGACATGAGGTAGCAGGGTCATAGCGCCGCCGGCCAGAGACTTGCCAAAAAGTGCGCTTTACATTTTACGCACTGAGATGATGCTGCCACCCAGACAGGAGGCGGGCTGTGGATTGGAGCGTCGCTCAAGGACACGTCCCTAGATCCTAAATCCCTGAGAAGTCTCTCTAACCACGTGCCAAATCGCTGTGCCTGTCCAACATGCTCTAAATGCAGGACAGGTTTTTTTGATTTAGATGGAATGTCCTTGTCCAGTGAAAGCTGTTGGTATAGGTTTCATATTTCAACAACCAGTGAATAGTGAACATGTTCCAGCAGCCATAGATTATTGGATATTGATCACATATAGTCACCCAGAAGATGATTAAGGTTATTAAGCTCATGGTTTGGTCATGTCACACTGCGAAGTAAGACGTTAAAGGATATGGGAATATTTTCTCCAAAAATGTCCTACATGGTCACTTAGGAGTGACCAGGTCCCTGCAAACTAAATGTGTTGCAAAGAATTTGTTTGTAGGGGGAAAATGTGAGACACCTTACTAAAGACAAGCGGAAGTCTGCAATTTGAGTGTATCTAACATTTAAAAAAAAATGCAGGTTAAATGGCCTCAGCCGTGTGGACAAATCTACTCTTTATTTTAATACAATTTTCATAAATTGCTGCCGCATGAGCTTGCTGCCTTGATCTCTGTCAATAGGAGCTACTGTTCTTGATTACATTAGGTAACAAATTTCCACTTTTATCTTGTCTTTGGGTTTAAACTGTGTTTTCTAGTTTTGTACATGTAAACAAACTAAAAAAAAAAAAAAGGTGAAAAGCTATGGTTAGATGGGCTGCAGAATGTCCTTGATACTCAACTTAACAGCTTCAAGGAGAATATGGGGGCATATTCAGAGGAACAATAGGAGCACTTCCACCAAGATATAATGAACTTCATGGTGATTACATCTGGGGGCTCATACATGAAAGTGATTTGTGTATTCACACACATTGAGAAAAACTATTCATTCTCACTTTGAAAAATTTGTTTCAGAAGTTTCAAAAGTAAATCTTTGTGTCTTTCAAATTTATGTTTGCTGTTTTGTGTTCAAAATATAGTAAAAAAAAAAAAAGTTAAATTTAGCTATTTTGGTGCAAAAATCTTTCTAAAATCCACAAAAGCAAAGTTTTACAGGAATAATGGACATTTTCTACGGTTTTACAATAAAAAAAAGTTAGAAAACAACACTTGCTTGTCAAAAGACAAGCATCATGTTACATTGTGTTATCTTCATGACAAGAAGAGACTGAATTCATGCATAAAGGGTTCAGTTTACAAAGGACAGCGAGCCTTGCACACTGGAGCCAACAACAGCCCTGTTTATATACACTTTACTTGTTTCTTCCTGCTGAGTGCAACTGTCACATACAATACACTGTGCAATATTTTACTGCACATCAGAGGCCTGACATTGCAAAAGGTTTTTGGCCCGCATGAGAAAATATCTGCATCTTTTAGATGCTTAAAAACAACCTTTTGTTGTATCAATTTTCAGAGCTGGTAAAAACTAAAAACAGAGGAAATGATAACACGCTGCAATTACATTACATTGAAGAACAATGGCGATCATCAGGCGATGTACTTTTTTTTTTATCAGAGTGTCTTGTTCACTGGCATTGGAGTTTTATCAAATTCACCAATAACATGGACCGGTTCTAAATTTGTATGAACGTATGTTCAACATTAATGTGGAGAGGGGCTCAAACCTTTTTACAACAGTTCAGGTATTCATTTATAATGGAGATTTCTTATGTTTCATTAGAATCAAAAGGAAATAACAGAAAATAAATTTAAAAAAAAAACAGAAATACCCAGAATTTTTCAATCAGTGCACCCCTGTTATCATCAGAGAAACATATCTAATGATGCTGAACCCAGCTCCTGCAGCAAAAACACAGACTACTCTCCACTGGATTAGATGAAAGAAGTGGGAGAGTAACAATAGCAGTCCAGTTATTTATTCCTCAGAAATTATCTCAAAATAGGGGAAAGCTGGATCAAAGAAATGGTCAATATTGAAGTGCGGGTGAAACCAGTTTAACCAGTAGGCTCGTGATTTAAATTGGTTTAGGTAATTGACTCCATGGAGCTGTGAGTTTGTCAATAAGCTACTGTGTCTTCAGGGTCAGCTGGGTCCGCAGTGCACCTAGGGGTCACTGAGATAACAAAAGGCGATAGGAGGAGGGGCAAAGCTGACATATGGCCCGATGGACAAACTCCTGCTGTGCAAAAGGAGTCCATGAAACACTTGGCTGAACATAAACACTGTCACTGCATCCGCATCCGCAGCTGGCACTGTGATCAAAGCACACATTTGCAGTCAAAGAGGTGGGAGTTATGTGTGCTTATATTATACAGTGTCTATATTTTTCACTAGCTTTTATTCCCATGGCCACAAATGACTCCTGCCGGGTCCGTGCAAAATACCACACCATACCAAGACACTATTTACCCTTGTGTTCTCTTTCATCCACAAACGCACGCTCACACATTAAAGCCCCACTTTCTAAGGCAGGTTTACACAGGAGATTGTTTCATGAAAGGCATTTTTGATGACCAATCAAAGGCCACTTCAGCGTGCTGTTCAGCAACAGCCTGTCATCTGGCATCTCCATACAGAAGCAGGCTCCCTGTGCGTGCCTCTGCTTTCCCAATCACAGCCGCACAGGAAATCAGACTCCAAGCCTTCAGAGGGAAACAACCAACCCCCCTCTTTCATTTTCCACAACTTGGAGCTGTTTAAAAGTTTGGGCTTCCTTTTCTTGTTCTTGCCAATGACGCCCTCAAAAATGTCTCCGCTGTATGTTTTGTTCAGAGGATTGTTGAGTTAGGCTTATCTGTTAGTTGTTAGTTACACAGAGTTGGACATCTGGATTAGAATAAAACTCACTCAAGTAAGACACAAAAGGTTTATTGCCCTGCTACTGACTTTTGAGTTTCTTTCAACTGCAAAAGCATGGCTTATATGAATGTTTGCGCTGCTGTGATACAATACTGTGGACCAATACTGTCACTGAAGATTGTGAAGGCAAACTGGTTTTAGAGGCACCACTTCAGAATTGTTATTGCACCACTCAATCATTAAATCTTTCTAGTAAAATGCCCCATAGCTGCTAAACTGTTCACATTTTATTTGGTCAAACTCCTGCTTCAGACCTGACCTGATCAGGTGCGATCAATATCCAGGACGCCTCATTCACACGCTCATTTTATGTCCCAAACTGACCCCATCTTGCGCAGGTCCATTCGAAACCTTTTCTTAAAAGTGCAATTTGACTATTCACTGCAGGTTATTCACTGCATTGGTTGTTGAAGTCTCACAAAGCTGTCAGCTTACTGAGTTGAGCCCACAGCATTCCCCGTCTTATTTGCTGAATGCCTGATACTCCTTAGCTGGAAGAACACTGTTCCACGGCTTCATAGCTGCTGGGTGGAGGAGGTAACCTCCCATCGTAAATCTGAGCTGCTTAAACACGCTGTCTGAGGCTCCACCCAGCTGGCAACCTGACCTGTCCCATTTTGTGACTAAATAAAAGGAAAACTGAAAAGATATGGATTAATACATGACTGAAGAACAGTGCTCCAGAAGCTCTTCTAAATGTCTCGGTGTAATTTATTTCAACAGGAGCTCTCGCTCTGAAGTCACAACAGCAGAGTGTCGCTGTGCACCATCCATCCGCTCTCTAAAGAAAATAGCATCCTTTTAATTACAGGAGCTGGTGTTTGAAGCCAGTAAATTCCACACACAAATATGTGTAATGTCTGACATCCCCTGTACAGATATATTTACAGGTTAACATGTGACAGTACAAACAGGGATAGTCATCACACTGTCCGGCAGCTATAAAGTGTCAGTGCTTCATGTTGGAAACCTCGCAGGCATTCAAGATTCATGAAGCAAAAGGTCTTGAAAGCTCAGTTGTGATTCCAGCATCAAAATTGAAAACATAAGAATACAATTTATGGTATTTGACAAATTGCTTCCGCAGCATGACATGGCAGATGGATGAATCTGTTTTGAAATGCTTAACAACATTAGAACAATAAAAGTGTTAAACAGCAATGACACCCACCACTCTGCTGTGCCATACATCACTGAAAACAAATAACCCTCATCAGTATTTACTCACTCACCTCTTTTACAGAGCTGTATTCTTGGATGATGGTGTGTCAGAATGGAGCCCGCTGTGGACTATGTGACATGGCTGTACATGAGTGTGTGTGTGTGTGGGTGTGTGTGTGTGTGTGTGTGTGAGTGAGTGCATGCATGCATGTGTCTTAGTTGGAGCTTGGTGTTGATTAAGTGTCTGGAGCCTGAGGGGGGATAATGAGAGCTTCTAATTAATGAGCCTGTGCATATCTCAGAGTCACAGGGTCCTATCTGCAGAGAGCAACTCACACCCCCCCCCCCCCCCCCACACACACACCCCCCACACACACACCTACACATACACACACGCACACAGATATATATACATGCACACATGCACAGAAACACACCTCAGTGCACTGTGGGGATTTATTCCTGCACTCCACAGTATTTTCTCCAGGGAAGCCCAGCTGGGAGTATGTCACTCTAGCTGCTATCCCTGATAAGTGTCCTCTAATAGGGATGGATGGGGGTTATGGAGCCCCGCTATGAGAAGGTCACATGCACTGACCACCCAATGTGCCCCCAAGCTCCTGATGTCACAGACTCTGAAAACCATCCCAAATCTTATTTGTTTGCTGGGTCTTGTCCACGGGAAGCCAAATGCTTATTCATCCTGAGACTGATGGCAGGAACAGGGTGAAGGCAAAACACTCGCTCACACCAGGATGAATCAGTTGGGTCAGCGTTCAGTGGGTGGACTCACTACTCATTATGTGATTTAATAAATAGTTCAAACACTGCTCTTGGTTGGCAAAAGCTTGTCTGTAAAGTGTGAAGGTTGTATATATACTGTATGCTTCATGTTACATCTCAGCACAACAGTGAGTCTTTGCAGAAGGACCAATTCACATGAAGTCAGAGTATAGAGAGGAAAATATTTCCTCACTGAGTGGGAATTTGAATCACTTTTTTAGATTTAAAGGTATTTAAATATAAGCGCATCATTTGTTCCAGTTATGTACCTGCAGTGCAAGTGCCAGTGACTTTCTCCATTCATCTCTATCACCATTTATTTTTTTTTTTAGCTCTAACTAGGGCCCAACCGATGCAAGACTTTTAAGACTGATATCAGTATCAGTATTTGGTGATGTAATTTTCTGATATATGGGGCGGTATTTTTTTTTTTTCCTCAGTCAAGGAAACAAACCGATTTCAGTAACATTTCTTATGTGTAGTTATTTATTTACTTGTTCACCTCTGCTCTGATCAGATCAGCTGGTTGTTGTGTTTCTGACCTTCTAAACATGTTTGTTGCCAGCAAGAAAGTTGCAAAGTGCCCTCTGGTGGACAACCTATGCAAAGTCAATACTCATAGCCTGGCTGAAGGGTGTTTCTCCCATTTCTTTTTTTCCTTCATGGGGTTTTACAGTACTTTTTACATTATATACAATGCACACAGGACACCTTCTGATTTGTTCCTCTACCATAGCTGGTAGGTATGGATGCCACCAATGTGATAAATTTCTTTCCATTTGTTTCTTCCCACAGTGAGTGAGCCCACGTGCTTCTTCCAGAACAGTCCTGACTAATCCTGGGGGTAACACCGGCTATCCATCCGGTGCTCTCCAGACCCCCTTGTGCTCTACTGCACCTCTCTCCAGCCATACCGTGATGTCATAAGGAGATGCCTTTCCCTGCTCTTCTATTAACACGTTTATATCACACTTTGGCAGAATATCTTGCACATTTTTTTTCTCTACTTATTTTTAGTTTTCTTTTAGCAGCCATTAAAAATGGCAATACCAAGAGGTCGGAAAATAGCTAATATCAGTCAATAAATCAGTCGGGCTCTGCCTCTAACATGAATGTACCTATCCGCAGTGGTAAAACTAATTTCCTCTAACATAAAGTTGGCAACAATTTGAATTTCTTGCAAAGTTCAGGTCCACAAATCTCATTCAGGCTTTGCAACTGTGACATATTTTGATAAACCTGACAGTGAGTAAGAAGAAGGAACAAGTATCGGTGCTAAACAATAGAACGGCAAAAACAAAATCTGTTGAGTTATAATCCCAAGTCAAATGTGTCAGCCAGTGTGTGCATTTACAGTGTGTGAGTTAAATTGTGACTTGTGAGTTGAAGTCATAAAATATCTCTACAATGTAGAACATCCATGCATCCATTCTTAAATAATGTAACAGAGGCCTCTGGGGTGTTTTAACCGTGTCCTGATGTACCCCAAAGCCCATGCTGTTTCCACAAAGGAAACATAAACACTCTTATCTGTAGTCTGCGCAGCATGTGATTATGCAATTAAAAGCTCTTCTTCTTTTGAAACATTATAGAGTTCAATCAGCGATTCTTCACAATCTTAATGTGTGATAAAGACATATGATTATAATCTTTTTATTCTCTTTAAGTCCCATCCACTAATTTTCTCATCTTCCTTTTCCTTCTTCCAATCACACTAATGAAGGAGGGCTTGTTTATCCCCTGGAGTCCCACAGCAATACATTTATGTTCCGACTTTATGCAAAGAGAGAGACCTTTGCTTTGGAGATGTGTTTAATAATTCAGTGGTCTTGGACATGGATGAAACAGGCTCCAGCATATTGTTTCAATCAGACCGGCAGTTAAATAAGCACTGGGGTTTGACGTCTGTGGCGGGATCAATAATAACAGTGTTGCCACACACTCCAACGCATGAGACAAAGATCCTGTGTGGTCCTCCTCAGTCTATACACTAAACTTAGAGATGGAACAGGACAATGTATTCAAATGTGTTTGTGTCTATCTGCTTCCACGAATACAAATATACACACACATAAAAACACACAAAACCATGCTGTGGCCAGACCCACCCATCTCTACTCCCTCATTTAGAAAAGCCCCAAAACCAAAAGTATGCCTCTCTTTTTCAATTACCTTTCTTCCCACCATCACCACCACACCAAATCTATCTAAAATTTCCCAGTCTCTTTTTCCTTTCTCTCTCCTATCAAATGTATCCATGTGTTACCATCACACTCCCACACACACGCACACACACTCACCCAGACCACAATCTGGCAATCATACAATGCACATTAAAGCATTAAAGCTATAATTTATGACTGATGATCTCTTGAGCAGACTACAATTAATTGAAACTAACTGTGCAAATATTTAAGTACTTATAAAACCCTCTGTTTGGTTACTCTAGTTGTTAAAAGGCAGATTCATAAAAGCTATAAATGACTGAGCTAAAGCCAGACAAGAGACCGTGATTTGCTTTAACAAAGTATTTTTTCTTCAATAATTATACCATAATACCTTAATACTTAAGGCCTATTATGCCAATGACAGCTCTTCCTGCCCTTACTAATCTAATCCTGTGAGAGCACATCAGTAGTTGAGAATTAACTCTTTTGAAGAGAGGAGTGATATAAAAAAAAAGACTCAGTAAATACTCCTTACTTATGCAGAGTGGCAACGGATAGAAATACAAAGTAGAGGTGTTGAGTACAGTAGGTGCTTTAGCATGAAGCTAACTGTTCCATCTAGCACACACAGTTTGTGATCACTGCTGTGAAGAGATTAGGCCAGTCTACTCCTTAAATCACTCTGACTTGAGATCAAAGTGGTTGGAGTAGGATTAGGATTAATGTGTCTTGGTAGAACAGGTGATAATCCCTTAAATTAGCCATGTAGCACAGGCGGGCCTCTTTTTCATCTCAACACCTGACTTATGGGTTGAAATACAGAGAGCTCAGATACAGGAAAGTAGCGTTGTTGTTACCCTGATTAGTTGTCTTCCTTCACCCTGACCCCTCAGATAGCAGGCACTGCTCTAATGCATCAGCAAGATGACTTCATTTGCATGCAGGCGATGTTTTTTTGAGAGTGGCTGAGTCAAACAGCTGTGCTCCATGCTTCCTTTGAGATGAGGGTTATGTAAAGCGCGCTTTTATGATTTGAGATCCTTTATTAAGAGGTGGCTAACAGGATATCCTCGGGCAAGGTATGGCAAACACTTTGAGAGAAGTACAGCTGGCCGGTGCCATTGATACGCATCGTGTAGAGGCTCAGGAACTGATTTAGCGGAAGAGGGAAGTCGTAGGGGGTTTGACTCCACTCCAAGGACGGGAATGCTCCAGTCCATTCCTATCAGACTCTTCACACATGCTGCCTCTCACCCCCACCAGCTTCCTCCCCTGCTGTCAAACCTCCTTGTCTTCTGTTTGACTTTTCTACTCAAATCATCTTCATCCCACTCCAGCTCAACCTCCTGTCAGCTAAGAGTCTGCAAGTCCCAGAAAAAATACACCTGGGACAAAATGACTAAATCTCCACTAAGGCTGTATCACAAAACCCAGAACTGTCCATTCACCTGTCAAAAGATGGCTAATTAGCATTTTTGGACCAGGAGTAGCAGTGGTGCTGAAACTGCTCCCCACAGAGCTCCTGTCTGCTACCACAGCTACCAGTTTGGCCAGGGGGTTAGCTCCAGTCCCAGCCATCTGGCTAGCTTGCTAACATCCGTGCCCCTCTCCCGTACTGGCCGGCTGAAGACAGAAACACATCCTTAGAAAGGTCAGGCTGCATTAAAGTAGCCCAGAAGAGTGAGAGTAGTGGATTAAAACAGAGGAGGGATGGGATGTGACAGATAAACTAATCGTTGAGAGGTAAAGTAAGGGAGGGACTGTAAGAGACAGAGAGGACACTGCTTCCTTTAAGCGACCACCCTGTGTGAGACTCAGTGACTGATGAATCCTTCTGTGTCTCCACACTGTGTGTGTGTGTGTGTGTGTGTGTGTGTGTGCGTGCGTGCGTGCGTGCGTGCATGTTTGTGTAGGAGAGAGTACGGCATGTAAGCATGTGTGCACGCATGAATACAGTCTCGCTTTCCTCAAACAGATCATGACAGCTCACAGCCGGAAGGAAAGCCACATTTCACCCACAATTCAGCAGTAATTCGCAGATCCACAATGGGAAGTCTGGGATAGATGGCCATTTGGAAGGTCATTAGAATTGCAGTTGATAAAGCACACAAGAAAGGTTTCCACTCAGGCATGAAACCTGCAAAATATTTACATTCATATTTTTGTGAAACTGTAAAGAATATGATTGCGCTTTATTCTTGATGTAAGATGCGGGAAAAATTGTGAATCACACGCCCCGCTGAGTTTTCCCATCCCAGCACGATATCAGACTCTTTATTTTGAACGCCAGCTCTGCAATTCACCTGCTCAGCACTGGAAAGCCTGAGGCAGACAAAAAATATTTCAATTTGAGGCAGGTTGATAAATTAAAGATTTTTAATCTCATGACTGTAAATAAATAGTCTTGATATACTGCACGTCCGCTGGTGTAATCTACTCGACAAATAACAGGCTATAAAAAAAAACAGTGCCTCTGAATGTACCAAGATTTTTGCCTTCCAAGCTTGAGGACATTTTAGTCAACTGGCACTTAGTTAAAACTGAAAACAAATCTGTATCTAAATGTACAAAAGGGTTGCATTCACTTTTTCAAAGTGTTTTAATGCTCTCTCTAATCTAACTGGGGAGATTATGCTCTCGCCAGCAAGACATCTTAAATTGTCAGTTAATTTCCACGTAATTCTGCGGTCGTGCTCATGAGCTGTTTCAGCGGTACTAACCTGAATCTTCAGCAAGTGTGTTTGGGATTTTAAAAAGTCAGAAGTTTTAAAGGTAAAGGATTTGCCTTTGTAAAGCCGAGGAAGAACACACAGCTGATACACTCACCTGATACTGTCTAAGTAAATGCAAATTTAAGTGAGAATCCACAGCGCAGCAGTGAGCGAGCAGTGCAAACATCAGCAGTTTTGAGAGTAGGTTACTCTCTTTCTCTGACCCTCATTCTTTCTTGACTCAGTCTCTCCATCTCTGTCTCACACTCTTCTTCCCCCTCCGTGGCCCAGCCAGGACTTCTCTGTCCTTCATCCTCATTCTATTTCATGCCTCGTCCTTCTCTTGCTCAGCCCTCATCCATCACCACTCGCACCCTGCACTTTATGCACCCCCACCCCTCGCAACAGCACCCATCCAGTATACAGCTTGGCCAGATACAGATGCAGCCTTCAGTTAGCCTCAGTGCTGACACACTCCTCTGTGACTCATCACTTCATCTGACTTGATTTAGCATTCATCACATCACAACATCTCTATCACCATCCAGCTACCAGCTACAGCGCACGGGAAAAACAGAGGCTCTTTTGTCAGAGCAAAATCTGTGTTGTAAATAAAGGCAATACAATACTTAGATGCTGTTATGATTATACTTGATGTAACCAAGGAATTCAGTCAGTTCACGAGCCTGGACATGAGTGAGCGGTGGAGATAAACGGTGAATATAAGCCAGCCCTTTCTCACTCCCACTGCATCAAAGGTGGCCATTTTGTCAGAGCTGTTGATGTCTCCAAATTAAGCACAAGGTCACCTTTGGCCTCTGTGCCTAACACGTCATGTTTAGTTAATACTGAGATGGGTCTGTCATTTCCAGCTTGTCGCCTATGGATGCTTGTAAAGGACCCGTTGCATCACAGCTGCATTTTACGTTTCTGAAGCGCCTCTGACTTTACCACAGTAAGTTATGAGTGAAAACGTAACAAATCAGCAAATGTAAACAAAGCAAAACAAAATTCAAAACATTTAGAGGTTAGTGTGCTTGAAACAAACTAGTGTGTAAGCTCAGTCAGTCGTAATAAAAGAAACGGTTTATACTAGAGCCACAGCCACTGATCAGGAAACAGATATAATAGATCAATATTGGCCTATCACAGATAAATCAATATCAGCATATTGTCCTGTGAAAAAGAACATTTTCACAGGACTCTGTGCACTATTGTGAAAAACTAAACGCACACTTACTGCATCCAAAGCAATTAAGAGGGTAAGCTGCAGCCAGGTGCTGCAAATCAAATGCACTTGATCATCGGCAAGTGTGAGCACCTCTATAAAACGAGATGTTTTGATGTTTTCTGGAGCATTCAGACTCTGCAGGCCTCAGTTTGCATGTTAAATGTTAAAGTTCATGACAGTACGATTAGAAAAAGACTGAAAGTATGGCTTGCTTGGAAGGGTTGCTGGAGAAAGCCTCTTCTTTCTAAAAAAGAACATGACAGCACAGCTGATGTTTTGCAAAGCTGCATCTGAACAAACCACAAGACTTCTGGAACAATGTCCTTTGTTCATATGTTCACAATGTTTGGCCATAATGCACAGCACCGCGTTTGGAGAAAACCAAACACAGCATATTAGCACAAACACCTCATACGAACTGTCAACACAGTGGTGAAGAGGTGATGATTTGGGCTTCTTTTGCAGCCACAGGACCAGGCACCTTGCAGGCATTTAGTCGACCATGAACTCCTCTGTATATCAAAATATTCTAGAGTCAAATCTGAGGCCAATTGTCTGACAGCTAAAGCTTGATCCAAACTGGGTCATGCAACAGGACAATGAACAAGAACAGCAGCAAATCTATAACAGAATGACTGAAAAAGAAAATAATCAAGATGCTGCAACAGCTCAGTCAAAGTTCAGACCTCAATCTGATTGAAATGCTGTGGTGAAACCTTAAGAGAGCTGTGCATAAATGATGGCTTGCAAACTGAAGCAATGCTGGAAAGAAGAGTGGGCCACAATCCCTCAACAAAGATGCGAGACTGATAAAATTAAACAGAAAACAATTACTTGAAGTTTTTGCTGTTAAATGTAGTTCTACAAACTACTCTGCACAGGGTGTTCTCAGTTCTCCTGGAACTGCATAGAGTCCTGTGAAAGCGCTCTTTTTTCACATATGTTATTTGATATGCACTGATAAGAACAGAGCATAATATAGAAAAAAAGCTTGAGGTAATTTAGAAATGATGTCACCACATAGTGTGTCCAGCAGAGCAGATCTGACTGCATTGTTTCCATCAAGCAGAATATTTATCACAGCTGGTGTAGAGTCCTTTTCTTTTTCATTATATCTACAGCATGTATGTACATATACATATGCATATATATATAATTATGTATAGAATCAATATTAACATTTTACTCACTAAATCATAGCTGCATTGGCCCCACACATACAGTATCACTGTACCTCAAGTCTTTTTTAAGAACTCTGGCTTCTGAAGCCAAACAAATGGTGATTAATGCACACAATATAAACCTCTTGTTAACATCATAATCCTGTTGTTATACAGGTAAGTGGGGCTGGGATTTTGGACCTTGTTAAACCATCCAACAAACTGTTTCCAACATAGTGAAGGCCTGCTACTACAGATCCTGTTGAGACAAGAAACTCAGAAGTTCTGCTTCCACTAAACGTATGATTTTATGCTCCATTTTGACGGCCACAATGTTTAATTCCACCCTCCATGGATATAGGATGTAAACACTGCAGCAGGATATATACAAGTATTTATTTTTATCCTTTTGCTGTTTTTTAAACCAAGAAGCCTCTATGTCGATATTCCTGTTCACACATTTGGAGCAGCACTTCTGTCCAGCAAACAGCAAACAGCCTGCTGGCTTTAAATAACTGTTGTGGCTGAAATATAAACATCACTTCCAGTCTGGGTCACGTTTAGGTTTTACAGGTGCCAGAAAACATGAATACTAGAAGACGGTGTTTCAGGTCTGCCAAAAGCCCAGTAGACTTCTGCCCTTCCCAACTAAGTAGGCCTAGCATGAGAACTGTTTGATGTGGTTGAAGAAAAAGACCAGGAGATGATGTAATGTTGGGAAAAGCTGTGTTTTGAGAGTTGCAGAGTTTCCACACTGCGTCCCAACTGCATCTTCCCACACCCCAGCACCTCTCAAAGGGGCTGGGCATCCCTCAAAACTCCCCCTGAAGAGCACAACAGATGTGTGGATGCTCTGTGTGCATCAATCACCAATTGTCTTTCATCACGCTCACTACACACAGTGTGTGGTCCATGTGGAGATAAGCAAAATGATGTCATGGAAAAGAGCAAACAAGTACAAGCCCATGCTTTGCAAATTACATATAAGGTAAATATAGTAAGAACACAGGCACAATTATATAACAAAAAAGATTTGAAAATGAAAATTGGGAAGTTTCAAGTTGTAAAAAAAAGAAAATGTAAGTATTGAATCAAACAGGGAAAAAAAACCGCATAAAATCAGAAATTTTACCTTTCTAATCACAATCTAGATCTACTAATCCACAGGAGACTTGAGTCGATCAACTACACAGCCTTAATAAAACTACCAACTGCACAACTGTGTGTGAATCTGTCTGAGCTCTGTCTTCATTGCACACACTAAAAATACACACTAAATTAGTCTGCATTATCAGTGGATTATGTGCTCATTAAAGTTGACACGAAATTTATTAACACTCAGGGATAAAAATCAAAAGGTATGATAACTGGTGCCACGGTGATGTTCATTTTCACCTCCCACTTAGGAAGAGTGCTCCACAACAGGCTGTGAAGAAGTGGTGCTTGAGGCCCGATTACTACAGTAAACGGCATCTCAACAAGAAGTGGATTTAGGAATAAAGAAAGCGGGGGGGATTTTCTCATCAGCTGTATTTGCTATTCAGGCATTTCTGTTAAGTTGGCTCTATCAGAAACCCTCTGAACCGGAGAGAAATGTGAGTTGAATAGAGGCAGAAAGGTGGGGAAGCCGATGCTTTCACACCAACATTCAAGCCTGTCTGTCACGCACGCACACTGATATCTGAGAATGCAAACTCGCACCTTACACCTCTCAAATCTGACAAGTGAATCCTGGCTGTAAAAGCTTTCAGTGTTAAGTGTTCAGTCTTCATCTCGCTGTAGCGATTAGCTGCTACTGAGGCATAAAGGGCTGCTTCTGAGCATGAAAGTTGTGACTGCCTGAACGACTTTTTGGAAATAGTCTTGACATCCTGGACATGACAGTACTGACACAGAGGGCTGAAGGCAATAAGACGGTTCAGAGCTGTTTAAAGGGGGGGGGGGACCTTCTGAGTGAATGATTAATACATTCCCAGAATCGTGACTGTCGGACACCTGGGAACTGTTACGCCAGGTTAGACTTCTGTGCAAAGGTGAATATGCTGCATGTACCGTTATGTGTGACGTTTGGTTACAGCAGAGGTAGAGTTGCACCGGAGGCATCTTTTTATGCAGATCCACAGCATCCTCAAAAGAGGATAACTGGCTTTGCAGCACTATCAACTCATCCAGATGGTATACAGGGCAGCTCTGACAGTCCAGAACAAGCTCTCCAGCCGCTCTGCCAACCCCAAATCTCACTGACCTAAATATGTTTCTCCCAAGCAGAGAAGTGAGCTGAAGAGTGGGCACCTCCAAAGTTCACATTTTACATAATGGATAATTAATACTTCTATTGACTGACTCTGAATGAAGTTTGCATTAAAACACACAGAGTATCCAGATGTTGCAAGAATGTCATATACGCATAAATCAACGGAACCATTGTATGACTACTGTTAATTGCATTAATAACATTTTCAACTGGAACCTCACAAACAAAGCAAATATTTCTGCAGAACTTCCTGCGGCACATTCATTCCTTACATCAGCACCCTTCTCCATGCTATGTGAGATAAGTAATGTGCATGCAAAATATTTAAAAAAAAAGACTGTCTTTTAATGTTTTATTGGTGCATACTGAGTCCAGGAATCAGTGAAGCTGACATAAATAAGTTAAAGTATCTACAAAGCCCTAGAAGGGAAATTCAATTAATGAAACTAACTTTTTTGCACAAATTACTTAGTCATAAGTTTTATCTTGCATGCAGTCTTCACACTTTCCCCAAGGACTGCTGGGATTTTATGTACAGTGGGTCAGTTTTGATCCTGGACTGAATACCGTTTCCTTTGGACTGCTAAAACACAACTCTGGAATTTCCCCAGTAGCTGACTGTTTGTGCTGTAACAAAGGGAGAAAATGCAAAATGTAGATGATTGTTATTTTATCAAACATTTCTTTGTCCTAGAAAGAGTGGCTCAAATCAGCCGGTAAAATGGGGAGTGGCTATTTTCTCCAAAAGGTGAATTAAGATTTTTAGCTAGATTTGCTGTGCAAACACAGGTTAATATGGTGTGCTTGAAAACGCCTTTTCAAGCACACCATATTAACCTAAATTGGCTATAAAGATCAGGGTCTATTAAGAGTAGGATGTTAATTCAGATGTAAAGCCTGTTTAAACAGACTTGATTTGTGGTGTAAGACTACTAAATGAACAGCATGTTGATTTGACAAATGTAGATACAAATTATAACATGCCAAGGTCTGAAAATACTACAAATGGCCCAGTCAAGGAGAGTGCAGAGCGAACCTGTCAAGATATATTAGAAGCCTCCATCTTACCAGCACTGCCATCTGACAAACCCATCCCTGGCATGGAGCCCAGAGGAGAAGGAAAGACAACAGATGCCATCCAAAGCACACCATCCCTCCTCTATGAGTCTATCGAGGATACATTTTTAAAGAAAATGCACCCCGAGAGGAGAAACCCAAACACGCTTCACCGAGTTTTGGCTTAGCCCTAGCTCTCCATGCAGTAGCCTAACCCCTTAATTTACACTGTGGATGTTTAGGATCTTTTCAAGAACACATATCAGAAGATGCTATTTAGGGTTTTTTTTTTGTCACCTGCCTCCTCACTAACAGAGCCAAAAGAAGGTTTCTAAGAGCATTATTAAGAGCTACTACAAGGCAACTTCAAAGCAGTATTTCAGCACAGTTTGGTGGGTGGAGATTGTGTAAATTAAACCTCATGGTGTGGTTGTTAGGCTGCTGCACAAAGTTCAAAAGGTAAAAACATACTTGTGCAACCACTCGTGACTTTTAAGTTTGCTCTAATATTTGACAAGCAGCCAATCAGAGATGCACGAGAATGGATTGTCACACACAAATTAAATGGCTCTTTATCATGGCCTAATTTTCCATCCAAAATGTTCCATCTTGCAACAAAAACATTATAATGGAGCGCCAAGTCCAACACCTCCACCAGAAAATAGGCAGATTTCAAGTACACAAAAAAAAAAAAACAGACATCATCCTGGCTGCTGAAAATCATTTAACACCCACCCCCCCACCACTGAAATATAGAGTACTTTCAAATTGGAAATAGTGAGGAACAGAACATCTTTTTTCAGCTGCAGCAATCCTGTGCAAATTAAGAGAAGTGCCAATGTGCAATTACCACCCCAATAGCCAGTTCAATAGTCACAGTTGCACAGTCCTGGCTGTCACTTCACAACAGAAGCCGCGTTTGGACATCTGCATCTGCAAAGACAGGGCAGATGAAGCAGGAGGGTCATTTTTTAAAAAGCCCCCGTAGGCAAACATGAAGCGGTTAATATATACTGAGAGATACAAACCACTGTTGGAGGAACCTTATTGATGTGTTTGACAGTAGCATCTGGGCTAATATTGATTGATTATTGACTGAAGCCCCCTTCCCACAGTTTCTTTTTTTCTCCACAGGCATTCAAAGCATTGTTTCAAAACACACACAAAGGAGGAAAAACATAAGGCATAATTGCACCTCAAATGGGCATGTTCTCCAAAGCCACACAATGCAAATATAGGAATTGATTATCAAGCAGGCATACTGTGCAAATGAATGCAGTGCAGCTACAGCAGTGGCAGCAACCGCAGCAGTCTTAACATCGTCTCACTGTGATCAGTGCTGCCCATCAACTAACCCAGCAACAAACCCTCTGAAGACAGATGGAGATACTGTATAGTAGGCACTGTAGTACAAATAAAGTGCTTTTTCAGCGGATGGTGGAAAGCACACACACAGTGCCTCCTGCTGGGTAGCAGCTGAAACCCCTCCCTGATGCACCAGCCTCACAGAACACAGAGAGAAAAGCTGAGTGACCCTGGGACAAACATGCCTTTCACTGTGCGACTGATATTACTATTCATAATATGACAAAACGTAAGGCAGCTACTGCAGGCGTTGTCCCATATCTCTTTCACTGTGCCTCGCTCAATCTTGTCCCTTTCCTCATCATCAGGACCCTGACATACGTACACTGCCACGTTCACGCCGTGCTGTCAGTGCACTCACTGCTCACCTCTGAGGCACAAGCCCCCCCCCCCAACAGTAGACCGAAGCTCACCAAATGGCGCGTGAAATAAAATAGTGACACACGCCCCAATGAAAGCTAATAAGACATCACATTACAGAGATGAGAAACTATATCATTACCATGGCAACTGTGAGGCGCACACAGCCAGAGGGCTGGCTGGGTGACAAGAAAAGAAAGGGTGGAGGAGAAAAGGATGGAGAAAGGCAAACGGGAAAAAAGAGATTTGTAAAAAAAAAAAAGAAAAAAAAAAGTATGAATGAGGCAGAGAGATATTGACAGTCTGCTTCTCCTTAGTGTTTAAAATACGGCATTAGCAGTCTCTATTCTGTCACATGATATTGCTCCAGTTCACTATTTCTCCTTGACACTGTCAATGCTAACCCTCTAATTAGTGCAGAGCATAATTCCACTATAAACCACTGCTATTTTCAAGCAACTTCCTGATGAGTGGCAGGATTAATTGGTGCGCTAGGCTCACATGACTCCCTCAGTCAAGCTCTCACTGGACCAAAAGCAAGGACTATGTGTGTGAGCAAATGTCACAATGAGGGAGAAAAGTGACACATCCTTTACATCTTATCTACGTTTTAGTAATTGGACCGTGTTCATGAGCCGATGAAACATTAAAAAACCCCCATCTGTGCTCCAACATTTGCTTCATTCATTATCTTATTCAAATATGTCAAAAAATAGTCTTTAAAAGAGCGCGCTGAGCAAGATTCCGGGGTGCTGAAACTGCAGTAATGTAGTGTAATTTCGTGCACGCAGCCTGTGAAGAAACGCCGACTGAGCGTCTGTGAAATCCCAGCCTTTCACTGGCAGCTGCAAGCAGTCTGAGCGAGCGAGGGGGCTGCAGCATGGACTGCGTAATTTTGAGCATCTGGAGCAGCAGGCAGTGCAATGCTGCCTACAACACACTAGAACTGAGCGACACTGCCAAACCACCACCCTGTTTATTTTTAAACCAGCTGGTAAAGGAACAGGAGGCTGTGTAAGGTACAGTAGCCAAGTCATTCACCGGCTTAA
Organism: Archocentrus centrarchus; assembly: GCF_007364275.1. Classification (NCBI taxonomy): domain Eukaryota; kingdom Metazoa; phylum Chordata; class Actinopteri; order Cichliformes; family Cichlidae; genus Archocentrus; species Archocentrus centrarchus. The sequence continues at coordinate 20,357,427 of NC_044354.1, forward strand.
CAATAAGTGGAAAAGGGGAGGAAGGTGAGAATCAGTGTGAAATGTACAAGTGAAAGAGAGTGAAAAAAAAAAAAAGACTAAGTGTGAGGCTGGTTGCAAACACCCCGATGTCCCTGCATCCAGTTGCAGGAAACCAAAAACAATTGGGCGACTTTGAGATAGAGGAGGAAATGAAAGAAAGCCACACACGAGGTGGATGTAGAGTACAATATAGTAAAAATGAAAGAGCAGAAGGGACGTCTGAATAATTCATCGGCGTAATACAGTTTAATGACTTATCAAAATGCTGTAGCAGGCGACTGTGGGGCAAAGAGGCCAATGCATTACATCACTGACCAATCAAAATCACACAGTTGGATGGTTAAAAAAATCCAAAGCACAGTTATTATTTAATTCACTGATATCATAAATAATTAAGTAGACTTTCTGGTGCTACATCGCTCTAGGGCGGCAGCACCACAGGGGCACCACATGACACTTTACCCTCTGTGAGAGAGATTCAAAGCGCCGGCATTTAAAGTCGTTAACATGACAGACAGATGCATACGGAGGGGCCGGCAGGCGTGCGTGATGTCTGTCTCCGTGCGCTGCATTACCCCACGTCAACAGTCTCTCAGGCTAAAACAAATATGAGGCACATGCAAATGAAGAAAAATGCTAAAAGGACTTGAGTTAGGCAGCACACTGATGCAAAGGAGTTTAATATATATGCAAAAAAAAATGTTTACTGTGCAGATAATGAATTTCAGATGAGGTCTGATTGTGTTAGTGTGAAGTGCGTTATTGGCAGGATAATGAAATTCAATTAAGAATATGAATGGCACAAATGCAGAAAAGTGTCATTCTGTATTATGACAAACATCAGCGTAAATATTCTTCCATTAGTTTCATTTTATAGATAACACAAGCTTAATTCATCTATAATAACAGGGAAGCTTCATCTGAGATACAATAAAGTCTGAATTTCTTAAGGTTTAAGCTACAAAAAATGAATTTTAAAAGAAAAAAATAAATGCATGCTTTATTTGAATATATTAAAATTCCTTTATTGTTTAAAAAGTACAGTTTACTGTATCACCACAACAGGAAAACGGTTAGGCCAGGCACTAAATGGCTGTGGCGTGTACTGTATGAAAAACGTCCTTATGAGCTTCTCGTCACATACGCTGGTGTGTAAAGCTATTGCTGAAACATTTTTCACGTTGCATCATCAAGTGAGCAAAATTGTCCATGCTGATATCAGCTGCAGAGAATAGCTCTACTGTACAGTTCTCTCGGTGACTCTAAATTGAATTCCTTGTTTGCATCAGCTTTTTGATCATCCTGCTCAGCGTGTTGCTATCTACTCCTGCATGAATGTGCATCCAGGAAAAGAGGGCATAGGTTTAGCATACAATACGAGATACTGTGATAAAAATCTTTAGGAACTCCCATCACAATATACAAACTGTTACGCCTCAGTCACAATAGAGTAAAAATAGGACGGCAACCTCCTTGCAACTAGAAAAAACAATTTTTTGAAATCAGTGGCTCCCTGGTGATTGCTTTGCTGTTGGAGCAAAAAAGCAAGCAACACTCTTAACCTCTGGGTGATCACATTCACCTAGTGGGAGGCAACATGTCTCCAAACAATTGCAGTCTCATTCGGACCGACTGCAATTGCTCTCAGCAGACTGGCGAAAGTCTGCAAATAACTGCCATCTAATTATGAATGGAGTGCCAACACGCTACAGTGGCTCTAATTGCAAGCCTGCTGGCCGCCTATGTCATTTTGCAGTTAAATTGCTGTCCAGCAGTGACTATGTCACTGTTTGTGGACAAATTTTTGCTTAAACTCTATGAGGTTCTGGCTGAACTCTGATTGTGAGCAGTTATTGTAAATTTCTGTGTATGCAGACGGCAACAGATTTGCAGCAAACAGCAACAGATGAGAGCAGATTTGCTGATTGCCGATTTATCACAGTTATTCACTGTATTGTTACAAACAGACTGCATGTAATTGCCAACTTGACCCCAGACTAATAGCAGACTGACTCCATCTTATTGTTGTTTTTTTCGCCATTTTGATGCACCAAAGCCCCTATGAAGACGGCAACTGACTGCAAGTGATTGCAGACTTGGTCCCCATGTTGAAAACTGCCAGTCATCTAAGACAACTAGTCTCCGAACAGCTGCAAACTACTAAACAACCAAATCAGACTAAGACTAAAATGCTGTCGTCTCAGTGTTACTTACATGCAGCATGCATACTTTGTAAAATTGCACAGTGTTCTCTCACAGAGGTATTCACTGTGTCAGACAATGCAAAAGAAATCATCACACTGAGAAACCTTCAAGCCTGATTCACAAGGATGTGCAAATGCCCTTTAAAAGAGCCTTAATGGAACATAAGGTGATGCTATGAATGCGTATTCTCTAACAAAGCATTTTGAATGTTCATCAGGTCCTCATTTTAGTTTTCAGTTCAGGTGGCCTATAGAGTTTCATGTAAATAAACAAAGTGTCCGTTTACATTTAGTGTTAGTCACCAAAACACTTTTTGTATATCCTTGAGACCCTGAATTCACGTTCTTCCGCTTACAATAAAACATTTACACAGACAATTTCTTTGAAACCCACATGTTTACTTGTAAGCGGTCTTTGCTAGCACGCTGCTGCATTTTTCGCTGGATAGTGACCACCTGTAGGGTGGGAAAATGTCAAACCACTGTCAGGAAGCTATTGCGTTGTGTTTGTGTACATGCACATATTAGAGCAAACACCATGTAGACGCTCACAGAAAACACTGCCCATTGTGCTACCAGTGGTTTAAAAACCTGCAGGGTTCCTTTAAGCTGAAGTGTGTGAAACAGACCAGTGTGACCTAAAACTAAGAGCAGATTCAAATTAGATGGAGCCAAATCCCAGAAAGCTGCATCATTTAGAATAGTAAAAAAACAAATACACATGCAGGTAAGAGCTGCAGGTTCATATACATGCAGATAGGAATGCTGCAACTGAGAGTTTCAAGTTTATAAAAAAAAAAAACATCAAGATGGGTTTCTGGAAAAAAAGGTCCTGCACTTCATCAATAATTCATGCGCTCGGTTATTTACTTTTGCTGGGGTGCAAACTCCAGTTCATCTTTCCTACAGAAATGTATTAGGCTGTGTGTAAAAGGAGGGAAAAGGAGGAAGAAGCATAGGGGAAAGTGCAAGCTGAATAAGAATAAGATACTGACCATTTCTGAGACAAAACACTGTGTTTTATCATTTGTGGGGCTCAGTGAAGCAGACTCCAGCTGCATGTGTGCTCCCACCCTGGGGCCAAAGCAATGGTTTGTAATGACATGCTATTTTCTGATTATTTACAATAAAATTACAAGGTTACACCATAATATGATGAATGATGTTACTGCCCAGAAGTCACAGTACTCTTTTTTTTTTCTTTTTCTTTTTTTTTACAGTGTACTGGCAAGAGAAAGACATGACACGGACATACAGATGAGGCAGGTAAGAGAGTGAGCAGCGTGTGGGTGAGCCAGCAGCCTGAGATCGAGTGGAAAAAGCTTTTTTAAACACTTGACTGGAGCTGAACGCATTCTGCCATGTTTAAGGGTCAGCTCAGCCAGACCTCTGTTTTGTACCGGTGTCATCACTCTCCATTTCACACAGCCTGTCATACCTGGCACGCTGTGACTCTGTGTTTGAACAACATGCAGCCCCGTGATCCAAGCGGTTGAGCGTGATGTTCTCGTGCATGGCTGAATATACAGAAACTCTGAGAATTAAATGTATGAGTAGTCACTGGGCTCTATTTCAATGCTGGAATAAGGCAAGCTGATTCACGCCAGTTGTGTCAGGAACAAAGGAGTTTTCTTATTGGCCTGCACTTTGGATAAAGTGACACAGCCGAGGAAATATTTATTCTGTCTCAGTTTGGCTTAGAACACAGCATCTACTTTTACCTACACTTTAAATAACAAAGACCACATCTCATCAAGTCATGGGACACAGTGCATCTACTCAGAAGGACATTTTATGTTAATGAAAGGCAACGCTAAAACAACTGTATTCATGGAATTTAGGCAATGCCAGTATCATTTCATTCACATTTCAGGTCTTTTCTAGTCTGCTTTTAAAACAACCCATCTCACTTCTCTTAATGTGGATGAGCAGAAATGGACCCGAGTTGATTGCATTGTGAATGCATTTGAAAGAAGACTCAGCTCCTTCTTCTGACTCTTCATTTGTTTTCTTCATTCCATTTCAAAAACAGTACAGTACACATCTGGAGAAGTGTTGTAGTTTCCTCCACAGTCCAAACTACTCCCATTGCAGCGGTTTTGCTTTTGTTACCAGTGACCAGGCTTCTGTCTATTTTTAAGCCCCTAGTACAGTAGCATGGTATCTGTCGACCAAAAGTTTAGAGAACTATAATACAAGGGCAAAAGGTGAAGTAAACCTGAAGCATTTTGTGTTCACAATGCACAGTGTAAGTGATCCATGATGCAGGCTCAGAAGCAAACGAAACTGGGATCACATCAGTGGCAGCAAAGTTCTTAATTTACCAACTTTATGGTCAAACAGTCACTGGCATGTTTTATCATCAGCACTGAAAAAAATGTGACCATAATGGTAAGCAAAACAAAATTTTGGAAGGGTGTTGGTTAAACATTTCATAATAGAATTGGGTACGGGGTGACTCAGGAGATAGATCAGGTGGGTTGGTGGCTCAATCCCCGGCTCCTCCGAGCCATGTATCAAAGTGTCCCAAATTTCCCCCGAGGCAGCCATCAGAGTGTGAGTGTGTCCATGACAGAAAAGCATTTAAAGGCATAGAATAAAGCACTGTGTATGCATGTGTGTGTGTGTGTGTGTGTGTGTGTGTGTGTGTGTGTGTGTGTGTGTGTGTGAGCTATAAAAGTACCAGTCTATTTACCAATTCAAATTAGGGCTGCAGTGATTGGAAGGACCCTTCTCAAACAGGGAAGTCAGTTGAGGTAATGCAGGCATATGAAACAGCTCCATTTGGGACCAAACTGTCCATTTCACTGGAATTATATGTCTCTGAGCTTATTAATTCCTTTTATCAATGCTGGCATGTTTTTCTGACAGTTCCACATTACAAAACAGTTGCATATGAAATGATAATAAAACAGTTGTGCTAATACTATAAACCTCTGTGGGCCTACATTTTTCTCACTTTTTGATCTGGAATCAATAAAGAAGAAAATCTATAAGCAGAATCAATAATTGCACTCATATGAAAAAAATCTTATCAATATCCATCGCAAGTGGGGGCCAAGAAACACTCCTTTTTTGAAGGTCTGCCCAGCTTAGATGCGAGGGTAGACTGGGTGAACAACAAGAGGAACTGGAGGACGGTGATGGCAGAAAAAAATATCTGGTTGCTCTAATGCTCCTTCTGTTCCATGAGAACCAAATCCAGGACAAGTGAAGTGAAAATGAATGGATGGATGGAGTCCCCATTCACAGAATGAGTACAGTACTGTTTATAGGCAGAGACGAGCGATCCAGAGCAACAAACAGACAGGACTGACTGGTAATACCCTTTAAGAGAACAGGCAGAGAATGGGACTTCTGTCACGCCGCACCGATGTAATCTAATCCTTGATGCCGAGGACTTGTGCTACACACACACAACCTGCACTGGCACTGCATACCTCACTGCTGGCTGCAGATGGTTTTCTGTCTGCCCTCCAAATAAATACACAAGTGAAGAGAAAACAAATCGGCTCTGGCTTTTCTAAGAAGGCGGCGGCGCGCTGAGTAAATTAATATACAATCAGGAGGTGAATGACTGTGACGAAACAGCAGACATGTTGCATTAAAAGTACTGCGCTGTCCATGCCTATGACCTAATGTGCCTTAACTACCATTCCTCCACTGTGAGGAACTTCATTATGACTGGAAACAATTAGTGGGAGCAACGTATGTAATGGGCTCTCAGCTTCCAACAGCACAGTCAATAGCCTGGAAATGGAAACTCTGCTCTAATCACTAATGAGAAAATTGTGGAGGGGCAAGAGGGAGGGAGAGCATCACTGGGGAGTGGGGATAAGATGAAAAAGCAGCAAGACACTAGCGCTGGTCGTAGGATATAGGTAGTCTAATCTTAGACTACCAAATAAGAACTCGTTCTCGATTTCATCATCATCGACAAAGATTCAAAATTATAAGCCGATTTGCTGGTTATCCAAAAGGTAATCATTTGACTTATTGCTCTGTAGCTGATACATTTACTGCCTGCTTTGTAATTGACCCAAGCCTGAAAAAGGGTGTCACAGAAATCACATTGGCAATCAGCACGATAGCGGATTAAGCCAACTGCATATCAATAACAGGGACCGGCTCCTAGCAGCCAGAATAAGCAGCCAAAAAAGCAAGAGGGAATGCTTCATAAGGCCCACTTAGCACCTGTGGTAGTGGCTACAAAAGCTGGAGCTAATGTGTGCAGTGCACAGGAATTCCTCTGTGTTTCTGTTTTAATGATAGTCTAAACTCTATTTCCCTCCCTCTCATCTCGACAGAAATCAATGTTAAGGAAACACTCAAGTTTCCACCGAGCAATAGCAATTTCTGCCCAGACGGCTACACAGCAAAGAGGTGTTTTATGGTGGTAATGCCATTGCACCACAGGCCATGATTGGAAATTTAATAAGCAGGCCTGGGAAATAGCCCTGTGCTCTTACGGGCTCCCCGTACCTTTCTCTTCGTCTCTCAGCTACAAGGTTTATAAAAACCAGAAGCCTCTACACCAGTAAATTAAACTCTCTGCTTGTGGGACACAAGCTGAAGAAAAAAAAAAAACAGCTCCTTTGAAATCAATGCAATCATTAAGGTTTTTTATGAGCTCAATACATTTATACTGCTGTGAAATGCTATGAAAATAAATGGCGGGTCTTGGATTTGGTTCATTTGCACGGTGCTTGCAGAGATGTTATTCGCATTGGTCTTGACTCCCATATACCTTCACATCCTGTTTCCCTAGCAATACCATAGTGAATTATTGATGTTAGCACCATGCCTCCCTTCCTCCCCCAGTCCCTTCCACACCAGCCCTCTGCAAGGATCTCCAAGCTTGACTGAGTCTCCCAGGAGCACTCACTGCACACAATTCCAGTGACAATATCCAATAAAGCAAGACAGGGGGAGGGGTGAGATGCACCCTGACATTTAAATCAATTGCTTTCTTACAACAACTCTATGATTTTTAATCCATCTTTATTACTATCCTCACTGCAATATATAAAGCAACAAATAGGTTTCTATCATGACCGGGAGAAACACCAGCAAATGAATGAATTTCTTAATGTCTGTCCTGGTATTTGAGCCCATCTGGCAGAAATGGTGCCCTGACATTAATATAGCTTAATGCAGTAATGCTCCTTGTGTTGAAATTCAAACAGAGCTCTGGGTGTCAGTTGTTTGTTAATGTCTCATAGCGAGATCTCTATCTACATACACTGTGTTTAACAGTGTGTGCAAAAGAAAAGGCACAGATGTGTGTGAATTCCCAAGGTCTCTGAATGCATGTTTTATCACTCTGCCTCAGAGAGGTTGTTGCAGGAAGGGGGGGTCCTGCCACCTTGAGCGGAAAGGAAGAGTATCTGCTGCTGTTTTGTGTCGAAAATCTACAATATAACCTGTGTGATTTATGCCAAATATTCAACCCTCATGTGTTGTTGTCTCAAAATTACAAGATTCAGGAAGCAGTTGTTCACATTTCATCAGTTAGTTAAAAAGAGATATTACTGGACACCACTATAGGCCTAAAATCCATCCACTGGAATTTAGCGTCTGTATTTAACTCCAGCAGTTTTACTGTGGATTACTGACAGATCCATTAATCCCACCACATCACTCAACATAATACAGGTCTGATCTTTCACATTTAAAAAAAAGACTCACTCAACACTGAGACATGACAGACTGGCTAAGTCTGTATGCAAAAGCAAATGCATTTATATCCCCGTCATAGTCTAGTTTGGGGCTAACGAATGCACAGTGCATGTCACAGTTAAGAACAGGTTTGTTTTGTGAGGCATTTCCCTCTTGTGTTTTTGGGCTGGTCCCTGCTGTAAATATACAATAGACCTGTAAATGCACCAGGTATTCATAAGGAGAGTGAAAAAAGAGAAAAAAGTCAGACAGTTGTCAGTTTGAAGGCTTTTACTAAAATGTCTGCCTTGCTCCCATTCAGCAACTCAGCAATATCCTATTCTGTGGTCCGCTCAAGGCCTCTGAAACCCTCAATGATAGGTATCAAAATCTGATTTCCACTGTTACTGAAATATGGCCAATAGTCAGGCTAAACGATGGATGTAAATCAAGTCAGTGAGAAACAAAGAGTCCAAACCAAAATCACTGTCTATAGCCGGTTTAATTTATTATTCATACTTCTCTTTTTATGACATTGTTAGCCAAGGCCAGCAAACAAAAGATAGCCAGCATGTACGCAGAAGTAACTCACGTCTGCTCTTTAATATTTAAAGAAGCGGAGACAAATAGGTCTCCAGTGTGAAACCCAGTATGCAACATTAAGTAGTCTGCTTAAACAAAAAAAGGTTTAAAATGGATGCGTTTCATTAATGGTTAAGTATCATTAAGTATCAGCTGATTTATGCCGACGAGTACTGTCTGAGATGTATTGACATCTATTCCCTGATGGTCCTCTTCCTGTATAGCCTGTCAGGCAACCAAGCACTTAGACCAAATTACTTAGGTAAATAATATATATTGATCCCACAAAAAAAAAAAAAAAAGCACCAATTAAGCAACACAAGACTCCACTAAAAAGGGACACTGGCTAAAAAACAAGTAGGAAACCACAAAGTTGGTAAAATCTCAGATGAAAATTACCTTTCTTGATAAACTTGCTCAGCAGAGCGCAAAATTTAATCCTGTGCTTGAATCTCTGCAGTAAAACACACAGCACGCTGCGTTGTCTGAAATATGAGGAAGCGCCTAGAGCACATCAGAGGCAAGACACAGAAGCTACTTATCATCGAAACAGGTGAGTCACAGAAGAAAGAAAAATTTAAAGGCTTTATGTGCAGAAACCCCTTGGCTGTCAAGGAAACACAATACCAGCCTCAGCTAGGGAAGCCAAAATTAATAAATGGCTCATAGTTACAATCAGCGGGAGGGGTTAGCGCTGCAGTGACAGCCCCCCAAAAGTGAGACAAAGAGAGGAGGAAGGTAAGATAAAGGAAGAGCAGAAAGGCACCGAAATGTCTGCAGCACATTAATTGTTCATGAGAAGGTGCATACAGGCAAACAAAGCAGTGATGAATGGTCTCATTTGTACAATGAGAGAGGCTCCACCCAGCTTGTATGCTATCAAGCTGCAGTCCTCTCTTTACTCACTTCAGGCTTATGCAAATACAGACCTCCATTAGCTGAGTTAACAGGTAACTGCTTGAAAGCGACCCCCATTGACCAGTGTGCGACATCCACATGATGGATAGCTCACTGATTCAGTGTCATTCAGGGCAGAAGGAGGTGACTTTATCCCTCTGAAAAATATGACAAACAATCAAGATCTTAAATTGCGCAAACACTTCGATTTATCTCTCATCATGCGCGACTGACTTTTCTTGTGTCACCTTCTTGCTGAGAATTACACAAATGCAAGCAAGAGCACAAACATAACTGATACCCTCTCACAGGCAAACAGGCAGGAAGTATGATTAGATCATGAAACATTGATGATCGTGCCCTTGCCCCCCCACAGTGCTCAAAAACCAACGACTATTTAGGGAAAATTAGAGCCTCCTAATACTCCAGACATCGTGCTTCTGCACCAGACACGACAACATCAATAAGAAGAAATAAGACAAATACAGAGAGCTATCTAGTGGGAAAAGCATTCCCCGTGAGACCCCGACCTGAAGTGACTCACTGGTTAAATGATGAGAATTAGGAGAGGAAGGCAGCAAAAAGGTGTTGGAGACTTAACACGTGAAAAAGCACTGAAAAATGACCCAGAATTAAAAGCCTCACCTTAATTTGGCATTTTTTTTTCATTTCTGCTATTTATTTCTAAATTAAAACAATGCCAAATTAAGGTGAGTGTCCAGCTGTGGTAGTAATGACCACACCTCTCAGCGGGACTCCTCTAAAAAGGCCGCTGCCGCAGTGAAACAGAGTGATCCATGTCCTTGTCCTACTTCTGCCTCTAGATCTACTGCCAGATCTACTGATTAAAGTGCTTTAACAGATAAATATGTTTAATTATGTACTAGAATGTAGTCTCACTTGAATAAACAGAAGATAGTTTAATCCAAACAGGATAGAAATTAGGTCCAAACAGCAGCCAAAATATGAGAAAGCTCATGATCCCCAAGCATCTGTTTGCACAGCATCCTTCATTACATGCAGTTTCACTGCCATGAGTGGGTGCTGGTTTTGTGATGGAGCTTGCATCTTTGTGAGCTGATGTCACCAAGGGTCAGACTGACACCTGTGTTGTGAATAATGCATTGCAATGTAAAAAGGCCTTTCTTAAAAAAAATAAAAAATAAAAAGGCCGCCGAGGGAACTGCCAGAATGAAAATGCCACAAAAGATGCACAGAGGTCCTAATTAGTGCAAGCCCTATATGCCTGTAACCCTCAAACCAACAACATTGTCCACACCGCAGGGATCAGACGTGGAACATGTATCACCGCTCCCACTAAGGACTTAGGTGTGCAAGCTCTGTCATTAAAAATCTGTGTCACATCGAAACAACACTAATAGGCCTTATGCGCCCCAGCTCCAGATATTTAAATATACCCAGCTGCATGTAGATGTGCACACAGGCTCACATAAGAGCACAAAGAAAATGTGACTTACTGTGCATTACTGCTACACCAAGATTCATTTACCTTTTTATTTATTATAGGGAAATTACCTCAGTGGTCATCTCCACCTCCAGCTGTTACCAAGAATATTTTCTAATGCCCCCAGACTGAATTGGTTTACTGTGAGCACTATGACAGCTTGTTATCCTGCCATAAACAAATCTCAGGTGAACCCTGCATAAGCAAACAGTAAGCATTAATACAAAAGTCAGACGTAAAACAAGCACAACTCCACTGGGTTGTCAAGCCAACCTGCAATGTGGAAGTCAGCAAATGCTGTACACTCTTAAATAAGATGTCTAGCAAACTCAATTTCTCTTAAAATATTGTTTTTGGTGCTGCCACGCTTCCCCTAAATGTGATATAGTGCACATTATGTGCACAAAACAGAACAAGGAACAGTCTAATTTTACACACATTTCAGTGGTGTCATGGAAGAGTGATGGCTCTATATTTAAACTTTGATGGTTAGTTCCATCTTTGTAATAATGTGTCATCTGAAAAAAAAAAAAAGACACACCATCACCCTGTCCCTCCTGTACATGCCACATCACATCCTTCTCAATCTCCTGCTACACAGGATGTGGGCGACGTTTCTGTGTGAGTGACAGCAACACAGCGATGAGACGCCGTAATCCCAGTCCAGTTCTCACCCCCACCCACCCATTCCCCCCACCACCCACACACACACACACACACACACACACACACACACACACACACACACACACACACACACACACCACCCCTGAGGATTTCTGGACTCTAAGCCTAGTTCTAAAAGACACACATCCACCCTCTCACACATGCGGACACACACAAAAAAATTACATCCCTCCTCATCTATACCTTTATCACCAGCCTTGACCCTTCACCTTAACTCCAAAGTGAGACTCGTTATTAGTCTGTCACATCCAATAAAGCCTACCTTATATAAGACAATGAAACCCACCCTTTCTTCCTGCTATGAAAGAATCAGAGCAGAGGTCGAGACAGCTGTATTAGACATTTTTAGCCATATCACAGCCCATCACGTTAACCAGCCAGTAACCACAGAATCTCTAACCACCTTGGGTGTAGTAAATTCCCAAATGCTTTTTTTCGTTTGTTTGTTTTGTGTAAGACTTACTGCCTATGCAGAGGAAGTGGAATTAAAAATACAGAAATTACGGCAAAATCCACTCCAGAGACACTAAAAACTAGCCAATAATGATTTAAATTAAGAGATGCAAAGTCCAAAAATAAATGAAATCTCAAAAATGCCTCTAAAAACTGATAACTGGGAGAAAAAGATTACTCCTAAAAATCATTCCTTCCAACTTTTGGGGGAAAAAATAGGCTGAACAGTTTAAGGCAGTATCTCATTATTTTATTTAGCCATCATTTTATTTTCATTCACTTCATTTAATATCAGTTTTATATCTCAAACACACACTTACACTGTTTTTCACACTATGTATTTAACTGTGTGTACGTACTACTATGTAATTATGATACCTGGCAGGAGAGCTGCTAGTAGAACAAGATCAAATAAACTGCATCCTCTTTGGCAGAAATAACCATAACAGAGGGAAGATCTGAGGATCTCGGAACAAAATCAGCACCAACAAATTGTTTGAGAGCAGCTTTAAGCCAGGTAAGGCAAAGTTCTGTTGTTACAGCGGTGGCTCACAGTTGGTGCAGTTGGAGGAGAATGACAGCATCTGAATTAGAAAGCTGAGGCTACCTTGCTGTGCCAGGTGTTAAAGTTGTGTGACCTGCTGACGTTCTGCCGGCTATTACAAATACAGTTTTTGATTCAGTCAGGAATTTGCCCCAAAGCAGTATTATCATAGTGACATAAATATTAAAAATAGACGAGCAGATCTCAAATATCTATAATTGTCATTATCCGTGTCACTTAAAGGTTTTGCTTTGATGAGGTTTTGAAATATATGACACAGAATACAAGTGTAAAGCGCAGTCCACCTATGAAGCAATGCATTAGTCGCGCATCACTTTGTAGCTGGCGGTTTGTCATTAGTGAACATTCCAGGCTGTGACTGCATAGGTAAACCTCTAATGTAGTTTTCATCCTCTCAAACGACATTTGAGCAGGGTCCTTTGCACTTGCTTCAATCGCTCCCCTCAAAGTTGAGAAAAGTTTAACTCAGGATAATCCCAATTCATGTCACTAACAGTTATTTTGCCTACGCTACAAATCACTGAATTTCATGGCCATTCCGTGGTCTGTTGTCGGTATGTTGCTGATTTTTTCTTCCAATGTAGATGCCCCTTACCTAGGATACCTAGTAATGCCTAGAGCTAAAAGCGAACACTAGTATTGCAATATGCTCAAAAAATAAATGCTTCTGAGTTAATGCTTATCATGTTAGTATAGCACTTTAGTACACCAACATAAAATAGCTAACAAAAAGGTGTAGATGACACTGACGGGAATGTCTTCTCTCTTGATTTCCTCACCTCCCCAACTGGTCACAGCAGATGGTCACCCTGCCTGGTTCTGCCTGAAGTAAACTATACTGCCAAAATTATTCTTTCATCTGCCTTCACACACATATGAACTTGTGTGACATCTCATTCTTAATCCATAGGGTTTAATATGATGTCAGCCCACGCTTTGCAGCTATAACAGCTTCAACTCTTCTGGGAAGGCTTTCCACAAGGTTTAGGAGTGTGTTTATGGGAATTTTTGACCATTGTTGCAGAAGTGCATTTGTGAGGTCAGACACGGATGTCCATTTGGGTGGGTGAGTGAATACATTTGGCAATATAGTGCACCTTTCTGTTAAAAAGGGCATCCCGAAGGTGTTCTATCAGGTTGAGGTCAGGACTCTGTGCAGGCCAGTAAAGTTCTTCCACACCAAACTTGCTCAGCCATGTCTTTATGGACCTTGGATTATGCACAGCTGTGCAGTCATGTTGGAACAGCCCCAAACTGCTCCCACAAAGTTGGGAGCATGAAATTGTCTAAAATATTTTTGTACGCTGAAGCATTAAGAGTTCCTTTCACTGGAACCAAGAGGCCAAGCCCAACTCCTGAAAAACAACCCTACACCATAACCTCCCCCCCAAAACTTTACACTTGGCTCAATGCAGTCAGACAAATACTGTTCTCCTGGCAACCACCAAACCCAGACTCATCCATCAGATTGCCAGATGGAGAAGCATGATTCATTACTCCAGAGAACACATCTCCATTGCTCTCGAGTCCAGTGGCACAGTGCTTTACACCACTGCATCCGATGCTTTGCATTGCATTTGGTGATGTAAGGCTTGGATGCAGCTGCTCGGCCATGGAAAACCATTCCATGAAGCTCTCTACGCACTGTTCTTGATCTAATCTGAAAGCCACATGAAATTTGGAGGTCTGTAGTGATCGAATCTGCAGAAAGTTGGTGACTTCTGTGCACTATGCTCCTCAGCATCCGCTGACACTGTTATTTTATGTGGTTTACCACTTCATGGCTGAGTTGCTGTCTTTCTCAGTCGCTTCCATTTTGGTATAATACCACTAACACTGGACTTGTTGCCACCTGTGCAACAAGTCCAGTCATGGACTGGGCAGGTGGCATCCTAGCACAGTACCACGCTGGAATTCGCTGAGCTCTTGACAGCGACCCATTCTTTCACAAATGTTTGTAGAAGCAGTCTGCATGCCTAGATGCTTGATTTTATACACCTGTGACCATGAAAGTGATTGGAACACCTGAATTCAATGATTTGGATGGGTGAGTGAATACATTTGGCAATATAGTGTAGCTCCCTGTTAAAAATTTGTGGTTTTTTTCTCATCGCTGTTGCCAAGTGCTTGCTGCTAGGGGATTGTTAGGTTTGTCTTTATTGCAGGGTGTTTACCTTTTAATATAAAGTGCCTTGAAATGACTATTGCGATAAAAGTTGAATTGAAAAGAGGAGTGTATAGATGGCATCTGGCATCTAAAAAATTTATTAGATTGTACTTGAAACTCAGTCTGTTACTGCCATGTCTGCTCAGCATTCCTCGACAGACACAGACACAGACACACACACACACACACACAGACACACACACACACACACACACACACAGATTACATTTCGCCTGTCATACTGGAACCATCTCTGTGAAATGGCACCAAATGGTCCAGGGTATTGACCATAACAGAGCAGAAGAGATAAAGATGAGAAACGGCAGAGCAATCAAACAATGAGTTACGATTCATCAGGGGAATAGATAAACAATGATTGGAATGAGAGGAATGCAACGGCAGCCTTTATCCCTGTTACTGAAAGAATTGGCAGCAAACTGGGCATCTTTAGCTACAGCAAAGCACTAAAATGCAATTATAGCCACATCAATTTTCTATCAAACTATCACAAAGACATTCACAATGCTTTATCCTGACAAGCAGGTCTGAAAAAACTATTTATTTAATGTGCCAAAAAATACAACAGAATCCTGTGATCAAGAAACAGACAAAGAAACAAAAAAACAAAACAATACAGAACGAAGAATATGGCCGTTCTGGTAATGTATTTGTTGCCCAACAGGTGTAGGAGACTCTTTGCTTTTGCCGCAGGAGAGAGAAGAGCTGAGGCAATTTTCCCAGTACATTAACACTTCCTGTCAGAGCTCTTTGTGGAGTGAATGGCAGTCAAATGAAAGGGGACACACTCTGAACATGACCTCTAGGGAATTCTCAGAAGTGTTTAAGCCTTGAATTGCTCCGTCTTGTCTACAGGATGGAGACCACATAGGCAAAACCCTTTTTGACACGTAATAATACCGTACGTCTTCAACTATTGTAAGACATAATTACATCAAAACAATAGTATTATTAAAATCTAATGGATAAATAGGCTGTAATATGTCAAGCCATAATGTCCAGTGCACAGTCGTTTATACCTTTATTACATGTGGAGTCCAGCTGTCAGGGTTGTGTTGACCTCTGCAAAGCCATCAGCCTACTTTAATTAGTGAAACGTGTCTATTTATTAATTAAACATGTCAGACAAAAGAGAATTAATTCCCCTGAGGCTCTGCACAGTCACATACTGTACATACTGTTTTTAATTATGCTCTGCTATAAAATCAACAGTGCCAAGGACTCAAGGAGGCATTACTTTTATTTTCCACTACCCTGAAAGTTAACAGCCAGATGTCACGTTTACACAGACACACACTTTAATGCAGAAAAAAGAAGCTACACAGAAAATGCACAAAAGGACATAGTGTATATACAGTTAGGTCCATAATTTATTTGGACAAAGAAAACTGTTGTACAGCACCATAGTGGATTTTATATCAAACAACTGAAGTGCAGATTTTCAGCTTTAACTCAAAGTTTTAAACAAAAAGTATCAAATTAGCTGTTTAGGAATTGCAGCCATTTTCATACATAGTCCTTCATTTCCAGAGACCTAAAATGAATTGGACAAACTAACATCATTTTAAATGTAAGGACTGTTTTTAATACTTGGATGCAGTCAATTGCTGCCTGAAGTGTAGAACCCCTGGATATCACCACATGCTGTGTTTCTTCCCTTGAGGAGCTCTGCTAGGTCCTTTACTGCAGCTGCCTTCAGTTACTGCTTGTTTGTGGGTTCTTCTGTGTTCAGTTTTGTATTTAATAAGTGACAAGCATGCTCTATTGGGTTGAGATCAGGTGACTGACTTGGCCATTGAAGAATATCTAATTTCTTTGCCTTGAGAAACTCTTGGGTTACTTTTTTTGCAGCTCATTGTTCGTTTGCACTGTGAAGTGCTGACTCATCAGTTTTAGAGCATTTGGCTGAATTGGAGCAGATGAGATGTAGCCCTGTTTTCTGGCAAAGTCTAATCTGACCTTCCATGTCGTGAGTGTAACCAGTAGTTTACACTTTGTTATAAACTGCCTGCATTTTCATTCGTGAAGCCATCTCTTGATTATAGACCTTTACATTGATACGGCTTCCTCTTGACCTATGATGCTGAGAGGTTGTTTTTCTCGACCTTTTGGTGTTGCTGAGCTGGTCAGTTTATTCCTTCTTTTTAAGGATGTACCACATTTTTGAGATCTCTCTGACAGCCTCCTTCACTTGCACTGACATCTCTTTGCACCTTATATTTAAAATTACAGTAAAAGGCTTTCAAATACAAATTAAGCACTTTAAACCAACTTTAGATATTATGGCTGCTTCATTTGTCATGTACAAGGGAACAGGCCTCACCTGGCCATAAAACTGCCTGTCAGTCTCCACCCAAATAATTATAAAAGTGTTTGTAATTCCTAAACTGTTCATCCAAAAACCTTTGTTAAATAATGCTGAAAGTCGAATCACATGTTGAGTGTCCAATTTAAAATCCATCGTGGTGGGGTACAGAGGCAAAATTACAAAAACTGTGTCTTTGTCCAACAAATAAATGTAACCATAGTTTTAATATAGCAGCACAAGCTACACAGCTTCTCATTTGAGGCTTGCTCTTTCATACTTCCAAGCTGACATCTTTTTTTTTATAACTGTAACTGTTGTACAGTCTTTACCTTACAATATAATGTGCCTTGAGGCGGCTGCTTGTTGTAATTTGGCGTGTTATAAATAAAACTGAATTGAACTGAAAAACTCAAAACACAGATGCTACCTAGAGTACAGAAACATTCAGAGGAACAGCCAGCAACTATGTCTACTCTTCGAGGAACAAAAGGACTTTTACTGAGTGCTGCTTGAGCAGCAAAGAAAAGCAGTAAATCTTATGTTGGAATTATTTCAAAGAGTGTGTGTAAGAGAGTGGAAAGTGCACTTAAAGATAAACAGGAACTCTAGACCAGTATAGAGTTTTTCATGAAAAATTGGAAAGAACTGTAAATTGAAAAAAAAAATAAAGGCTAAACCACTTGGAGGAAAACGACAAAATGTGTTGAGGCACTTCACAGGATCAAGAAAAAAGGACTGTTTGAAAAATCAATCTCAGAGGAGTAATGTCATTATTGATGGTGTCCCAGGGGAAAAAGGTGGAAATTGGGATGTGACATGTGAAAGTACATGAAATAATAAGAAATAAATGGGGACCGACTTTAAGGATAAGGGAAGTTTTGATGAAAGCAGTCTAAGACAGATTAGCAGTAAAACTACTCTGCAATACAGATGATACTGTCACAAAAAGCTCAAAAAAGGAAAAGGAGGTACATTAATACAGACTACTCTGACCTCATCATGAAGAAAAGGATGGACACTGAGGTATGGCAAACTGATCAAACAACCAAAAAGTTCCTAAAATATGCATGTCTGACTTAATGACAGCAGCTCTTTTTTTTTTTTTAAATAATGACATTTTGCTCTCAAAAGCTCCTAAACAAAGGCTCGGTAATTGCACACGTCGACATCTCTAGGATAAGGAACACGATACACTCTTTGTTACATGACTTGATTAATTTGGTCATTGCCAGTTCCATTTATATTTGGTAGTATCTACGCAAAAGTCTTGAGTCACCGTGTCATTGCTTTACCTCTTGTTTCCAAGGAGCCAGACTTAGAGATTTTTGTTTGCTTGTTAAGCCACTTAAAAGGCACCTAACTAAAGGGATGAACTCATGTTGTGTCTACACACAACACACAACTTAGCAAAAAAACAATTTTACATACCATCTTTGGGTACTTTGTTACTAGCAGCAACAATTTAGTCCCATTTCGTCAGCCAAATCTATGAAAACGGTATCTGAAAGTCATAAAATATGACAACAAAGCCAGCAAAAATCTGACAGAGGGCCTGAGAGCTGCATCTGGCCTTTCAGTTGATCCATCTACTGTTCACCGAAGCCTCATCAGAAATGTTTCAATGGTGGAGCAAAGGCTGAGGTGTGCCAAATTACAGAAGAACTGGATTGAAATCAGTGGCAACAGGTCTGATGGAGTGGTGAATCCAAATTTGAAACTTTTGGTTCAAGTCAGAATGTATGTAGGAGGTCGGGAGAGAAAAAGCATTAGAAACTACAACAGTGAGTGTCTACAGCCATCTGTAAAACACGGTGGAGGCTCTGTCATGGTTTGGAGCTGCATTTCAGCCAGTGGTGTTGGAGATCTGTTTAAACACTGCCAATGTAGTAAAAGTATACCTGGAGAGAAAAATGCACAGTGGAACAGTGGATCAGTCGTGGATTGGCCTCTCCAGAGCCCGGACCTCAACATTAATGAAGAAGTATCGGATCTACTTAATAGAGAATGTAACAAAAGGCAGTGAACATTCAAAGAAGAGCTTTGAATGTTCTTCAAGAAGCCTGGGGAACTATTCTTGAAGACTACTGAAAGGAATAACATGAACGCTGCCTGAGAGAGTTCAGACTGTGTTGAAGAATAAAGGTGGTCGTAACAAATACTGACCCAGAATTGTACAAATGTTTCAATAAATCACCGCACCTATTTCCCATAAAGAAATGAGGGGTGGCTCAAGACTTCTGGACAGTCCTGTAGATTAATACATTCAGCACTCCGATTTGTTAATTGGTTGTTTTTCTTTCTCCTGCAAGGGAAGCAATTTTTTTTGTAAAAGCTGTGTTTCTGTCAAAAAACAAAAAAACAAAATAAAACACAGATTTAATGCTGAATGATGCAGAACCTTGAATTAGGAGTGCTGGTTATGTTGCTGCTACAAATCTGATGCTGATGTTGCTCAGCTATGTGAAATGAATATCATACTCTCTAATGTGAGTGTGACTACTGACTGGATAGTGAGTAACTGCACACGGACAGCTACATAGCTACACAGACAGGTGTGAAGTGAACACACATGCACAATTTCTATATAAATATAGTCGACACCGCTCTATTGAAATTAATGCAATTAATGTTAACCATGTAACCTGTATTGCATTGTGGACCCCAGAAACATAAGTTCACTGCCATTACATTAGCTAAAGGAGATCCTTTGAAAAAAAAATTAATAAGATATCAAGATATGAAGGCATGATAAATGAACGTGAACACATCCCAACCATTTGTTGACCTAGTTTGCTTGAAATTAAAAACGAAATGTTTCCACAAACAGACCAAAGTAGTGTAATAGTGTTTAATGACAGACTTTGAAATGGTAAAATCCCATGTGGCACTGAATGGATGTGCTGTGCCATAAGTGTTGCTCGGGGAAAGAGAGCTGTGGTGGTGCAAATGTGCAATTACATGAAGCACGTAGATGAAATGGAAAGGAGACTGCACCATAAATAAAACATTCCGATGCCGAGTCTAAATGCGTAATTTATTCTATTTATGATGAATGAAAACTGTGGAAGTAATTAGAAATATCCTCATCGTCTATACATGTATATTTAATTATGTGCATGTCTGTCTGTAAGCAAACTTTGGAAAGCCTGGGCACAAACAATGATAATATGAGATAAATATAGTAGATTTTACATTCAGTGTGCTCACTGAATGTTGCTTATTATGAGTCTTCATAACATCTCATACATCATCACTGGCAGACGTGACTAGTAGTGTTGTAACACATCCTTCATTGTCCCTCGTGTGAGCTTAGATTCTGATATTTAAAGCATTATATTCTATGTTTACATTACTCCATGTTATCAAGTAAAAAGTAAAAACTTCCTCCAAGTGTTCTGACTCTTGCAGCTACAAACGTGACCATGACACACAGAAAAGAGGTCATTTCCGAGCTTTGCTGACAAACTTCCCCATCAGTTTCCTGTTTTCAGCTCATTGTTAGAATTTCCCGAGGACTGTGTGCACCGTGAAGGCTCTGACCTCATTTTCCAATGGGTCATTTCACACACACACTCTTTGACACAAAAGAGAAGAGAATTTCATGGCTGATTCAACAGCCTCTGCACTGTATTTTATCAAAGAGAAGTTCGCTGAATAGGGTTTAGCACAATGAGAATGGCGTCGGTGCTGCGCGGCAGAAAAAAAAATGCAAAAGCTGATGAAACAGTCACGTGTAAAATTCTTGTTTTCACATTAACGGAGCTATTTTGGTCAAAAGACGAATGGGGGAACAGAACGGAACTAAAAACGCATCACAATTAAAGTGACTGATTCACCCCCTCCTCTCGCATAAAACAGGAAAATACTACATTGCAAAGATTTCATTGGCTGCACCTATTTTCAGTGAGCTTCATTAGCTTCAACAGCCACTGTTCAAAGCATCTGATTGATCGGACCGTTTAAGCGACCACAGCACACCAGAGCAGCAGCGTGTTGCTCTAATTATATCTGTGCGGAGGTCTTTGCAGCCACAAAGTCTCGAACAAGCAAATCATGTTTCTTTAATAATATTCTTTTTATAGCTTTCAGATTGGCTTTCACAAACTTACATCATTTAACCAGCATAGCTAGGTGCCACGCGCTAATTAGGTAGCGTTAATCAATAATAAACAGACACGCTGGAGCTGTGCAGACCCGAATTGTCTTGGTAACAATTCTCCAAGGTCAACCTGACACATTTTTTCCTGCAGTCCTCCAAGTAAAATGGTGACGATTCGATCAACCTTAAAAAGTTTGGGAGAGGATGGTGCAGGACTGATGTGCATAAACCGTTATATTCACCTGCTAACAACCTCAAATTAAAGAATTATTTTATTAAATAAATAAATAAATAAGGCACAGAAAGGACTGGGTGCAAATTTTGAGTGCGTTCACAGATAGAGTTGGGGCGGAGTGTCACATGAACGAGGCTCTGCTGATTTGCTGCACCTTGCTGCAAATGTGGGTGGACAGGATGACCCTCTTCCTCCTTTCTCTGGAATAGTGCTTTCTTTTCAGTGTTTCTTTGAAAGCACACTTTTTTTTTTTTTTTTTTTTTTTACATAAAGTAGCATCAATTTAACATCACTTTTGTTGACTGACAATGTATTGTTTGATGTTGACTCACCACCTGCTCCAACGGTTCCCAGCGGGGAAGCATAACAACAGTTAGATGAATGCAGGCAATTCGGTGGTAGTCCCTTGGTAGCAATGCTTAACCTTTCATTACATGAGTAACATATGCTGTGTGTGTGATAAGTTAGACAGGAGAAACGTTAACAGAATCAGTAATAATGTACAAAACAGGTAACACCCAGAATAAAATCAGTCTGCTCTTTTCCATGTCTTCACAAACATACAAGTTCAAATCTTAAGGATGGAACTGATTCATATATCTTTTAATAAGTACAGTATCATGAAGTGATACACTGAATACCTACCTTACTTTTACAAGGTAATCATAGCAGGCTCTTTATTTACTGCTTACAGAACTTTTTTTTTTTTTTTATCTGAGCACCCAGGGAATGAAGAGGATGAACAGGTGAATGCTTCAGAGCTGCCCTCCTGTTTAATGGGGATATGGATTTTGCCATTAGTGGTTGCTTTTTTAGCATTTTACTTAATACACCAACATCTGAGGCAGAGCTTTTTTTTTTTCTTTTTTTTTTTTAAAAGGAAAGGAAATGCCAACAGAGAGCCAACCAGACCAAATGAAATGGCTGACAGAGTCTATATTTGGTTTCACATGGTGACTAACCAGTCATCAGCGATGAGGCTTGGACACATTCATTAAAGAATTGCTGTGACTCAACCATCCGATACACTACAGTAGCTCAAACGTGAGTTGGTTTTAGCTGTTTCTGCATCTTTCTTGGTCCCAGTTACACATGAAACAAATGTTCTCCTAAGTTAGCACCTGGATTTGTTGAACTTGCTTTGTTAAGCACCAAGAAAGTGATAAAAGGCATCATTTATTTCAGTCACTGCTAGAAGCGAAGTGATGTAAAAAGACAAAAATAGCTGGAGCTCAATTTTGACTTTCAGGTAACTGATTGATTAATTAACTAATCAAATCTACCTCAGGTGTGCATTGTTTAATCTGGAGAAGCCTCATTCCTTTTGGTTTCCCTCCGAGACAGACTTGGTCTCGTGTAAATACATCTCTCTACGCTCAAGTGATCAGCAAAAACCTGTTTCTGCAGCGTAAGTGGTCTTTCCCATTTGCATATGTATCACTGCGTAAACAGGTGCATACAACAGCAACTCCAATTCTACGCTGGTTTTGCATTTGAATGGGTTAACAAAAATGGGCTTCAAACATGATCTTACAGACTATGCAAAAAGAATGATTGTGGATCTGAGGAGGGCAGGGTTTGAACATTGCAAAGATTGTAGAGCTTGCTACTCTTCTGAAAGGCAGCAATCTCAAAGATGTACAATGAAAGGAGCAGAATATGAGACCCTGCAAAACAATTTCTTTGTGGGGGGAAAAGGCTCCTGGTAGATGAATGTGGCAGACATCATGTGGTTCTGGCCACATGTATTGTCAGCATCATAACATCAGGTTGGGTTATTGTACCCACTGTGCATTGCACTGTTGGTATTCAGGGGAATGGCTGAGTGTCTGTCCTGACTGCTCCCTCTGGACCAGTAACTGCTGGACTCTGGGCGTAATATGCATCGGTTTGTAATGCATATCTGTAGAAATGCACCGTTCATTGCAGGAACTCATCCTGTTTCATTCCACTGAATCAAATATGTACATTTATGCCCATCACTTTTACAAAATTTTCAAAAAACCAGGTTCATATATGACAGGCCTAAAGTACGCTCAGGTGAAATGTTAAAACGCCACAACACCCTGATATCAAGCTCAACGATGAGTTCAGATGAAAAACTATCTGAGTAAAGAGGAAAGCCTTGACTGCACAACAAGAGAAGTTATAAATTTATCCCCCACAGTGTGTCACAGCGTTCGATCCTTCAAGCACGGGACATTATACAGTAAGCTATGACTTTGTATGACAGCTCCTCCTGTCTGAAGAACACAGTCTCATTTGCTCTTAAATCCTGAGCAATGCTTTCTTCATGTCAGGGATCACTTATTAAAATGTCATGTGTTAATGCACACAACTCTCTCATTTTATAGAAGCTTATGGATAGATTCTAATGCCACAGTATTATAACTGCAGCTATACCTCGACTCAGAGGAAAAAGGCTATGAGCAATAATCTAACTTCAGTTCCTATAATTTTATGTCAAAACTAATCATGACTCCTGAGTTTGTTAATCTGACCTTTCATAGACTGTTCTACAATTTCAGCAAAAACAAAGTGAATGAATCAAAAGTCAAAACAAACTTGAAAGGTGATCTGTCAAAGTGGATAGAAAGCCTGTGTGACCTTCTATGCACTAAAGACACCCAAACTGTGCCTGTTGTTCTCTCTGTAATTATAGAGCAGTGTTGGTGCTAAAATATGAAAAAAAGCTGGATGTTAGCATTTTGTCTTGTGCACAGAACAGCTAGAAAAAAGGAGCAGCTTTTAGGCTTCTGTGAGACTGGTCAGAGACCTCAAACACTGAAAGCTCGAGTCTCACGTCAAAAGAGTGAGTTGGAAACAGTTTTTTTTTTTACTTTTATAGCCATTTCGGGCATTAACAAGAACAATATGCGTCCTATTAAGCTGAGCAACTCAAGCTGCACACGAGACTAGTGCAGTCCATTTTTATGCATGCTTATCCATTAATGTGATGGCTGACTTGTGCCATTTTGAAAGTGATATATAAATGTTAAAGGTCTGACCTGCAAGATTACACACTCAGATATGAAGTGGGCAGATTCGGATGCTGTCAGATTAACAGAAAGCAGCGCAGTATCTGAAAGGGCTTCAACATCAGCACCAAAGATGTTTCAGCGATTCTGAACAAAGATTGATATTTTTCCCCAGGCACTGCAGCAGCAACACACTTGAGAAGATGTGTGATTTTTTTTTTTTTTAACAACTTCTGGTTAAATACTGAGATTATACTGTAGCTTTACCCAAAGAAGTCACTTGTCAGATTTGCACACAGAAATACACCAACGGCACTCCGTGTTTTCTCTTTTCAGCTAATACGTCTCCACAGACATTTCCATTTCTCTACTGCTGCTGTTGTTGTTTCCCTGTCAAACTCATTATGAGAGAAAGAATTAGAGGGAAGCATCTAGGTAATACACAACAATGCGCACACACTCAAACGGCTAATTGCAATAACCTGGCACAAATGAGTAATTTAGCTGCCTAAAAGCGAGCCCTGAGATCTAGAAGGAGCATTTTAGATGAATGAATTAGGCTGAAGGCCATTACACACCAAGATATTTGGACAGAAAAAGAAGATTCATCTTTCACTGGGCTGGATTTGAATATTAAACAGTCCCGCTTACAGTCTCGTGGCAAAATCTGAGATCACCACAGAAGCAGGTTAACATAATATTGCGCCTGCTGCACTCTTTGTTCCAGACCGCCTTCCCAACTTCCATTATTTATTAGAAATCATCTATCATTAATCATATACAACGTGCCAGTTAAGTCAGTAATTGCAGAAAAATTGTGACCACGCAGCACTTAATGGGGAACATTAGGTCATACTTACACTGAAGCCTGATTAGATTTCATGTCTTGGTTCCACATGAGCAGCACAAACAAATAGGACTTTGTTTTTTAGTGATACATTAAGTGATTGCTTCTCAATGAAACAGTGACAGATGTGGAGAGACATATTATTTTTGTATTAGTATAAAAACTGACATTTTACACTGTGGTAATGTATTAGGTAATGCTGCCTGTTCCTATTTGCAATAATGAGGAGCAATGTCTTTTCTTTTTTTTTTAAACAACTCCACTTAATTTAAAGATGCCTCTTGCAGTTTTGACCAATAAAGTCGCTGCAGAGAGAAGATTATCCACATCATTTATTGCTGCATTTTTATTTTTTTGTCTTCTAAAAACGTCACCTCCCCAGCTGCTGTTCGCCAGTTACTGTTATCCATCAGTGAGAAAACTGAACTATTTACAGCCATATTTTAAGCCTGAAGGGCTGAGCGGGAGAATCTGAATGGAGCATTTCTTAAATAATATGCAGGATGCTTTTTCTTTATTTCAGTCCATGTAAACAATAATGTAATTCCCTATATTTTTCTAATTGCAAATCTAAAAAAAAAAAAACAAAAAAAAAACGAAACATAAAACAATCAATTACATTAAAGTGCTCTTAAAGAAGATAAAGCTGCTGAAATAAACTGAAGTGAAAACGTGAGATGACACACACCTAAATGTACACATTATTCATTACTTTGACGTAAGAACTATTTTGGTGCTAATTTTGTCACACTACTGCAGTATGTCTTTCCAAAAAGGCCAATCTGCCACCTGAGAACAACATTAGTGGCACCTTTATCCCTACCCATTTATTTCACTGGGAGGAACCAGGGCATATGACTCATGGAAGGAGGTTACATCATGAATAGGTGCTTCATGAAACAGACCACAAGCTAGAAGAGGAATACTTTCCACTAGGATGTAAGTACAAACCAAACCAGAGTGGTGTACTATAAAACAATACTTCAGCAGCATCAGCAGGAAGGAGTGTTTTTATTTCTTTTGCTTTTTTTTCTATGCGTATTATGCAGCTGCTGCATCTGACACAAGAGGAAAAACGAGCGTTTCAGTCACCTAAAGTTCAGAACTGAAGACAAGAGGATCAGGAAGCCTCTCAGCTCTGCTATTCATCTTGCCATGCTTATGCAGTGTATACTAATGGGCTGCTTGCAGGTTGCGCTCTGCTCTACCCCATTTCCCCAGTGGGAGTGCTTTCTCCCTGCAGCAAAGCCAGGCTGAGCTAATTCTGGAGACATCCAGGTCTCGAGGCCCGAGCCTTGCCTAGCTTCCAAGTAGGAGGGGCCAAGTACACTATACGGCTGACTGTGAGACAAATCCCTGCAAGAAAAAGAAATAAAAAATAAGAGCATCTGTACAACCCTAGGGGTTATGTGCTAGGAGCAGGGTGCAATTGTTTTCCTCATTTCCTCAGTCTTGTAAAGCTGATCCACTATCAGCCACAGACTGGTACGCCACAAGCATGGCAACGAGCCTGCTTTCTCTGGCTCTTTTGACATTTCTTCCCATGTAATAGCAGGCGAAAAGCTATTAAGCTGGTAATCAATTTGTGTATTCGGAGGGGAAAAAGCATTCTGAGGGCGCAGACAATCTTTAACATGATTGAAAGTTTCTTATTTGAGGAGCTTACCTAGGCTGTGACACGCTGTATTTCCTTTGGGACAAAGAAATTGCTGCATTTAATTTTCAAATAGCTTATCAGCAAAATGGTTAACAACAAAGAAAGATTTATGTGAAATTAAAACACGCAGTGGTGGCAACACAATGCAGAGCAGCTACCTAAACCTTACTACCACAGAGGCCGATTAGTTTGTTAATAGCGTTACATCCTCACTACATGGCTCCTCTGAAAAAGGAGGCAACAAATCAGAAGTGTTTGGCTCCCTGGTATAACTCCCAAACGCGCACCTTAAAGCAGATAACATGTAAGCTGGACGGAAATGGTGTGGCAATCATTTAGAAGATCTTTGTTGGGCTTGGAAAAATAGTTTGTTACCCCATAAAAAAACCCTCCGTAAATTGAAGAAAACAGAAACAACCCCAGGTTTGTGTTCAGAACTGTAGCCAGGCTGACAAAGGCTTTGTTGAGCCTTTAACCTTAACTAGTAATGACTTCATGAATTTCACAAATAAAATTTTAACCATGAGAGAAAAAAAAAATTATTCACAGCCTTTTAGACCCCACAAGACTGGGGTCTAAAAGGCTAGAAGACTGCTTAGAAGTTTCACCATTACTTAATGTTTCAATTTTAAATATGATTAATTCATCTTTATTAATAGACTACAGGCGTTTAAGGTGCTGCTAATTAAGCCATTGCTTAAAAAGTCCTTACTTGATCTATCTTAGCAAATTAATATTATAGATAATTATTTCTAACCTTCCTTTTATTTAAAAACTTCTTGAAAGAGCAGTTGTCAAACAGTTAACTCATCTTTTGCAAAGGAATGGTTTATTTTAAAAGTTTCACTCAGGATTTCGACTGCATCATAACACAGGAAAAAAAAATTAGTGAAGGTTACAAATGATCTTCTTATGGCTGCTGCTAGACCTCATTGCACTGTTTGATACTGTTGACCATAATATTTTATTACAGAGATTAGAACACACTGTGGGCATTAAAGGAACTGTGCTGCAGTGGTTTGACACATATCTATCTGACAGAATGCAATTTGTGCATGTAAATAGGGACGCTTCCTCACACATAAAAGTGAGTCATGGAGTTCCACAGGGTTCTGTGCTGGGGCCAATACTTTTTTACATGCTTCCCTCTTTACATGTTTCCCATAGGCAATACTATTAGTAAACACTGCATACATTTTCATTGCTATGCAGATGATATCCAGTTGTCTCTATCTATAATCAGCCCCAATCTTATCTTAAAGATCTCATAGTGCCTTATTATCCTAATAGAGCACTTCGCTCTCAGACTGCAAGCTTACATGTGGTTCCTAGGGTATTTAAAAGGAGGATGGAAGGCAGAACCTTCAGCTTTCAGGCCCCTGTGGAACCAGCTCCCATTTTGTATTTGGAAGACAGAAACTCCCTCTACTTTTAAGGTTAAAACCTTTGTTTTTGATAAACCTAATAGTTAGGGCTGGATCAGGTGACCCTGAACCCTCCTTTAGTTATGCTGCAATAGGCTTAGGCTCCTATAGTTAATATTGTTTGCCTTTTGTCCTGTCTCTCTATGCTCCCTTTTATTTCCCCTCACCCCCAACTAGTCAGAGCAGATGGCTGCCCATCCCTGAGCCTGGTTCTGCTGGAGGGTTCTTCCTGTTAAAAAGAAGTTTTTCCTTCCCACTGCCACCAAGTCCTTGTTCCTAGGGGGTCGTGTAATTGTTGTGATACTGTAGGGTCTTTACCTTACAACATAAAGCATCTTGAGGCGACTGTTGCTGTGAATAAGTGCTATATAAATGAAACAGAAGTGAACTGAATAAAACCCACAGAGTATGCTCTAAATTTGTGAAAATGACATTTTTGTATAGCAGCTAGTAGGTGCTGATGGTGTGTCGATTGGCCTGGCAGATTATCATCAGGGTGACATCAGCTCCCAGCTCTGAGTCATCTCTGCCCCCTGGACAGTGTGGAGACAGACAGCTGTGGGGTGAGAGGGGGGTCATCATCACCCACATATCAAACTAAATTACATCACCCTGACAAGCTCCACTGAAAACTGAAAGGCTGTCTTTGTGAACTTTCCAGCAAGGCAGCAAAGATATATACTGCGCTGAGTCTGTGGTTAGTGTAAAAAAGAAACACAGGATATGCTAATTTCCCTTTTTTTTAACAACTGGTGGTTCTTTAAAGCAGATTAAATTTTACTAAACACTACAATTTGATGTGGTGCCTGGGTGGCAGAGAGGAAAACCACTTGGCCACCATCACAGCAACCCAGCTAAGCAGGATTTGAAAAGAGTCTTCCAAACTGTAAGTTGAAAAATAAAAAAAGAAAGAGCTACTGAACACAACATCAACTATCAAGTAAGCAGAGTGAAAACAGATGAGCAATTCTGTATATATCTTCTATCAGTTTTATTACAGATCTAATTTACATGTTGTGACAAAGCTGTAGATGCAGGATGTGAGCTGGTTCTAACAGGATGTGCTCGATGTTTATGCGTTCAATTTTGAGTGAGTTGTCAGCCTGGAAGAGGAGAATGAAATTTTGAATGCAAATAGCATCCATCAGATCCATAACAATGTAGTCGCTCAAGCAAATTTTGTTGCATATTACTAAATAGTAGCTCATGGGGAAAAAAAGATGGGTTTATTCGAGAAAGAAGTAAAATCTTTTTGTAAAATGACTAGCAAAGAAACAAGAGCGTTGTGGATACCATGTAAGAGAGAGCAGCACTGCAGCTAAGCATAAGTTCCATCTCATCTGCGTAAAGAATGACACAGCTGCCAAGGACGTGCTGCAGAAATCAAAACAGCAGATTTGTGTGTGTGTGTGTGTGTGTGCGTGTGTGGTCACTTTCCCTCCATCACAGCCTGTGCATATGTGCTGTACTGCTTAGCTGCAGCAGCCCTCTAAAGGAAAAAGTCAGAATTTAACTGCTCCCACTTATTTCACAGATTTTCCAGACAAATAATTTCAGGTTTGTGCCCACTAGCGCCAACCCTCTGTCCGTCCCGGCCTCCCTGGCCTATAATTATATGCCATTCATTTGATTTGTTCATTAGGTCAAGCCTCGACTGGGTAGAAGCGAAACGGAACCCTCTTATTAGTGGCTCATAGCTGTACTCTCTCCATGGTGAAGTGGAAAACAACAGAGGGAGAGGGGAAGCTGGATGGAAGATTTTTTTCTTCCTTTTTGTAACCTGATTGCACCTCTTTATGATGAGAGGCAGCAGAGAATTTACGCATACTGTGACAACAATTGAATACTACTGTACCAGTACCTCTCGCATAAAAACACAACTGTGGCATGAAGACATGAACCTCTAACCTGCTCATTCTAACTTTTTCTAAATTTCTGGACATTTTTGTCTGGCTTTTCAATAGCTATAAAACTCCTCTTATATATTACCCCACATTCAATTATAAATGTCTGAGCTCTTTCTGCAACTGCTGAAAATTATCAGTAATTACATCTGACAGTTACAGTCATGAAATGTGCCTTGTCGCTGCAGCAGGATCTTCTAACAGATATGCAGTTGTAGGTGTAGGAGAGATCCTCTGCCCCATGTTTCTCTATAACTCAATCTGACAGCATGGTGCACAGCATAATGAGTCTCTGCTGTCTACTGGTATTCTCAGGACTAACTAGAGGCATTCATATTGTACAATTATTTATTTATAAGTACGGGAAGGTATGCAGGTTGATGTCCTCTGCACTCAACTTTCTTCAAATCAAACCAGCTCATGCTAACCATAAATATGCATCAAAGGATTTTATTAATATTAATTCATACATAGCATGGCCTCAGTTAAGTTCAGAATCCAGCATTTATTTTTTATTTTGTCCAATTTACATTAAATTTTGCTTACATTTTCTGAGGCTACCAGCAGAGGGTGCTCCCAAGGCTTCTTTGGCCGCTGCTCATGTATGAGACACCACTAACTGCCTTGGAAAGGAGGATTAACACCTTACTTCGGAGATAGCTGTCAGTCCCCAAAACAACTTTACATCAATCAGCCTGTACAGCCCTGGGAGCAAGTTGCAACTGCCCATAACATCGGTGATTGAAGAGTTCAAAGTGGCCAAAGCCTGGCAGATGGTGATGTTGTTCTGAGACAGTAGCGACCAACTGGTTCGCCGAGCATCTATCACCATCTGTGCAGGACAGACGTAGGCACCAACCACAGCCATGGTAGAAGCAGAGGCAAGATTACGCCACAAGGACATTGTGGAGTCTCTCAGTCAAGGCAGGCTGGGTCTAACGGTCATAACTAGTGTAAGTTTGAGGGACGCTAAAATCAGCCTTGTCCAGGAAGAGCTGCACCTGGTGGAGGAAGAATATTGAGAAGCGAAGCCAGTGTCCATGAACAGCTAGGGGAGGTGATCATGCTGGGGTGGTGCTGGTGTTCAAGGAAGGTCTTTGGGATGGAGAGATATGTGGGGCATGACAAGAAGCACATAAAATTTCTCCTGTGCTCCACATATGACATTTTACCACCACCAGTGAGCCTCCACTGCTGGGGGCTGGCTGAGAATCTAGGGTGCATGCTGTGTGGGAGACAGACAAACCTGGAACATGTATTGTCATCATGCCAAGCAAGCCTGGCCGATGACAAATTTAGATGGAGGGATGAACAGATATTGGATGAACTGGCTTCAAGTCTGGAGGAAGAGAGGAGAAAGACCTGTAAAAGCAGCACTTTGCTTGATCAGGGTCGTCAGTGCAGGGGAGAGCTCTGGCAGAACATCAAGTGGCTCAGGTATACTGGCATCTACTGCTGACTGGGAAATAAGAGTTGACCTCAAGAGACAACTTTCCAGAGGAGATTACCATCTCAACTCTCAGACCAGACATAGTCCTGTAGTCCAGAACACCTAAGCAAGTGGTGCTGCTTGGTCTGGAGCTGCGTTTCAGCTGGACAAAAATAGTACCATCAGAGTTTGATCCACCGTGCAATACCATCTGGAAAGTCTCTGATTGGCCACAGCTTCATTTTTCAGCATGACAATGATCACAAACACACCACCAACACAGTAAAAGCATACAGGGTAGAAAAAACACACAGTGGAACACCATCAGTCATGGATTGGCCTCCCCACAGCCTGGACCTCAACATTATTGAAGCAGTATGGGATCATCTTGACAGAGAACGGAACAAAAGTGTCATGTCCTGGGCCGGTGGCCCAGTGTTTTATGTTTTCTTGGTATGGTTTCCGTTTTCTCAGGTTGTTTTGTTATCTGTTAGAGTTGCCCTCAGTTATTTCTAGTCCCTCGTGTCTCTCTGTAGTCTGTGTCAGGTTTGCGTCTCTGTTCCCTTGTCATACTTCCTGTTTTATTTTGATATTCGTCCAGCCCCTGTCTGTTGTATTCAGTTTTGCTTCCCTCTGGTCTCGTCTTAGTTATCAGTGTCACCTGTGTTCCCACCTGTTTCCTCTTCCCTCATCAGCCCTTCTGTGTATTTAAGTCCTGCGTTTTCTATGCCTGTTGTCGCGTCGTTGATGTTTTGTGCCCGCATGTTCCTGTGTTCCCTGTGCCTGCCCTTCGTCTCCCTGTGCCTCCCTTCCAAGGTTTTTGTATTTGTGTTTCCCCGTTGAAATAAATCCCCTTTTAAGTTATGTTTGCTTCTGGAGTCCTTCATGTTGGTCCTTCCTCGTCCGTTTACTCCCCGGCCATGACAAAAAGGCAGCCAACATCAAGCATCTGGTTTCAATGCTTGGCCAATAACTCTGTAGATCCTTGCTCCTTAGGAAAGAATTGATCCTGAGCTGAACAGGGGTCTCAGTAGCATGTGGAAGAACCATACACAGTCACAACAGCCTGGCTCCTCCCCATGCTGGTCACGAACTGCTGTGGGATGGCATCCCATTCTTTAACCAGCATTTGTCGCAAGTCAGCCAGTGAAGTTGTGTTGGTCACTCTGGCATGGACAGCACACCCAAGCTGATCCCACAAGTGTTCAATGGGGTTGAAGTCAGGACTGCAGGCAGGCCCAAATTCTGGAAGTAGTCTCTGATAAACCACACTCGGTAGGGGCGAATGTTGTCATCTTGGAGGACAGAGTTCAGTCGCAGACTGTGGAGATATGGGACTGCCACTGGTCATCTCGATGTTTCTCTGCATTGAGATTGCCTCCAATGATAAGCTTTGCTTTTCCTGTGAGGGAGATGCTGCCCCACACCATCACACTGCCTCCACCAAAAGCTGTTCCACTACCGGTGCAGCAATCAGCATAGCATTCTCCACGTCTTCTCCATACTTTGACCCTATGAGCCAACTGCCACATGCAGAATCTGGATTCATTGCTTTTTTGTGCTAAGTTTAGTATTTATCTGATAATGGAGCCAGAAATAAAGTCAGGGAGTCACCTAAAAAGTTTATATTTCCTCCTACAGAAGGTGCAAATGTTGGTGCCAAATTTCACGCAGAGCCACAAAGTTCACTCAGAACCACAATCACCAATATTATGATGGTGCTGAAAAATCAAACAGTTGAACTGAAGCCAACAGGCCATCCAAAAAGTCCTTATTGAGATAGTTCACTGTGGATAACACACATAGGGACACGGCCATCGAATGAGTCATCCTGCCAGTGAGCCTCCAAAGATACTGAGGATGATATTAACATGTAGACAAATTAAAATTCTTCAATGAAAACACACAAAGGACCACCATATTGTGGTAGTATTTTGTAGTCTTCCTGCATTATGACAAACACCTTCTCCGTTCTACAAGCACAGACACACACACACACATACACACACACACACATTATTTCAAATTATTTTTGCCAACTTACAGAAGCTTTAGTCCATAAATCAGCATAAAATAATAAAACTGGTAACCAAGATGCAATTAAATCCATATTTCAGGTGGTGTGAATGACAGCGCAAAGAAAGGTACAAAACGCTTGGAGGACTCTTCCCATGATATCAAAAGCCAGTTTCTTTATTCTTTACACACACACACTGAGATTAGATGAGAGCTGCTTTAACGGACTGTCATATCAACACGGAAGCATTACACCCCAGCGGTTTTCATCCACATGAAAAGTAGAGTACCTCTGAGAGTGGCAAAAGATGAGGTCTTCAAATCATACACACACACACACACACACACACACACACACACACACACACACACACACACAATGCCTTTCTTCCTGTGACAGCAAACTCCCATGTCATCACCCAGCGCTGCAGGAAACAGAAGCTTTATGCACCATCAGGGTGTCAGCATCCACTCCTTACACATTTATTGGGTATGGTGCCGCTGTAATTAAAGTCCCTTTTCAGCACTCCACACACCATGACCTTTTCCATTGCAAACACTCATTGTCTCAGTTAAACCCAAGGCCTCTCTATTGGGACATAAATAGACATTTTACGCTGCTGAAGAAGAAAAATGGATCCAAATAAATGTGAACAAAAAAAAAAAAACAAGTGTTACAGCCTCATGTGAAAATTGAGGCTTGATGGTTTTTAACCATTATTATGAGTGGGTGTAATCTGCAATTTTAGCAATAAACATTTAAAGAGACAGAATGCCCATGATAAGCACGATCATAACCTGTAATCAGAAGATATGCAAATGATAGAGATGTTTCCCCTGACACTGCAGCGCCAGTTGTCTTCTGGGTCCCTAGGAACTCTCCTGTCAGCGCTCAAGTAGGAGAATGGGAGTGATGACAGAAAGGCCCGTTTGTTTAACGTGTCACTAGAACAGCAGCGTTGAGAGGGGGAGAGCAGATGGAGGAGCAGAGCAGGACGGATTTCCATCTAGAAAAGAGCATTGTCCTCTCAGTCACTAAAAGACACTCGAGGCGCAACACAGAATCCCAAAATGCTCACTGCAAGCAGATGCTGAAAGGTTTGCCATCTTACACAAATGCCACACACCTAGTACGTCTATCAAAAAGTTAAGAGTTTGCGAGAGTATCATTCCCTTTGTGCTTCAATATTAATAATGCACAGTAAAAGACGCGTCATTATACACCACAGTTTCCCTCCATCGCTGGCTTACAGATTAAAAATGTGAGCAGACACACCGTGTGAGCCCCTTGTCTGTGAAATGGCACCCTATTTTGTTCTCATTTAAGCTTTTTATATTCAGTAAGAGGGAGAGGTACAAAGGGCCTAAAGCTGTCTTGGGTCATTAAACCCCACATTTTCTTTCTTCTTTCAGAATGTGTTTTCTGGCAGTTACAGAAGGGAAAGCTGACAGATTAGACAGGGAGCTCCTTCACAGGCTGGCTGTGGGCTTCGGGAGGGTGGGCTGCAGCGCGGTGCTTGGGGCAGCAAAACACCATGCCTGTCACTGTTTGATGGGCCAGTGCAGAAATGCAGTCATGGGAAGGTATGATTGATGATATTATGTACTCACACAGGATCTGAATGCCAGCACACTCCTGTGATTTAATCCCTGTTCTTTCATCAAACATCTAGCCATAGCAGATGGACTGTACGACACCAACCCCGGCTTTCCCAGAGGCCATCACCGTAAGTGTCAAGGCAGACGTTACTAATCTTTTCTCTGAATGATGAGCTGTAATGCATACAACTATTCATTCATTCATTGCCAGCAGAATGGATTAAAAAAAAATACCAAAGTGTGATTAAAAGAGCGGAATTGAGTTGAAGCTAAAT
Source organism: Archocentrus centrarchus (assembly GCF_007364275.1). Lineage (NCBI taxonomy): Eukaryota > Metazoa > Chordata > Actinopteri > Cichliformes > Cichlidae > Archocentrus > Archocentrus centrarchus. Next base: position 20,392,915 of record NC_044354.1, read on the forward strand.
TATTTCTTTTAATGTATCAAAAAAATATTGGAAAAAAGGCCTCCACTTATACATTTGTGAAGCAGAAAACTTCTTTCACAAAACGGTGATCTATATTTAAGCTTTTATTAAAAACACACTAAATTCAGAAGCAGGAAAAAAAAGCATCAAGGAAATTAAATTGGCTGCTATTTTGTCCTGCACACACAAAAAAAGAAAACCCTTGAAAACCATTCCTGTTTGACAAGACTGCCCCCTAGTGGTGATTCACGAAACTTAATTTGTGCATACAGATTAGATTAGATTAAACTTTATTATTACAGGGGCATATGGTATAATTTTTTTTAAACACACACATAAATCCCTTTGTTTCCTGTTACAAAGTAAGACACAAGGGTCAAATTATGCATCAACACCATGACGAACAAAAATTTGGGCATGAGAGTAAAAACTGTCAACTGGCAGTAAATCCAGGCTGAGCAGAGCCACACAGCTGAGATTAAGCGAGCCATCCCCCAAGTCAGACCACAAAGAGTTCGTTGTACTTGGACAGCATATAAAGAGGAGGAGAACGATTCTGGCAGCGATTTTCAATTACAGTCTGGTCTCAAAGGCCTCTGAGGTTTTGTGAAATTTCTCCCAATGTAGGAGATACAATTTATGTTAAAGCTCAGACACTCTAGAGAGGAAAGTGACAACATAAAGTGAAGACTACTGTTACAGAAATTGCTGTAAAATATCCAAACAGCTGGCGCACAAAGGTATGATCATAATAAAAAAATATAAAAGGCTACAGTAAACAATAGGTGTGTTAAAGGCTACAGTTGAAGTCCATACACAATGGGACAGCGCAGGACGCACACAGTCCAGACGTAACAAGAAGTGACAGTCTCGGCTCTCACTGCAATGACACATTTTTACAGAGGAGGAAACCTACCTGAGCAAACGAAGACGCGTCAGATCAAAGAAGAGGTGGCCGCTGATGCATCACTGGTAGCGACAAATCATCATCAATACCACTCTACCACATTATCATCAATCTCTCGCTGGAAAGACAAAAGTATCTCTCTGTGCTAAATCACGAAATCAATGCATTTCTATCACTGAGAGGAATTGGTCTGCTAGTGATCTCTGTGGCTGAGTAATGCGAAATCTATCGCAGGTTAGTCCACATGGCCTGGACAAGATCAAAGACAAGACCCCAGAAAAGTTTGTATTGATCAGAAGCCACTAGGTTGAAACTGAAGGAGTGGAAATGTTATAGGGATTTGATACACTACAAACTGAAGATAAATTATCTGATATATGGGGGGGGGCAGCAACAATGGCACTAAATAATTTCTAATACAACTAAAATATAACTATGTGGCCACTTCATTACTAACTGCTCTGCCAAATCTGTCTCTGCTGCCAGCAGTTCTTCTAAAAAGATACTTTCTTTGTTTAATAAGCACACTCGGCACATCACACATTTTCAGAGCAGTATGATCCCATTTCAATCTGTGCAGCTTAGAGACCACAATTTAGATATACACTTTGAAATTCTTGGCCACGACACTCTATTTGTGTGCTAGTCAATGAGTTCTATTCAAAAAGTAAAATGGGAAATGTAGCATGAAAAAGTCCTTCAGTCCCTTCCTCTGTTGTTCCACTGTTGCACTATAAAATCCACACTTTCTGAGAATCGATAGTTTTTAAGCTGTTGAGGTACACTTACCTTTGGCCACTTGGGATTAAGCTCACAAGCTTTTTCAGCATCTTCCAGGGCTGCTTGGTGTTGGCCCAATTTGAGAAAAGCCGCTGAACGGTTACTGTACAGGATGCAGTTCTGGGAGTCAGCCTGCAATGCATCACTGTACAAATGAACAGCCGCCTGAAAGTCACCTCGCTGACACGCCTCATTGCTCTGCTGCACTTTCTCCATGAACTCAGCTTTGCTGAGACCGTACCTGGCCCCGTCGTCTCCAGGAACACACCGGATAGGTCTGCCCGCTGTCCGGGAACCGAAGATTGAAAACTGGGGAAAAGGACATTGAGCAGCCGAAGAGCTTTGATCAGTCTCACTGAAAACATATCACAGCACTCAACCGACGGGAATTCCTTTAAGCAGAGTTTTCCAAGGCCGATATTTTAAGTCGGAAGAACACAAGTGAAGCAAATTTCATTAATGATGGCTCAGTTCCATTAAGTGTCCTGCAAGGCAATGACAGTGAGCCAACACGCACACTAAAAGGAGCTTGTACATGGCTCATTTAAATGGAATGCAGTCATTTTTACTGTGATCAGTTACACCTGTGCTTTTGCTGCTGCAACATGCCAAAATGTCTGCTGCCCACTGATACCAGCACAGTACTGAGAACATGCACCTGAAGCATGAGGGAGTGCTAATGAATGAAATGAATATGAAGCAGGGTGTTTCTGAAAGGGTGCATGACACGGAGTCTACGCCAAACCCCTGTGTGCCAAAATAAAATGAATATGCTGTGCTCCTTGAGCTCAAGAAACCCTTTTCACAGCAGGTATTTTGATATGTCGCATCAGGACACAGGAGCAATTTAGAACATTACTGCCAGCTGAATTTCACATAGTTTTGTCAACCCCTGGAGCCTCATTTTGTGCGTGCTAGCTTAGTGATATGGCTTCTGGAGAAACGACTGCTTGTGATTTTCCTGTGTTGTCTGTTGTAAAGAAGAAAAGAGTGCGGTTATGATACTCGTAGTGCGTAAACAGCGGTGCTGTAACTCCTGCCGACGTGTTGCTGCAGTGTGACCCGCTTTATAATACACATCTTGAGTGGAGGATCTGTTGTTGTTACAGTTTAAATAAAGGTCATCCAAAATAATCCCAAGTTACACAGACATTAACTATTTTTGTGCATATATCAACTTTAAATGAAAGCACACTTTGTAATTATGTAATTATATTTATCTTCAACTTCCTGTCACTGTATTTCAAAGCGCACAGCTCTTCTGCTTTTTTTGTTCTCACACTTTTTATTATAGCAGTTTAAACATGCAACATCACTGTGACATTGAGTTTTAGAAAGACATCTTCACTTCACTGCTAAAGTTCCCACCACAGCAAATATAATATCTGTCTTAGTGGAAGCCCATCCATTTCCCACTCTTGAATGGAAACAGCAGGAGGATCAACTGTACTGACTCAGATCATACTAACTGCATCAAACCAGTAATCATCTGATTGATTACAGTAAGCAGGAGAGTGTTGTGTCCGTTTAACAGGGACGGCTGGCTGAGTATTACTGAATCATGAAATTCATCTTGGGCTGCCTGCTTTTTGGGCTTGCTTCCATTATACCTCTTTCTCACCACACCTCCTCGGACTGAATTCTGGGATAGGGCTGGCTTGGTAATTACTTCCAGAGGCCCGGGGAGTAGAAGCAGCAAAAAAAAAAAAAAAAAAAATGAGTGCTTCTATGACAACCGTTAAATAACCTTTTGTATCACATGACAACAGAGAAAGGTTCCAGCTTTTCTTTGGGGCTTTAAAGCATCCTGTGTTTTATATTTCACCTCTAAAGAGCAAATTCAACACCTGAGGATTGGTAAATTCATGTACGGAGGTTTTTAAAAGAGGTTTTTGTTTTGTTTAGTTTTTTAAAAGTAAGTTCCATGCAAGAGGTAGTTCAGAAACACACAAACAGGCTGAGTTTGTGACATCTGCACCACAACAGACACCATCGCCCAAGCCTGACATTCAAAGGTTTGCTCCCAAAGGAGAGTCTGGAGAGGCATCTATTATGGATTAGTGCTTCCAGGGCCCAAGAGAATGCAGGTTTTTGACAGGAAAGTTTGCTCTCTGCTGTCTGATCTGCTACAACATACGACGGGGGGGGGGGGTCCACTGTATGTGGGCAGCACTGGGCAGGAAGGGTGGAGAGTGAGAGATAATGAAAGCCTACATCAATACAGAGGACACCCTAACAACGTAATCATAAGGAGACAGAGATGGGGAGAAGTCAACTCAAGTCTCCAAAGGTGAATGCAGTCTAGACTGCAGGATATTTGCAGTTCTCCTAGAGGAACTGTGTGTGTGGACTGGCTCATGGCAAGACACAGGAACTATCTGCCCCTGCAAAGTCTCGGGCAGTGCAAGCTTCTGTTCGTGCACAGAAAAAGAAAATAAATGTGGTTCAAGTCAATGGCCTATTTTGTAATCAAGTGATATTCAGATCAGATTTACGCTGGTTATTGTCCGCACTGGGACAGCCCACACATCCAATGTGCAGAACAGTGCTCTATGCATGACTGGAAAATCGATAGAGGTCTTTTACGAGGTTTTCACAGAATGGTCATTTGGTATTTCCTGCCCAGGACGCGGGGTAAAAAGTAATCCAGGGGGCAATAAAATACCAACAACTTGGAAAATGACAGCTCGCATGACAGCGCACAAAAGAGTTGTTTTTTTGTTTTTGTTTTTTTAATATTTACCTTTTCTTTCAGAGTCGCTTGCTTCTCCATCCTGTTTGCCTGCGACGGGTTATCGCTCTCATCCCATCACACTCTTTGTTGACTTTGTGTCGACTATTTACGCAACGAGAAGTCTTCCAAATGTAGCCAAAAAGTCCACGTTGCAGTGAAAGAGTTGATAAACTGCGAGGAAATGCTGAAAAACGGAGCGGTGTGGCGTTCAGGAGAAACTTTTTCTCAAGGAAAGTGCGCCATGTTGTCAAATCTTTTCCCTTTTTTTTTTTTTTTTTTCGTCTTTTTTTCCCCTGTTGCCATAGCGGATTTCTGAGCGCTGCTGTGCGCAGAGAGGCAGGAAGATCTGCAGGAGTCAGGAAAGAAAAATCCAGATGATAATGTGTTAAATGAGAAATTTAAAGGGGGGGGGGGGGGACTTTAGACGTTTAGCAAAAGTCTAAAAGAGAGGGACCCAAATTAAATGTGTGATCATTTTTGGTAAGGAGGGTGAGGTCCCTGCTGTGGACTGCCAGACCAGGTATGCGCCTCATACCTGGGCTGGCCTAAAGGGTTTACCTCCAACACGTGTTGGGGCTGCCGTCTAGGGCGACATGGATTGGGAAGTTATTTCTGAACTGTTTATTTGTTATTTATACATAATGGTATTTTGCTTTATTGGAGCCAGAAGACCCCATTGGAGGAGACTAGGACAGCAGCTATAGCTGCCTATAGCTGTCACTCAAAGCTCTATAATCAGTGGTAATGTTGGAATATGATATATGCTACATACATTTACTTACATACGTTTACTTCCCTGAGAAATTTGTCTGGAAAATAACTTAACTGATTAAAAATACAGAAGCTTATAATGTTCTGTGTCATCATGAACTTTGTGTTCTGACTGTACAATGAGCCACACTGATGAAGACTACACAATGATAGAAATGGAGACTTCGAGGTCACCCTGTTGTTGAATTTCTCTGTTTTCCACATTCTGTTTTGTAAATGATGTAATCAAGACTGATATGCTGCGACTATATGACATCTGTAACTTGGATTAGAAAGCGCCAGTACTTCATGCCATCTCACACGAGTATGGTATGCAGTTCTGACCCGGATTAATCTGTAAACTGTTTGGAAACACGCAGAAACCTAAAGGCTTAAACAGCAGACAGCACACACATTTATTAATGAATTCCTTCAGTAACAAGTACTTTTTAACACTCAGTAATCACTGTTAAGTTTCAAAAACAATGCCCCTACAGTATATCAGGGCAGCCACAATCAAATGGCATTTAAATGCTACACATTTAATGCTTTTTCAATGCTTTTTTATCATATATATATATATATATATATATATATATATATATATATATATATATATATATTCAGTAAACTTTCACTTATTAGGGTGTACCTGTGTGCTTTTATTACAGATTTACTACATGAAAGTGGTGCTGAGCAACAACTTAAACATAATTTTGGATAATTGTATTGCTAAGTGAAAAAAATGGAAACTCTATGTATTTAGCTTTACACATTATTTTACTGGATCATGCAGCTCGTGATGAATTTCAATAATTACGTATTTCTGAGTAGCTTGATCTATAACAATACAGTCTATAGCTTTAAAATAAAGAGATTGAAGTCCAATATTTACATCCAAACTATTGTAGTACAGAAGCAGAAAGCCCCATAAAATGGTAATACTTTGTAAAAAGTACAAGTAGCCTACATTAAATCTGTACTTTAGTAAAGTACTTGAGCAAATGTACAAAGTTACATTCCCACTATTCCTACCCATGCATTCATCCAAGATTAACAGTGCTCTGTCTGACTGGGATTAGTGGAGGGCATGGTCCCCCCTCTGGACGCATCCCTGATTTAGAGACGCAAATAGTTTTTTTTGGAGAAAGTTGTAAACAATTATTTTTGCTGTGAAACTGGGCATTTAACATTGGAGTCTGTGGGATCGGCCAGTGTCAAGTGCCCATTCACTGAACTGCAGTACTGGTGTACAGCTCTAGGAAAATAAACTGCACTATTTCACAGCTGACATTTCAACATGTTAAAGAAGAGAAGCACATACAGTACTTTATTATGTAGCCACACATTGTTTAGGTTTACTTGGTACTGAGTGTGATTGACAAGTCAGAATATCTGTGTGACCATGATAACATGTTCTGTATAGTGGTAAATATGAAGCTTTGGCACGACTTTGCAGTTGCATCATGAAGGCTAGTTTTCATTTCGTTTTCACAATCAGATCTGTGGCTTTGGTAACCAGTATTACTGTAACTTATAGCCAGTCCAGATGCCACACCTGTTGTGTTTGTGCAGAATAAATTCATTCTGAAGAACTTCACTCCAAAATTCTCCAAAATTACTTGAAAGCCTATTGTGGGTTTAGACATATATGAGTAAATGTTTGGGGGTTTTTTTACCCTAAAGAAACTAAAACAGGAATTTTTCTGAGATTTTATCATAACAGGTAATGCAGCTGCAGCATGCCCCAAGTTAACAAAATTCTTTGTATGTGCAGTTCTTTACCAACAGGTGGTGTAACAATCCTTCATGGAGAAGTCTTTGGCCGCTACACTATTTTTAATCTTTCACACTCTTAAAGAAGTATTCAATTTAGATATTGTAAAAGAAAAAAAAACCACTACTGCTGTGTTATGACCAAATAGTTTTGCATTGTATATATATATATATATATATATATATATATATATATATATATATATATATATATATATAAAAACATTGCATGAGTGAAAGGCTGCCATTAAGTGTTACAGTACATGATAGTATATGAATGGGTAAGTGTGTCCAAACGTTCGATTAGTACTGTAGTTCTCCAGGCTTCTTGAAGAACATTCAAAGCTCTTCTTTGGATGATGGCTGCCTTTTGTTCTGTTCACTGCCAAGATGACCCCACACTGCTTCAATAAGATTTGAAGCAGTGTCTGGAGGCCAACTCAAAACTGTCAGTGTTGCAATGTGTGTTTTTCTATCCAGGTTTGCTTTTATTGCCTTGGCAGTGTGTTGCAACACTGTCATGCAATACCATCTGGAAAATATCTGCCAATCAGACACTTTCTAGATGGTATTGCATGGTGGCTCAAAATCTGATGGTACTTTTCTGCATTCATAATTCTATCAATTTTGACAAGATCTTCTTATTCTGGAAGATTCTGGATATACGAGTAACATATATCCAGAAATCTAAGATACAATTGTTTCAGACGATTTGGAAACCTTTTATTAATTTTGGACCTAACAGATGAAACAGTGGACTATTAAGACTGCATACCCTGAAGTTCCATGACTTACATAAATATATGTACCTACCACACTAACTCTGGAATCAGATTCTAGTATTCTAGGCCAAGCTGAAAGGCTGAATTAGCTTTGTTGAGAAGAGAAGCTTTGTTCACTTTGTTGATTGTAGCTTTATTTCTTTTGTTTATGTTGTTTTTGTTTTAATAAAACACCATGTATGTGTGTTAGCCACCTCGTTTTTTTAATGCCTGAATTATTCTTAGGTTAACATCGAGTGACTTAAAAAATAAAAGGAAACATTCCTGTGAATGTGCAGAAGCAGCCGATGTCCAAAGAATAACTTTGAAAGATCATCCAGAAGAACTGGAGAATTATTGCTTAAGATCACGTCAAAAAGAAATACAGGAAAGTCGTCATTTAAAGAGCTCTTTGGAAATTCAGTTGACACAGCGACTTACACAATGTTGAAAGACGTGCATGTGCAGTTTTCATTCATTCATATGAATGGGTGGAGTGTGTCCAAACATCTGACTGGTACTGTATATAAATGCTAAAAAAAAAAACCAAAAAAAAAAAACCTACAGCTTAAATGTTTATATATGAGTTAATTTAGTTACTCAACAACAATTCACATTTTATGAAATAATCTCAATCTGAAACAGAAGGAAACTGTCGAACAGATGTAGACTTAAATAAGAGTATTGTGCTCCCACCTGAAAGAAAGAAAGAACATGTAAATAACCTGTCCTTTCATTGTTTTGCTGATGACATTCAGATTTATTTTCCTATGAAATCGAATGTTCCCAATTCATTGCAGATTTTGTTAAACAGCCTTAATGACCTTAAGAATTGGTAAAGCATGAATTTTCTTCATCTTAATGAAAGCAAAACAGAGATTATGTTTAGCTGCGCTGAACAGTTGAAGGACTCTGCAGCCTCTCTTGGACACTGTGTGTGTGTATTTTTCCTGATTCTTTAATATATTAAATGTTTTAATTTTTTAATTAAAGTGTTTCAGGCATCTTCCTTCACAAAAAAAACTGTTTACCTGTCAACACTTAAGGTTATGCATCCATCAATCTGTTAAAAATCTTGGTGTGATCATTGACAACTCCTTTAACTTTGATAGGCAGATTAGTTCTGTGGTGAAAACTATTTTTTCCAGTTGAGATTGTTGACAAAAGTGAAGCCCTATCTTTCTTATAATGACTTTGAAAGAGCCGTACATACTCTTATCATGTCAAGACTGGATTATTGTAATTATATTATGTAGGTTTATTACAGGCTGCTCGACTTTTAACAGGGATGAGAAAGCGTGAGTATATTACTCCAGTTTTAGCTTCACTTCATTGGCTTCCTGTCAATTTTAGGATCAATTTTAAGTTTTTATCGATTCTTTTAAAGATTTTAAATGGGCTGGCCCCTTTGTATTTGTGTGACCTTATCCATGTTCATACTCCTGTCAGAGCATTGAGGCCTGACAATCAGATGATCCTAAAAATTCCTAGATCTAGACTTAAAAATAGAGGCGACCGAGCTCGCGCCGAGCCTCTGGAATGCCTTAACATTTCATATTAGAACTGTTAGACTGTTTCTGCATTTAAGTCTCTGCTCAAGACCCATTTCTACTCTTTGGCTATTAATCTTGACATCTTGTATTTATTGAGTTATATTTTGTCTGGATTTTTGTTTATTTGTTGTTTTTGTTTTGTTTTTTTATGTAAGGCTTTTTTTATTTTTGGTTGCCTGTGAAGCACTTTGGTCCACTCTGGTTGTTTAAATGTGCTATATAAATAAATTTGACCTTGACATTGACAAATATGGCAGGTGTGTAGCTTCAAATAAGAAAAGAAGATGAAACTAAGCAGCTAGTTACAGGAAAACAAGTGTTTAATGATATCTATGTTGTGAAAGTGGGAAGTTGTGGTCTTTCTATGATTTGGTTCACAGGTTGCTGCAACACCAGAATATCTCAGAAAACAAAATCTGGTTGCTTGCAGAAATTCATTAACCTTTGGACTGTCTCATCCTCATAATGACTGGTCTGAATGAGCAATGCTGATTGGTCTGGAGATGGGTCCGCCTTGTTAAGTCTGTACAAAGGACTATATAAACCCTTATGCCTGTGTCTTTTTTCTCTAAGGCACAGGCATAACGGTCCTTGGGATATTCAACGAAACCTGCTGACACTTAGGTAAGCTTCTTCTCGCTTTAAGGTCCATTGAGGTGGGAATTTTTATTTATTTATTTATTTTTTATTAGTTTGATATTTTTAATTATTGATCTTTTTGGAAAACTTGTGCTTGTTTTCTGTTCCAAAGTGAAATGAATACCGAGAAACATCTTCACATGGCCACTCCAGTGAGGGAGAGCCTTGCCCTGACCAAACTGGCCGGGACGTCTATTTACCTCAAGCTGGAATCATCGCAACCAACAGGATCCTTTAAGATCAGGGGCCTCGGTCATCTGTGCAAAACGGTGGGTAATTCTTATCTGGTCATTACACCATTTGCACTGTTTTTTTTTTAAAGAGGATGCTGCAAGGAAGGTTAGGAACCAGCAGGAACCAGTTTAAGTGCATCACCTTCCTCCTGAATAGTGACTCATGATGAATGTTTCTTGTGGGTTTCCCCTGTAGCTGGCAGAGCGAGGATATGAGCGATTTGTCTGCTGCTCAGGTGAGAACAAAATAGTCTCAACGCATCCTTAACCATATTGGTGTGTTTGGTGTGTAATTCTGAGGTTTTTGTTTGTTTGTTTGTTTCAATAGGAGGAAATGCCGGGATGGCAGCAGCTTATTCTGCCCGCAAGCTCGGGGTACCTGCAACTATCATAGTTCCAAGTGTCACACCAAGCATAACAGTGGAGAAAATGCAGGACGAGGGGGCCACTGTGATCATCCACGGCAAGGTTGGTTAAATGGTCCTCATTCTTTACGTCAATCAAATCACTTTTTTCTTCCCAGAACAAATGAATGTAAGTCAGTGGTGGATTCTGAATGAAAATGCTTTATTTATTATTCCACTGATTACACTTAGGACACAGAATATGACTGTTTAATAGTTTTCATTGATTCATTCAGAGGCAGATATCCAGAAGTGAAGATAAGAAAAGATGTAACGCATCACATATGCTTTGAAGGTTGTTACCAAAATTAATTTGTATCTTTTGTTTTGTTTGTTTTTTAAATGAAGAATGTAGACGAAGGCATTGCATACGGACAGCAGCTTGTAGCAAACAACCCCGGCTGGGTATACATCCCTCCCTTTGATGATCCCCTCATCTGGTAAGACAGCTTCAGTCGGTCTGCCGGGAGCTGTGACTGTGTTACTGTTACTGTGAACGACTGATAGTGACACCTGTTTTAACAAGCAGCAGCATTCATGAATAGAACAGTTGCAGGAGATGAATGAGATGATGTATCAAAGGGATGTTATCGCAGTGCTACTCTGAGGGGCTGTCAGATAATTCATTTATGTTTAAGATGTCACATTCAAAGTGTTAAACTTAACCACGAATTACTGAAATTATGGGCTACTTAATATACCGTTTGCATTTGAGAATGCACTTTAAAGTTGTTATAGTTAACTATAACTAAACTAATAATTAAAAATGGACTTGAAAAAAAAAATAACTGAAGGGATTTTGTGAACTTGAAAAAGTAACTCACGTGAAATAAAAAATATAGAGGAAGTTTTAGTATTTATTACTGTCGCTGGGTAAGATTTCATCACAGATGACACATTTACTGACCTGTCTACAACACTGTTAGTCAACTGCTTTCAAAAAGTTCTGCATTTACTGTATGCATATCTCTATGTACTGAATCTTGCCTCTGGCATATTCCTTGTTCCACATTCAAAATAATATTTTATAAAACTAAAACTAACACTGAAATGAATTAAAAAATAATAATAATCTAAAACTAGAAACTGACGGCTTACGTTTGTGTACAAAGGGAAGGCCACACATCTCTGGTGAAGGAGCTCTGGCATGACCTGAAGGAGAAACCAGGAGCGATAGTGCTGTCAGTGGGAGGCGGAGGTCTGCTGAACGGAGTGGTGGAGGGACTGCGCCGCGCCAACTGGGCTGACGTCCCCGTTGTAGCCATGGAAACCATAGGAGCGCATAGCCTCCATGCAGCCATGCAGGCTGGAGAGCACGTCACTTTACCGGCAATTACGAGGTACTGCTGATCAGCCCATTAACTAAAAATCTGTGACAGCAACAAACTTTTTGCACTCGTAGTGAACACTGGCCTCGTGTTTTGCTCCACAGTGTTGCAACCACACTGGGCGTGGCCAAGATCTCCGCACAGACAATGAAACTGTCACAGGAACACGTGATTTTGTCACAAGTAGTCACGGACCAGGATGCCGTGAAAGCAGTTGAACGCTTTGTCGGTGAGTATAACCCGAGGAGACGAACAACAGATTTGAAATGACAAGCCGCGGTCTGATCACTGATCTCTCCCGATATCTCTGCAGATGATGAGAAGATCCTGGTGGAGCCCGCCTGCGGTGCCGCTCTGGCAGCTGTGTACAGCGGCATTATCAAAAAGCTGAGGGATGAAGGCAGGCTGGCACAGGACCTGGGCCCTGTGGTCATTGTGGTGTGCGGCGGTAACAACATCAGCTTAGAGCAGCTGAGCAAGCTGAAAAAGCAGCTTGGCATTATTTAACATTACCTTGGGTCTTCCTGACCGTTCCTCTTTTTTTCCTCCACTTGGTCACAACCCTTAAGCTTTATTATAGTATTATTATATAAGTATTAATATCTGTAGACGGAAACGCTTGCGAACGCTGAGACAAAGCACTGAATGAAGACGGGATATGCATTTAATCGTGTGACTGTTTTTGTCCAGCGAGGTTTCTATATGAAAAATAAAAGTGTGACACATATTTCGGCCTCATCTGCATTTGTATGTAGTATGATTCCTTTATAAAGCCTTCTGTATCAATATATCTATATTATATTCAACTGCTTTTTTAAAATATTGAAATGTATTTAAAAATAAACAATGTGAAAAATGTTTCAACAATTTCTCTGCCTTGAAAGTTTCTTATTCCTGATTGCATGCAGTCTGTAAAATACAAATTAACCATGATGTCACAACGTGAGCTTTAACCAACACACACATTAAAATGTGTACACTGTGTACACTGACATATAGTTAATGTTTGCTGCCTTATATTGGTGTATAGTGCATATATAGCATGCTCAATTATATATGTTGTTAACGACCTCAAAAATGACTATACCTCAGACTATTCTTTATTTTAAACTATAATAAAAAACAAAACATAAAAAACATTCACAGAATTAACAATTACAGTACTATGCAAAAGTCTTGAGCAACCCTTCATTTTTACGTATATTGCTTCCGAGGAGCCAGATTTTCTATTAAATTTTTTTAAAGTGTCTTCAGCAATAATTCTTCAGGTAGAAAATAGTATTTTTGCACCAATAAAGTGATTCTCAAAGAGCTATTAGCTAAAAAATTTGGATATTTAAGGAAATGTAATTTGGAGTATAGCTAATAATTATATCTGCTTTATACTGCATTGACATTCTGGTCTCCTTACATAACTTTTTAAGTGAGTTCCTCTTAAAGGAAAAAAAGGGGGACTTCATTTACTGCTGAAACTTGAGGGGAGAGGCAAGTTAATGTTTTTTGTTTGTTTTTTTTATGAACTGGGACATTCCAGGAAAACTTTGACAACCACTCCCTTGGAGTTATAGAGGGAATAATACACTGCTCAAAAATTAAAGGAACCCTTTTTAATCAGAGAGTAACATCAAGTCAATTAAACTTCAGAGGGGGGTGTTAATCAGTTTCAGCTGCTAACAACAGACGACCTCCCAAACTGGAATGGTTTTACAGGTGGAGGCCAGTGACATGTTCTCATCTTTTCTGAGTGTTTTTGTCACTAGCATGGATGAGATTCCAGGAGAGAGGCAGTATCTGCTCCTTTGTGCAAGGAGGAACAGGATGAGCACTGCCAGAGCCCTACATAATGACCTCCAACAGACCAGTGGTGTGAATGTCTCTGTCCAAACAATCAGAAGCAGACTTCATGAGGGTGGCCTGAGGGTCCAATGTGGTCTAGTGGGCCCTGTGCTCACTGCCCAACATTGTGGAGCCCGATTGGCATTCGACATAGAGTACCAGAATTGGCATTGGCGCCCTGTGCTTTTCATAGATGAGAGCAGGTTCACCCTGAGCACATGTGACAGACATGAAAGGGTCTGGAGAAGCCGTGGAGAGCATTATGCTGCCTGTAACATCATTCAGCTTGACCGGTTTGGTGGTGAATCAGTGATGGTCTAGGGAGGCATATACTTGGAGGGACTTAACAGACCTCTACAGCCTAGGCAACACCCTGCCTGCCATCAGGATGAAATCCTTGGACCCATTATCAGATCCTACGCAGGTGCAGTGGGTCCTGAGAGCGCAACAATACCCAGCTTCATGTGGCAAGAGTATGAAGAGGATGAAGGAACTGATACCACTACCTGCCCCCACGCTCACCTGACCTAAATCCAACAGAACACCTCTGGGACGTTATGTTTCGGTCCATCCGATGGCACCAGGTTGCACCCCAAACTGTCAAGGAACTCAGTGATGTCCTGGTCCAGATCTGGGAGGAGATCCCCCAGTACACCATCCATCGTCTCTGAGTACTATTTTGAGTTGCTGCTGTGAGCAAAATGGACTAACCTGCAAAATAATTTTTTTTCACTTTGATTTTTGGAGTGTCTTTGAATTCATCCCTCTGTAGGTTGATCATTTTTATTTTCGTCAAATGACGCGGTATCCTTTCACTCCTAACATATTACCCAGTCCAATATAGATATCAGGCATGATTTTTTTCCCATTAAGAGCTGATGTTTTCAAAATGTTTCTTGAATTTTTTTGAGCAGTGTATGTTCAAAAATTTGACCTAGAACTTTCAGCAAAGGAGTGCATAAGCTCACCAAGCACATGCAGTCTGCCTAAAATGAGACGTAACTACCCTGTCTCTTCTGTCCATGTCAATCAGCCTCATTGTTTTAAAGAGCTTGGGGCACCAGTAGTAGTGTCACTACACTGGACATGTCCACACTGTCTGAATATACTGAAGTGTCCAACTGGCTGGACTGTTTAGGATTTGGTCCCTTTCAAGTTTCTCATTGGTTTGGATCCATAGAAAATGGTCCTTATGTCAAATATAGAGGAGTTTATCAGGGTCAGCTGACTGGTGCTTCTAAAACCAAGCGGTCAGCATGCTGCAGGCGTTCCTGGAATTTCTCCCCAATAACAATTTAAATATGGCTCTTTGACATGTCATAGTCTGAGTCACACACATTGGTAAGTTTTCCTTGAATGTAACACATAGTGAAACTGAACTAATCATGAGTCAGCAGGAAATAAGAAGTTCTATAAAAAAAAAAAAAAAAAAAGTATTTCGAATTCACTGGCTAACATAACTGCCAGTAAAACGTACAAATCAAACTACAAAAGGGACAAAATACGCTTCAGAGGGATTATTTATCATGATGAGCATGATTGTCTACGCAGACACCTAACAGGCATGTTAGCCAAACCACTGGGCAGTCAAGCATGTAAAATCACCCGTTTTATGCTGGTTCCTCTGAGCAACAATTTAAAGAACATTCAGTCAAAATAACAATTAGGCCAAAGCAAAAGCAACAAATACATAAGAAAAAGGGAGTGTCAACCCGTATTTGTACATGAAGACATTTCTTTATTGTGACACAGAAATCTCAAATGCCATCTGATTCTTTACATCTGTATAATCCATTTTAGATATGTTAAGTTTCCAATGTGCAGAGGTAAGACAGTAAAAGTTAAGTTAATGCAACCATAAATAATTGTAATAAATATCAAGTAAATGTACACACATTTTTATCGCAACACCTCCTTGTATGGATATGTCCGTTTTATAACCATTTCCATCCCTCCGGAGAAAGAGGAAGTAGAAGAGAGAGCGTCCCTGTTAGCAGCGGTATATCAACCTTCAAAGGAACGGAACCCGAACCAAAACTCGCAAGCAATCAACAACCCAATTAGTCAAATAGTCAATTTCAGTGTGTTTTTCAGTACTATCCAAGTAAAATGGCGATTTTACTCACACAAGAAAAACATGTTTCACCATGAGTAGAAGAAATTGAATCCATCTGAGTACAAGACAAAAGGTGATAATATTATTGGTATTTTCAAAAATTCATAAAAATAACAACACAACAAACTGGATATCCAACAGACATCAGCTAGTTTGCTCATTTTAGAATCTTTTCTTGGAAGAATAGTGCAAACCAAAACCAAAAGTTATAAGGTGAAGTGAATTAGCAATAAAAACTGCCAAACATAACTTCAGTCTATTTACATTTTTTTTTCCTATTAATTTATTTTCTTAAACACAGCTAAACATTTGGTTATGGGTAATATGAAAGAAAAAAAAAAAAAGAAAATGCAGAATCCTGTTCATCTTACAATAAAGAAATCTATGAAAAGGCAGAACTCAAGTTACCCCGCTGCCACTCCCTTACTGTATGTGGAAAAATCATATGTTGGGGAGTAGGAACGGGATCCTTTTCACATTCAGTACAAGTATTAAGCAAACAAAGTGAGAGGGCAGCAGCTCGTGGGTTCCCTTCCTGTTTTTACAATGGTATGTTGGTAATGAAAGTTTCACAATTTTTTTAATGCAATTTTATAGGAAACCGCAGGCTTCTGTTACCATCTTCCAATCTACCTGACCTATCAGTCTGCCACAGCTACTCAGATATACATATTTAAAAAAAAAAAAAAAAAAAATTCATAAACTAATAGATTAAATTACTTTTTACATGACTTAAATACCCTCTCTTCAGAGCCTTGGATAAAATGTAATCAGTTTATATAGGCATAAGTTAGTTTGTCCATTAGGAGTTCATTTTTATTTAAAACAGGCAGTAAACTACATAATTTCCTGTACAGCACTTGTTCGCACCTTCTGCCTGCTCATACCTGACAGGTCCCAAGACTAGGCAGCATTACACATTTTCTTTCTTTTTTTTCGTACCTCAATCTCAAAAGCCAGACAATTCAACGAACATCTGATTTTTCCTTTCACCCACAGCATCACCCTCTGGAGAGGCTCCTACAGCAAAGGCATGTTTCAGAACAGCACCCCTACAGAGGGGTGGCAGAGGGAGGCAGCTAGGTTAAGCATTAGGAGAGTAAATGTTTCTTTGTTGCCTTAATGGCATTGCCAAATCCAGCGAGTCAGACCACGGTTACAGTGCTAAAATGTTAAGCAATCATGAATTCAATGAAATTCAAAGTGCGGATCTTAAAGTTAGCCCATGACACTGCTAAATTCACAGAATTTGACGGAACCTTGTTAACCCTTCTGTCAAAGGAGAGGGGAGGAAAAAGGTGAACAGTCTCACAGTTGGTTCACTTCAGCGTCATCCTCAAACTCAATGTCAGTGCCAATTCAGAATATCTTCCCTGAATTCCCTTGAAAAAACAAAACAAAACACAAAAAAAAATAATGAAATGTACGATTTATGTAAACTCCAATAAAAAGCAGGGGTGAACAAAACATTGCCACTGAAAATGTAATAAAATTAACTTTGTGGCTTGTTGGTGCAGCAGAGTATTAAGGTCTGTCTCAGAGGAAAGTCCAGGAAAGTGGGGATAATGGGAGAAAATGGGTCTTAGGTAAGGGTGGGGTTTGGGGTACATTTGCTTGGGAATATTGGGTTGTCAAGTCTGCTCAGCCGCTGAGCGGGTCCTCGCGGTAGTGGATGGCGTAGCGAAGTTTCTCCAGCATCACGTCCAAAGAAGTATACTGGGGCAGTTTCACCATGAACATACAAGTCTCCACCCGAATGTAGCGTGAGTCTGGTTGACCTACAGAGGAGACAGAAATTCAGTTCCTAGTGTTTCTCCCATAACTACAAATGTTATGCATGTTTTCCAGTTGTTTGTGGAACTCCAGAAGCCCAACCACTTGATATATAGCAGGTGCAGTAATAAGCTGTCAGTTAAGCTGTGTGCAGTAAATCGCAATAGATTTCTAGCCTCAGATTTGAAAATGTGTCTGTAATTTGCAAACAAGCCATGAGAGTCAAGGAGAACATGTTCAGAGTCTGTCTAAAGTTGCAGTAGTTTCTGCACAAACATGACTAGTGTCACCTGAGTCCAATCAGAGCTTTGCTTAAATCTTGGGCTTTACCTGCAGCTCCATCAGGAGGGGCGATCTTCATGGGGTATGGGGGAACGTGGGCGGTGTCAGGCCCCCCGTCCTTGCAGGGGCATGTGAACGGGATGCGCTCCTGATTGCATGCAAACTTGATGAACTTGCAGAGCTCCTCCTGAGTGAACATTTCCAGAGCGGTCCAGAAGAACTCTATGTGCTGATCGGTCTCCATCAGGCCCACTTGATACATTGTATGAGCCTACAAAGGAACAGAACGCATGCTGAAATTTAATACTAACCTGTAACAACACAAGGGGAGTAAGTTGACATACCTCTCTATTTCATGCATCTAACATGTATCAGTAGAATTTTCAAAAATACACTGATGAGCCCAACAAAGAGGCTTAGATGACGAGTGACACAGACATATCACTCCAAGCAGGTTTAAACTTGTTTTATTAACGTAGGAGTACTTTCACACAAATATATGCTTCACCTTGAGGAACTCCAGGTTGATGTAAGGCAAGCCGCAGGTACGCAGCTCAATCTCTATAGGGCTGAGCATGGTAAGCAGCTGCAGGGGAATGATGGATGCGAGCCCTGCCCGCACTGCTGTCATACACTCCACATTCTGCAGCTCCCTCTGACGAAGGCTCCGCACCGCCCGTGCATACACATCCTTGTTCTGCCAGCTTTGCAGACAGATACAAATATACAGGACATTCAGAATAAAACTACACTGTAATGTTCTGTGGCATTTCGCTAAAAAGAAAACTTATGCTGAATTAAGATAACTAACAAAGTGAAAAGGAACAAAAACACGATCCATCAGCTGAGTTGTACCTGACAGTGAGGTTGCGCCCTCCCTGACAAAGCTCCACTTCTTCACCAGTCATAGTGATGTAGGTAAAGGTGCAGCAGGGACGACTCGGGGAGTCTGGACTTTCTCCTGAATGGTGCTGGGAGGAGATTTCAGCACACAGGGCCTCCAGCTCTGTCTCATCAGTCACCTTCAAGCATTGGAGGAAAAAGGTCATTTTGAGGTCACTAGAATCATATTGATAGCATTGAAAGGGATGAAATATATAAAAAATACACCCTTACATTTTCAAATTTCTTGACATAGTTGTAGGTAAGCACATCAGCTTCTTGTAGGTCCTGCTCTGGGTCAAGAGGCTCACCAACTAGGCCCTTCCAAAAGGAGCCCAGTAAGTCCAAAGGAAGTGGCACATCTGCACGTATGGCTATGCCTAGTAGTTGGCCAAAAAAGTGCAGCAATTGTTCCTCTGCATAGCTGATAGGACAAGGAGTGAGGACGTACTTCCCCTGAGGATGGTACAAACGCAACTATGAATCATACTGCTCCCTCACCTAGCAGTTTTCGTCATGTAGGAGAAAACATTTCAGGTAATAACTAGCACAGACAAAGTCAGATATGTATGAATTTTCTGGTAAAACAAATATAGCAAAAAGAAAAATAGAGGAAACAGGTAATAGAAAAAAAATATTACCTTATTACGATTGGCTGCAGCACTGGGACAGGGAAGCAGCAGGGAAAGTGCAGAACTCTGCAACTCCTTACACACCTGCCACAGGAAGTGTCTAAAAGAGCCACCTGCACACATTGATCACAGCTAGTTAGTTTTGGAAATAGATAATAAATCAAGTACAAGACTGCAAGGCAGTACAGAAGGAATGTGAAGGACAAATTCTAACTTGTGCCATGAACTTCCTCTCCAGTGAAGCGGATGTTGAAGGCGTAGGTCGGGTCTCCTCCACTTGCGAGTTTCACACAAAGCTGGGATGATGGCACACAAGACAGCTGGCGTGCTGCCTGGCAGAAGTAGGTGTTCTCCGATGATCTGATCTCACCTGAGACACACCCGAGGAGAAGGAGGGGGGGGGCACGTTTGACAAGATACCTTGCAAGTGATGCTGAACCTGAAAAAATAAACAAGTGAAAGGAATTCCTACCTCCCACAATCTCTAGAGGATCCAGTGTAATCTCTGGAGCAGCATGGTCAGCTGTCCGCTGCACTGTGGCATTCAGTACTCTGTTCATCACAGTGACCTTAGTGTCATAAAAGATTAGGCCTGCAAATAGAACAAGTGGTGAGTCATTTCAAAAGAATGAGTTTTCCAGATAGGTTACACAAACTACACTGCTGGATGTGTGCTCAGATCCTGCTCACCTTTGGCCTCACTCAACAGAGCTGCAATGCTGTTTTGATACGTATGTGTCTGTCTCAGCTCCACCAGCGGCAGGAAGAAACTCTCCAGGCTGTTGTTGAGGGACTGCAGCAAAGCAAAGCGTAGGCGCAAACTCTCCACAGGAACATCTGAAAACATTCATATTTATACAAAAAGTCATGCATAAATGACAAAACACCCAGAGGTTTTAAAGGCTATCCCTTAGCTGCTGCACATTAAATTAAAGATAAAGGATGTACAGTCGATTTACACAATCACATAAATACCAGTGCTGGCAGTTTACATACTGAGCAGGCAGGCCACACGAGGATCAGCAGCATCACTGGGGTCTAGGTAGACTTCATGGGGGTGCAGCCGGGCTGGTGTGATAGCCAGGTGACGGCACAGTCTGTTGATGTACTGTACCAATGCCACATCCATTTCTAAGCTCCACTTTCTACAGGCCTTCTGTGCATGGCGAGTGTCTATACAGGTGCACCTAGTAGAGAAGCATAGAAGTTACAAAATGAGGAGTCCTGAATTTTTCCAGTGACAATAAATTAAACAAGACTGACAAGGTATAAGTCTCACCTCTCAAAGTGAAGGTCATAACCACAAGACAAAATTGCCCTCCAGACACTGCGGATGTCCTGCTTGGCACGATCAACAGCAAATTTATGGAAGCCTTCTAGTGTCAGGTACTTCTCCTCTGGGACTAAAGAAAACATCATGTTAAATGCCATTTCTCTGATAAACAGTTCAAACATAGCAGGATGCATTTCATTTCCAAACACACGGATCAGCTACTGATGTGGAAACTTCTCACTTGTGTGATTAGTGAGTCAGTGGTGAAAACTATTTTTAAATGTACTCAAGCACTTCACTTAAATACAATTCCGGGAAAACCTACTTTCAGATTTAAATTTTATGCAGTTTTATTCTACTTTCCAACAATTCAGAAAGGAATATTATATTTTTAAACCCCCCCCCCCCTCATTTTTAGCTGCTATTTACTTTTCAGAAACCTCTAAGTTTAAGGTTTATAGAGATGTTAAAAATAAAAATACAAAACCTTGTTTACAAAGATTAAATAAGGGATTTCCAACAATTCTGACATGTGACAAAGTGTCTACTTTGAGGGCTTCCTATCACACCACCAGAAACAGCAATTTCCCCTAATGTGTTTAAACATACAAAATGCAACTCTGAACAAACCTGCAAGTAAAACAAAAACAAGAATTTTGCTGTTCAATCCCTGACAGTAATCAAGTTCCTTAAAATTGATGTCATGACACATCACAAGTATTTTCACTTTTATGTGTCCTTTTTTATTTCACTTTTACTTATAATGGGACATACTGAAACTGCGGCGTGGCTAAGTCAGCAGTTTAGGGATGTGAGTACTTCCCTCACCATTGTGGTCACACAGTCACATAATGCTTTGTTAGTCAAGTTAGTAACTTACAGTACAGTTCAACTCTGGGACAGAGACGAAGTGATTTAAATTTTGTTTTAATCCTTTGCAAAGCCCTGTTTTAAATAAAGATTCCAAGATGTGTGGAGTCAAAGTCTCCGATTACAGACCTTCAGTTTTCTTAGCAGGAGATTTTTCCACATCTTTCTCCTCAGGTCTGGATTTTTCAGGAGATTTTGGCTTCAGCACAGTCTTCTTCTCACTCAGTGCCGTCCTGGGAGACAAGCAAAATATAATTCAGCTTTCATGTCAGTGTATTTATGTGTGCTGAACTTTAACAAGTGAATGACTTACCTGACACTGTTAAGCACAGACTTTTCTTTAGTGGGAGGTTTGGTGATTGGCCTCTTGGTGCTTACTACCTTGCCTTGATGCTGCTCTT
The DNA here is from genome assembly GCF_007364275.1 of Archocentrus centrarchus. Taxonomy (NCBI): domain Eukaryota; kingdom Metazoa; phylum Chordata; class Actinopteri; order Cichliformes; family Cichlidae; genus Archocentrus; species Archocentrus centrarchus. The sequence continues at coordinate 20,414,845 of NC_044354.1, forward strand.
TTCCTGCCTTGCTGTACTTGTTCTTATTTGGCTTAGGAGTGCCGTACTTTCTTAGAATCTGTAGAAAATCAAAATTATTTGCATTATAAAAAGTCACTGCAGTTCATTCACCTTAACAAATAAAATTATGAGTGGAGGCAAAGGGCCTCTCAGCCATTGGCTGAGAGGCGGGGTACACCCTGGATAGGTCGCCAATCTTACAGAGACAGAGCTCACATACACACTGTCTCTCAGAACCCGTGCAGACACAGGGAGAACATGCAAACCCCACACAAAAATGCCCCAGACTGCATTCAAACCCAGAACCTTCTTTCTCTGAGGTGACAGCGTTAACCACCACACTGCTGAGCTTTCCCCCCCAAAAAATGACAAACAAAACTTGGATTTAAGTACAGTTTATCAAAGAAACTTGTTTCATACCTGAGTCAGCTGGTCTTCAAGTACTTTTTTGGGAGGTCGAACATTGGTGAAGAAAGTATGCAGCAGGTTGCCAGGTGTCTGAGAGTTGATCTGCTCCTTGCTGAGGTAAATGTCAGACACTTTAACAGGCTTGGCTGGTGTGAGGCTGAGCATCTGCTCAGAGTGCACACAGCTCTTAAAAATATCTGTGAGGACATCTCGGGCTCCAGGCACAAGCTTCTCACCTTCAAACACAGGGAAGCTTTTGAATTAGCCAAAGTAAGGACACTAAAAGCAGAAAATGTGTGACTGAAGTTGAACAACAACCTTTGATTGTCTTGTCCAAGAAGTAGTCTTCAAGGGCAGAGCTTCCCTGTGTGTCAAACAGGCTTTGGTTAACACTGGAAGCTGTGAGGATCTCCTCATTGGTAAGCTCCATTAGTTCCTCTTCACCTTCCAGACTGGACAAGCCAATCAGGTCACTGCTGTTGAAAAGACTGGCACGAATTTTTTCCACTTTGGCTCGAGAACGCACCTACAGTTAACAAAAGAGAAATTTCCTCACATTTTTAACATCTAAAAACACAAAATCAAACAAATGGATTAACAATGTTCTGAATCAACTCACCTCAATGACAGCATAACCCTTGATGGGTCTGGCCATGACTGCATTGCTCTCTAGTGAGGTGACTGTGTGCATAGAGCCCCCATCCGACACGGACGGCGTTTCTGCACTGTCGACAGGTTCCCCTAAGCTGCCGAGACTGCCAAGGCTTCCTGTGCTACACAGGGAGGTATCTAGACTTTCCTGACTAGACACCGTCTGTGTGTCTTGGAGTCCCTGCTGGGGGTATGTAACAGCAGAAGCTGCAGCTGCAGGGGTGAGGGATGGGACAGCTAAAAGCTCCTGATCGACAGAAAGTTCACTGGCAGTGCGGGAGACCCCCTGAGAGGAGCTGCAGATAGACGTCTGGCTGGTAGAAGCTGAAGCGCTCACACTCATAGCTGGCGTCACACTGCTGGAGCTGTCGGGACTCTCAGGACCTCCGTTGTTGGGGAAGGGACGCTCAGGTTCATGACACACTTTGCCATCCTGAGAGCTTGAAACTCCAGCTCCAGGTTTTTTCTTGGGGTCTTCTTCCTGAAGGGGAATGAAGACTTCATCTTTAAAGAGTCCCCCATGTGCATTGCATGCCCTTCGGATAGCATTTCGGACCACGGCCTCCTCCAGGTGCGTGGGGATACCTGAGAGCACCAGCAGGCGACTGTGAGCAGTGGGACCAACCAGGGCCTGGCAGGCATCCGTCACTGCATCGCTGGTTACACTTAAGCCCTGCGGGTCCTTATTGGCAAGGTGTCGCAAGATCATCAGCAGAGTGAGGCAGCGGTGGAACCACAGCATGTCCTCAGGTTTACTACCTGCCATGTTCAGCAGGGCACTGTCACTCTCTGACAGCCTTGCACCTCCACTTCCCCGTTTACCAGACACTGCTGCCACTGCCGCTGCTGCTCGCTCACGCTTCATCTTCACCTTTTTACGCTTGGATAGCAAACTAGGGCTCTGTGGTGTCTGACCTGGGGATGAGGATGAGGATGAAGAAGAATCACTAAGGTTAGGGGCGCTGGTGGAGGACAGAGCTCCCACTGAAGAGCCACCAACATTGAGGGGAAGCGTCACCTCTGCCACAGCCAGACACACTTCCATCAGGGCATGGAAGTAGGTGGAGAATCGGCTCTGCTCTGCCCCCAGGGCCAATGCAATACCTCCAGCTGAGGACCCCCCTGCTCCAGCCCCTCCAGCAGTCCATCCCTGAGTTTCCCGGTCATAGAGCTTTCGAAGTTCTGTCTGCAAGGCCATGAGCACTGCGAGGCAGGGGTTAAGCAGCAGAGCAATGGAGCTTGAAAGACCAGCAGGGCTCTTGCACTGCTCCAAGTGGTGGATCTTCCGCAAAAGTTCAGCTAGCAAGTGAAAGATGAGTTCTTTGATGGAGGAAGCCAGATCAGTCGTCCATAGCAAACCACCTAAGAACAATGACCAAGAAAATATTCAAACCTGGGATTCTGTTAAATATTTACGCTCCTAAATGTTTTATGACTTATGGATGCAGGGGTATGTCCTATAAGTACAAAGTTCGTAAGTTTTAGTTGTTACTCCTAACATTCAACTCAAAAAGATTAAAAATTAATCACAAATATTAGTATATATTATTATATTATAAATATTATTCAAAGGTCAAAAGAGAATGTACAAAGAAAAAAAACAAAGCTTTTTATAATCTCAAACAGATAAATCTACTTTTGTCCCTGTGGTTACATTTTTAGTGTACTACTACAACTGCTAATGTGTACAGTAACTATACCAATATGGCAATAAAATATGCACATTAAATGGGGTCACAATGGATGATCATCCTACCAAGTAGTTCTACCACTTGTAGCAGCACAGATGAGGGTACTGTGTCCAGCTCATCCTCTGATCGTTCACTGCTCTCTCCCAGCTTCCACGTTAGCAGCTGTTCAGCAAATGCCATGGCTAAAGGAAACTCGAGTGGCAAGGAGTGCAACACCAGTACAGCACCAGGAGGGGGGGACACCCCTACAATTATGACAAAAGGGATACTTCATTACATTTAATGGGCAATGATTTTATTCACAAAACAAATGCAAAAACTTGCATAAATCCCCTTTGAAATGAGATACTAACCAAGTTTGATGTGCACTTTATCAGTAGGGATGATAACAGAGGGGTACTGGTTAGTGGTGGGTGGGGGAGTAAGGCCTGTGTTGGTAGGTGAGGCATCCAGAGGATAACACACAGCCTCCATCAGATTCAGCTGGCCATTTCTCCGCACCTTGTGACCCAGGCCATACACCATGACTCGAGCCCAAGGGGCCTTGTACAGGCTTGAGCTAATGGAGTGGAAAAGACAGATGTTTTGTCATTTTTGCCATCAATTTCATTTTACTTTTTAAATTTCTCTCCAAAGTTTTTTTCACAAAAGCTGAAATTTAATAAATCACCATAACTCACTCTTTACGGCAGCCTAGCTGGCTTTCTTTGCAGGATACAATCACAAATGCAGCACCTGGAAAGCTGACATCCATGCTTACTTTTGACTCTGTCACAGGGAACTCCTCTGATGTAAACTGCTCTGGTGCATTCTGTCAAAATCATCACAATTGTAAGCGGCGTAACAGCTTGTAAGTATGTATTCAGAGATACATCAAATCAATCAATGATTGGCAGAACAGACCTGCAGAAAGCAGCATATCTGCTTTGTAAGCTCGAGCAAGCTTTCTTCTCCTTGATGCAAGGCACGGGTGATGGCCACTGTCAACCACTCCCGGATGGGCTGAGCGTTGCCCTGGTAAAACAGATCTGTGGGGGAGCAACTTTGGCCCTCGAGGTTGTGCAACACTGACTGAGCCAGTAGAATAGAACTAGAACTGATAGTGCCATCTGCAGGAAGAAAAACATTAACCACCTATAGAATATGTACATCATATTAAGGGACCACATTAAAATATGATATAGTCACACTCACCAGGGAGGGGTGGTGCCAGCAGCTGATTAGACAGAAGCTGCAGGTGTTCCAAGGTGATGTCACGGATAGCGGGTATGTGGAACAGACGAGTGAAGGTGTGGGGATTCTTGGGGGCAAAGATGTTGAGCAAGGCCATGCGGCAGTATAATCTAGCCAGTGCGCTCTCACACCGAAGAAGTTCCCTAAAACAAAGCAAACGATTTTGAGCAGATTCGGTGCAGGATGCACACACGTCATATTTATCCTCACCGGATTCATATATTACCTATGAATCTGAATGTTGCTACTGTCTAATGAGACCAAGCCATTAGCTGCAGTACGCCGAGATCCAGCAGGTGGGCGCTCTAGCATCTCAATAGGGTACCAGTACCTCACCAGTACACCCTCACTACGCAGGTATGTCTCCACCTGTACCAGTTCATTCACCTTAACAAACACACAGTTAGTTTATTAGAAAATTTGTTAAGGTAGAAAAAACTTATAATCATTAACTATTGTACTTACAGAGTCCACATCCAGCACAACCCCATGCAAACCAAAAGTTTTTAACATGCCCCTGATGGCAAATTTCGGCAGTGCTGTTCCACCTGTTGTGCTGTTGGTATTGTTGCTGTCAGGACATCGGATGACCACAGTCAAGCCTGTGTTGAAAATGACATGAGATTACATACACTGGTTTTGTCCAATGCAAATTACAATAAAGGCACTCAAACCTAGCAGGACCAAGTGAAAAGTGACAATGAGTATGTTTGGTACTAGAGTACAAATGTCTAAAGGCTTTGTTTTGTCTTACAGCACTTCATGAAATTAGATTTTTCCTTTAGTACCTTTGCGGACTTTGTCAATAGTGAACTTGTTGGCCTCATCCTTGATATCTTCAATCGTTGGGAGGTAGAGGTCTCGAGGAATGCCACCATTCTCCTCATACAAGAATTCCACTGTCTGCCTCGCAATGTCAACCATACCTGTGGCCAATTAAACACAACATAAACAGTGTAACAGCTCAATACACAGGTTTGCAATGGTCTGGTGAGTCATTAACTTAATAACTTCTGACTAACTTACAAGGGCTAATTACAAGGGTCTCATCAAATCATGGAGATGCATTAAAGCATGCAGTAATATAACCGCACCAGATTGGTCTCATTTGTTGGAGCATGATTAATTCCTTGTTGCATGAGTGAACTTAAATAAACGGGTGTGATTCTATTCATTACAAAATGTTTGATTACGGCATTATTTTGACTTCATGTGCCATCAACACTCTTCCATTCAGTTTGTGTTTGTTGATGTCTACACTCGAATTTCAAAAACATCTTAAGGCTCAAAGCTGCTGAGCTGTTTAGTCTGTTTCTTAGTCAAATGATGTTGGCAGTACAGGTTAAGTGTTCAGTATTGTGGCAATTTGCAGTGTTATGCTAGTTTTTTTTTGGCAAAGTTGTAGATAAAGTCTTTCATTCTTTACCCAGCTGCAGAGCTCCTTTGATCTGGTCCAGGCCAGATTTCCTCTCAGCCTCGTTACGGAACCGCCGGCGAATTGTGGGGAACACTTTTGTCTCCCATGCCTTCACCAGGAGGGCATAGTGATCCTCCTAAAGCCAAACCCAAATTCAATTATGAAATATGTAAGCATAAAACTTTTTCCAACATAGCCTGGAGCAGTGGAGACTAGTATTACCCTTGGAACATCATCATCATCCTCATCATCACTCTCATCATCGGCAATAGGGGGAGGATGTGGGTCGGGGCCAGAGGTAACCAGATTCTCATAGCTCAGCTCCACCTTGTAAAGGCAGGACAGGTCACTGTTGTACTCTGTACGAAAGCCAAATATTCAGAGTAAACAAAGGTTACTTGGTTACAAGGCAAAAATACAAAACAAAAATTGGAGAAAAATGATGGAAAAGGAATGTGAGATGAGAGCGAGACATACGCTGTTGAGCAACTGCAACAGCTGCAATCCGACAAGGGGGTCCATGAGAACCAGAGTCCGAAGTGACACTTGCACCTGCATCATTATCGCTGTCTGAGGCCATAGCAAAAGGGAGTGCTTCAAAGTTTGCACTGATTTCTTCTGCAAGGTCTACACACAAGTCAGCTGCATTTCTGTGTGCTTGGCCTTCAGCAAATGCAAAAGGCCGGCTTCCAAAGTTGGCACGTATCTTTGAGTTCTACAAAGAAATATAGAGAAAAACAATTACAATTTGTTTATATACATACATACATACACACACACACACACACACACACACACACGAGCAGTCGCTTGGTCGCATTTTCTGCTTTATGCTGCGAGCGAAAATACACCATCTGTGCGTTCCGTTTGTTTTTCCTCTCGCTGTGCACTCACTTTTCTCAATGATTGTTGATGTGTTTGATTACTTTTCACATTTATTTTGGAACATTTCCTTTTTTTAAAACCATGGGTCCAAAGAAAGCAAAAGCCAAGATTGGTGCTGAAAAGGATGATGACCATGGATATAAAGCATGAAATTATCGAAAAACATGAGCGAGGTGTGCGTGTTGCTGTCTTGGTGAGAGTAAGAGTATACCAAAAAAGGCAAAAGAAGGAGGAGAAGATTACGTGACGTGAAAAAAAGAGCATTAAGTTTAGCGATCTCCTCCACTTCCACTTCCGCCAACATCTTTGTCTATCACTTAAAACCAGTTTATTTCATTACATTCTCTTTTGTTATACTCTATACAGTATTATTTTTTCTACATTATTTGTTTATAAAGAGCTGGGCAGTTTGTTACTGCTTTCATGGACTCTCAGCTACCTATCTTGGACAGTTTTATTGAATCTTTTTATGATACATGTAACATGATTTTGGACTCTGTTGCTCCCTGTACTTTTAAACCTGTTAGACACAGAGCTGAACCTTGGCTTAATGATAATACTCGCGCACTCAGGAGACAATGTCGTAAAGCTGAACGCAAATGGAGGAAAGACAAATTACAAGTATCACTGGAAACTCTTAGAGACGGTTTTGCTCAGTATCAGAGGTCCGTTAAGGAAGCTAAGTGTCAATTCCTGTCTGATCTTATTTCCACTAGTAATCATTCATCTAGGGTATTATTTCATACAATTGACTCTGTTCTTAATCCTCCAACCTCAGTTTCACTTGAGGCATCGGTCTCAGTGTGCAATAATTTCCTCTCACATTTAACTGAAAAGGTGGCTTCTGTGAGACACTCTTCTGTTATGCCTGATAGCTATAATTTAGCTGTTAGTCCTGCTTTGGCTGTCTTTGAGCAGTTTGAGCCAGTGTCCTGCTCTTTTTTAAAGAAATTAATTTTTCATATGAGGCCTACAAATTGTCCTCTTGAAGGTCTTCCTTTTAAGTTGTTGAAGGAAGTGTTTGATACTGTTGGTCCTGTGCTTGTGACCTTTATCAACTCTTGTCTTAGCTCAGGGACTGTGCCCAGGATCTTAAAACATGCTATTGTGAGGCCCCTTCTTAAAAAGCCTCATTTAGATTCTTCAGTTTTATCTAATTTTAGACCAATTTCTCATTTATCCTATCTTTCAAAAATCTTAGAGAAAATTGTCTCTCAGCAACTACAGGTCTTCTTAGATTCAAATGATATTGTTGAAAAATTTCAATCAGGTTTTAGATCTAGGCACAGTACTGAGACTGCCTTGTTGAAGATTCACAATGATATTGCTATGTCTGTTGATAATAGACACCCGGTTATTTTAGTTCTGCTGGATCTTACAGCAGCTTTTGATACAGTGGATCATGCCATTCTTCTGTCTCGACTGGAGCACTTCATCGGTATTCGTGGTTCCGCCCTGAAGTGGTTCACTTCTTATTTGAAAGACAGAACGTTTTCTGTTATGATTAATAATGTATCCTCTTCTTATGCACCTCTTTTATGTGGAGTTCCTCAGGGTTCTATCCTTGGTCCTCTTTTATTTTCCATATATATGCTGCCTTTGGGGGAAGTCATATCAGCGCATAATGTATCTTTTCACTGTTATGCGGATGATTTACAAATTTATATGGCTCTTAAACCACATATGGATAATCCGATCTCATCTTTTATTGATTGTATAACTGCTGTTAAAAAATGGCTAAGTGATAACTTTTTGGTTTTAAATCATCAAAAAACTGAGTGTATTTTATTTGGTGATGCTGCTGCCATAGACACCAGTGTTCTGCCCTTTAAGTTAAACACTACAGTTAAAAATCTTGGAGTCTTCTTTGATCAGGAATTCAATTTTGACAAACAGATTAACTCTGTAGTCCAAACTAGTTTTTATTACTTGCGTCTACTGACTAAAGTAAAATCTTTTGTAGATCGCACTGATTTAGAGAGGGCAATTCACGCTCTTATTAGTTCCAGACTTGACTATTGCAACAGCCTTTATATTGGTGTTCGTCAGTCTTCCCTGAGACGACTTCAACTCGTCTAAAATGCTGCTGCTCGTCTCTTAACACCCCTAGACGTGATCATATTACGCCTACTTTGTTCAATCTCCATTGGCTTCCTGTTCATTATAGAATTCATTTAAGTATTGGGGTGATCGGGCCTTTTCAGTGGCTGCACCCCGACTGTGGAACAGCCTTCCTTTAGATTTCCGACTTATTTCAGATCTGAAAATTTTTAAATCTAAACTTAAGACTTATTTGTTTAAACAGGCTTTTAATACCATGTAATGGAACGATCTTATTTTTGTCTTCTGTGATGTAATATTTATATTTAATGTAATTGATTTATTTTATTGTATATTTGTAAAGTGCTTTGGTCACCTTGTCAGTTGTGTTAAGCGCTATATAAATGAATAAATGAATAAAGGCATTTTCTTATTAATAAACATTTAAAAAATGTTGTGTTTTTTTTTGGGGGGGGGGGGGCAGATTAATGACGTTTCAATTCATTTCTATGGGAAAATTTGATTTGACATACGATCAAATTGAGTTACGGGCTAAGTCACAGAACGAATTAAACTCGTATGTCAAGGTACCACTGTGTGTGTGTGTGTGTGTGTGTGTGTGTGTGTGTGTGTGTGTGTGTGTCTGTGTGTGTGTTAAAAGTGATAAAAATTCTCAACCAACTGGTATCAACACACAAACATCAATGAAATGAAAAGAGTAAATATTGACCAAGGTGAATGTGTAATCTACTGCAGGAGCTGTTTTTTCTGACATATTTTATAGCAGTCATCAAATGCGAGCTCAGTCACCAGATCCTACGCAAGGTTTGGAGTCCCAGACTGGAATTCAGCAGAAAACAGCTGAACAATCCAGCTCTGCAACTGGGAGAAATGCCTCTGAGTTATCGCCGATAAAATCTGATCGAACTCAAGCCAAGTCACTGAGTTTCACTCAGTTGTTCAGTTGTTGTTTTAGAGACTCGGAACAACGAGGAAAATCTCAGGCATCATATTCAATGCAAGATCTGGAAAAATCCCTGATTAATATTCAACAGAAGAGGGCAGACCAACCAACCTCTTCAACTCAGAGAAATGCCTGAGAGACACAGGAGGTCTCTAGAAGTACATCCTCTCTGACAAATGAAATTCAGAAGAGGAAAGAAGAAAAAAGAAAGAAGAAGCAAAAAAGAAGAGAGGAAGAAAATCCTGGCCTCGGGCTTCTTCCCACACGTTTGAGAGGAGATATTACAGTCTTCAGTTTTCTAACTGAAACAGAAGCTCCTTAAAAAGTTTATTCTGGAGCCAGAGCCGTTGTCCCGTGTGTTGGCTGAGGAACAATTTTTATCCTGAGGCCATGGATCAACTGCAGGACTGCAATTCTACAAAAATCTTCCATGGTCTGGCAAAGAAGTGCAGCTCTCATACAGAGATTGTTGGCTCCAGAAGACCTCAGAATAGCGGCTAAAATTTGTATTTAAATTATTGGTAGTAGAAGACCTATTTCAATTGGTTTGTATTCTAAATTTTAAGATGTAGTTTTTATATAACCAAAACAGCAATTGCCCCAAGTAAATGAAACCAACCAGTCACGACAGATGGCTGCCCCTCCCTGAGCCTGGTTCTGTCGAAGGTTTCTTCCTGTTAAAGGGGAGTTTTTCCTTCCCACTGTCGCCAAGTGCTTGCTCATAGGGGATCATTAGATTGTTGGGCTCCTCTATAATACTGCTGGGACTCTGCAGTATTATAGAGTCTTGGGGAAATTGCTGTTTTAAACTAAATTTACATAAATAAACTTTTAAAAAAAATATGCAAGAGGGAAGAGTTTTTTTTTTTTTGTCTCACTCCTGGAGATTGGCCACATGTATTGAAATCTAAGGAAATGGGAAATTTCTTTATAAGTACTCATTTATGGTGCAGAAGAACGAATGAAAGTGCACAGGGAACATGTTTTTGAAGGCAAAACGAGGAAGGGGAAAAAAAACCCTAAATAGTTTTGCCATGGTAACCAGAAAAAAAGAGGATGGAGCATGGAGCGCTGCTGCTTCTGCTTCTTCAGGATGGAACTTCAGACTACTAAAACATCCTCAGACTTTTAAATATTCCCCCAGCCATGTTTCACTGTGGTTTCATTCTCTCTCTCTTGTTGGTCTCCTTACCTACATTCATTGTGTTTCATCAGTAAAAGAACTGTGAAAATGCTGGTTGAAGAATTCATAGAATTTATCCCCTGCTTATCTATGTTATAAAAACACAGGTGGGTCTGCAGAACTCCACTTTTGGAGCCCGCCTGTCATAAAACTTCCTAAAATACAACATGAGGTTACAAAGTCATGTGACCCAAAGCTGTTCCTGCATTCCTGCTAATGCTAATTAGCAAGCTAATGCTAACCCCTAAAAGCTGCTCCAACTTGTTAAGGACCTCCAGCTGTTTCCCAGTAAAAGTTTTAGGGTGGTTACAGGAGCAAGCGCTGCTGCTTTGGACGTCTCCTTTCTCTCCACCTGAGCACACCGTCTCAGTAATATGAGGGGCTGTACACCTCATTCACTCACAAACATTAACACATAGATCTACAAGTTGGGGAGGAGGAGGGGTGGATGGGTCATCTTACACCCCGATTTCTTGCGTCTCGCCCGGGGTAGAGGTCGGGTGGTTCCTTGGGGACCGGGCTGGTGGCGTCCTGGGGTCGCTGTTGGCCCTGGGGTGGTTTCCACTTGCCCCGCCTTCAGAGGGTGGGTAGCTATGGATGAATGTGTGTCTTTGTGTATTTGTCACCGTCTCCGTGAGTATGGGTGGGTGAGTGAATGTGTATGTATGGCATATCTGTGTGTGGGTAAGTATGTATGGGCATGTATGAGTATCTGTGTATAAATGTGTACACGGGTGTCTGGGTGTGTTTGTATGTATGGCTGGACCTGGGTCTGGGCCTTGTGCCTTGCCTCCTGGCCGCTCCTTGCTGGTTACCTCCTCCCCCCTACCCCCCTGGGATGGGGGTGCCTTGGGGTTCCTGGGTGGGGCTGGGTGTTCTGGCGTGGGTGCTGGCCTGCCCCCCTTGGGGGTGCGGTGCGGGGCTGCGTTGGCTTCTTCGGCGTGGGGGGGGGCTCTGTGGAGGGTCGGGCGGTCCTTGGGTGCCGTGGGCCCGGGGGCCCTGCCGCCGGCCAGTGCAGGGGGCTGGCCGCTGGGGGGGGGCTGGCTTCTCATCGCCTTGGGTTCCCTGGAGCCCTCGCTCCTCGACTGGGGGGGCTCCGTCTGAGACCACCCTCTCCCGTCTGCTGGGGTAGGTGTGCGGTTGTCTTTGGACTGAGTGGCCGGGGGTCTTCCTGGCTCTTGGTGGGCTGCTGGTGGCCTGGGGTTCCGGGGGCTTTCCGTACCTGCCTCTGGCTTCTGATGGGTGGAGCTGCAGCGTTTTGCCCTCATTGGTAAGTACGTTCCATGACACAGACACAAACGCCCACTCAATCACAACTCAACAAAATTGTTGGTGTGCGTAACATGCTTTGTTAGTTTTGTTTTTCACACACAAATTTATTTTTGCAAGTATTGATAGTATTTTTTTTATATGTTAAAGTGATGAAGTATCTGATTAATAGACTTGTGCTCTTTCCCCTTTTTTTTTTTTTTTTTTTTGCTCCCTTTCTCTCTCCCCTTTTCTTCTCTTTATTTTCCTCTTCTTCAGCCTGTCAGCTCTGGCTGTTACATAGTATGTGGAAAAATAACTCAGATAAATAAAATAAAGGGTTAAAACATCAACAAGAAGAGCCTATTGAGAACCTATAGAGCTCATCTTGAAATAGCAAATATGTTTGGCACAACAACGCATTCAGATCACAGTTCTGCTTGCAAGATCTACCAGACATGACAGGCTAAAAAAAAAAAACAAAAAAAAACAAAAGGACATTATTACATTATTGTTAGGGACATTATTACTGAAACGCGCACACACACACACACACTCTACTGAAATGCGCTCTCTCACACACACACACACACACACATATATATATATATATATATATATATATATATATATATATATATATATATATATATATATATATATATATATATATATATATATATATATATATATATATATATATATATATATATTTTTTTTTTTTTTTTTTTTTTTAAAGATCCAAGAGCAGCTCAATCATAAAGGAGGCCATTTTAGCAGAAAAAACACCCCACCTTCTTTTGAATGTGTACCAGGGGCCACATTCCACCAGCTACATCCTCTAGAATGGGACCGAGCCGCTGGCCACAATAGGTAAAATATACCCTGCCTTTAGGAGCCTGACCAGGTGGAGGAGGAGTGCCCTCAGAACGCTCCCAGCCAATTCCAGCAACATCACCTATGTTCATGCAAATGGAACATCCACATCTCAGTATCAGCTCAATGTGAACAAGTCATGACACATTTTAAAACATGCCAACATAGGATACAGCTCAAGTTAAGAAACTAGATATGCTTGCCAAACAGCTTTTTGAAAGAACAGCCTGTTAAGCAACAATGCATTTAAGAAGTTGATTTCAAATCCATAACAGACTCCTGTATGGATTTCCAAGCTGACTAAATAAAACAAAAGAAAACTGATTATATTGAGAGAGAAAGACATTTTGGCTACTATCTCACCAGGAAGTAGAGCCACATCCAGCCTGACACTCTTCCACTGCAGCAAACTGGAGCCATTATAATGCACTGCCCTACCATTACTGGCAGACAAACACAGAGACAGAGAGGAGACAGGCGCACAAAGACAGCATGACAGAAAAGAGAACAGCAGTCAGCAATCATGTAAAAGAGAGAGAGCAGAGGAAATAAAAAGGTATCTCAGCTTTAATGCTTTTATGCAGGCCTACATACTTATGGAACAGACATGTGCCAACAGGGTTGGTCCATGCGCCATCCCTTTTCTCTGCCTCTGGGGCAAAACCAAAAGATACAATTGGCCCACTGTCCTCCTCTGAGTCTCCATAGGAGACAATTTCTATCTCCCAGTAAAAGGATGGTGCCTGAAGGACAAAGAGAGAAAAGTTAAACCTGTGTATAGACTCCACTATGAGCAAATGATTATATTTCGTAAATCATTACTCTCATTGTTCAAACAAATTGAGCTGGCAAATACTACTGCAGGAGTGAATTCCTCTGATGTGCCCACCTGAATTGGTACAGGAGAGGTTGCGTAGATGAAAGTGCCTCTAGGAAGTCCTCCTCCAGCACTTGGATCAGCCAAGAAGGTGACGGAGGTCAGACGGGATGAAAACATGCAGGCACGGACCGGAGGGAATACTCTGGATGGACACCAAGTGATCTCCTTTGGCTGGTAAGACAAACACATGGAACAAATGGAACCCAAAACCTCTCTGGCAAATACTTTGATATCTGAAAGTTTTTAAGCACATAATGGCTAGAGTTCAGTAGAAATATAATCATTTTAATTTTATAATGTCAGTTAATTAAAACATGTTCAACAGATTTCACCACTTTAAGACTATCCGGTTGTTAAGTGATGACGTAGAATTCCATTTCTGGGTCCAAACCGTCACGTGATCAATATACCACAATGCTGTGTCCCCGGTTGTTTTAACCGATTGGACTCGGAAAAAAAAAACACACTCAGCTGTCATTTTACCGATTAGAAAGAGAAGCGGAAATAGCTGCAGTTGATAACGTATGTTAAAATCATCTTTAATAGTGAACAGTTATTGGTTATGCCACTGCTGTTTATTTAGGAGCATTTGGACCCGGAACTGACGTCAGACTTAAAGACCGGATAGTTCTGTTCTCTGTCATAAACAAAAAAACTCAGCTAGTATGTTACAATTCAGGCAGTGTTTTGTGTCTGTATTTGGTAACCCCTACCTGACGTCTGTCTGTCTGCAGCGGTGGAGGGGGTGGACGTGCACAGTCTCGATACAGCATTCTAACTCTCTCGCACTGAGCTTCAACCATGCCAAGACGCTCTCCTGCACAAGATGACAGAAATTTGTCATGCTACTTTTCCACCGCCGAGGTGCCGGTGCCGGTGCTCGTGATAGTGCTGGTGCTGGTTCCAATGAACCGGGGAAACGCTTAAGAACGGGCCTGCGTTTCCAACGCGCTTTGTGAACCGCTCCTTTATGTATGAGTGTGGGCGGGTCCTCGTCTGGACACGGAAGCCGAAGGGCACAAACGTGGGAGAAGACACTCCCCTTTCTTGTGCTGCGAACACATTTTACGGTCCAAACCAAACTACTGCAGCATCTGTGTGCAGCACAGAGGTAAACACAGACAGCGATTACAAGCAAGGACGCAAAGGACGAAAAGTACGCACTTTGTGTCATTTTATCTGTGATATGAACTGACACAAAGTAGCAAGTTCAGCCTTAGAGCCCAACCTAATTCACAGCTGTGAAAATCGCATTACTTTTCTCATGTAATCCACACCATGCAGTGAAATAGCAGTAGAAGACTTTACGTTGAGATGGCAGAGTCACGCTCTTCTGCCGCTTTCGTCACGCGTTCTTGGTTCGAGGCTAGTTAGTTTGCGGGGCCGGAGTTGAACCTGTTTTTCGGCTGAGCTGCGAGTGGTTTTGCGGTGGAAAAACAGCTGAATGGTTCAAATGCACTTTGTACGCAATTTCCAATGTGTGAACTTGTTCACCCACATGGCAATAAACTTCATTCATTCATTCATTCATGCTGGCACCAGCACCGGAACCCCGTCGGTGGAAAAGCGGCCTCAGACACACAGCTGTCAAGCCAGTATGGTGCTGAGAAATACTAGCTGATGAAATGTTTGGATATGCTCACCAGGGCTGCACTCCTGGGCAACCAGGTTGAGAACCTCAACAGCAGCCGGACACTGCTGAATGAACTCTTCACAGAAGGAGCTGTCCTCTAGGAGCTGTGCCATCACCAGACATGCCCTAAAAAGACAACAAAAACATGATCAAGAACCTTATGGTTTTCTTTTTGTTTTTTTAATCACCACATCATATCACTTAATGATATAATACAGTTTCCCCTTATAATGTCAGTGTGGGACTCAGACTGGTGAGGTCCAGAAGTTGATCCCAAACACAAACCCAAGACATTTCACACAGACCTGACCAATGAGTCAAGATGCACAGATAACCACCAGACAAGTTAACCTGCAGTTCTATTTACTCACCTCGTTCTGATTTCAGCCAGCAAGCGCACTGCAGCCATTACCGGGCTGGAGCCATCTCCAGTAGCTGGTAGAGAAGTGTGAATAGAGAGACTGCCCTCCTGTGGCAGAAGCATAGACTGCACTGCCTGCACCACCTTTTCTGTGATTGAGAGCTTATAAAGAGGAAGAGCCTGTTGTGGAGAGAGCCAAAAGTGAGATTCAGGTTGCCATTTTCTATAATAACTGCACGATACCTAATGTTGGAATTCTTACCTCAGATCTAGGCGTGCACAGGCGTGATATTGGTACTGTCAGGATATCTGAAGCTTTGCAAGTTTTCCTGTACTCGCAAGAAGGAAACTTGACTGTAGCAATGCCCTCCTGCTCGTTTATGGACATGACTATGCCCACACTCCCTAGCACTCCTTTACCTACCACCTGCAGAACAGAGGAAGCACCATGGTTTAAATACATAATTGTATGAATAATGCATAATATACTTGATACGCAAACTGACCTGAACCTCAGAACCAATCTTAATAGTTTCTTTAAAGCCTCCAAGGGCACAGAGGGCAGCAACAGCCTGTCTACCAATGGCCTGCAATTTAGCCAGTTTTCTGCCACTGCTGCTGCCATTCTCCAGAATACTCTCAGCATACTTGCCCAGCTGAGGGATAAACATTAGCGCCCGTGAGAGGACCTGCAAAAAAGCCAAGGGGAAAACCATTAGGTTTATAGCAAACACCATAAAGGGTGAAACTTGGTAACAATACCAAGTATAACCAATAATATGGAGGTAGAAACAAAATAATGCTTTACTTTCTCAGCAGTGCTTGTCCAGATCTGAGCCGTGTTTGACTCAGGAGCAGTGAGCAGACTATGAAGCAGGGCAATAACCTCAGCAGCCATGCTATTGGCGACATGCCCACTGATAAATGGGCGTACTGGGTCTGACCTAATCAAGGCAGAATATCAAAAGAAATGTTAAAACCAAAAATCAGGATTTGTATTTGCCGCATCCACAACTAAAACATGGCAGTATACGTTACTAGCATATATGGCCACAACTTCAAATACGAAAATGTTTACTTTCATATCAAATTTCAAAAAAACAACACCTGGCCAACTCAGCGTTCCTGTCTCTGCAAACAGCAGTCTGAGCAGTTTTCTTCTTGTCACCAGCAGTAATGCCCCCAGCAGTTTCTTGGGCTAACGTCTCCACAGGTGGACCAACACTCACTATCAGACCAGACTGTGCCCACTTGTTGGCTTTCCTCAAGGCAGCAGATGCTTCTTCTGTTATCACCTCACAGCATCCACTCTAAGTATCATTTAAAACAGGAGAGAGGTAAGGATGGCAGCTACAAAAATACAAAGCAGTTTCATATTGTGTGTATGCATTGTGCAGTTCTGATTAAGCTAAATTTAAGTTACCTTTGTCATGTCTCTGTCCATCTTTACAACTTTTTCCATGTTTGCTCCAGTGCCAAGTCGAAAGGGACGCCCCTCAGAGCTGCTACATTTTGGAGAGAGTGGAGAAACACTCAAGTCAGAGAAACTCAGACTAAGCTTGCAAATATAATAGCAAAATAAAGATATCAGAGGAACTCATACCTAAGAAGTGGTTGTAGAACCTCATGAGATGACTGGTCCTCTCTCTTGTGGATAAAAATCGAAAGCTTGCCATCAACTGCCTCTCCCTCCTCCCCAACATCCTCAGACTTGAGAGCTCCTTTGGAGCTGGCACGGGAGAGGCTAGTGTCTGGCTCAGAGGAGCTGGGTGAGAGAAGAGTCTGACAGCCTGGCAAATAGAATATAGGTATAAAGGAGACCGTGACTTTAACACAATCCAGTTTAGTTTCTTTGAAATTTTTGCCTTTATTCAGATGGTGGACAGCATTTAGTGGTAAGAGACAAACCTGGTACAACATAGTCTGCCAGCTTAGCTAGCAGCAAGGCAGCAATGCGTGAGGCTGGGTCATTGGCATCCTGTTGCTCAGCATCTAGCGTGTTAATAGAGTAGCTCCACGATGGCAGAGCCACATTACCACAGTCCTCCACACTCATGAGAGGCAGGGCAGCACGGCACAGCTGCAGGATGATCAGAACTAGCTTTGGTGAAGGCCTCTGATCGAGCAGCAGAGACAAGAGCTTGGAGACACAGGCTGGCTGGCTCAGAATAGCTTTCCCTATGTGGCTCCTAGAACATAAAAGGGACATATGAGTTATCAATTTGAACAGTATAATTAAAAAAACAAACAAAAGAACATGCATTTTGTGTAAAAAATACACTTATGAGAGTATCATACACAGTCCAGGGCCAGTATAGTCATGAGGGAAGACTCACTGGTCAGTTTTTTTTTTTTTTTTTTCTATCACACACGTTGAGAAACTCACTGCTCAAAAACAAAATCACCAAATGAACTGGAGTCTCGCTCTTGCTCACGATCTCCCTCTCACACACACACACACACACACACACACACACACACACACACACACACACACACACACACACACACACACACACACACACACACACTTATTATAACTGTTGAGGATTTAATTCTTGATATAATTACTGACTTGTTATCAGCTCTGTGGCTTCTCAGCTTCTCTCTGTGCTGTGAGTTACTGTTAGCTGTTCCATTAAAGAGCACAGCAAGTCCTTGGCTTTGAGCCCCAGGTGTGTCTAGACTTTGCAGCTGGCCTAATAAGTCACTGGAGTTTGGGGCTCTAAAAAAATCTTTATGATATTTGGAGTTCTGATATTTGGAATTCACTCTCTTTGGGACAATACTGAATTACATCTTGATGTCCTCAATATACATTATTAGTTTTATTACATTTTATGTCCCAGTCGTAACCACAATGACCCTGCACATGCCCTGGCTAACACTGCCCCATGCCAAAAATCTTGACCCAACAAAAAGCTATGATAAATAGATAAGGAAAATAAGGATGAGTTTGACTAATTTTTTCACAAATTTTATATAGATATCATGGTTTCTACTATGAACACACATACGCTCACCCAACCTAAATCCAACTGAACACCTCTGGGACATTATTTTTTTGGTCCATTTGACGCTGCCAGGTTGTACCTCAGTGATGCCCTGGTCCATATGTGGGAGGAGATCCCTCAGGACATCAGTCCGTCGTCTCATTAGGAGCATGCCCCGACATTGTCAGGCAAGCATACAAGCACGGGGGTGCCATACAAACTACCAAGTACCATTTTGATTTGCTGCAATGAAATTCAGGCAAAATGGACTAGCCTGGTGTATCATTTTTCACTTTTATTTTTGGGGTGTCTGAGTTTAGCCCTCTGTAGGTTAATAATTTTCATTTCCATCAAATGATGTGGAATCCTTTTGTTCCTAACACATTACTCAGTCCACATCAGTATAGATATCCAGCATGATTTTTCCCCCCATTAAAATCTGATGTTTTCAAAATGTTTCTTTAATGTTTTTGAGCAGTATACATTCAGAATAATAATTGAGTAAAATTGTTTACCATCACAGATCCAGCTCATACAAACACCACATCTTTACATTTGAAGAATCTGACCTACTCTCTTTTTTTTTTTAAACCATTTATGTTTCTTAATTTAATCCAAATAGCTGTCAGATTTCCACCAGGTGCTTTTAGTCAATACACCACCTCAACTGTTTTAAACACAAGGTTGTAGTATATGCACTCTCCTCATCTGGCACCAGCACAACTCTTGGTATCTGAAGCACAAGAAAGGGTTTTAGTTCCTCTTGTTGCTCCTGTTTAGAGTCTTCTCTGTGTGCTGGTACGTTTCCTCATGACATACTCTGTGGTTCCAACATTGCTCTATGTATTGTCTGGCAGAGTCTTGATATAGCCCTTAGTGAGTTGCAAGAGTGCACACCTGCTCTCACACAGATAAATTATACATTAAATAAACTTTACCTTGAAAGATCATTCAACAAGCTGAGCACATCCTGTAAAGCATCATTGCCGGCTGCTTGATTCCCACAGCATTCTGTAGCTCTTGCCAGGTGATTGGTCAGCAGGCTGGATACCTGCCTTGCCAGACCTGAATGAACTGCATCTGTAGAGCCACCTAAGAAGAATATTAACAATGACTATTAACCTATCATAACAGCATACACCTACCTATTCATCTCGTAGCATGAAAAAAAAAATTGCTGTTTAGGAACGTGATCAAAGTATCTACAAACTTTTCATACCTTCCACTTTCTCCCACTCAATACATCGGTTGGCCAACACCTGAAAGGCTGCCCAAGCCATGGTGGCCACCTTTTGTTTTTTGGTCTGCTTTTCATTTGAACTGCATTCCCTCTGCCCACTTAAGCTGCACAGGCTATCCATAAGCTGAACCAGCCCACTCCGAACGAGGCACTGCTCCTCACTCCTATGATAACACGAGTAATAAATTAGGGTAAGCAAATAAGGTCCAAGTATTACAGGAATATTAAAAGAGAGAAATGTAAATGAATTTGCTTGCCTGGTGTAGGGGATTGTGCAAAGCAAGCCAATACTATTGGCACAAGCAATGGGGTAGCGAGCACATAGTGACACTACAGACGTCATGGTCTCCCCAAAGGCCTCCTGAACTTGCTCTACCATTCCACCACAGGTCAACTCCTCAATCCTGCACAGATGGCACATAAACTGAGATGAGTAAATGAGCCACAATTCCAAATATTTGTTTATAGTTTCACATGATAGCTCAAATTCAGAAATACAAGAAGTATTTCAGCACTGTGTGCACATTCAGATTGCACTAAAATTAGCAACTATGGTTCCTCTTCTAGTCTTACCTTGGTCCACCTTGCAGAACCATAGTGACAGGTCCCACTAGATGGGTGACCCCACCCACTCTAACAGCAGCAGTGAGCAACTCCCTCATGTGAACAAGTGCCTGTTTTCGTGTGCTGCCTCGTCGCCAACGTGTCTGAGCAGCGGACAGGAAACTGCTGCTTGAGACCTATAGACAAGAGAGTTATGACCTGAATGCAAATCAGAGTTCACCCATTTATTTTAATGCATCTATGTCACTAAAAGAATTCAATAAAAAAAATTTTTAAAAAGCACTGGCATGAGTAAGAAACCTACCGCCTGATCAGGTGTAGTCCCAATAAAAGCAAAGAGTTGTCCCAGCAGCACACTGTATGTTGGCTTGTCTCGGCTGTCCTCTATGGTCAAAGACTGCAGCAGGGTAAATGAACTGCTGCGATGACTAGTAGGGTGGTGTCGCCTCCTGAAGATTAAAAAAAAAAGGAAAACAAATACAGGAACAAATTCAAATCAATTCCTATGATTCTCTTTGATTCCTTCTATCAAACACAAACAGAATACCTTTGAGGTGCATGTGTAAACTCCAAGTCTTGGTTAGCAATCATCTCCAAGTCAGATGGTGCAGACATGCTACGCAAGAAGACTGGTTGCTTCACCATGGGGATCACCGTCTTGGCATCAGACACTGACTGAGAAGCTGAGACAAAAACAAGAAGAACTGAATGAAAAAATCAAACTCTTGAGGTGACTAACACCTCATTATGCAGGAATAAATGATGGCCTGACATAAACACGGCTACCTATAAATAGTTAAACTTCACGTTTTCTCTGTGGAGAACCTTCCCAAGTTTGAATTACATAACTGTAGCCATATACTTAATGTGAACACTAGCTTAAGAATATTTCAGTAGTGCACAGGACTGAATCTAATCACATCTGTTTAAAACAGTGGTTTCCAAATGGTGTGCTAAGGCACACTGGTGTGCTGTGAGGTGTGTAACCATATATTATTACTGTATTATACTACACAAACAGTGATGAATGACTTGTTAAAAGTGACTTGACTTGAAAAAGTACCCTTGTCTGACAGTACAATCAAAAGATGACCTGCTAACATGCTGGACGACGTGTGTCTTAAGCTGCAGTTATACTCTGGTGGCACAGACAGCTGGAGACGCTATAACTGCAAACTATTACATGCCTATTAGAAGTATTAGTTGGGCCTTTAGTGTGCCTTGGGCACAAAAAATTGAAAACCACAGGTTTAAAGAAAGAAATCTGTAATCTCGCTTGTGTTGACCAACGAAGCATTACCTGGGAACAAAACCCATAACAAAAGATGACAGACAACGAAATGAGTGTTTACCTGGGCCTGGTGTGCCAGCAGGTGTGGTGGTTAAGCTTCTGCAATGTGGAGCGATGGTAACGTGGAGCAGAAGCTCAGTGCGGTTCATTAGACTTTTCACCAGCGTTTTAGTTTTGGCAAGAGGGGTGCTACTTCTGATGTGTTTACTGTTCACCTCCTGAAAGAACTTCTCCCTGTCATTACAAATATATAATGTTAGAGGATGAACTGCCCTGAAAAAATGTAAACTAGCTAATTAAACTCATTACTTGCCTCAAAGCAAGGACAACATTTTCCAAATCACTAAAATCAAGTGGGACCTCCTTCAGTGAGCAGAGTAATTCCAATTCCTTCATTTTGTTCTGTAAAAAAACAAAACAAAAAAGAAGTACTAAATAACTGAAATCTTACTAACTGTTATTTCACAGACATGTAACTTGTGTATATGGGGCAGTGTACCTCAAAGAAGTGGTAGTCATGAAAAAATGGTGTGTTGTTCTCCAGTTTTCCTTGCTGGGCCTCCTCTACCTCACTCTGCCATTTCTGTTCCAATTCAGCTACACTCTGAAAGCAACACAGGAGATGATTAGACACAGAGTTAGTCCTCTACTCTTCGGTTCTCTTCAGGTCTTATTCATTTCTTTGTATTCTTCAACATTAACTTTATCTTAAATTCAACTATAAATTAAACTATTCAAATAAAGAAACTTAACTTTAAACTAAAAATACATCCATGTCTTTCACTTGTGGCAAGCATAATTAATTTATAACAGTGTTCTCAAACAACCTTAAACTTACCTGCAGCTGACGCTCCATGGCATTAATTTTCTTGAAGGTCTCAGCCATGATCTTACAGAGCAGGTCATATTCCTCTGTGTGATCCTCGCGGTACTGGTAGTTGACGAGTGACTGAAGCGCATCCACCAGGCTTAGATGTTTTATCACACAAGATACTATAACCTCTTCCATTACATCTGGTCTGATCACCTCCCTTACAAAAAAATCATGCAGTATAAAAGTTATGATTTTGACATGAAATAATAAGAGAAAAATCTTGATATAATTTGTAAGCAATGTCAGCTCCCTTATCTAAAAAAAAAAAAAGACTAAGCAGCTATGCTAATAAAAGCTTAATAAAATAACTATATGAACAAAGGGTTGAGGGACATAAATCCTTGATCCCTTTTATTACCTAATCGAAAAAACTGCTTGATTATTACATATTGCTTCAAAAATATGCAAAAACCAGAACACCTAAATTTGTGTGTGGTGTTCATCTTATGGACAGTGACATTTACCATGTACAGTACATAGGTGCTATGCTCTGTTACAGTGAAAGAATTAAGCTCTTACTTTATACTTGGCCGGAATTGTGGTCGAGCCCTTCCGGACACTTCTCGTAACCTAGACATGATCCCGGGAGGAAGGCGGATTCGGGGCAAGTCAAAGTAGGTGCCTGGCATAAGGCCTGGAGGTGGGATGAGCACGTCAGCAGGATAGGTGAACTCCCGATCTTCCTCAATAGTGAGTGGCAGAGGTGAAGGACTGGGAGTGAGGGCAGGAGAGATAGCACCATTTGCTTCCACCTGCCACTGACACCTAGAGAGAGGAAAAAAAAAAGTTTGTCTTCTAGGCTGCCAGCAGCTTAGCTGTGGTTCAACAACACACTACTGAAGAATATGTAGTAATCCTTACAGGTAGTTTTATTTTAGCTCCATTACCTTTGCAACAACTTTGAGCAGAGCAAGTCATGGCAGGCCTCCTCCTCTTTTGTCACCTCTGGCCCATTATACAGAATGCGGAGCATTGAGCAGGCCAGCACTGACAGACCCAGGGCAAGGTCTGCCAGAAAGGGGAGGCCTCCAGAGACATCTTCTGAAGACTCCTGTAAAAAAAAGTGTATATATATATTCAGGATCTTCAGAGTTCTTCAAAAAGTTTAAAACATGATACATTAAAAGGTTCAGGATATGTACATTATTTGACTTTTTACCTGAGCTCTCACAGTGCAGGAGAACCCCCACATGGCTTTATCAGGAGTATTGTGTTCACGTCCACTCCTCATCTCAAAGGAAAATGTCACGGTGTCTCCTTCAACCTAAGACAGAACACAGAACAAAATGTAGCTCTTCAAACTGTCTATTATTTGAATTATATGTGTTGTGCATATGTCTATGTTTAAAAAAAAAAAAAAAAAAAAAACTTCCATCACCTTCACAAGGTCTTTGGGCCATCCTGTCCCCAGGACACTGCGACTCCCATAACCCAGAGTGTTTCCTCCATACTCTGCTACTTTACGACTATTGGTGTTGGGACCAGCATAGATGACCAACTACAGTAGTAAAGAATATATTTGTTTTAAAAAAAAAAAAAAAAAAAATCCACAGTGCCATTCTTCAGAAACTGAACAAAATATCTGTGAATGTGAAGCATGACAGTCACTGTGCCTCCAGATGGTTCATAACAGGAGTCATTACCTTGTCATAGTCATACTGTGAGGAGCAGCGAGAGTCAAAGCGAAGGTACAGACAGCGGGCTCCTGGGATGTGTACGGTCTCCTTGAATTTATAATTGTCCCTCACAGGATGAACAGTCTCTACTGTTTTCCCAGCAGCCCATGGAGCAGGGATCTTCAGTCCTGTCAGGAAACCAGGCTCTTCACGTTCATCAAGAATTCTAGGACACAAATGAGTTAGTACTTTTAAAAACTGAGTTTATGACACTGACATTAAAATACACTTTTCTAGAGTCATGAAGAAAATGATCTCCTCAAAATGCTCCTCAGTGCAACAACATATATATATATATATATATATATATATATATATATATATATATATATATATATATATATATATATATATATATATATAAAATCAACTGGAAAAATTCCTTTGGTGGACCTTTGGAAAACTCACTTGTCATCAGCAGTACATGTCTTTGCCCCCTGCCCCAGAGAGCCACCAACAGGCAGAGACTCTTCACTAAAAAGTGGAGACTGAGTCTTTAGTAACAAGGCAGTCTAAAAAAAAAAAACAAAGAGTAGAAATAAACACTTTAATGTTAGCTGATTTTTCTACTCAAGGAAATATACAAGAACTGTCCACTGGACTGTCAAAACTCCTACCTGGCTGGTATAGAGCACCAGCTGCACCAACTGAGGCATAAGGGCATCGGCAAGAGTGAGGGTCTGCAGGTTTGGGTGCATCAATGAGGTGAGCAACACCGGCAGCAGGTGCCCGAGCATGGTGGCCTTAGTAATCTGTTCCAAACCTTTCAACCTTAAAAAAAGAAGAAGAAAAAAAAAAAAGTGTTGGGGTAAGCGATCCTAAGCAAAAAAAAAAAAAAGACAAGAACAAGACAAGAACAGGAAAAATCTGCCAAAGTAAGTGTAAAAACCTCCTTCAATTAATATCTCCTCTTCCTCCTCCTGTTTTAAGGAGATCAGCATTAATCAGATTTAGTTAAAGCTTCCCTCATAGCGATATAGTACATGAGACCCAACAACGAGAATGTTATGCCTGGCTTAATTTCTGTCAGGTACACTATGGTGTTACAGTAATACAGACTGGTTTCAAATGTGCTGATGCAATATTCCAAAATAAGTAGTAAGCAGATTTTACAGGAATCAAGTGAAAGCGCTTAAAAGTTCACCTGGTTTCTCTGTCAGCTATGTCGCTGTTAATCAGAGCTGTGGTCACCTGCTGCAAGGTTTCCAGTACTTCGTCGCATCCCACCAGGATTTTGGTTGCTAAGGATAGGATGCTGCTTTGCAGCTCCTGAGGATGACACAGAGTAGGCCCACACTTACGTAACACTGCTTCCAAGATTTCTGATAATTATATTCATGCAATATGTAAATATGGTATAACAGAGTCAAACAAACTATAGATTTTTCTGTTTTATTACTGTCATCAGTAACTTTGATTAGGACTACATCCTTACTCAGCAAATAACTGATATCACAGAAAACTGCACTGGGCACAAACTGTTAAGCATTACCCTTAAAGAACTTCAAAAGCCACTGCTTCATTTGGTGGGTTGCTCTCTCTCATTGACAAACACAGACTCAACGTTCAGAAAGGTAGGGGTATTTAAAGGGGATGTTTACCTGTACCTTCATTGTTTCCCCTTGTAGGGAATTGTCACTGTCATCACTATCATCCGGACGGATAAGAATGGTATTACTGAGGAGGTGATTCTGAACAGCCATGAGGTAGCGCAGACTAGGTGACACCACCTAGAGAGAAGGAAAACCATCTTATGAATGTAATCTATCAAGGCATGGTAATCCTGGTTTACATTGATGGCATTTAAGTGCTGCTGAATTGATATTCATACTGGCACAGTGGAGAGCAGCTTCTGGAAGTCATCTCGGGAGACAGTCTGACATTTGGTGATGAGGAGGCAGGATTCTCGGACTACAGTCTTGAGGATACAATGCAGCAGCTCATCATTCAATCTACAAAAGAAGACAGATTTCTACAACTTTAAACAAATACAGATCTAAGAGGAAAATACGGTACTGTTGGAACAAGGCTGCCACTTGCCTGTAGTGGTCATCTTCTTCACTTCCAAATCTATTCTTCTGCAGCTGTTCTGCCAAACTGGTAAGGATGACATCCCGAAGCTGAGACAGTCCACTGTTTCTTTCACCTGAGTATTATAAATTAAAAAACAAAACAAAAACAGACACCACATAAGACATAATGACATGAAGTGTCAGCTACATTAAAGCCTGAGTTGCCAATAGTCACCTTCAGTTAGAACCAGTTTGAGCAGTTTGTTGAGTTCAGCCTCCCCCTGATATAAAATATTCAGGCCTGAGCTACAAAGAAGAGGTAAATAAGGTAAATTTAAATAAAATCATGATCACTTATTTTATGAAACAGCAATTACTTCTGTCTTTGGTAATAACTAACTTACCTAATGGCCAGGCAGACCTCTCTCTGAATCTCTGCTCCTATCTGGTCCACTGGAGCCATGAGTAGCTGCCACAAGAGGAGGCCCGAACGGCGCACACTCTCCCTATTCTGCTCCGACTGAGGATTGAAAAACCTAAAAACTACCTGTACACAATAAATACACAATAAAGTTAGAATCACGCAGAAAAAGCTAAATGTTTGTTTCTGCAAAATTCAGCTGCACCTGAAACTGACCTGAAACACAACTAAGATGCAGCGAATGATGCAGGTGTCACCATTGACCATGGCCTTTTCCATAATGTCACAGATGCTGCTAAAATGACGAGCCTCAATGGGGTGTTGTTTTCCCAGTAAGGCTCCCAAGGGCAAACTGTTGCTGCTGGCTGCCAGCAAGTTGAGCTGGTGGATACACATAGCACCTACATGATGAAGCAGCTGGTTGATCACCTCGCCAGTGGCCACAGTCTCCTCTGTTAAAGGACAAGTTATGCAGATTGTCACGTTTATGGCTTAACCTAATAAAAAGAGCAACTTGTGGTTACAGCGCCTACCTTTGGGTTCTTTGATAACATGGCTGACACCAAGTCTATGGCACACATGATGAAAGGCTTGGTTCCCAGGGTTGCACCACTGATCTATGTAATCACTGGAGCAGGTCCAGATCAAGTTGTTCAGTGCATCATAACATGCGCCTTCAAAGATTGCAGAAATAAATGTCAGCTACGTAGTGTGTTACTATTCTCAGTACATATATATATACACACACACACACAAGTAAAAATGTGACAAATGCTTAGCTCACCTAGCCCTGCCACCTGGGCTCCTCTGCCTAAAGAACTGCCAGGAGCATCAATGAGGTCTGCACGGCTGCTGAACTGACCATCAGCCAGGTTAAAGACCAGACTGGAGGCTAAAACTGAACAAAAATTAACAGCTATGATCAATTCATTCATGACTCACATTATGGTACAAAGCAGTGTGTGTATTAAATCCCTATAAAAGTGCTGCTATTTTCAAATGATATGTGTATTTACAAGCAATATAGCCACGTCACTAACATTATCAATACTTATTTGGAACATTACGCTTTAATCAGATTTAGACAGAACAGCAACTAAACATGATGTAAAGTACTTGGCTTAGCGTATGACTTTCCAAAATCTTAATAAAAAAAAATTCATAGAACAACTGACAAAAACTCAATATAATCAGGATCTAGCAGCGAGCGTCCATGCGTGCCCTTACTTTTAAGTGAGGAGAGGCTGCTGGTACCTCCAAATAGGGAGCGTGTGGCAGAGCTCCCAGATACACCAGGAGGCGAAACCAGCATTACTAGATAGGTTCCACACACATACATTGGGGTCTTTCTGAGAGTCTTTAGAGGGAGTCCACAGCTAGTATTGACCACTAAAAAAGAATTCAACAAAATATTTTAAAGACCACATCATCCAAATGAATCATAGTATGTATGAATTTTGGATATTTATAGTTTCTCTACCATTACCCGACTGTTCTTCTTTGACAGTGTTGGTGATTGCAGAGCCTGTGAGAGCAGCCAGTGTGGCAGAATGGGAGGCCCGGAAGCGTGACATTCGACTTAAGAGAAGTTCATTCAAGCACTTGGAAGACTCGCCTTCTTTGCGAGTAAGGATAACCCTCTCCTGTAAGATGTCTGCAACACACAACCCTGTCTGTGTCTGCACCACGTATAGGAGAGAGAAGACATCAAAGATTCAATAGAGACACAGACGAAAGCAATATTGCTCAGACTACACTGTAGGGTATGGAGTACTCACCGACAGGTGAAAGACATCCATGAAGACAGAGTGGCCTTTCTGTGTTTTCTCATTGAGGCTGGCTGGGGACCAGACCCAGTACAGATAGGTTCCATCTGAGCAGAGGTGCAGCGTGGTCATGCTGCTGCCCACAGGGAAGTGATGGGCTGGCATGGGCACAATCTGGCACACCTGAAGAAGAAACAGTGGACATTAGCCTTAGGTATTAGCTATACCTGAATTTTGAAATACCAAATTAAACACACTGTGTTCAATGTTTTACATGTCACTTCATCTCTGAATTAATACATATTTATTACTATTCCACAACCTCCCTCTGTATCCTTTAAACCTGCACTTTGGCTTTACTGCATCCTGAATAAAGAAAAATCTTCTCCCACTAAGAACTTCACAATCTGTTGGGATTATATATTCGATCTACAGAATACACAGAATAAGTTCGCATCAATTTCATAATAGTGAAATGAAAACAGACAGTACCTGGAGGGTGAATGGGTCAATGACCTGGCACAGCTGATGTGGCTTGGCATCAAAGGATGAGGGACGGTGGAGGAGGCGACCGCTGCTGAAAACCACCCAGCCAGGCTCCAACTCTTCATTTCGACAATACACAAATCCCCTACACAAACACACACAATTGATTCTTCTGGTTAACATTTGGAGTCTATTCCAAGTCATACTAAAGATGCTCTGGTCTAGCAGCTAACTCACACACTCTGTTAGTTTTTCATTTAATTTTTCACTCAACTGTAAGTGTCTGGTCAAATTACGCAGTGACCACAAATTAATTCAAACCTTAGAGTCAATCAGAATTCAGATTTTTATGTGTTCACTGATAATCTAAAAAAAATCTAATCTAATCTAAAAACAAAGCATTCTGCCTTCCTTCTTTCTATGCCGTCTCTTTACCTTGTTTATCACTGTTGACCTTAATGAGAGTAGACTTTGACAAGTTATTGACAGCATATTGTCTAAGAAAAGTGTTGGGAAGCTACTTGTCATACTGAGTGTTGCTGTGAATAGCCACAACAAGAAGAGGAAATGTGAGAAGAGCAGCATGGGTTGATTAGCGTCAGTATCAATACCCATCAGGACACCAGCAGCTTGATGCAACTATCTCCTGCTGCAAGGCTGCATTCAAAGGACGCGTCTTCAACCCTACTTTAAATCAAATTTCTCGTCAGAAATATTTGCTTTTGAAGGAACTTTTTCTGAGTCAACTAAACAATGATACACCATACAGTCAGCTAACACCCTGGCCTAAATCTGATGGGTGTTACATCTTTCATGCAAACTACTCTGCAAATAAAAACTAGAACTACAACCAGTTACATTGCAGCTGAAATCCAAAAATCTGTTTTGTAAGGTCACAATGTGCTTTGAGCTTCAAAATCTGATCATACATGAATTTATGCCCTCATAATGTCTCTGGACCAATTCTGAGCTCTATGACTTATAAAAACACATTGCCCAAGGAGCTAGCCCTCTGACTTCAAATGATATGATTTGCTACCAGTGGATGAAATTAAAAATACTAAAAATAAAACTCAATCAAATCAATCAATGACATGGACAATGTTTTTAAAATGTCTAGGAAATAATGCCTTTGGGTGGAGAAGTATTTTTAGTGCTTGTTTGCTCCTCCAGTCTTTCCTCCTGCTATTCTCTGAATGCTGCAGATAGAGAAACGCAGGCTGGAAGGGGTGTCACATTACCTCAATGTCCCATGTAAACCAGAGCCAAGCTTGCTGAGTCCTCTCCCAGAGGAGTTAGTGGTATATAGATATAGCCCATCTGTGGCTAGACAGCGTCCCAGGTCAGTGTCTGCAAGATAGAAGCACAAAAGGAATTCAGTAGGAGGTAAATGACAAACACATTAAAGACAAGTGAATAACTCATTGGGGCAGTAATCAAGAGAGAAGTGGACAAAACCAGGTGAGGTTTTGGACCACCGCTATGTTTTGCATACTTTTGCAAATGTAAAAATTGTGATGACATCAGAGATCTGATAAAAGATGACTCAAAATGAACAGATCAATTTAGATTGAAATGTAAATGTTCAAATTAGCTTTATAGCCCAACAAAAATGGATGTACAGTATGCCCTGTTCCATCACACTATAAGGCAGTGGTTCTCAAATCCGGGCCTCGTGGCCCAGTGTCCTGCAGGTTTTAGATGTGTCTCTGCTTCAACACACCTGAGTCAGATATAGAAGTCATTAGGAGGACTCTGGGGAACTGAGGAGGTAATTCAGCCATTTGATTCAGGTGTATTGGATCAGGGACATATCTAAAACCTGCAGGACACTGGGCCATGAGGCCTGGATTTGAGAACTACTGCTATAAGGTCAGCTGATTGACTGTAAGAGAGTGAGACATCACTCCCTTTCCTCTCCTTTATCTGCTTAATGTCTTTAGTTTCACCTCAAGTCAAAATCTTTTCACTATATGTGAGGTAGAATGAAACCCAAAAAGGAACAATGTACCTCCCAACCTTCATATTTGCTGGGATTTCATGCATTGCAAACAAGCCAAGTGAATAAACAAAATGTGATAGAAGTATTATAATGGCAAGTGTGACAAGCAGAATCTTCTCAACAACTTGCAAACCAGAGAACTAGAAACTTTCACCCATTGCAGAGTATTATTTATAATTTTTTTATTCAAAGTATCACAAAAGCATTTTCTGAAATTGTTTTTACCTTTACTCTCTGCTCCTCCAGCAGAATTATCCGGTGTGGGTAGCATGTCCTCAAAACCCCAGGACACACAGTGTTTCCCCCCCAAGAGGCAGGATGGAGAACCTGGGCCTCCTTCCAAGAGCAAAAGTCTTGAGCAAGAGAAATACAATGTAGTTACATGCTGGGAAGGTCAGTAAGAATTGTCTTTCAGTGAAACCGAAGCATTTCCCTTACCTGTACAGGACATCTGACACAGGGAGGTGACCCAGATCAGTTTGTTTCTGCAGCAGGTGAACTGTGTGGATGAATGTCTTCAGGGATCCCCTAGAAATGAGTTTGGCAGATTATTCAGGAGACCTCAACATGAAACACAAGTGAAAGTTCATTGTTAAGCATTTCAGCACCTCCTGCAAGTGGAATAATAACTTGGCACTGAATTATGGGCATGATCTGATGTAAAATTAAATGATTTTGACTTCTCCATTAAAATACAAAAGAGATTATACCACACTGAGCAATTTTCTTAAGTTTTACAGATTTTACTTACTCAAAAATGAATTAACTTATGGACCACATTCAGGCACGTTTGTCCGGTTTTATTCTAAAAAGAGCAAATCAATTCAGCTAAAAACCAATGCTTTAAACAGCAAAAGCTATGGAATTTTGACGTGTGTGTGTGCATTTATGCAAACGTTCAACAGTGCTGCTGCAAGTGTTACAACCAACTGCCACGACAAGCATGTTTGTTTGAGAGAAGACATAAAAGTGCCAGCCTCATGCAAGTGAACCCCATGGTGCCATACTACATAAACAGCTGATATTAAAGTCCTGTGCAGTCCATTTGCTTACTTAGCCCTCCTATATAGAGAATTTGCTAACCAATTCCATCTGAAGTGGAGGAGGGGAGAGAGTTAAAGCTGATAGCCCTTTAATTAGCTCCCACTGTTGGTGAAAAGGCATCAGGGCTGGATGGTTCCCCACAACAAAAAGCTCTCTGCCTGAGGCTGAACAAAGAGTGGAGAGTTCTGGTTTTGACAAGTCAAGATCAGTTGTCAGCAACAGAAGGCACAAAATGCAAAAGAACCAACAAACAAGCATATTCTGCTCATCTGTGCAGAAAAACTAACAAACAAACCAGATTCAAGATTACCTTCTTCACATGTCATTTTTGTTTGTTTGTTTCGTTGAATGTGAGAACATGACAACACAAATACAGAAATGTGTGGCAAGTTGAAAGGGGAGGGGGCAACCTACAGGCATCATTTAAGTCTATTTGTCCCCTTAAAGGAAAAGGTCACTTTAAATCATAATGAAGTTGTTCTGAGTGATCACATTAATCCTACAATGAAAAAAATTAATTTTTGGGCACAAGGGGTCACTGAATGAAAGTATGTAAATTATGTGAGTCAGCTGCTGCACCAAATCTCAGTGCACATAAGCACTTATGGACCAGAACTCTCCACTGTCCAATCAAAACAACAAATGGGAATAAATCTTGAAATATTCTAGCAGAGTTCCAGAGACTTAACAAGGCACAATGAAGCTGTTCTGGCAACATGTGATGACCCAACACCTTTCATGCAAACAGTGCAGCCCTGATCTTTTCTAGACAATCCCTGATGAGGGTACATGTAGGACAAACCATTAAATGGTCTTTTATTTGTCATTTCTCTCGTATAAATTCTGTGTGATATCTACTGAGACCGATCTGCACATATGTGAGATCGGCAGAGGTAATAGCCTGGTGAATTCAAAGCTAACAAGTGGTCATCTTATGTCTTGCTCCTGCATGCTCTACTCAGATAGCACCCTCACCTAAACCAAACACCAGTAGTGAGAAAGCAGTTGTCTTTGCCCAAGGGCCCTCTGGTGCTGTCCCATGAATTTCATGAAGTTAATAATAATGAATAACAGTAAGAAGAAAAAGAAAACTCCTGTATAAATATCACTTTCCAACAGTGCTACTAGCTTACATCAACAGAGTGTAGTTCTGACTACAGGAAGTTCTGGTTGTGAATACTAGTGCAGCACTTTTTGACACTGCTGACACAGAGCCAAAAAGTCTGTTTATATCCCAAAGCTTAAAAGCATGATAAAATTTCAACTACTTCTTTATAACACAGTGCAAATATCAAAACAAGATTACTACAGTGTGTTGGGTGCTTTTAAATACTGGATCAAACAATCACTTAACCCTGTCACTTAAGATCGGCAGTATTATTTGTAGATACCTTTAAATCACATTATTTTCACTGCTTTCATATTTCAATAAGCTCTTGTCTGTAAATAATCTTTCAGTGAATACCATTAGTATGGTACGCTGTTGACAAGAACAAAAAGAAGGATTCTAAGAAGAATGAAGGTAGAACAGCAAGGAGGAGTGGACAGCCTCACCTGGCACAAGCAAGTGCCACAAGTGCAGCAGCAGCATTTTCCCTCTGTCTGTGCGTTTGTAGAATCTGTGTCTGAGCCCGTCCATGTACAGGGCCTGACTCCTGGGCACCATCTTCCAGCCAGGAGCATAGCAGTCCCTCCAGGCCATTGAGGCAGTCAGAGGGCTCTTTGCTAAGGCTGAGCGGCTGGCAGTCCCGGAGGCAAGCTAGCAGTACCTCTGCTGTGACACCGCAGAGCGCCGGGTCACTACGAGTTTGGGACTGCAAAAGGGGGAAGACCAGCAACAGACCGACACGGGAAGTGAAGGGTGCCTGCTCGGGTTGCTGGAGCAGTCCTTGTCTTTTGAGCAAGGCCAAGGTCTCCTCATCAGCCCCTCCAGTTCCCTCTCGCTCCTGCTGCTCCTCCAGGGCCAGCTGCCGCTGCGCCCCCCATAGGCCACGCAGGGCATTGAGACGATACTCCAGCAGACGGGCGTATGCATTGCTCTGATTCCCACAGACAGCACGCAGACGCTCAGCAAGCTCTACCGGGTTCTTGGTCTCAAATGTTAGAATCTGGAGGGCAGAGGTACAGAGAAAGAGAAAGAGAGAGAGAGAAAAAAACAGGTCTCAAACTGTTGACATTTTTTCTAAAGCATTTTAAAAATAAGAAATAGTGCAATATTTAGAGATGGGAGACAGACATCTTTGGTTTCCTGTCAATGTCTGGCTACATGCAAATGAAATTTTCCTTGTCAGAGGAAATATTTAATCATAATAAAGAAGGTGCACTATGGAAGAGGAGAGAAGAAGAGAGCAGTGAGGAATTTTATTTTTACTGATATGAATTTCAATAACATCTGTATTATACTTTAGCTGCATCCAAATATTACTTAGAAATAACTCTTTGTTAAGACTTATCTGCCAAAACAGCAAGATGTTAAAATGTTTTCAAATTGGCATCTTTATAGAAAACAATAGGAAAAATTATGTTCTGCTGTAAAACACCCCCATTCAAAAGTGGGGTCAAAAGATATATCATATTCTGTATGAGCAGATAGCAAAATACCTTTGATTTATGAAGAAGATCTTACAGCATTTCCATAGTTAGCTATGAATCATTTCCACAGAAGGAGCTCTTGTCTCTCCAGTTCTTTGGAGTATGCAGTAATGGTCAGAGATAGCAAAGCACATATCCTATCACAAGTGAAACAATGTGCCTCATGTGCACTTAGGCAGCATTTCAGATATTGATTACACATAAATCATGGACTAGAAAAAAACCAAACCATTATACCATTTAGCAGGCACAATTTGTATTGATTCAATTTCAGAAAGGCTACTTATGTTACAGTAACACCCCTAAGCTGGATGCTGGGCCTTCTCCACCTTGCTCTGCAAAAACTGCTGCAAGCAGATAAAAATAGTCAGCATCACAACACCTACGAAAACAGCACCGAATGGTCGAGCCAGTCTTAAAACTGGACACAGGCCTGAAATGTGGGGGATCTAAATGTTGCCAAGAATAAAAAACAAACAGAGGGTCTAACAATGATGCAAGAACGTTTTCTTACAGGACGTTTTAGTACCATTTAGTAGGACTACCTACCATAAACACCAAGTTCATACCACCAAACACAGCTCCTCTATTTCAGCTTTGCTTTATAAGACGCACGCACGTTTTACCATTTCGTTAAGGATGAATCACGCTATCCATTATGTAACCATACTCTTTATCCAATACCAGAGCCCCTAATTCATAATTCATATGGAAGTTGAAGAATTTATTACCATAAAATGCCCAACATCATAAGAAATCTTGATGTAGGTCACTATGACTGGTTCTATTATAGTAAAGCTAAGCAAAGTTTTACTTTAAAACTTTATTAGGTCGCTAAAAGCACTAAACAGTCCTCAGTGAAATGTCATTTCCAAACTGGAATCCCGAGGACTGAGTAGCAAAGAAGCGCCTCTGGAGCTGTAAAAACTACACGTATAGATTCATGAGTTGGACCTTGCGACCTTAACCCAAAATAACAATTCAATGAAGCTATGTTTGCTGTTAGAGAAGCATCTATCTTCCTTATAAGCCAAGCCAATCTTGACAATAGTTAAACATGCCCAAAAACAAACCTGTGTTTGTGGCTATTAGCATATGAATATGGATTTAAACATCATCTAAATGGATCTTCAATTAATTATGTATTGCTATATGATCTGATATTTTCCTACACTGATTTGTGCATCTAAGCAAGGAATTTGGAAACATACCTTTCATTAAAATGTCATATAAAGTGTCTGTAAGTTAAAGTCTTGAAATGCAAATGACCGATTGCAGGTGTGAACTCTTGTAAAGGTTAGATTCAGCTCACAATATCTCAACTATCATGAAGCTTGATTGTTTAAAGCGAGTAACCATCACCATCTGTCAGTCTACTACTCATCAACAGGCAACTCAGTAGAAATTTGACACCAGCTCATGACCATGTGACATGAAGACTGCGGCAAATATCCTCCACAGTCTGATAGATGCTGCTAGATTCAAAACAAGACACGGTAGGGAAATATCGAGTATGTAAATATGCGCTGTTAGCTCGAAGTTTCTATCAGCAACTGCCACCCAACAGCATCGACTCTGCCGGTTGTGTGATGTTACCTTCAAAATAAAAGCCTATTTTGAAGACACAATTTGGTGAACATTCATTTTTTAAAATTATACAATTAAAATAGCTTCTAAAAAGAGACAATTGAAATTTGATTTAAATTTTTAAGTTACCGCGACAGGATAGATAATAATGAAAAAAGCACTGCGTTTGACAATGATCATGAAATACATTGTCATCTTGACGTATTCATAGCAGAGCTCTGTTTACTGCTAGCTAAATTAGCCAGCATGTAGTCAGCAAAAATAATGGCATCAATTTATATTTGTAAATCTAAAATATAAATAAGTAAAAGCCGTGCAGCTTGACACCTGAAGTACACCTCTAATTGACACGTTAGTTCAACTTTGAGTACGATATTAGATACCAAATTAATATTACTTCCACGTGAATACTGGAAGACTGTGTTACTATGTAATCTTGTAGATTTTAAGAGTGAAAAGTGCCATGTTTGTTAAAAGATTGGCTTATATTTTGAAGTATGGGACAGGAAGTGAGTTGACCGGGCTATTTGTTGACTTGATGGTGACTTTAGCAGGACAGGAAACTTGCAAACCTCTGCGCTACCGTTATCACTGAGGGTGTGTTGCAGGTGACAGTCAAAACAAATTCTCACATTAAATAAACAAAAAGACACACTGATCACAGCGATATGCACAAGTGCTGCTATACACCGCTCTTTGTGTGTGTGTGTGTGTGTGTGTGTCTTTGTGTGTGTGTGAGTGGGTGTGAGAGAGAGAGCGATGGCTTTCACCCACCTCTTGCTCGGTGTCCCCCTGCTCCGATACTCCAATTTCACTGGGCAGTTCGGCCAGATCTGTGACCCGAATGAGACCGTCGTGGAGAAAAATGGTCTCCTCCTTCACCGAAAGCCACTGGGACGAATCCACAGCCCCGGAGCCCATCGCTCTCTCCTCCGACAGCGTAGCCAAAGGGGTCGAACATTAAAAATTCAGTGACAGAATGACAGAAACGCCCTAGCTAGCCTGATAGCGACTTACAATAACATAACGGCCGTTAGGCGCTGCGGTCTTATCTGACTAATGTTTGACAAGGGAGACGAGGTAACTGACTAGTGCCAGGCAGCGTGGAGGGGGGTGAGCGGTAGTGGTAGGTCCTCTTTAAATTACATGGGTGCTCTGGTCGTGCTAAGAGCGGCTGCTAGCTGTCTGGCTCAGTTAGCTGAAGCGGAGCTAACTTACCGTACGGTATCGTTATAGCGTTACCGAGCAGAGTGGGCGTGGCAGCCGTGCTAAATCCGTTATTGCGTCGCACCGTCTGAACGACAGTCTTTTCGAGAGTCAGAGTGCACCTGTAGTACTCTCATTTCACAGTTGCAACCCGACTGCGAGCGGCTCTGCTAACGGCCCAGTGTCTGTGTCAATGCCTGGAGAAGATAATGAGAGTCACCAAGCTGTCAGTGCGACGCCATGTTTCCAAGGCCAACTAGCCGCTCCCAGAATGCACCGCGTGCTAGAATAAAAGCTGTCAAAAGTCATTTATTTTGGTATCCAACACCACGTCTTATTATAGCTATGACGTGACAAAAGCACATTTAACATACAATTTAGAATAAAAAAAAAAAACATTTTTATTTATTTATTAATTTTAGTGTCATCTGCCTCCCTGTCTGTAGCATCCCTCCTCTGCCAACCCAACCCCTCTGTATGTTCTCTTTCACTACGTCCATGAACCTCTTCTGAGGTCTTCCTCTTTTCCTCCTGCCTGGCAGCTTCATATTCAACATCCTTTGTCCAATATATCCACTGTCCTTCCTCTGAAACCATCTCAGCCTTGCCTTTGTCTTTGTCTCCAAACTGCTCAACCTTAGCTGTCCCACTGACATATTCATTTCTAAACCTGTCCATCCTGGTCACGCCCAATGAAAATCTTAATATCTCCACCTCAGCCTCCTGTCTTTTTGTCCAAACCATACATCATAGCAGGTCTCACTACCATCTTCTAAATCTTTCCTTTTCACACTTGCTGCTATCCTTCACAAATCACCCCTGGCACTCGTCTCCACCTTGCTCCACCCTGCCTGCACTCTCTTCTTCACCTCTCTTGTGCACTGTCTGTTGCTTTGGATGGTTGATCCCAGGTATTTAAACTCATCCACCTTCACTACCTCAGCTCCTTGCAGCTTCACTGTTACAACTGTCTCACTCTCATTCACACACATGGATTCTGTGTGTGAATGAGGATTCATTCCTCTTTTCTCCAGAGCACACCCCCACCTTTCCAGGCTCTCCTCCATCTGCTCCTTACTCTCACTACAGATCACAATGTTGTCTGCAAGCATCAAAGTCCACAGAGACTCCTGCTAGGCTTCAAAGAACAAAAAGAAATCTTCCTTTCTATAGCTTTAAAAAATATATATATATTCCAGTAATGGACAAACATATCTGGGTTTTGAGAAAAAAATGTTACAGAATAAAATATCCCATAAACTGGCAACCCTAAATTATTTTTTTAAATTTAACTAATAGTTTAGCAGGATCTGATATTTTAATTTATTTAAAGCAACATAGCCAATACTCATATCTGCAGTCTTGCAAATAAAAATACATTTGAAATGTTTATTGATTTCCATTGGAACCCCCCCCCCCCCCCCCCCAATCCATGCACAATGTCTGAGCTGCTGTTCTTTCTAAGGAAGTTGGGAAGTTTTAATATAGACATGACAATGATGAAAATGTTTTATTCTTCCTTTACTGAGTCAGTGCTTTCATTTTTTCATGATTGATGGTTTGGTAGCCGCAATATTAAAAACAACAGCAAAAAGTTATTTTATTCTAGTTATTTTTCCTCACTGAATCATACAATATGCAGTGCAGATGAGAGTGTGCTAGCCAGTGATCATTTTTGAAAACGACTGACATAATTTAAAGTCAATTCAAAATCAAACAGAAACAATAAAATCATTTAATTATGTTTTCAATCCACAATCCAATCATTTGCAATTGCACATGCAAACGCTAACTTGTATAACTTAGATTTATAATTCATAATTACATTTATAAGGCCGTACTTCAGTAGTTGAGGGGCTGAGTTCTTAAACATGCTCCAATTTTCCACCATCAGAGAGAAAGAGCAAAGCCTGCATGAAATGTAAAGCTTATAACATTTATTGTTAGTGCGCATAGCAGCTTATTCTGCAGTCATCTGAACCGTGCCATAATATCAGCTCCGCTTTCTAGCCTCAGGCATCGCTTATAAAGGCGAACAGGAATCCCTCTTTTTCTGTCACTGCCTGAAACTTGCACCCCAGCAGAGTCTTTTTCTTCTATCTTCTTAAGCACTTGATGTAGGTCAGGGGCTTTAGCGAAGCCTCTGGAACAGCTACGAAAAAAAAAAAAAAGATATAAAAATATCAGCAAGAGAACCCAACACAGTAATCTGTTACAGGCAAACTGAGTGAGCACATTAGACAAGGGACTGGTACTTCTTCAACCAACAACTGTTAGAGATTAATGTGAGTAAGCATATCAGAGCTTAAAACCTCTTTTTGCTGTGGCATTTCTTCTCCTTTGGCAGTGTAAAGCACTGCTGAGAGACGAAATCCAGCATGAGAGAGGGGAGAATACTGGGTCGCCGCAGGCTTTCAATCTGAACAGCCAAGCTGTAAAATTGACAGAAAGTACAAGTGACAACTTAATTCTTGGATGTGAGGCAATAATGTTGCATTTAAGAAAAGAGTTAGACAGAGAGCAAGAAAAGTTTCAGAAATGGAATAATATCATTTGCATCTATATGTGACGTCAGAGAGACATAGGTGAAAAAGATAAAGCTGCATTCCTTATTGTTAAAACATACCATAAACAGAGATGAGGAAAAATATTGTAGTCCTAACATATATGCACTGTTGTAGTCTAAATGAGGTCATTACACACTGTAGTAGGAGGCACAGCCCATAGTCAAATATAAACAAAGCAAAAATGATGCAAATCTATGCACAGAATGCTTTTTTTGAGCAAGAAATGTGGACATGATATAGCAGGGCCCGATAATACATTACCCTACATAAGCAATGCAGCTACTAATTTCATTTAGCTATTTCACTGTCACACTGTCATAACCTACGAAACAGAACTGAGATGGTATTAATGTTATTAGTTACTCGTGTGTCAAAGTGGCTGCCGTAAACTAGACCTAAATGAAATGCAAACATTATTAACATTATTGGATAACCTGCAGCAGTTTTCCTGCTATAATCCATCACAATGTTTGCTGTGAAAAAAGCCATTCGTACTGTGCAAAAATCGCAAGCTGCACCTCATTTCTTTATATTTTACTGGGAAAATGGGTACGATTCATTGAAACATGCATACATACACGGAAATGCAGTTTTTAAGGCAAAACTAGAGTTTTTACAGTTCTAACAAGCTTGAAATTCTGTTTTCTGTGATCATAACTCCATCAGGTTTGACAGCCATCCTTCCACTGAGACCATTTCTGATGTAGATGGATCAACTGAAGGTCCAGATACGTCTCTCAGGTCCTGTGTCAGGTCTTTGGTGGAATTTTTTTCCCGCTATTTCTTAATGACATGACTGTCATATACTGTTCATCTACTGCAGGTTTTTAATTTTTAGATAGATTTTTGCTTAAATTTTTTTAGGCCCGCCTCTTCTTCTGCTGTCCTTCACTTGTCCAGTTTCCCCCAAATTTTTTAAGGACATACTGGACAGCATGCAGAGATATGCCAAGTTTTCAGCTAATAGCTCAATTTTATGTCTGTCAAACTGTTTTATCTTTGACATTTTTATAGATTTAACAAAAGAAATGGGAATAAACTGTGTTTTTTGACAAAGTGTCTAAAGATGCAATTTCATATTGGTCCTTTGCTAAGTTGTCTGTTATTTGTAGACATTACACTGGTTCATCACTTGTGTTAGGTGCCTTTTTATGCTTGAATGAGTCAAAGGTCAGTGATGAGTGGCTTAACAAACCAAAAACACTCCTCTGAAAATGGTCAGGTACAAGGACTAGATAGAAAATGAGTGAAAAAGCAGCCAGTGTCCAAAAAACACAAAATACACAATATGCAAAATATAATACAGCCATAAAACTGTCATGTTACCGGCTGGTGCAATCACAGTGATACGCAGTCCTTGACTCCATGTTCTGGAGGCCATACTTTTTCTCAAAAGGAGGGATTTTGAATTTACAGTAGTCCAGATGTTTGAGGCTTTCACACAGGAGCTGGTTATCTGCAGGAGCGTAAAACAAAATCTCATTACCCAGATTTCTTTAGAGAACTGAGCAGATTGGCTGCTTACTGATGTTGCCATCTTCTAGAAACGTTTAACCCTCTTTTTCTGCTGTCATCATTTTTTTTCGAACTGCTCACATGGAAAACTAATAGACACAACAAATATATATATAGTTTTGAGAGCCATTTAACTCACTACTTTGAATGTATAATCTGCCTTCTCAAGTACAATACAAAATGTTTGTAACTTGTTCATGCTTATCATTTATTGTTAATTTTACAACTGAAATAAAAAAAAAATGAAGATAGACTCAGGACATTATGAGCAAAATGTTGCCAAGGTGGCAAATGACAAAAAAAAATATAAAATTGATGGTCAAAGTTAAAATAAAGTTATTTATATGACAGAGGAAAATTGAGGGCTAAACCTGCATCTAACTGTCTCAGCAGCTGCACACACTCACCTGTTATATTACTCGATGTTTCATTTTGTTTAAGGCTTTTCTCTGTATGGGTACTATGTGCTATATTGTGATTTGAGTTCTTCATCAGCAGATAGGAGTCCACCTGCTTTTGTGTCGCATCACCCGCATTAAGCAGGGCTGTCGTCTTCAGTTTTGTAGTGCTGAGTCTTGGAAAAGTAGCTGCATTCCTGAGTGCTACCAACGTGTTTGACGTGGGTGTTTCTGTTGTCTTTTTGTGTGTAGTCAGTTTGCCTGGTAATCCATCGGTAGTTGTTTTCATACGAGATTCTCTTATTTGTTTCAAACAGCTTTTACAACGTGACTGAAAAGCCTCTCCCCTCACACGCAACCTGTGTCCACAACAGCGACTTTTCTTGGTGACTTCTTTGTGACTTTTGCTGGTTTTGGTCACTGCTGTAAAGGCCATTGTTTGGTGCAGCTGATGATCTGTCCTCTGTGTACCTGGTGATGCTGTGGATGAAATCTGTGGAACAGAATTTGAGCGGAGCTGTGGTGAACCACGGCTCCTGATAGGTTGGCTTTTTCCATCTTTTTCTTTATTCAGTAAGCTACTTTTAGGAGCCTTTAAAAGACCTGTTTCCACTGACAAAGCAGCAGTGTGTGCCCTTGCTGTTGGAGGCATTTGTGAAGGTGCTGCTCCATGAAGTTTCTGGTGTCTTCTACATCCTCTCGCTTTTGTCCGTCTGCGGTGGAAAGTGTCTCCTCTGGGTGGGTCTTTGAAGCCACACTGATGCTGAGTTTTAGATGACTTTCTGCGAGGACTTGTCACAGGGCTCGGAGTTACGTGCTGCTCCGCTTTACTTGGTAACCTGTCGCCGTCAGTGTCCACATATTTTTGCTCAAAATTAGAGGTGTTGTAAGGGAGGGGGCTTCTGAAGACAGCATATGGAGCTTCTTTGGCTACTTTGCACCTATAGAGAGTACACGTGTTTGTTAAAACAAAGCAATGGAAAGGAGAACCATTTTCAAAACATGCACAATTTTACTGACCATATTTCTTATTTATTGTGTTTAACTAATAGCAGAGGTTTGCTTTGTATTGCTTTGAGATGTGAGTTACTGTAACTGGAAGATAATTATAGTAATGCAGAGGAAATGAAACAACTGCTCACTTACATGCAAATTTTAAATTAGAGTTATTATACTAGACTTTGTCAATGCAATATCATTAGTGCGAGCCCATGTTTAACCATTAATCATGTCTTGTTTGTAAGACCATTAGTCAGTGAACTGATAGAGAAAGTTGTAGTAAGAAACCAGGGATGTGTCCTTTGGGGTTTTGTGAAGTTTAGCAGAGTTTAAGGCATGTTAATACAAGCTGCAGAAGTGCATACTCAGTGCAACCATAGCTACACTCTTCACAGAACAATCGCCTTTTTTATGGTTCTCAGCAACTGTTGGGTCTAATAATATGTAGTCAAAGTATCAAGCAACAGTGTCTGTGTCTCTCTTACATCCCCCACCAGTACATCTCAGTGCACCGCCTCTGCCGTTTAAGCTCAAAGCAGGGAATCCGGAGGATGTTGAAGAAGCTGTAGCCTACCATATTAGAAATGCTATCATTCATGCCCAGAAGGCACTGTCGAAACCTGGTTAGAGGCAGAAAAAAAAGAACACGGCAAGCCGAGGTTAAAAAAACAACCCAGTCAATAAACACGCAAATGGCAAGCGCTTCCTCATGTTTGACTATTCCGAACATTTTATAACCATATCTGCGTGCTTCTTTGTTATGAACACCAAAAAATACACATGGACCTGTCAGGGCTAGATGTGAGGTGAGAGTAAAACTGACATCGCTGTAATTTTACATAACAGAAGACTGTGTAGAAGGAAAGGAATGCCCTCCAAATACAAAAAAATGCCAAACAGCGTGTTCGCTCTTGACAACGTCAATTTATCTAGAGGGCTGAATGCAGTGATGTATTTATTATCTGTGGATGAACAGTTATATCACATCGCCCTCAGGCACTTCAACTTAAATCGGTTTACATTTACTGGCATTGGGCCAAAATGATATGATGGGAATATTTCTCCAAGTTTATTAATCTAAAGTTTTTAAGAAGGCATTAATACTGATAAATTCAGCCTTCAAGCAAATCTGTCCTTACTTGACTTTCCATGCCAGCCAGAGCAGCATGAGGAGATGTCAGGGGGAAATGTGAATTACTGGTTGCAGGAGTTTCCCTTGCGGCAGTGAATACTTCTCGCTTACTATGTGTTAAGATGCCCGATGGGCGTGTTCTGACGCTCACCTTTGGTCACACTCACAGTGCGAGACGGTGAAGAGGTTGTGGTTGAAGACTCCATAATTCACCGTGAAGGCTGGGATGATATGCAGGCAGTGGTCGTGCTCACGGCAGCATCTGTCTGCACCCTCAAACATCCCTGTGCGCAAGAGCAAGATTTGAATTTAATCAC
Source organism: Archocentrus centrarchus (assembly GCF_007364275.1). Taxonomy (NCBI): domain Eukaryota; kingdom Metazoa; phylum Chordata; class Actinopteri; order Cichliformes; family Cichlidae; genus Archocentrus; species Archocentrus centrarchus. Next base: position 20,458,997 of record NC_044354.1, read on the forward strand.
ACATCAAAGGGCGCTTTGCTTGGAAGCAAAGCGTTTTCAAGCAAAGATCACTCGCCTGATTTGAAATCAAAAGCTGCTGACTTCAAAGACAGTTATCTGAAAATTAAAAATGTATGGGTTGCAAAACCAAAAAAAAAAAGCCTACTGAGGCACAACGTTTTGATGTGACTACCACGTAAAAATGTAAAGCACCTTTTTTGGGGGGCTGGGGTGGCTGTATCACTTTTTAGAATAAAAAAAGGAAATAGAATAAAAAAATTCCATATTGTTTTCCATATTGCTATATTGGCCAGAGCCAGTGGGCACCTAGGGGTGGCCGTGGTCACTACACGGCTAAAAGTTGCCCGTCACCAGCACTGTGAAGCTGCTCTGCTGGATAAACTATGAGATGGCACTACTTCAAAATTAATTAAATAAAGTGACCCCTTTTGAATAAGGTATTAGCCAAAACTAGCTTTCATTGGCATATACTGGACAGTGTATAGGCCAATATTGATAGATAATATCAGCCGACCTATATGTCTCATGATGTAAGTTTCATTTTATTCTCATTTCTCTTCAAGTTTGTGCAATAACAGCGCAATGTTAAATATATTTAAATGAGAAAATTGACACTTTTTAAATTTCCTTATCCTTTCTTTAGACTCTGTAAAATGCTAAAACTAAACTAAATAGACATTTATTTCAGTTCAACTTATTTAAAACTCATTAAAATGTATCAGTAAAATTACATTTAACTATTTAACACTAGAACTTGCAGAATTTTAGAACTACCATAGGTGGTCATTGTGACTGCCATACATTATTTGCTTAAATTTATAATAAATTAAGAATACATGGATCTGTAATGTTACCGATCAGCTAAAGCTGGTCGTGGTAAGGATCAGTAGTGGGAACACAGGTCTGTGTAGAGTCATCCAGGTCATGGTATTCTCAACAGCTAGAAAAAAGCTGAGTGGACTTCTTTAAATTTTTTTGAAGCCGGTTCCCCTCTTATCCAAGAAGCTTCTTCAGCCAAAAGGTGGAGAACCCCAGGTATTTAAACCCTAGCGGGAGTGGGAACCATTGACGCATTATTATTCATGTGCCGTTGCACATAAGCTAAGGTGTAAAAAAATAGATGTGGGTCATTACAACCAGGCTTTTCAGGTGGAATCCACCCCCCCACCCCGTGTGACACCCCACCACCGCCACCTTATTTCAGGTGACCTATTGAGGTGTGACTGGGGGTTGAGGTACCTGAGGAGGGATCTCAAGACTGCATTGTAGGTAGCTGAGAACTGTTGTTGTAAGCCACCATCTCTGTTCGGTGATGGCTGTTCACAGTGGACACTGATGGCTTCTTTTACTCCTCTTTCAAACTATCCCGCCTTTGTGGAGTGGCTGTTTAGGTTCTCCAACGTAGAGGTCCGAGCACTCCTCGCTGCACTGCACAGCATACACTATGTTGCTGAGCTTGTGTTTGGGAGTTTTGTCCGTGGGACCAATTTTTGTCTTAGAGTGTGGCTGAGATGTCATGCTTGGAGAAAATTCTCCTGAATTTCTCTGACAAACCTGCTACATAAGAGATGTTGCTCCACTTGTCATTCTCTTTTTCCCCTTGTTGTGTCTGACTTTCTTTTCTGTGCATCTTCACTGATTTGATGAAGGCCCAGCTGGGATAACCACATCTTTTGAGGATGCCACTGTTCACATTTTGGACCGAGAACAAAGATGGTTTTAAAGAGGAGTGAAAGAGGCCATCTATGTCCACTGTGAATGACCATCATTGAATAGAGGTGTGGCTTATGACACCAGCTGTCAGCTTCCTACAATACAATCTAGAGCAGGGCTCTTCAACTCCAGGCCTCGAGAGCCCCTGTACTGCAGGTTTTAGATGTGTCCCTGATCCAACACGCCTGAATCAAATGGCTGAATTACCTCCTCAGTATGCAGTCAAGTTCTCCAGAGTCCTGCTAACGACTTCTATATTTGACTCAGGTGTGTTGAAGCAGAGACACATCTAAAACCTGCAGGACAGGGGCTCTCGAGGCCTGGAGTTGAAGAGCCCTGGTCTAGAGATCTCTTCCAGGTGTCTCAAACCCCACTCACACCTTACTAGTAGGCTGGCCCTCTGTGGTAGGTTTTCACAATGACCTCCAAAGCGGCCATCCCCACTAGAGTTTAAATACCTGGGACTCTCCACCTTTTGGTTTTAGAACTAAAGAAGCCTCTTGGATAAGCGGTGAAATGTCTTCAGAAAAAATCCAGTCATCTTTTTTTCAAGTTCTTGAGAATACCAGGAATGACACTTTGCCCATCAACAGCAAGTGGGAGCTATCAGGGATCAAAAAGCTTCCAGTTTCACCAAATTACACTGTATATGCATGTGGTCAATATGACTGCTATGACCGTGGCCTGACCATCTTTATTTGACTGGTAACATTACAGATCCATGTATTCTTTGATCTTTTATTGATTACAAATTATATTTAAACATATCATATTTATTTATTATAAATTTATGTAAATAATGTATTGCGGTCAGAATGACTGCCTATGAGAGTTCTAGGTAGAAACATTCATAACTCTCTTGTGTCCTGTAATTTTAATAAAATGACTATATTAGATTACAATATACACGTATTTAGGAAAAGTCAGGGTCCTATAGTTACATGGGGTTTATAGCGACAAAGATATTACACTGCAAATTTTAAAAAAAGGAAAAAAAGGTGAAAATGACCACTTTGGGAGTTCTAGTGTTAAATCCTTATTTTGATATCGCTCCAAACAAATGGCCCACTGTCTCTGATGTGTTGTCTGGTGTGAGATGTGCGGATAATTTAATAACAAGAAGCTTTAGAGGTTTGGACTTTAAACATTCTTTCAGAGGACCCAGCTAAGCTTACAGGAAGCCTTTCAAATACTGTACCACGGAACAGCGACTGTTGTACTCATTAACAATCCCTTACCACAAAAGTATTTGAACACCTCAAACAGGCCAAATTATATTTTATAAACTTACGAACTAGAATTCAACACTCTCACCTAATTCTTCATATCCGCCCGCTGTGCTTCCACTGCCGCACCACAGCGTGCCCGGCAGGATCCAGGCGCGTTTTCTCCGAGCTTTTCTCTCCGTGTCATCGCTTCTTGTTCGCCTGGTAACCCTTGACGCACTGGAGGATGCAAGAAGCGCGCAGTCGGCTTTCTGCAGCGCCAACAATATGCCGCTGATATTAAACCTCCCGCTGATCTCTTGACCACGTGGGTCGCTTCTCTTGCAGAGAGTGTGATATCTTTCCGTAATTTGTGGACTGGAATCTACTCTGCATGTTACCAGTCTCATATCATGGGACCACATGGTGAGGTACAGGGAGCGCACGCCGACTGTGTCCTCGCGCAGAAAGGAAATGCGAGTCTGTCCGCTGCCGCGAATCGCTGTGAAACAGGAGAGACCCGGTCCGATCATATCTAGTGCTTTTGATAAAATTAGCGCTGATAAGCCGTAAAAAACTTGAAGTACACATGCGCTTTTCATCTCAAAGTATGTGTCTGTAATCGGTCCTGTTTAAGACAAGTTGAAGTTTTAAACCGTTGTGTTTTCTCCAAATTAATTCTGACACGAGTGTATTTGAACTGCTGAAAGGCCTTCTGTCTCTGAAAAAACCAATGAGAAGGAAAGTTGAAGTTCAGACTTTATATTCCCCCCGTCGATGCGGAGAAATTTGACACTCAATTTTGTGCATGCCTGTGAGGGTGTGTACTTGCCCAACTATCTTAGTGAGGACCACATACCGTTTACACCATTGGGGTGGGAACACTTTGGAAAAGTGAAGACCCTATGTGTGTACATTGTGTACATCTATGGTCATAAAGACTTGATTTGACCTTTTTGAAGGTTAAGACTTGGTTTGGTTTATTGTTAGAATTTAGGTTGGGGTGGGGTGCTTGCTTGGTGGAGCAGGTAGACCATGCTGAAAGGCTGCAGGGGCCTGGGTTCGACTCTGCCCCAGTCTCCTGAATGTAATTCCCCTTTGCTCTCTCCTTACTTTCCTGCCTAACCTCTACTACTGTCCTAAGCAGCAAAAACAAAAGTAGGAATTGTGACTGTTTTTTTTTTCTTTACAGTTTTCAGGAATAAAACAAAGATCTCTCAAGAAGTCTCTCTTGCAAATGAGACACTGAGTCTCAGTGGAACTACCTGTATAAATAAAGGTTAAATTAAAAAAAAACAACAACAACAAAAAAAAAAACCCCAGATGAACTGGCTGAAAAAAAAAAAAAAAAACAAACAAAAAAAAACAACCCTGTCCAATTATTCACCGTGATGCACCTCTAGTTTTATCCTTTCAAGTTTCTTATTTTTGTTCATTTATTACCCCCATACGACCAGAGCATCTTTCCTCTTGATACCAAAAAGTATTTTCCACACCAAGAGGCTTGTTTTTTTTTTTTCCTTAGACTTTATTCATCTGTGTAAACTCTCTGCAAAATCTTTACATGCAAATTTATTTGCAAACATACATCTTTCCATTGCATGCACTATCTATGTACAAATACAGAGATTAAAGAAGAAACATTCCACTGAACTGGCTGAATTAAGTAGAAGACAGGTATGGGTTTAGCTCAGGAGAAAGCCTGTTTTGTTTTTTGTTTGTTTGTTTTGCTTTTTAAAACAGCAAAAGTTGATGTCATCTGATGATCACTGTAGCTGAAATAGCACAATGTAGGACTGGAGGGTGTCTGTATAGCTGCCACAAGGGGGCAGAGTGGTTTTACAGAGAAAACAAGACACTGAAAGAGTTTATGTACAGGACCTCTCATTCAAAGTATAAGATTAATGTCATAGTCTGCTACTGATAGAGTTGGACAGGGTCATATTCTGATGTGCTCAGCTGATTATTAGTCTATCCCATGGATGCTAACAAACCAGTTTACTCAGATTACACCATAGTCATTATAGTCATGCAGAATGTGGCCTCTTGTATATAAAGTATTAATAGGAATGTTGTGGGGAAGTGTAAACATTAATGGAATTACAATAGCATTTATTTCTTACAAAGTTTATATATATATATATATCTTGAACCACAAGACATTTCATGCATAGAATCTTTTTGTTTTAGTCTTTGTTATGACATTGGAATAACTTGCGGACAGCTGTATAAATTGAGGTCGATCCACTTTGTAAGGTGTGCTTTCCTTGGTTTGCTGTGATTAGTGAACAAACACACACTAAAGCCTTGAATGATTGGGGTGTGGGCAGAGGGGAAAGGGGCCCTGCTTTGTGCAAAGGGTGCATTGGGGGTAAAAGCAGGCCATGACTGCCCCAGGCACGCAAGAGTCACAAGCACAGTGCATGCAGGTAAAGCTGCACATACTAATGACATAACCTGTCCATCCGTCTCTCCTTGTTAAACGGAGCAGCCAAATTTGTTAGGGAAAGCTGTAAGAAACCTGACTGTGTGCATTCGATGTAAACACTGCAATAGAAAACCTCTGAGGTGTCAGAGTGAACCACAAGCTTCAGAGGAATAGAGGTAGCAGGATGAGATTCATTTTTTTTTCCTGCCAGTTCTTACCGCAACAAAGAAATTAACTGGAAAATGAACATTGCAGTTCATTTTTCAGCTTCTCTAAATGCACAGTTAATACTTCTCACAAACTCAGAGTTCACAGTTTAAATAACCATACAGGAAGAAAAAAAAAAACTCCTGTTAAACTAAGTGTGCTCTATCTTTAAATCACAAATTAACAGCAACTGATTAAAGATTGATCTAGCTCACGGTCCACTGACTTATGAATCATCTGTAGTATCAGACGTCTATGCTAACCTGAGCAATGTATCAGTATGTAAACATTTCTTCATGGAAATATACAATATGTTGAGAAAGTTAAAGTATTTGAAGGTGCAGCTGCATGTTGTCTTGTGTGTGGCGTGGCATGCTTATACAGTTCAAGTATTACACTATAGAATGATGTCATCACATGAGAAAGTAAAAATAATACCTTTACATGAATTTTAGGCGTGCGCTCGAGCGAGCCTTTTTTTAAGCTTGAACAAAGGTTCTGACCTCAGAAGCATATTGCTTTTCATGTTCTGTGCAAGTCAAACATTATTTTTCCTTTGCAAAGAACGTGTCAAGTTCAGCACAATGTGTAATATCGCTGACGGGCAAGATGGCCTTTGTGCAGCTGTTTGCTGACAGATGTCTTGGCTACATTAATGAAATCTCTAATTCATTTATGCCACGATTTGTGCCAGAGGCAGATTAAGCATCAATGCAGGCAGAGAAATTGTTTAGAAGGAAAAAGGACAGAAGAGTATAGTAAATCAGGGGAGAGGACAACTGGGAGCAGTGAATAAAGATTAAATAATAAACAAGATGGTTAAAAAAAAAACATAAGTTGTTCAGGAGATAAATGCAAGCCAACTAGGAGGGGCAATATGCGTACATGCTGTATGGTGCAGTGAGGCAAGTGGTTAATCACTAGCGACGTGATTCTCATTGTACAAAGTGTGCCAGCGCTCGATCTTCTTGTCTTTGTTCTTCAAACACTCATACCAGTGCTTCAGCCTCTCTCCCTTGGCAGTAATACCCAACTGACACCCACCTGTTAGGAGGGAAAGGGGGACAGGTGTGAAAGGCAAGCGGAGAACAGGTGAGAATGTGACGTCTGCAGCATCAAAACAGTGAAACTGATCAAATATTTACCTATGTAGTCATTGGACTTCCCAATATCATAATCCCACACGGAGATATCTAGTGTCTTCTTGGCCAGTTCACTATGCTTGATGTCGAAGCCGAATTCCTGAAATTTGATTGACACATTTGAGACAGCCCCTGGCTTTTTTTTTTTTTTTATTTCTGATAAACCAAGTATAAAAGATGGAGGTAGCCTCTAGGTCTGCCAATGTGAAAGAGCTTTCAACCTGCAGTTTTTCTAATGGCCAGCAGCTTGCAACAATTAGAAAGTAGTGTAAAAAGAACCATGACACTACAGAAGAAAAACTGAGAAAATGACCAAACTTTTCACCTATTAAAAACCTCAGGAAACACTTTCATAATGGGGTTATTTCATTTACTCAATAGTTTCAAGTGTTATTTAATACAGCATGAATTTCACTTGGTGAATTATGGTCGTATTTAGAGTACAATAAATAATAAAGCAGGATGTGATTTTGAGCGTAGCTACCTTGTGATTGACAAGTGGCTATAGTTCAAATAAGCATTCGTCCTGGTTTCAGATGTATGTAATGGTAAAAATATATATATCTATATATTTTATTCTATCTGACTTCACAAACCAATGAATGAAGTCATGGTGGCTGCATTGATCTTTGGTTGCACAGAGTATGACCACAGTGATGTGATATTAACTAGTGGACAAGCTCATTTTTATTAACTGCAGCCTTTCACCTCGAGTTCTCTTACAAACCTCGTTAAATTCTGGGTTTAAAGTCCTCTTCTTAATTTGTGTTTTGCACTTGCCCTTCTTCCCCATGTCAGGTTTCAGACATCTGTAAAGGGTACATGTGCAAAATTTCATCAGACGTCATGCATTAAGGGTACAGTGCAAGGGTACAAGATGTCAATTTGCTCTACCTACATTTTGACATAAGGGTCGGAGTAGCCATTAGCGTCCATGGCCGCCAGATGGACGCAGCGCACGACGCCTACAATGAGACGGTTCTGCTGGGAGCTGTACAGGAGGGATATCAAAATCCGACCGCGCTCTTCTACCTCTGTACCATCTTTCCCAGGCTAAAACAGAGAGGGGAGGGAAATAGTTCAGTAGGATTCATAATTTGCATAAACTTGTGGGGGAATCCATCATGTTTAGACATGCGTGGAAATAGCATTGCCTCATCTTCATAGAGAGCGATCCCTCTGGCTGCTCCAACTGTTGCAGTTCTCTTCGTCTGCGAGGGGGGAGCGAGATCACAGCAGGTCAAAAAGAGATTCTGACAAATGGAATGAAGACATCTTTGACTATGACTGAGTTTCACTCACAGGAACAACTCTCTCTAAACACACGTTGAAGTTTTTCTTCTGATTCATCTTCAGTTTCTTCAGTGCCACACGGGTTTCCCCGATAAACTCATTATGCCCAAACTTATCTTCATCACAGACAGAGACCCTGTGAATATTTAAAGTAAATCTTAATCATACAGAATGGTATGTCTTTAAATGTAAAGCCAGATTAAGTTAGACATGTGAATCCAGGGCTGCAAAGTAAGAGATTTAAGTGAGACAGTCTGGGGTTTACTATCCACCTGAGGGTCTTACGCTGCATGTCCTCATCTGTCAGGCCGTGGTAGGTGAGCGTCTCATTCCACACAGGGTTGCGGGTGTTTCTCAGCGTCTTTGTGCGCAACTTGTTAGACTGTTGGATTCAAGGTAGATCAGGACAAGGAAATATCATTTTCTAGATACAGTAACTCATCAAGCCAATATTAGGAACCACAAGATGTCAGGCTTGAGCTAGGAGAAAGGTTTCTTATCAAACCAAAGGGTCTGCAATCGCAGCATAACAGTATATTAGGGTTTTAAATCTCTTAAAAGAAGAAAAGGCTTAATATAGGAAAGGTATTTATTTTACCTTACTAGCCCCTGGCAGCAGATGAAGCTTGACATAAGGATCTGCCAGTCCATTTGAGTCCATGGGTTTCAGTCCCTGAGTGGAAACGGGGCAGGGTGTTCACCACATCACAAACGGCAGACAGCAATTAAGCTGTAGTGCCATTCAGGGGCTTTTTAACATGACCCACTTGATTGAAATTGTCCCTTTGTGTGGGAGAATGAGTTAAATAGTGGTACCTTTGCTTTGAGGATGCCACAGTGGAGGCTGCTGCTTTCCTGTTCATAGAGAAGACTGAATTCTAGAGAGCCCAGAGTAGCTGAAAGAGATCCCAGACCACTCATTTACACAAGGCTACAGGGAGACAGCAAGTCTGCTCTTGAATAATTAAGAGTGTAAATATAGAAAAATTCTCCTGTAATTAAACAACACTCAACTTGTAAATTAAAGTGAGACTAAGAGCCAGCCCAGAATGGACTGAAAGGATGGACAGAAGGACTTGATCTTCATCATGAAACATTTTCAGGCTTCTGTTTACCTTATGTAAACAGAAGGACAATCTTATTAAAAATCAGGGAAATATAAAAGGAATCAAATAAACATGCAAGTCTCAAAGGATAAGGGAGGAAAAAAATAAAGACTAACATGCTGCCCACTCAGACTTTCTTTGGATGAATTTTATTGCCAGGCATTGTTACTGAGTGATGGAATAATCAAAATGTCTTAAAAAAAGAATTTCTAAGGGCTGAGATTTACCATCAACCCCCCCCCCCCCCCCCCCCCCCCCAAGTCAATGCTTGGCTATGCTCTGGTTTTTTTTTTCTTTTTTTTGGGAGGGGGGGGGGGGGGGGGGGGCTGACATTGCTTTCAGCTGAATGTGGACATTAGCACGCTAAAATACCATTTACTCTGTTAACGTCATTTAGCACTAAGAACGGCGCAATCTGAAACTTGATTGCAGATCTTAAATCTTCAATCATGAAACAAAGTATTGTTCTTATGGTTCTGAAAAACACATGAATGTCTGGACACAATTTCTTGCTAGTCCATAAAATAGTGTTGGTGTATTTTAGTCTGGACCAAAGCCAACACTGCTATATAATCATGTCACTTTTATGGCTGAAAATAAGCGCCATTGGATTATAATTTATTAAAAGATTAAATATGTATATTCATTTTATCCATTCATCCAGCCATTTTCTTCCGCTTATCCAATTCAGGGTGGCTGGGGTATTCATTTTATTGGTGAGAAATAATAAAAAATCGACATATACCAAAATTAAGTTAAGATATGCCTGAATTGCTGTTACTTGTTAAGTAAAGAAGTTGTATCCAACTGGGCTACATCACATCTCCATAGAGAACAGACACATAACATCATTGCTATTTCTGACATGTTCCCTGCTTACACCTGGGACTCAAACCCACACAAGGGAATCTATAACATGTTAGGCCTCCTGTATCTTAAATTTTTGCACAGCTTAATTGTCCTGGACCTCAATAAAATAAATTAAAACCCAACTCCCCAGAGACAGAATGAGGGCTGTTTGATGCCGCAGGCCAAAATCATGAATGGCAGGTTATCATTCTCATCATTAAAATGGGATATAGGAAAACAACGACTACTGTAGATGCATCACGTCTGATTTAGCTCTAGACATGTTCATCTGCTTTATTTCCTCTGATATTGATTTTCATATTCTGGTCACATATGGTGCTTATCGTTTGTCCTTTTTTAACTCAGCTCAACAGGCACCACCAGGATGATAGTCACCATTTGCTTGGACTATTGGGCAATTTATTAAATGAAGTGCAGATGAATTATCTTATTAGGAGCAAAATAAATTGCAGAAATTGAGCCAAAGGTATGACTCACAAGGCCTGAGGGAAACAGATTTTGTCAGATTAAGGGCATCCAATACTGTAGGCCACATAGAAATAAGTTCTGCCTGATTAAAAAAAAACTCATCTTGTGCTATTTGCTTGAAATGAATGGAGAGAAATCAAACTGTACAGGAAGTGAATTTAAACAAGACACATCAGCCACGTTACTCTATGAGAAGGGTGAGCAGATGGTGTACTCACTGGCTTCATCAGAGTCATAGTCATTGGCTTCCTCCTCCTCCTCAGCTGGGGGAGGTTGCTGTCGAGCAGGAGGAGCACTGTAGGCAGTCGGCTGCCTCCTGTCCTCTCTTACTGCAGGAGGCGCTCTCTGCTCTGGAGGAACTGCACCAGAAGAGTAAGCACCTCCATCTCCAATCACTGAACCTACAACCACATTTAATTGTTTCAGACTGCAAGAAATGACACCACTGGGGGATGTTTCTTTCTGTAAAGACATGAGCAAAGGACTGTGTCTTAGCTGTTTCTCACCCTGCTGGGTCATGTTGGTGGATGCAGCAGGCTGTGGTCTGGAGCTCTGGACAGGCACCATCTTCTTCATCACCACTGGGCTGCCCTGCCCTGCCTCTTCAGGGCCAGCCCCCCCTGTGGCCATGCGCATAACTGGTTTAGGGGCCACAGGTGGGTAACCAGGACGGCCCTGTGGCTCAGGTCCTAAAAATAAGCATGAATCGCATAATCCAGAACTAACATACTGTGCATAGGGGAGAAGTGCATAATAAAACCTCTTCAGGCTTCTACTGCAGTGGAATCTGTAACACTCCCTGGTCTCTCCAGATACTTTTGATGTTGTAGCTCTTGCATTGCACTGGCATTGACCTACATACACTACAACAAGCTGTGGCAGCCAACAACCATACATGCAGCAGCTATGCAGACTGCCTATCTTTTATGGGGAATTCACTCTGCACAGGTAACCACACCGAAAGTGTGAAATGATGCTGTGTGACCCATCAAGCCAGCACCACCTGGAGGCTCATTCCACGCCACAGCATGCAACTTCCGACAGCTTAATTGAGCTCTTCATCCCCCCTCCTCTGCAACAGTGGGCGGCACAGCCAAATTTGGGAAGGAGATAAAAGGTTTGATGGTAGGGAAAAGAGCAATGAAAGGTGGGGTAGCATTATCAGGAAGGCTGATCTAAAGAGACTTAAAAGATGGTGCTTGAAAAAGTCAAACTAAAAACAAACATATTTTTGAAAACAAGAAAAATGATTTAAATACCAATCTAAAAAAATATTCATATAGAGATAATATCCTTTATATCAGCCTTGAGCTGACACTGGTAATTTGATTGATGTTTTATCTGTTTTATCGATGATCAATCAACTAAAATGTATTCATATAACACCTTTCATGAACGTTAGTGGTAGGTAAGCATCTTACTAAGAAAATGAAATTGAAAATACAGCATAAGTGCACTAACAGAGCATCAATAAAATTGAGAGCAATTCAAATAATAATTTTAAAAAAATCAAGTAATACTGAGGAAAATAATGTATAAGCTCTAATCAGTGAATAAAACAATTCTAATGCTAGATAAATTCATGCACTGCTCTCATGCATTACCCCAGCAGTGTCAGGTATCACTGCTGAGTCTGACCATTTGTCACATCACATCTCATGAATGTAACTGAGCTGACAGCAGCTTGACTTGAAATAAGTATGAGAGGAGTGCAACTTAGGCTAAATACCTTTCACTTTCTGAGTGGAAGCTAATTAGCCTGGTTTGATAGCTTCGCACCTGGCTATCATAAAATAGCCAGTGTGGTCAGAAAGGGGTGGAAATGAGGCAGTGGCGCATTATCCAAACAGAATATTTAACAGAATGCTTCCTGTTCACACAGGCTTTCAGATGCCAGGAAGCCACAGGAAAACATCTTCAAATGGCAGATCTAGCTTAAAAGATTTATAGATAATGAAAACTTGCCTGAAATTTGCTGTTCAGAGGCATGAGCCTCATTTTGATTCTGACCTAAGAGGAATATAGTATAGGCCAACTGTTTGTGAAGGCAATCTTAAAAAGTTACACACAAACACACACACACACTATATTGCCAAAAGTATTCATTCATACATCCAAAACATTGAATTCAGGTGTTTCAATCACCTCCGTGGCCACAGGTGTATAAAACTGAGTATCTAGGCATACAGACTGCTTCTGCTAACATTTGTGAAAGGATGGGTCGCTCTCAGGAGCTCTGTGAATTCCAGTGTGGTACCGTGATAGGATGCTACCTGTGCACCAAGTCCAGTCGTGAAAATCCTTCAATACTAAATACAGCCAACTGTTGGTGGTATTATAACAAAGTGGAGGTGACTGCGAATGACAGTAACTGAGCCCCAAATTGTAGGCCATGTAAAATGACAGAGCAGGGGTCAGCGGATGCTGAGATGCATAGTGCGCAGAGGTTGCCAGCTTTCTGCAGCCTCAATCACTCCAGACCTCCAAACTTCATGTGGCTTCAGATTAGATCAAGAACAGTGCGTAGAGAGCTTCACTGAGTGGGTTTCCATGACCAAGGAGCTGCATCAAACCTTAAATCACCAAGTGTAATGCAAAGCGTTGGATGCAGTGGTGCAAAGCACACCGCCACTGGACTCTAGAGGAGTGGAGATGTGTTCTCTGGAGTGATGAATCACACTTCTTTGTCTGGCAATCTGATGGATGAGTCTGGGTTTGGCAGTTGTCTGACTGCATTGTGCCAAGTGTAACTTTTGGTGGAGGGGGGGATTATGCTGTGGGGTTGTTTTTCAGGAGTTGGGCTCGGCCCCTTAGTTCCAGTGAAAGGAACTCCTAATGCTTCAGCATACAAAGATGTTTTAGACAATTTCATGCTCCCAACATTGCGGGAACAGTTTGGGGGATGGCCCCTTCCTGTTCCAATATGACTGCGCTTAGAGCAGAGACTGTGCAGCGGCCTTTTCATCCAACATCAGTGTCTGACCTCACAAATGCACTGCTGGAAGAATGGTCAAAAATTCCCATAAACACTCCTAAACCTTGTGGAAAGCCTTCCCAGAAGAGTTGAACCAGTTATAGCTGCAAAGGGTGGGCCAACATCATATTAACCTTATGGATTAAGAATGGGATGTCACTCAGGTTCACATGTGAGCCAATACTTTTAGCAACATATGGTGTATATACTTATCTGCACAGTAATAATGTAAATTTTAAAATGACTGGAGAGTAGATTAAACTTGAAGCAAACAGTGTCTACCTGGTGCTTGTTGTTGGGTTACTGTCTCCCTGGCCTCAGAGGGTTTTGGCCTCTGGGGCTCTGCTGCCTCCTGAGCACCAGTCTCTTTTGATTTAGATAATGGCATAGGCGATGGCAGGAAATGCTTGGGGAAACCTTTGAAGAACCACGCACCAGATCTCTTCCACACCTGAGAAAATAGAGAAAGAATATGTTTTACAGACTTTTCCAAAAGATGTTTTTGTTTCTCTCTGTGTAAAGCACTCACCTCTCGCTGCTCTCTGCAGATCTTGCACAGCCACACAGCGCGTGGCCGACTGCCACACTGTGTGCCACACTTGGTACACATGTTCTACACAACAGATTAGAATAAAGATTACCAACCGCTTGCCATTTTCAATGTTATTACAAATATACAGCTGACCTATTGGATTTTCTTAACCTTTAGCGTGAATCGCAGTAGAAGAGCTGACTCATTACTAACCTTTTTGCAGTCCTCACATACCACTGAGCTGACCCCAGGTGAGCCCAGCTGCTCTCCACACAGCAAACAGCGGGACACTCCATCCCCACACACAGTCTTTTTCATGTCATCCAGGCGGTTTATCAAACGCCTGCAGCAGCACAGAGTGAAATTGCACTTAAAATGTCAACAGTTATTATCCCAAGTCGAAAGGTATGTGTGTAATCAGTCTCAGAAGAGAAACTGTTGCATCTTTTTACAAATTCTTACCCAATTCTCTCCTGCTCCATGGCCTCCATTTTCTCAGCCCGGGCGATCACACTGTTTATAATCTCCTTCTCTTCATCGGTGAGGTCTGGACCAGGACCTGGCCCTGGCTGCATGGTCCAGTTGCCCCTGTAAGCCAAACATACTCTGCAGTTGAGGGTGCACCATATGATTTAACTACTCACATCACACATTTACATGCAGACTTCACACAGAGGGATTGGGAAATGAATGAATGAGCATGCATTTACTGCATCAGCACATTGCTGCTTAATGCAATTAGATAGGAGTTTATCTACTTACTGTTCTTTATCACTATGTCACAAATCACATATCAGACAGATGCAGTTGAAAAAAGGAAGGTACAGTTAGGTGTTGATGTTGACATATGAAAGGTTCACTAAAACAAAAAAATGTTCTGAGCATCAGGCTTACCTAGCATGCATGCTCCTCTGTCTGTCATTGGATACCCAGCGATCCGAGCTGCTGCTCATCACTGTGTCTGTCATGCTGCTCTGTTGCAGTCTGCAGGATAGACAGAGACACAGGAAACATGGATAAATTCAGCATGCAGTAGTCAAACAAGCTTTTACTGATGTCATAAAAACTCTCTATTTATATCTTGAATCCACACTTTTACCTTTCCTGTGTCCTTATCTCATGCTTATGCAGCACCAACTTAATTGCCACTGGATTGCTCTTTCATCAAAAAAGTAATTTCCTACAAATGTGTGAGCCAGGACAGAGCCAACATTAAATTGAAAAGTCACCAGTTACATTTCCTTTTAATTTCACAGTGCAGGGTTAATTAAAATGTCCATCATAAGCCAAAAAAAAAAGAGTAGAATCTACAAAACTCAAATATCATTTCCAGAAAAGTAACTTTTAGCTTCTTTATCCACTTGCTTCCAACAATTTGCGTAAGCATGAGAAATATACCAACTTTCAAAGGGATTTGCATTGCCAAATTTACAGCCTAATCAGTATCACGTCCACTTGCCAAGCCTGTTTCAAAATATAGTTCCAGGAATATATTCAAGCAATAAATGCACGCAAGAAAACATTGCAGAAATGCCACAAACAGATCTGTAAAATACAAGCCCAGGCTATGCCGACATAAGTGGCTCCTTAAGGGGGAGAGAAGCTTGCTGGGTATACAGCAAATGGAACAAAGCTTATGACAAAAACAAGGCCTGTTGTACATTATGCAGCAGAGTGAAATGATGCTGAAGTGAGTGTGTCTCGATTGTTTGAATTTATATGCACCTTCAATGTCAGGGCTGTGGAGATAAGGCTGTGCTAATTGGGGGTGGCGAGGTCAATTATTTGAGCAGCTGTTAGTGAAGCCATAAGAATTGCTTCCCATTTATGAGTCTACACAAATCAAAGAAACAGATGGTTACATGCAGCAGGAGTCACTCAATTATGCAACGACACCACAGCTATGACTAAGAGTCTGTTTCTGGTATTTCTGATTTGTCACTGTGTGTCGGTTTAATGTTTTTTGACTGTTTATTTAAAGTTATCAACTCCTCCGACCCCGGGGATGTTGGTGGAACTGGGTACAGAGGTGGGTGTTGTGACGGTAGGGGAGACTTTCTTACAAAACTTCTGTTGGATCTTATTGCCGCTCCATGAAGTGGAATCTGAACTAGACTGTTTATAGGCAAGGAGGGAGTCACTTTTGCAGAGGAGGATGCTAAGGATGGCTGTGTCATCAGAGTATTTAAAGTAAATGTCAGCTTTTGCAGTCACTGTTGTGCGTGGTGCAAAAAACAAAACAAAAAAAATCAAAAAACAAAAACCAAGCAGACAGCAGAGCCGAGTGCTAATGATGACAGTGGGAAACAGTGAGTGCCTCATCCATCCATATGATACACCAGCAATGTAATTTAATCTCAGACTGACATGGTAAAGATAATACAACAGCGTCGACAGAAATCACTGAGGCAATTGCCTTATTGTGTGTGTGTGTGTGTGTGTGTGTGTGTGTGTGTGTGTGTGTGTGTGTGTGTGTGTGTGTGTGTGTGTGTGTGTGTGTGTGTGTGTGTGTGTGTGTGCGTGCGTGTGTGTGTGTGTGGGCACAACTGACTAAGGGCTATATCAAGACTCTGCCAGACAATACATAGAGCGATGTTGGAACCGCAGTGTATGTCATGAGGAAACGTACCAGCATACAGAGAAGACTGGCAGGCTCTAAACAGGAGCAACAAGAGGAACTAAAACCCTTTCTTGTGCTTCAGATACCAAGAGTTGTGCTGGTGCCAGATGAGGAGAGTGCATATACTACAACCTTGTGGTTAAAACAGTTGAGGTGGTGTATTAACTAAAAGCATCTGGTGGAAATCTGACATCTATTTAGATTAAATTAAGAAACATGATTGGTTAAAAAAGAGAGACTAGGTCAAATTCTTCAGATGTAAAGATGTGGTGTTTGTATGATTGTATCTGTGATAGCAAACAATTTTACTCAGTTATTATTCTAAATATATACTGCTCAAAAAAAATGAAGGAAACATCAGATTTTAATGGGGGAAAAAATCATGCTGGATATCTATACTCATGGACTGAGTAATGTGTTAGGAACAAAAGGATTCCACATCATTTGATGGAAATGAAAATTATTATCCTACAGAGGGCTAAACTCAGACACCCCAAAAATTAAAGCCAAAAATGATGCAGCAGGCTCATTTTGCCTGAATTTCATTGCAGCAAATTATTCTGAATATATACTGCTCAAAAAAATTAAAGAAACATTTTGAAAACATCAAAATAAATCAAAATGGTACTCGGTAGTTTGTATGGCACCCCTGTGCTTGTGTGTATGCCTGACAATGTCGGAGCATGCTCCTAATAAGATGGATGGTGTCCTGTGGGATCTCCTCCCAGATCTGGACCAGGGCATTACTTGAGTTCCAGTCTGAGGTGCAACCTGGTGCCATCGCATGGACCAAAAAATAATGTCCCATACATGTTCTGTTGGATTTAGGTGAGCGTGGGAGCAGGCAGTGGTATCAATTTCTTCATCCTCCAGGAACTGCCTGCATACTCTTGCCCAATTAAGCCGGGCATTTTTGTGCACCAGGAGGAACCCGGGACCCACTTCACCAATGTAGGGTCTGACAGTGGGTCCAAGGATTTCATCCTGATTGTTAATTATAGTCAGGGTGCCATTGCCTAACTTGCCTAACCTGGCAAACCCACCATTAAACCAGTCATGCTGAACGACATTACAAGCACGTCCTCCGCGTGTAAAACCATTCCTGTTTTAGGGGTTGTCTCATTGTTGCCCCTCTAGTGCATCTGTTGTTAATCCTACAACAGATGCACTAATTTGGCCTGAGCAACTTCTGAGCAGCTAAAATCCGATATCAAGGAAGATTTGAAAACATTCAGATTTTTCAAATTATGGCTACTGATCACCACTGTCCCCAAGCTGCTGAGTGTTTTAAAACATCAGGTGATGCAACACAGTGATAATGTTGTCCCCATTAAAACTCTTTTTTCCAGTGTGTTGCTGGTATCAAATTCAAAATGAGCAAACAATATTTCAAAAATAATCAAATGTGAACATTTGATGTGTTGCCTTTTAACTATTAAAACCTCATTATAGACTATTAAATTATTTGTAATCTGTTGGAATCCTTATATATACATATATATATATATATATATATATATATATATATATATATATATATATATATATATATATATATATATATATATATATATATATATATATATATATATATATATATATATATATATATATATATTATAACCACTTTTTTGGTAATGAGGTTTTATATGTGGTGAAGAGATATAGTAGAAAATGTGCAAAAAGAAATCACTGTGTCACTTGTCTTCAGCATTTCACAGCAGTAAAATCCAGCACTGTAGAACCTTGGCGAGAGTAAAAGCTGTAGCAAAAGGGAGGGGTGCACCACTGTGTCCCTCATTCAGCTGCTCATATTATGCTGCGTAATGTCAGGCTACGTCCCTTTTGAGGTCTAATCTGTTATGTCTGCCTGCGGGATTCACAGGAAACCAAAAAAATTTGCTGCGCTATCAATAGACACTCCAGGTGTGAGCTTTTCCTTCTGATGCAGCAGCTGCATCTAGCCAACACTAGCAGCACAGTCCTCGGGGAGACTGGTCTTTTTCCACTTTTTCAGATGCAGACTGACAGATCAGACAAAACTCTGACCGCACAGTGTATTTTATATACAGTGACGCTCTCAAGTGTGACCCTCCTTCGCTTGCCAAAATTAATTACGCCACTTTTGTCAAACATTATAGTCCTGCAGAGGTGGATGGAGACAGATGGGTGGCTGCAGACTTGTGCGAGTTAATGACTGACTCAGACTAGCTCAAGCTCTCTGCTTGGGGTAGATATTGCTGCTTCACAGTAGTGGGTTCTTTACTGAAGTGACAATCCAATTAGCATTCAGAAGATAGTCTAAAGGATCATATACGCATAAAGAACTGTCACTATAGGCTGCATTGCTTCAGACTTTGGAAAGTACTGCTGTTTCATCTATTGTAATGAGACAGTTTAAATTCTCTCAAAAGGTTTTAAATGTACTTGAAGAAACTGAAATGAAAATTATATCCAAGACCAATTATTATGCCATATTATGCCATACTGGGCCTTGTTTCTGCAATTTTCTGTACTCCTGAGGTTATAAATCCAACTATTTTGCATCACATGTTTGTCGGACTCGGCGCAACTTGTATGTGTTTTCAGCCCGTATAAGGTGACTCAGTCAGGTGGTGGATTCTATGGGGAGAAGCACATATTCTCTGTTATTTATTTTTAAAAAATGCTGCAAAAATGTTATGAAACCTTTACAATGATGCTCATATAGTGATGCCTGGGAACTGTTCAAATGACCACAATACAGCAGGAATAGCTGGTAACAGATCATATGTGACATGACAGCAGGAAAGACCAGAGGGAGAGCATTGACTCAAGCCTGATCACCATAAGTCATAGACACAGCGGGATCTCTCTATATAGAGAATTTCACATGGGGGTGGAGAGGACCGATTTAGAAACCTGTGTCTCCTCCTCTGGGCCTGACAGAATAGTCAATACAGATCTGCATGTGTACATCTTCAGGGGTCTATGTACACACGACTCCCTGAGCACAACCTAAACATTCTGCACCCGCTGTTAGCAAACACGGCTACCCATTCTGCTTGTACACTTGAAGAAAATCATCAGCAAGAGTAACCCATTTCAAGTCTTGTCAGGCACTTGCACAGATTAATGTTGTTATATATCTTTCAATACCAGGAGTATGACTCATTACTGCAGAACATATGACTGGAAAACAAATAGACTGGGAAAAAAAGCACCTTGTTACAGTAAGGGCTTGAGTTTTCCGTACTTGTGGAAGGGACAGCTGAAGAAAACAGGCAGTGACAACAAGTCAGTGGGGCATCTTTGGACTTATTCAGCATGGACCACTGTAAAAGGAGGTGGAGGGATAGAGCGACGCGACCTCCTGCAGTGAAATCGGCAAACAAAAGCAAGGATTTACTCAACTAATATTTAAGCACGTTGTCCTCTAACAGAAAGCCAAATTAGTAAACTGACATTTATCATCATTTATTAAAGCGATACGGTTTCCAACTCTGTTTTAATAAAGCAGGCAGATTAAATAATGAAAATTACTGCCAAATACAACCCTGAAATAAATGATTATTTTACTCAAAACTTGAAAGAGGACAACTCTCTGCACCATAACCAGCGGCTTCGTTAATCGTCTGACATCCTGCTATTTGTCCTACTTATAAATGTATTGAATATAATGACACTGAAACACTATGAGGTACTACACTTGAATTCCAGGGCAACAATTCCCTCGCCATCCTCCACGAAGGATATTTGTAAAATGGGTTAATGAGAATCAGAGATCAATGCAGAGTTGCACAATTGGTTTCTCTTTGATTTATATTTCATGTGTTTGCATTTTGTTGCCTCAAAAACTTTCAAATGTAGAATGGAGGTTAACTTAATAGTCTTAGGTCATCAGCACCCAAATATTCTCCAATAAAGCTAACGGCTGGCCAGCACAGAGCGTCTGTGGGCTCACATCAGGACATTCTTGCAAACCTTTTATTGTTAACCAGGTCCAAGAGCTGATCGTCACGTAAAAACAGCATATCGACTGTGCCAGTGATTTAATAATCCTGGTGAAACCAAGCACATATTTCAGGTTGCTGTGACCAATATTATTCACTTGGCTATAACACACTGTGCTGCTTTCCACTAAAGACCCAATAAACTTGCAGACCCACACAATTTTTCACCTGTGCTGTGAGAAACAAGCTCACAGACAACATTTGTTTTAATCTGCCATCACAGGCACACGCTGCATCGTGAGACTATGACCAACACAGCTGCACAAAGAAAGATTTGTCCATCCAAAAATATTGATTATTGATTAATGCGATGTTGCTACACAGTAAACAAAATGGTGCAATACAAAATGCAACAAAGGTGAAAAACTATACAAATGCTTTCACGTTTAAATTTAAAAATTGCAAAAAAAAAAAAAGAAAGAAGTACTTAAGGCAGAGTTTTAAGACGTGACAAAACATATTTTACTTCATCCTAATTTTTCCTCCTCTACCATCTGGTCTGGCAGTAACTCAGACTGTGTTATGTATTCTGAAAGAGAACACAAACAGGAGCATCTTGGTTGGCCTACAGTTTTAGCTCCAGTCCTGTGGTGATCTGGAACATCGTGCCTTCTTTTTTAATTCACTTCCTCACACACGGACTTATTTGAGAGCCAATTGCTAATTAAATCCAGCAAAGTAAAACATTTTGGACAGACGGAAGGCTCTAGTAAGCAGTATTACAAGCATATTGGTGAAATACTATCAGAACCTGAGAACTAACCACTTACTGATGAATATAAATATGAGATTTGAGTGATGTAATGCTAAATAACATGTACTTTTGGGAAATGATGGATGGTCTATAAAAGCAAGGCTATACATGAGTCATCTGCAGACCTTCACTCAAATTTTCTTCAAAACATGAACTACTTGACTACACTGCGACTCACTCGTAGGCTACATGTCATCAGAAAGTACAATCAGCTGCTCCTTCGCAGTCAGTGACATCTGTGGCCCCGTGGTTGGCAGAAATTGGAGGCCTTTTTTTATAGGCATTAAAATGTCCTGTCTTACACTGTTGATTAGGCTATAAACACAAGATTGGAGTACACTAACAACACTAACAAGGAAAAAGATTGAAGAAGGAACACCTTTAATCCCAAAGTAAAGAGGAAGAGTCATAATGTGCTCCAGTAATTCACATCATGCAATTACAGCTTATATCTGCATATTGTAGTTTGGAAGCCAGGACACCCACTGTAGCCCAGATCTCAGTAACTTTAAGATTTATAGTGATAAACAAAAACTCATGATTTCAACAGGATGACTAGTGATTTGAAGATCCGCTCATTTTATCTGCAGTTTAAACAGCTGGCTTCTCACCTGAAATTTCTCAGTGTCTGTTCAACTGACTGACACATTTTTTAAGGATATCCATTGTTTCCAATCAGTTATAAATGATTTCAATGGTGCTCCAGCTTAAAAATTAAGTCAGCAAAAGAACAATGAAGCCCAGGCCCCAAAAACTGTAGTTCATCAAATGGCCACTTGAGGCTAGTTGAAAATAAAATAAATAAATATGTTTACACCCTGGTCTCTGCAGCTAGATCACATTCAGGAGGCTTCTACAGGTTGTTGATATAACCTACTTACTCAGTAAGTATATTTTGCTTTAAGCCTGTTGCAAGCCTAAAACCAGCATTTTTTTCTTTAACATGCCACTGACTGTTCAGCCCATTGCCATGACCCAACTTTTTGTCCGAGCAGCCCATGACACTGGTATATCATCACCCTCCTAAAATAATGGCCTAAGTCTTTTTCAGGTTTTTCAGAAAAGACAAAAAATGAATCAAATATTGAAAATTGATGATTTAGGCAAAAATTAAATTTTTATATAAAAAAAATGTCTTACGCCATTATTTTAGGAGGGTGATGATTTACAAACTTGAGTAAAATGTCTTGACTTTTTGTGTGTTGTGGTACACACATGCATTTTCCCTCACTCTACTTAAAGTGTAATAACCCCGCCTGACTAGGCCTTTGTTTTAATTTGAATGTCATGCTAAACTCTTACCACACTAACATGCTTAACATGGGAAAACTTTAGTCCTGCGAAAAAGAAGGTTTTTCCTGTGAAAACTTAGTACCACCATGATTCATTAGCTTGTAGAACCACCTGTAACAGCAATAATTTGAAGTAATTGTTTTCTGTTTGACTTTTTCAGTCTCTCACCTCACTGTGAGAATTCTGGCACATTCTTCTTTACAACATTGCTTCAGCGCATTGAGGTTTGTGGGAAGTCATTTATTCACAGCTATCTTAAGGTCCTGCTACAGCAGGTTGAGGTCTGGACTTTGACTGGCCCATTGCAGCACCTTGATTCTTTTCTTTTTTCAGCCACACTTTGGTATACAGAAGAGTTTATGGTTGACTAAATGCCTGCAAGGTGCCCAGGTCCTGTAGATGAAAAACATGTCCAAAACATCACCTCTCTACCACTGTGCTTGATGGCTGATATGACGTGCTGTGCTTGGTTTTTGCCAGAAGTTGTGCTGTGTATTTTAGTCAGACATCACCTCTTTGGTTTCATCTGTCCAAAGGGCATTGTTCCAGAAGTCTTGAGGTTTGTTCAGATGCAACTTTGCAAACCGAGGCAGTGCTGCCATGTTCTTTGCAGAGAGAAGAGGAGTTCTCCTTTCGAACCTTCCAAACAAGCCATTCTTGTCCAGTCTTTTTCTAAGCGTACTCTCTAGAACTTTAACATTTAGCGTGCTAACTGAGGTAGAGTCTGAGAGGGAGCTCTTTGGTTTTTTGCAGTTTCTTTGAGTATTGCATGGTGTGACTTTGGGGCGCATTTGCTCAAAGCTCCACTCTTGGGAAAATTTTGTTAACACAGACCTGAAAACTGCCAAAACTTCTGCTGCATTTGATCAGAAGCACCTGGCTGCTACTTACCCTTTTAATTCCTATGGAAACAGTAAGGACATACTTAGTTTACCTTAGGAGCACATAGAGTCCTACAAAACCTTTATTTTTTGCATGACTGTATATCTGCTAAACAGCAACATGGCGGCAAGCTGGCTCATTATTTTGATTGCATGGTGTTGCCTGACTGTATACTCTTTTATTTCAAAGAAAGCGTCAAATTCATCTTTTCAGTTGTACTCTGTATATCTGACAGTTATTGGCAGCATTAAAATGGAACACTGATTTCTCCGGTTTTATCAAAAGAAACATATCATTATACATTGCTGGAGGTAAAATAAACAGTAACACCAAATTTCATGATAATTTGGATTTATAGCTTAACAGATTAATTCTTAAACACTTGTCTCACAGAGTGAGTGGTGAGAGGGAAGGAACCACCAAAAATACACGAGGTAGCCACACACTCCCAGTTGCATGGCACAACTCCATCCATCCTCCACAGAGGAGCGTGAGATGCCAGGATTGCAACACACTGAAGCGTGGACCTGGGCAACACTATAAAGCACTGCACCGTGAAATGTTCCACGGCAAGAGGAACACATCACTCACCATTTCTTAATTATTTACAAGTCCCATCCCCATTGCCATTCACTTTGTGTAAGTCCTCTCCTTAAGGCATTAGTGCACGCTTTATGCTCTGACCACTACTAAACATGGATTTGAGGAGAAACAGATCACATCGGGTGGAACAGATTGAGAAACTCTGTTGAGGGCAACAGTATGGATGTTAGTCTTTTAGGTCTGTCGCATTGACAAATTATCCACGCTTTCACTCAGACAATGGCGCTGACAGGGACCATCTGCAGAACCATCTGTGAGGACTCTTCACCTCTCAAATGTGAGAGTGTTGTACCGTTTTAAATACACACAACTACATCCTCTAGGCAGGCATGGATCCAGGTCCCGCATCGCTGGAGAACAAACAGGAAAAACCATCCAGTGACCAAACAAGCTATCATGCTGATACCCTGCTATAATTGTTGGTGCTATCCAGCGACTAAATCTGGCTGGTGTTGATTTTTTTTTTTTTTAATTCTGAAATCAGAACACGGCACACTGAATTTGCAGTCGACATCCAACAGATCCAAGTAGTCATCCCCAGATTTAGCTGAAAATACCTTCTGACAAACATTTTGGTGTAATTCAGATTAGCACTGTAACAATATCAGCACCAAAATAATTCATAATAGCAATACTACTGTGATATTAATAGAAGATTTGAACACCCCCCCCCCCCTCCCAAACCCCCCCCCCTCCCAAACAAACAAACAAACAAACAAAAGTGCTTGCAGTCAAATTCATCTTTTACTTTGGATTTTGTGGGGGGTTTTTTTTTCTTTTTAAAATGAAATAAACAAATTAGACTCAAAGGCAGGAAAAGTCTGAAACCTTAACTATAGAACTAACAATAAGAAAGCACAGAAAAAAGAACAATTGCACTTAATAAATAAAATCCACAAGGCATAACATCTGCCATCAGTTAAAGTGCAATGCTGCCACCCACTATGTTGAAGTGTCAACCTGATATTTTTTGTGCATTATTAATATTCTATAAATATTTCACATTTTAAACATCACAGTTATCACCAATGCTGGAACATCACAACACTCCTAATATAGCAGAGAATGTTTTTATCAAAGCCTCCTTTTAGAACTCAGTAAACAGATACAGGACGAGGAACACTCGATTACCGGCACTCTAGAAACAGCCTGCAGTGAGTTTCAGATTTGCTTGGCTGATGGTGATTCATCCTTGTATGCCCCAGAAGTAAGAGACTGGACTGGCTGCTGATGCACTGGCCCGCTATGTTCCTTCAGTTTCTTCATATCTCATCTCAGGGGTAACAGATAGCGGTATTAAATGTCTGCTGGTAGTCTTATAAGACAGAACTACATGGTTCATAAGATAAAAGAAAACAAGTCAGATCTCTCTCAGCCTGACTGCTGTTATTCTCTCCCCTGTGAAGATCTGGTTCTGCTGTGGGATATCTGACTCTCCCACTTGTCCCGGTAGCAAACTAGCAGGTACAATGCCCCTGGGTGTTTTTAGCAAATCTGTGTTGGCAAACTGTTCTGGTCTGGAAGCTGCAACACTAAAAACAAGCTTCTGTCCAGCTTTCAAGACAAAAAAACCTGTGTTGGGAAGCTTCCTTTAGGCGTCACTCTGAACCTATGGGTCAAGTCCATTACTGCAGCTACTTCATATACAAAGAGGTGATTAGAATCAGTATAACATAAGGGTCAGGGGTTAGAAAAGGTAGTGGAAAGGCAGAAAAAGGTTTTGAAATGGGTTACTGTTAATTCTGCTTTGGATTTTTAACTCCTCACTCTGCTGGGAGAACTTTGTTAAAAGGCCACATTCATTACCTCTGCTTTCTCCAGTATGCCCCACCATTTAGGCAGCTCTAATCACCACATTCAGATAAGTAAGTGAATCAATTCTTATCCACCCCTGATGAGAATAAGAAGATGAAGCCACACCCCTCTGAAGCTCGGCCACAAATGGCAAAATAAAGTATCTCCTCTATCAGAATTTAAACACAGGACACAAAATCTGCTGAAATTTACAGTAAAAAAGAAATGCGTGATTTAGGTCAGAAGCTGTATGCATAGATGGTGAAAAGCACAGAAAAACATAGAGTCATGCACCTTTACCAACTGTGGCCATGGTAACAGCAAGATCAGAAGATGAGAATGAGAGTGATTAAACTCTATGTGTGTGTGTGTGTGTGTGCGTGTGTGCGTGCATGTGTCTGCATAGTAGACCACACCTGTGCCAGATTTTCAAACCCATGCAGAACAGGTCATTGTTACAAATGACACAATTGAAAAAACAGCATGGTTAAAGAGGAAGACAAGCTGAAGGCATGGGATTATGGGTACGGCCGCCTTGTATGCTTCAGTTTTAAATAATGCATTCAGCATGCAAAACCCTTCATTCCTCCATCTTTTTCTCTTTCACCTTTTCTCTAAACACCCATCATTCCTAGTGCTCTCGTTCTTTTGCTCTTGTTTTATATGGCCAGACCTGACAAAACTGATTTCCCCTCCCCCTTTTTTCTTGCCTAATTTCAGTGTTTCTCTAGAAATCAATGATGGGCTAGCAGTCACACAGAAAAAATACAAAAGACAGGGGACATCAGCATAAGGGTGTCGTCCAATCACTAGCAGGGCTGCTTATGTGCCAGGATGCAACTGCAGATATCTCTCAGACATTTCATTCAGTCTTTTCTCCCCTCCCCCATTTAATCCACATGCTTCAGGTCTGTAGGAGGAGTTGGGAGATGGTGGCACTGGAAGGCAGAGACAGCTTCTTTTCTCTGTCCTCTTTCCATATTACATACATCGGAATAAGAATGAACTGGTCTGACCCATTAAGTCACCTTACAGCACACACCTACACTGCTTTGACATTCCAGGTGTAATAACAGCCTTAGAGTGCCGGATAAGATAACATCACAACAAGTAGGCAACTGAATCACCCGCTCCGTGGCACAGCTGGAGTTGAGAAGCTGCCCTGCCCACATCAGTAATCAGCATCAGGCTGATGCTGATCACTGATGTTTTTCCTCCATAGTCTGCAAGTCTCCAGCGTGCGCTCCTAAAAAAAATCCTGCAGCAACGCCCAGGGACTGCAACCACACGATCTCCCACATGACTTACCAGGTCTGTTTTCTTACATCAGATCTACAACAAGAAAGCACTCGTTTTGCAGGAGTGCAGCCAGCCATCAGTCTTGTTTTATTAAATCTTTAAAAAAAAAAAAAAAAAAAAGGGGGGGGGGCACATAACCCACTGAGCTACACCCAGAGTGTAGCCATTCATGAATAAACTTAGTCCATAATCATAACACCAAAGTAGGCTGTAGTAAATCAGTGCAACAAACCTCTGCATGAATGACAGGAAAAAAAAAATCCTGCAGCAGCATCATGTCTTCAGAAAGATATGTCCCCCCCCAAAAAAACAAAGGATTCAGTCAAATGCCCATTTTTTATAAGTAGTAGCTATACTGTAGGTTAATTAGCAGCACGCATACTGAGTGCACTGCACGCATTCACCAATCTTCCACGTTCATTCAAAAAAACCCTAAATAACTGGCTCATAAAACCCATAATATGTGTTCCAGCAAATTAATAAATACAGGCAATAAAATGTGCTCCCTAGTAAACGATTTCTATCCCCCGTCTCTTCTGAATGAAATGCTGCATTCATTCAACTTGCGTAGGATAAACAGACATTATAATGGACTGTCCAAACGCAGCAATCTCGCAGAAATTTTTAGGGTGAGGATGTAATGTTTGAAAATCCTTCGAAGAAGATCGTACAACCTACCTGAGAATCCAGCCCTGCCTCTCTCGCCTCTCTTTCTCTCTCAGGGAGCTGTCAGGGAATGATGCGGACTAAATTTCTGTGCGGCGTTCGGATCCGACCACGGAGTTAGTCATTGCGCATGGTGCCTGTCACCAAAACCTGTGGTTTTATTTATTTATTTAGCCTGGAGGAGTCGTCTGTTGCTGAAGGCACCGTGGATTACCCCAGTGCGTGGGAACTGGTTTTCTATCCTGCGTGGAGGATGGAAAGCCCTTGGTACCCTGGGAAGGAAACCCCTGGATCCGAAGTGATAACACTGATGCTCAAGAAGGCAGTCATCACCTGATCCAATTGTCTCCATAACACAGTGTCTAAATTTGTCTCATCATTCGCGGAGCCCTGTTGAGAAATTATTTTCACATGAGGGGGCGTTTTATGGTGTGTAAACATGGACTACAGCCTTAAAGTTTGCTTTTTAAGCTTTTTGACTCACTATTTTATTGTATTTAATAATCATTTTATCTTGGGATTATTTTCATTTTTCATAGGTGTGGGCCTACAGAAACATCCTAACAATCAAACACTCAGAAACATCTTTATGTTTCCACCACGATAAAATTAGCTGAAACTTTCATTCTCCCTATCACAATCTTCTTTGTCTTTTAAAACTTGTTTTAACAATTTAATCTGCGAGAGAAACCTCTGAAATTCAATCATCAGTGTCTTCATTAAGGGAGCTCGCCATTGATTGATTCCTACTGTGAAGACACTGCGCCATCTAACGGATCCGATAATAATTGCGCCAAGGAAAGGATGAAATGCACTTCTTTTATCCATACGAAATGTGTTTCATTGTAATCATCGTGACTGTTATAAATAACCCTAGTTTCAGTGGTTATGGCCTCAAATTTTGTGGTTGTTATGATATATAGTTGCCACTCTGACACACAATAAAAAAAAGAGTAAAGGCGGACCAAAATACTAGCTCCTCTGCACTTCCTTGATCGTATTCGTAAAACGTCTCAAGAAGGAAGTATTTCTCCTGTCCCTGTGCACGTCTATGCTAAATAAGTGTAATTTAAAAGCTGCTTATACTTAGTGTGGGACTTGAGTATTCTTCACGGTTTAAGTAGTTTTTCTTAGCGAGCAACATCTACGCATGCGTGGAACCGGTATTTTACTTTTATTTATTATCATAGACTGCAGAAATTTGTTGCAGACAAATGAGCTTGGATTTGTCAGCGTGGTAGTGACGTGGAAGTGCACATTTAACAGTGTTTGGGCTGAATTACTGCGTGAACTATCTTGACTTTCTTTGGTCACATGACGCGACTTTCAGCCACCGCCGAAGTCACATGATTTGCTGCGCTGCCAATAAGGAAGAAATGGCCGCTCACTTGTCGTACGGTAGAGTGAATTTAAACATATTGAGAGAAGCAGCACGAAAAGAACTTCGGGAGTTTTTGGACAAATGTGCGGGAAGCAAGGTGATAAACCCACAAACGCTTGTGAAATGCAGTCGAAACACTGGCAGCTGTGGACTGGTATTGGCAGTCAATGCGGTCTCTGAGCCTCAGCCTCAGCCTTAGCCTTATTATGAGGCTGTCAGCTAATATAGCTATATTTTCAATGTGTAAAGCAGGACAGACAACATAGCCATATATCTGTGTATGTGCGGCATGTTATAAAATATTGGAGCTAAACGGCTAAATAACATAAAGTATCTCCAAGTGCATTTTCAGTTCGGTTAATTCATGACTCAAAGATTTGTCTGCGTTTTCCTCTTTAGGCCATAGTTTGGGATGAATATCTAACGGGACCTTTTGGACTAATAGCTCAGTACTCTCTACTGAAGGTAAGTGCTTTTTTTTTTTTGTTTGTTTGTTTTTTTTAACAAACCCGTGTCAAAAAATGTTGGGATGCTGTGTAAAATGTAAATAAAAACAGAATGCAGTGATTTACAGATCTCATAAACTCATTTCGTTCACAATAGAACATACATCAACAATAGAAAACACATCAGCTGTTCAAACTGACACGTTTTATTATTTCATGAAAAATCTTAGATCTTTTTGAATTTGGCAGCAACACACGTTTTGACAGGCGCAAAAAAGGTTGGAAAAATGGTAAATGGACTAGTTCTTTTATCGCGCTTTTCTGCTCCTGTTGAGCACTTAAAACGCTTTATACAATATGTTTGCATTCACCCATTCACACATTTTTTTTCTATATCCAAGTGCTTTCTGTCTAACATTCATACAAACATTCACACTCCTCAACTCAAGGTTCAATATCTTGCCTAAGGATACTTTGGCATGCAGACTGGAGCAGCCAGGAATCAAACCACCAACCTTCTGATTAGTAGATGACCTGCTCTACCTCCTGAGCCACAGCCACTCCATCTGTTTCTTTGTAGTAAGTGGTACTAAAAAGAATCAGCTTGAGGAACATTTTGCAACTAGTTACTAATTAATCGGCAACAGGTCAGTAACATGACTGAGTATTTTTTAAAAAAAAAGATTTGAGAGAGGCAGAGTTTCTCAGAAGTAAAGACGGGCAGAGGCTTTGGAACACAATAATGTTCCTCACTGTAAAATTGCAAAGAATATCTCATCATCGTGAATATCTCATCATCTACTGTTCATAATGTCATGAGAAGATTCAGAGAATCTGGAGAAATCTCTGTGTGCAAGGGAAAAGCCCAAAAAAATTAATACTGGATCTCGCAGGCAGCACTGCATCAAAAACGGGCACGACTCTGTCATGGAAATCACTGCATGAGCTCAGAAACACTTTGAAATCACTGTGAACACAGCTGTGCCATCCACAAATGCAGGTTAGAGCTCTATCATGCAAGGAAGAAGCCATATGAGCATGATCAAGAAACACCACCATCATCTTCTTCTTCGAAAGTGCATTTAAAATGGAAAACTGTTCTGTGGTCAGAGGCATCAAGATTTGGAATGGATGTTTTTTTTGGAAAACGTGGACATTGTGTCCTCTGGACTAAAGAGGGGAGGGACCATCCACCTTGATATCAGCACTCAGTTCAAAAGCCTGCATTTCTGATGGTGTGGAGGTCCATCATTGCCTGTGGAATTGGTATCTTACATATCTGGAAAGGAGCCATCGGCGCTGAAATGTATATACAGGTTTTAGAGCAACATGTGCTCCCGTCCAGATGTCGTCTTTTTCAGGAAAGGCCTTTCATATTTCAGCAAAAGAATGTTAAACTGCATACTGCATCTGTTACAACAGCATGGCTTTATGGTAGAAGAGTCAATGGGCTGAACTGGCCTGTCTTTGCCAACTTCAAACATTTGATGCATCATAAAACCAAAAATATGACAAAGCAGACGCAGGACTGTTGAGCAGCTAGAATCCTCTATCAGACAAAATGGGACAACATTCCCAAAAGTCCAGCAGCTGCTCTCCTCAGTTCCCAGATGTTTATGGACTGCTGTTAAAAGAAGAGGGAATGCTACACAGTGGGAAATATGACCCCGTCACTTTTTGAGGTGTGTTGCTGCCATCAAATTCAAAATGAGCTCATATTTTTCTTAAAATCACACTTTTTCTCACTTTGAATATTTGACATGTTTTCTATGTTCTGTTGTAAATAAATAGGGGTTTGTGTGATTTGCAAATTGCTGCGTTCAATTTTTGTATTTTACACAGCATCCCAACTTCTTCTGAATTGGGGTTATGTAATTTATATGTAAATTAACTCAGCAGACAAGGCCCAGATGTCTTATTGTCTAGTTTCTTTCCACAGTAATGTCATGTACCTAATGTGGCTTTAGGGTGTCATTTTTAACTTGTAGTTGCTGTTTTATTGTGGTCCTTTTCAGGAACATGAAGTGGAAAAGATGTTCACCCTCAAGAGTGGGAGGCTTCCCCCTGCTGATGTCAAAAATATCATCTTCTTTGTCCGGCCCCGACTGGAGCTTATGGACATTATTGCAGACAATATAACCAGGTGCGTGTACATGTCTCATATTCAAACTGCAATAAAGGCAAGGTTTTGTTTTCACATCCTTTCTCTCACTTTTCTCTCTTTTCACTTTCCTCCTGAATTGTGTAACTCTTCAGTGAGGATAGGCACCATTCATCCCGAGACTTTCATATCTTGTTCGTGCCCCGGCGGAGCATGCTGTGTGAACAGCGGCTGAAGGAGCAGGGCGTGCTGGGCTCTTTCATCAACATCGATGAGTATATCCTGGACCTGATTCCCTACGATGGGGACCTGCTCTCCATGGAGTATGAAAGTGCTTTCAGGGTGCGTTCAGGTTGTACAGTACAGATATGTATCAACCGCTAGCTTTAATATATATCTCTCTCATGCATTACTCTCCTTTGTCTCGCTTAGGAGTGCTACCTGGAAAATGACCAAACAAGCCTGTACCACACAGCCAAAGGTCTCATGACCCTGCAGGCTCTGTATGGCACCATTCCACAGATATACGGGAAAGGAGATTGTGCACGGGTGAGCGTGGTGTAACTTGCAGTAATTTGATACCTGAGGATCAGTTTTTATATGAAAATGGAGGCTCTGTAGCAGCCAGAAATACATTTTTCTGACAAAATCTCTACCTGTTCTCAGCTTGTTGCCAACATGATGTTGAGAATGAAGAGAGAGTTTGCTGGCAGTCAGAATCAGATCCTGCCCGTGTTTGATAGTCTTCTTCTCCTTGATCGTAACGTTGACCTGCTCACCCCTCTGGCCACGCAGCTCACCTATGAGGGTCTCATTGATGAGATTTATGGAATCAATAATGGTACGAATAAATCATTTTGATTTCTTCTTATTGTAGCTTTCATGCTAGTAGTTTCTAAAACAAAAGAAAATATTCTAAGCTGTGAGTTTTCCTGGGATTTTTCACCTTTTGTTTTTTTTAACTATTTTTTATTTTTACTTCTTTAAATCAAGTCCATGCTTTCATTCCATCTGCTTCACAGGTTATGTCAAGCTGCCTCCTGAGAAGTTTGCGCAGAAGAAGCAAGGTGAAGCGAGTAAAGATTTACCAACAGAGCCCAAGAAGTTACAGCTCAACTCAGCAGAGGAGCTGTACGCAGAAATCCGGGACAAAAATTTTAATGCTGTTGGAGCAGCACTCAGCAAGAAGGCCAAAATAATATCTGCTGCCTTTGAGGTTAGCCTTGTTTAAGTTTTATTTACTTATTTATTGTCTCTCTTGCCTTACCTGCTGTATTATAACGTGAAATTCCCTTCATTCCAATGTGGGTACTTTCACTGAGCATCATTAGATCAATTCCAGATATTCCAGGTAATCAAATCTGATTTGTAATCCATTTGCATTGCACAACAGAAATCTGTAAGATTAACAGTCATAAAGTACAAACTGTAAAAAGCAAAGTGCTTCCCAAGGCCACGCAACAAGGAAAGGAGCACAGAGCTCCAGTACATCTAGCATGTCAAAGCCTTGAATTTTATTACTCGTGTTTTGTGTGATAATGGTTTAGTTTATTTGGATGCTGTTTTATGAAGCTGCATTATGCTTGTTTTATTTATTCTTTTGTCTCTCAGGAGCGCCATAATGCTAAAACAGTGGGCGAAATAAAGCAGTTTGTCTCTCAGCTGCCTCACATGCAGGCAGCGCGAAGCTCTCTGGCTAACCACACTTCTATAGCCGAGCTGATCAAAGACATCACAAGTGCGTATATAACCTCATACTTTCCCCTTAAATTACATTGTGTTTTTTTAAATGCACATTTAGGGATACATCTCACGCAGCTATTAGGTTTAAAGAAACCTCCTGTTTCCATTATACTGCAGATCTCATTGACATTTGTTGTGCTGTAGTAAAATCTAACATCTCCCATTTCAGCGTCCGAGGCCTTCTTTGATAATCTAACAGTGGAGCAGGAATTTATGACTGGTGTGGACACAGACAAGGTATTTTTTATGTATTTGTGATTTTTATTTATTTCAAATGCAAAGGTACACTCACTGGCCAGTTTGTTAGGTATACCTGTTCATGTGCAGCAAATGTGTGATGCTATCATGCCAGTATGGACCAAAATCTCTGAGAAATGTTTCCATCATCATGTTGAATCGATGCCACAAGAATTAAAGCAGTTCTGAAGGATAAAGGGGATCCAATCCAGTAGTAGCTTGGTGTACCTATTAAACTGTCTGGTGTGTGTGTGTGTGTGTGTGTGTGTGTGTGTGTGTGTGTGTGTGTGTGTGTGTGTGTGTGTGTGCGCGCGCGCGCTGTGGTTTCACATGAAGTGCACTAAACACCTTAAAATTACTCGACTATGCAGGTGAACACGTATATAGAAGACTGTATTGCCCAGAAGGATCCCCTGATCAAAATCCTGCGTCTGGTGTCTATGCAGTCAGTCTGCAACAATGGCCTCAAGCACAAGGTGTTGGACTACTACAAGAGAGAGATTCTCCAGGTAAAGATGTAAAGATGCTTTCTCTGTGCACTTGCATTCTTGCTGAATCAAAAAGCAGTGAACTGCTTGCCATTCAGTAAACACAAAGTTGAAACTTGTAGGTTTTTAACAGTGGTTTTTTTTTTCCCTTCCCCCTCTGTGTGAAGACCTATGGTTATGAGCACATGCTCACGCTAAACAACCTAGAGAAGGCTGGTCTTTTGAAGCCACAGACAAGCTCGCGGAATAACTACCCCACTATTAGAAAAACCCTTAAACTGTGGATGGAGGATGCCAACGAGCAGGTACTCGATATAAGAAAAGAGGAAAGAACTTTTAAGTATTAAACTCGTGAAACAACAAGGGCTGACCTTTTAGTGTGTTTTTTCTGTTCCCACAGAACCCCAACGACATCTCATATGTGTACAGTGGCTACGCTCCACTTAGCATCCGCCTGACTCAGATCTTGGCGCGACCTGGGTGGCGCAGCATCGAAGAGGTGCTGAAAATGCTTCCCGGCCCCCACTTTGAGGAGAGACAGCAGCTTCCTTCTGGGCTTCATAAGAAACGTAAGGACTGAGGGAAGCTAGGACTGCTGTTTGCCCTTCTGCTCACAACAGAATGGGGGGGAAAAAAAACAACCTGCCTGCCTGCTGCGTGTAGATAAGACACAGGGTTTGTTTATGTCGGATGCTGAAAAGCGGCAGATTTATGGCATGAAACCAACAGAGCCACTGTTAGCTTGTCTTTTTTTTGTGTGTGCCTTTCTTGATAGAAAGGCTGAAAAAAACACTTTGCTTTTGATTTGTGAGTGACAGCCAGTGTTTTCCTTCTCTCTTCCTCCATCTTTTCTCCATCTTTTCATTTTGGCAGTAGTAGGTGTTACACTGATGTGAATAATGAATTTAATTATACGCTTGGTTTGAAATGTGCTAATTAGAACTGTGTTTGGGCATTAGACAGTTGACTTGTTGCTACATGCCTGCCTCACATTGGTTTTTAAAGGTGATAATAGAGGACTCTAATCTGGGGGGAGTGTATGGCTAAATTAATGTTTTAACATTTTTTAAAAAAGGTGCTTTAACAGAAGAGACTTGCTGATCTTTTACATTCAGTTGTATTGTATTAACAATAAATTTCCTAGTACTTAAAGTCTGGTCAGACTGGAATGAAGGGGGAAAAACATGAAATCCATTGTTAATTAGTTAGTTTTTATGTTGCATTTTAATGACATGCGTCTCCTCATCATGTCCTACAGGTCAGCAGGGAGAGAATCGGACAACGCTGGTGTTCTTCCTCGGTGGAGTGACGTATGCAGAAATAGCCGCTCTCCGTTTCCTCTCCCAGGTGGAAGACAGCGGGATGGAGTATGTTATAGCCACCACGAAGCTCATAAATGGCACAACTTGGATCAAATCCCTCATGGACCGCCCTGAATGCCAGGCACAATGAGTCACCTGCACGTACACCTGGCCACATCAAACAGCCCATGTACCAGAAAAGCTCAGCTGCTCTTTTGGGGTTTTTTTTTTTTATGTCTACATCACTGTACTGCAGGTGTTTCATTGATGTCTCTTGTAGTTAAACAGTAGCCGACTCTTTAAAACGCACCCTGTGAAAATTTATTGTAAACAAAGTTATGTCAGCAGTACCAACTGTGACACTGCAGTTTTATCCATGTTCAAGATCCACTCATAGAAATATTGCTCCTAACCTTTATCTGCCACCAACTGTATATAAAAGACTGATGAAGCCACAGTGACGTCACCCTTTGGTTTGTGAAGCCTCGTGTTTGTATCGGCTATTGCCATCTCAACTTTTTTATTTTATTTTATTTGTTAAACTTAATGTGTTTACTGTGGGGTAGATCTTATAGGATAGTAACTTGCCCATCAAGGTAGCTCTAAAGCATACCCAGCTTTATCCTCTGATTTGTTTCAAACAAGACACTAATTTACAAAATTAAACATGTTTTTCTTTAAAAAGAGGAAAAAAAAAAAAAAAAAGCAAGCAATTGAGACAGTCGGGTGACTTTTTGCAGATGAATCACCCCCTGCTGGTGAAAGCAGGTTTAGCCAGAGGCTACATCCATCTTTTATATACAGTCCATGATTTTCCCTGTCCTCCCTTTGAGTTGCGCCCATACAATGCAATATAACAGTGCAATGATGTCAGTTAAACATGTCTTTGTCCTTTGGTTGTGCTTCTATCACTGCATTTTTTTTGCTTTTCTGGGAGCTACTGTATATACTGTATATAGAATTAAAACCCTTGGCATATTTGTGGTGGCATGTATGAATAAGGATGCATTTGATTTGCCCTTTTGAAAGCTTTTGTATTTTTTTTTGTATGTTTTCTTTTGCTTCGATTAAAAATGGGTAAATAAAGTCTTAACTATAAATGTCACATTACTTGGTCACGTGATACACCATTAGGACTATTACAAATTAGTTAATTTTTGGAAAGGGAAGCTGATTGCGAGCGGATGAAAAGCAGAGATGGGAGTGTATTCCTGAGCAGTGCTCCAGTTCTCTGAAGGAGCAATTAGCACAGTAACAGGCCTCCTGATCATCTGATAATGGCCCTGTGCTGTCTGGAGAGCTCAGCCTATGATTTGACAGCACAGGACACTGATTGAATTAGGAGGCCATTTGCTCCATGTTCCGGTAGAGGATAACTCTGCGGCAGGAGGGTGTTTGATCTCTGTATCAGTCAATACCTTCTCTGTGCCTGATGCTATATATATATATAGGGAGACCTGCTGACAGCACTCACATATTTTGGTGACCCCTGTTTGGCTAATCTTTGTATTTTTCCTTCATGTTGATTGTGTGGAAGACCTGGAAACTACTTTGGTTAAATTTTTTAGAGAATTCTTAAATCTGTAAATTTTGGCCTGCTGTTTCTTTGAGGAGCAGGTGCAACAACAGTTATATTGCCATTACATCAATCCCAGGGGATTCAGATCCTTGTGATCAGTTTTTCCTTTTGGCTCCTCCTCTGCCATAAGAGCTTGAAACGCTCAAGACAGCACACATCAACTTGGACTTCAGGGCTAGCTGCAGAGGAGCCCTCCTGATCAGCTCCAACAACATAAAGGTGTAAGTGTTTACTTTTTTTTTTTTTTTTTGCACCATATAAATTATGTTTTGACCTTGCGTGAAATTATCTGGGATTCATGTATGCTTACATTTATCACTAAATTTTTTTCTATATTTTTTAGAGCAAGATGAATTTTTAAAGATAACACTTTTTTTTTTCCAGCAGGGAACAAAACAACACATTTCTATGAGCATAATTTATTGTGACTAACATGGTTTATTTATGGGTGTGGCTGTTACTTAATAGTGTGGCAAAAAATGACTTTAAAGAAAACATAGATTAAAGTGTTCAGTGTTCATTAAGCAAGAATTTTGCATGTTTCCCTAAAACTATCTGAAAGCGGTAAAGATGATGTTTAAGGCGAATGATGCCATTCAGTGTAGTGTTTGCAACTGTACACAAACAAAGCAGATCAATACTGAGCCCATTTGTGCAACTTAGGGATAAATTATTAAAGGTGGTTTTATGACAATGCAGTTTCCTCAGCTTTTACGCAGCTAGGAATAGATAACTTTTCATTTATGATACAAATAAATGTGCACATTTGCTGCAAAGGAACATACATCCCATCATTTTTCTCTAAATTTCTATACACAAAATTTAATTTATTCATACTGCCAGTATTATATGCAGTTCATGTATCTTTAATGAACTTTCAGCCACTTTTCTTGATCATGATTCTTTTATTTTGTACTGAAATCTGACAAATGTGTTTATTTAAAGAATGGGCCGAGGCAAAAACATGGGACACCTGACTCAGCTTGGTCGCGTGCAGAAGACACAGCAGGAACCCCTGGATGTGGAGCCCTTGTTTATCCGCTTCCTCCGGACATTCAAGGAAATCCTCAAATTTGTTCTCTTCAGTTACACTGTGCTGTTTGGTGCTTTGCTCCTTGCCAGGTGGACCACTTATTTTATGATAGGAAAGTAAAATGAAACTGACTGTTGGAGAGCTTGGACTTGAAGCTCATTAGCGATGTTTGTCAGGCAAACCTTGGGATTTGTGGTCTCTGGAGCTCCCATAAAACAACAATAACAGATGGATTTATTGTGTTTTCTTATCTGATTCACACAGTGGAGCTTGTGGCTTCTGTGCATGACCTTTTTCAGTGAAGCGAAACAAAGTGTTTAGAGAAACTCTTCAGTGAAACTTATTTTAAACAAGCCTGTCAGAATCCAGTGTGTTTGTTTTTTAAATGTTCATTTATAATCTGTGTGTTACAAAATGAACACACAGAAGCTATCAAACATGTTTGTATGGTGGAGTAGCATATGCTGAACTATTGTATATTGTCAGAAGATGTTTATGTAAATTCTGCTTATAATCAATGGCAATGCTTGTGGGTATTGTTTTCTTTGTTATAGTGCTAATATCTCCTGAACTCCACAAGTCAAGCAAAACTTTCCCCTCTGACGGGATTTCATGTGTTTATGAAAGCAGAACCAGTAAGCAGGTAAAGCAGGTAACTGCACAGGAGCCTCAGGCTCTGAAAGGGATTAAATCCTCCAGGTTTGTATGGCAAAGAATTTATGGTAATTTGATGGAGACCAAATTTGGTTGGTATTATATAATTATATTATATAGTCAGAAATGATTTAAGCCTCCTAGCAACACCTTTATTTTGACCCCCTCTCTTAGACCATAAAGGTAAAGACCGAGGTGCAATCCTGCTGTAATGCAACAGAGCGACAGTTTTAGCGTTACCAAAAATTTTTACAAATAACCATAAGAATGGTTCTACGAGTGTCACATAAAGACAAGGAAATGTGACAGCAAACTGGGAATATTACCATATCCATTACTATTATACCACTATCACTTTAAGAGTATTTCATGCAAGAAAGTTAATAAAGACAAAATGAGTGGTCAAAGCTGCCATCAATATGTTTAGGGTCAGATTTAGTAATGGTCTGCAGCGACTTAAAACCCTCTTTTGGCATCATAAGGCAGCTGTCGGGGTTTACCCAACACTGTGAGTTTTGTGACTGAAAGCTGCAGAGCAAATTAGCGTGATGATGCATTTGCAAAAATGAGCCTCTGTGTGTGTGTGTGTGTGTGTGTGTGTGTGTGTGTGTGTGTGTGTGTGTGTGTGTGTGTGTGTGTGTGTGTGTGTGTGTGTGTGTGTGTGTTTGTGCTTGTTGGCTCCAGAGTCCCAGAAGGGAACAAATTTTGGGAGGTGTTAATGGACTTGAAAGACATCCTTGAGCTTGCCATGCCTCATACATTTTACTGACAATAACACTCAGTACATATCTTGTAAGATTTCCGATCACAGGAAGCTGCTTCAGGAGGTCCTTTGCAGCTCAAGATTACGACCAGAGCATTATTACATTGAGCATTATCCTCATCTCATAAAATGTTTTGGTTCTCTGGTGTATCTCTGGACAATGAGATTTGAAGGAACACACAACGTTTCCAAGAAAATAGCTCATGAAACACATGACTAGAAAAATGTGCTGAAAACATTGTCAGAGAGACACGATGGCATTCTATTTGTCATCTCCAACATTTTTTAAGCCACCAATACAGACTTCAAAAGGGAAGTCTGTCTATATTGAGTCATTTCCTTCCGATACACATACATTAATAACGAGCTTCACAGACAGCAACAGTGCATCCAGCACGAAACAGGTAACCATTGAAGGCACATTTGTGGCTGGCATGTTTGTTTGCACTGGGACACATGCTGCCTTGAGTTTAAAGAGATCAGAAACATATTACTCATCAGAAACAACATCTTCTTTCCTGAAAGACTATGAGACCTGGTATATTTAGCATTTGCGGTCATGTGAGCTAACAGATCATAAAAGCAAGGGCCATTCAGTGAAATCTGTATGTGAACTGAAACACTAAAAAATGCCACTATTTGCCTACAAAGTTTCAAGCAAGCTAATTCTCACAGCAAAACATTTCCTTCCAGTGTCAGAGTAAAAAAAAAAAAAAGACACACTAGGCAGCCATCTTCAGAGAGATGTGGTGAAGAAAAGTAATAATAGTGTTTTATGTTACAGGTCTACCTAACACAGTGTAAATGGAAGCAACTAATGTCCTCAAACTAATAAGAGTCATCCTTGATGATGTCACTGCTGAGAGGCTTGTTCTGCCCTCTCGTCCTGAGACTGTAAGTGCCCTCTTAATAAGTTGAAACTGGCCTATGACTTTCACCGTCAGTTTCAAGACCCAGAGTTTGACAATGCCCTCTGCAGAGATAGATTTGTTGATTTAGATCTGAGTTCAACAATCACAGATGGCAGTGTTACTGTCTGATAACACAGATTGACCTGAGCATCTTAGCCGATGGCCAGAGATCTCTAAAAATTCCAACATTCTCCTATGACAAGGAACGTCAACTGGTGGCCAGCGGGCCACATCTA
Organism: Archocentrus centrarchus; assembly: GCF_007364275.1. NCBI lineage: Eukaryota > Metazoa > Chordata > Actinopteri > Cichliformes > Cichlidae > Archocentrus > Archocentrus centrarchus. Next base: position 20,499,711 of record NC_044354.1, read on the forward strand.
GCCCACTGGAGCTTTCCATCCGGAAACCCCGAATAGTACTGCCACAGGTACTATATGTCAATAAATCATCATAACCCGTTAAATACTGTCTCTGGCCAGTCTGAATTGTCAAAAGCCTCCAAGCGCGAGTTTCCGTTGCCCTTAAATGCCTCCATGTCCCTAGAACCATCAGAATGCAAGATCAGACCATGTGACTTCAAGCATTTTCTGGCTACACTGAGCAGCAGCACTGCCAGTATTAGAATATTTAGGGGAAGGATGAACTTGCTTTCAGTATAGGTGCATGTTTAGGGTCAGTCAGTGAAGTACAGCTCCTGTGAGTGCCCGATTGGCCAAGACAAGTGCCATCATATGGCGGCGATATTGATTTGGGTGGAGAAGAATGTGTCTCGCACCAACGTGGAATGTGTGTGGAAGAGGGCAAGGGCATGGAAAGCAGACAAGACTGTTGACAAGAGGGTGTCTGAGATTACATCATCAACAACACAATGTGAGCCATTCATTTAAAGTTCTCTTTGTTTTAAGTATTCTCAGCTTTAAGGTCAGCCTTGTGTTTTATAAAGACAAACGTATTCAGTGTACATAAAAATTTTTTAAAAAATGTGCATTGAGTGAATAGTCCAAATAAAATGCTGTTAATTTTGATATAGCATCCTCCCTTGAAATAATTACTTATTTGGTCCCATCCAAACATACTCAAACAAACATACTCAACGTATGTTTTTTTTTTTTTTATTTCAGCTGGAATCAAAACACAAAGTATGGGCTCTGGCATCACTGTCAAAACTTGGGCATTTTAGAGGGATTGGGTAGATTTTGAGTCCAGAAAGGCCACAGGTAATACTTCAGTTTTGACATTTACTTTGACTCCTTTTATAAATTATATATATATTAATGTAAACTCTTGTAAATTACAGACATCAGACTGGCCTTGTCCATGATTTCTACTTAAATTTAGATGTATTTTGTATACTCTACACCAGGGATCCTCAAATCCAGGCCTCGAGAGCCGGTGTCCTGCAGGTTTTAGATGTGTCTCTGCTTCAACACACCTGAGTCAAATATAGAAGTCATTAGCAGGACTCTGGAGAACTTGACTGCATATTGAGGAGGTAATTCAGCCATTTGATTCAGGTGTGTTGGATCAGGGACACATCTAAAAGCTGCAGAACACCAGCCCTCGAGTGCATTGATTAAAAAAAAAAAAAACTTTTGGGCCCCTTCAAACACTTCAGTGCAGCTTAAGAAAACATGTGGAAATAGACTTTATTTAAATATACTTTGTTTGGCAAAACTTGCTTGTGTTTTGTCTTTTTCATGTGATTTCTAAAGCTGCTACAAATTAAACTTTCAGGGCCACTAACAAAACAAGATAAGCTTTTTAATCAGCTTTAAAAAAAAAAAAAAAAAACTACTCAATAAAACCAACTTTTCAAAGTTTTTGGTACAAGAAAAAAATGAAAAAATTGCCGTCACTGCTCTGCTAACTCAGGGTTTGATTTAATATGCTTATCTGTTAGTTACCCAAGAAAACTTGGTGAACTGCATGTTTGTGTATAAAAGGTCGGCATATCGCAAGAAGCGACTCACAGCCTGAGTGCAGTCCATTGGCGCTCATACCCTCTTTCCTTCTTCAAAACCCAGCTTGGCCAGTACAAGCTCAAAGAAGGCTCTAAAGTTGTGAGCAACAAGGGGTCTGTGCTTCTAAGAATGCATTTCAGACAAAGTGCTATTTTCACCCCTAAAGGCACGTGATTGGGGAATCCTTCATGAGCCAAAATGCATTCAAAAATAATCAATAATCTGCACCAATGTTACATGAATTGTTAGTGTTCACATAAATTAAGTTTCGGTATTTCATAAGAAAAAGTTTTGGCCAAAAATGTTTCTGAAAATAAAGACCAACACATTTATCTGGTATTCTGTATTTTTAATGAAAGTTCTCTCCAAATCAAATAGTAATCAGTCAAAAGACAAAAGGGGGTCAAAGGGCACCAGTCTCCTGCCACAGTAAAGAGTAAAGAAGCTGGAATAAAGTGAAAAGAACAAAACAAGCCAAGGATAAAAACATCAATTAGAGCAAAATTAAATATTTTACAAACTACAATTATCAAGTTGAAGCTATGCAAATAAGTTGTATATGAAGTAATATCGAGTATATAATTTACAATAAAGCAAACCAGAACACAAAATTAGAACCTGCACTTACTCAACAGTCTTACAGTCAGATCCATATGTATTTGTACATTGACAATATTTGTGATCTTTTTCTTTGCACTTCGCCACAATGGATTTTAAAAATCAAACAATGACCGATTCAATTTCACAGAGAACGGGTGTCTGCAAATTTGAAAGACACACACAGACTTTCAGTATCTTGTTAATGTTTTTCTTGAAGTTATGTGGGATGTGATCTAAAATGGAAAAGAGTTTCAGCCTTTGAATGGAAGGCTCTACATGTGTTCTTGCACAGGAGATCAACCTGCTGCTGTTCACTTCCTCCTGTGTGAACTGACCATTGACAAGGAAAGATGGATTGTTCAGTGAGACTCCCTCTGGCAAGATGTCCTGAACTGTGAAACACTTATCTGCAATGAGTGTGTCACCTGGTTGTAGATGTTGCAGAGCTCCACAGTCTGCTGTTATGGGCTTGTCTGAGGCACTCTCACCATATAAGTCACTTGCAAAGGTTATTAAACCATTGGGAGCCACACCAATTAGAGCCTTTAGTGTGGTACATCCTTTGTTCTGGCTGTGCAAACGACTCTGTGTGTCAAGCCTCTCTGTGTTAGAGACAGAAACTGTGCAGTCAAGCACAATCCTACAGTTTGGAAATGGCTGGAAGCAATCTGGCAGTGTTGTCTGATTCTTGGCTCTCAAGGGAATTTTTTTTTTTCCAGCATGCCAACATACAAAATATCATACAGTGCACTAACAAGTGTTGTAAATATATTGGTTACTGTGGCTGTGCTGCAGTTAAACCTTGTTGCAAGGTCTACATGACCACAATTAAGTTTGAGCTTCATTAGGGTCAGAAATAACTGGTCAATTAGGGGCATCCTTTGGACAGTCCAATCAGAATGATAATTGAGCTCAAATTTGGAAAGAAGGCCTTCTAAAAATAAGACCGTCGCGGCATCGGGCAATCCAGTATAGTAATGGACCCTTTCGGGGTTGTCAGATATTTGACTGAATGAGAAAGTCTGCTTCTGCTTCTCCAGTTGTTTTTTTAGTTTTTCATTCTCTTCTCTCAGCATGTCATTCTCAATCTGTAGCAACAGAAGACTTGTTCTTGCAGTAGCTGTCTGTGTGTCTGCATTGCCAGGAACATGTTCATCTGACTTTTCAGTTTTAACACTAGCTGGGACCAGTGCTTTTTTCTGTTTATGGACATTCTTGTGGTTGTCTGGAAATTGAAAAGGCTTCCCCTCGTTCCAAGCAAACCTTGTTGGCCCAGCATCCTTTCCTTTAGGGAAGTGCCAGCTGCACACTCTTGAGTTGCAGTTTGGGGTGAAGTTTTCACGCCTGTGTTTAAAAAAAAAAGGGGGGAGAGGCAGTTCTCATCAGTAAGTTAGCTCTTCATTAGTCATGTTTACAACAAAAACACCAACTGTAATTACTATGATCTTATAATCCTTCTGTTTTTGCAAAGTGAAGTAAGTTAAGTGCTGACAAAGTTAGTTGGCTATTTGGTGATTCTCTATTTTGGTGGTAAAGTCCCACATAGACTATGGAATTTAATGTGTTTTCTTACTACGAAAACATCCCTGTGTTTCGGGTGTGTTTTTTTTTTTGGTGCCTCCAAGCTAAGATTGCCAGCTAGATTCAGACCACTCGCCATCTTCGTCTTAGCTGTCAATGACACCAGAAACACGGGGATGTCTTTGTAGTACGAAAAAACATCAAAGTCCACAGCCTATGTGGGACTTTACCACCAAAAACCAGGCTTTTACTACAGAGTGCTTGTTCAATGCTAACAACATTAGCTAACTAACGCAAGAACCCACTTGCTAATCTTAAACGATTCTTCATTCAGAAGATTGGAACATACCTTATCAACTGCAGCCATTTCATTTTCTTTTTCTCATCGCAAGGAAATCGGTAAAATGACAGCTGAATGTGTTTTTTTGATTCGGATCGATTAAAACAAAGGGGGACACAGCATTGCGGCATGTTGAACAAAAAGAGTTTGGACCGGAAACGGAATTTACGTCATCACTTAACAACCGGATGGACACTTATATTTAATTCCTTGATTTTCAAAAGGCATTTGATTCAGATGAACATCCCTGCATTTATAATTTATTAGCTTATTTTGGATTTGAGACTATTTTTGGATAAAATTTAGATGTTACACACAGATGTTAATAGCTAGGAGGAATAAAAGAGACTGATTTTGAAACTTTGAATGATGTACTAAACCTAAGATGGCTTCAGTCTTTTTAAAGATGTAGCGAGGATATTTGGTTCTCTTTACTCAAGTTTAGGTGGTATAAACTTTATTTTGAAATGTGACTTTGTGGGGTCTAAGTTACCAGTGAAACTTTCTGCCTTCCATCAACACGTTCTGTTCTACTGGAAAATGATTTACAAACATAACTTTAGTCCGCACAGTGTCCCACTGTGGAACAATAGGGTGATTCTAAGGAGAAGAAAATCAATATTCATAGAACGATGGATGGAAAAACAAATTTGGTCAATTGTTCATTAAATGATAAAGGGGATCTATTAAAGCATGAGGAATTTAGTGAAAATAAAAAATAGTCTGTACTCCTGATGATTACAGAAATGTAGTAGAAAATATTCCAGTTGCAATGATTACTCTAATCAGAAATAACTTAGATCCGACCCCAACCCGCAGATTGCATAAAGCAATTATGAATGACATAAACTTTGTAGAGAAAAAAAATGCAATAACCTCTTTTTGAGAAAACTTTTCATTGATTTATAAAGATTTATCCTGGATCCTCTAAAAGAACATACTACTTAAAAAAATTTTAACAAACAAGAAATTCGATCCATCAGAACTAAATTTCTGAAATTTCCAATCCTTCCTAAAGTTAAAGAAATCCGCTTTAAAATTTTAACTGAAATTTATCATTCTCAAGAATTTATTGAAAGGATATTTAAATTTGAAATGGAGAAAATGTTATTTTTGTAAATCATCATTGGAATCAACAGAACATTTGTTTTTTGAGTGTGCGATTGTATGTAATTTTTGGAAGGAAATACACAACTGGTAGTGGTCTAAGTCTCTTCATATAGATCCATTCACACCCATTCATACAAGCACTTCCACATGTAACTAAGCTAAGTGCTTTTATTGTCTACCATTCACACACATTCATACTCCAACGCCTGCGTTGGAGAGCAACTTAAGGTTCAGTATCTTGCCTAAGGATACTTTGCCAAGCTACTGAATCCCAAGTTGCTCTCGAAACAAATTCCAGAGAGACTGAAGTCCAGTGGAGCAACTTTTTGGCTGCTTCCTTATTCACAGCGGGTAGCTGTGCATGTTTGTTTTGGCTGAATTTGATGCTGGATGCTATTCCCGATGCATCCCCAAAGGGGATTTGAGCCTTTGGCTGGACCTAAACCAGCACCCTTTCACTTATGATGCAAACAGTGCAGAAAAAATGCTGAGCAAGACTGAAGGAGCTGACAGAGAGAAAGATAGGACTACACAGAAGTAAAATGCCGCTTTTCCATTAGTACTTCCTCAGCGCGGCTCAACTTGGCGTGGTTTTTAGGCATTTCTATTAGTACCTGGTACTTTTTAAGGACTCACTTAGCCAGGGTTCCAAGCGATCCGAAGAAATCTGAAAATATGACACAGAAGAACAGCATGCCATTGATTGGCCAAGGAATGTCGTCACTAGTCATGAGAGCGACTCCTTCACCAGAATCAACCGTGTAATTTTTAAAACCCAACAGCAAGAAATACGAGGCGCGCAAACCATCGGTTGAATGGCCAGACCAACAGTTTCCAGCGTAGTTTTGCAAAAAGAGAGCCATCTGAAACGTGCACACAGCATATATATTTTAACCCTATACTGCTGGGTGATCGCCACTACCTGCCCCTACTAGCCATCAACAGCTGGTTAACAGAGTCTGAGGGGCTGATCAAAGGAACTTTGAATTACCGCAAGTACCCTACGTTTGTTGCCGACCCCAAACTGTCTGATATTTTAAAGAATTTTGAAGAATCTGATTTTATCCGACTCACACATACATAAGATGGATTTTTTACATGTCGGATGAAATTCCATGGACCATTTGAATCCAACTTAGGCAATGTTTACTGCATTTTAATTTGATCACGTGGTCTCCTAAAAGAGGATGAAATGCAGTGCTTTGTGCACTTTCATCCCTGCTAAATAATCATAATAATGATGCACCTCTGCTTGTTTCCCTACAAACACTGAAGAATCAGATTATATTAACACCACATTTTGGGCTGCTTGGCCCCAAAATATGAATGTTTGCTTTAACAAAAAGTATTTTATAAAATAATCTTTTATTGGGAATCAGAACATCTCACTGCAACCTCAGTGTGAGAGGACAGAGAGGGGCTGCTGTTAAAGCCTGAGAGTGTGAGTCTGTAGGCTAACGCGTGGTGGGAGCAATGATGTGCAGTGGTGTTTCTCCCAAGTCAAAGGAGCAATAGATGACGATGTCGCTGAAGGTAAGTGAGACTCTGCAACATAATGAAGCATCTTAATACATCCCTGCAGCTTCAGGGATGGGACGGTGATTACATGTGTGATTGCCCCAAAAAACAAAAACAAAAACAAAAAAAAAATCAGACCAGGTCTCCACAGCTGTGTTTGCATCTGCTCTTTTTGCTGATAAGCTGGACACACTGTGCAGTTTAGGCAGCGTTTTTCTGACTGTGAAGCACAGAAATTCACATCACAATATTTACCAGAAAAATTAGTAAATTTTCATCAGCTTGAAATATTTTCCTTTTTTCTGGTGTTATTTTTGAAGGAAATATAATTTTATATTTTATTTAATGTATTGAGGAAAAAGTTGCTGTATTCTGGCCATTCAAATTCATATTGCTAATTAAAATTATTACTTTTAATCCTGGGCAGCCCCCGACTCAATTTTCAATTTTGGCCCGTCCTATGATTGAGTTTGACACCCCTGGTATACAGGAACATGTGCCGAGTATGACCTGGAGGTCAAGAGGTCAAAAGGACATAGTAGTGGTGGATAAACAGAGGAAGAAAGCGTAGTGATAGACATTACAATACCAAGTGATGGCGACATCAAGAAGAAAGAACACAAGAAGCTTGAAAAATACCAAGGGCTCAGAGAAGAGAAAGGTTGTGGAAGGTGAAGTAACAATGGTCCCCGTGATAATCCGAACACTCGGGGCAGTGACCCCAAACTGGGAGAATGGCTCCAGCAGATTTCAGGAAGAACATCTGAGCTCTCTCTCCAGATCAGCGCAGTCCTGGGAATTGCTAAGAGTAGTAGTAGTATGAAAGTTAGTATGAAATCTATATTGCTGAATTAAACTTGGAGTTTTCTGGCTTCCCTTTCTAAATTCATTCTGCATGCGGGGGTTAGTTCGATTTTCCTCATTGAAACAATACACATGGGCGGGGTTTATGAGTTACAGGATTTACATGTTCAAAAAACCTCTTTATTACGTTTTATATTAATTCAAAGCGGACTAAATCGGTTGACCTTGCGGTCTCCACAGACAGAAAAATGACCATCGTCGCTAAGGGGTAGGATTATTATTTCGTGGTGCACCCTGTCACCGCTCCTTGATGACTGCTGAACGCCGCCCGCGTTTCGCCATTTTGAAAGCGCTGGGAAGAGGCAGGGGCGAGGGAACTCTTAAAGTAGAGTGCAAAGTCTCCAAGCCAATACTGGGCATTATTAATTACTTTCTTTGGTGGAAAACGGTTCCGTGCTGTAAAGCAGGGCTGAGGACTTTTGTTTACGTGCTTCAGAGTTACAAGTAGCACTCCCAGCTTCATTCCTGCACCGCTCCTCGCCAGAACCTCCCAGCCTACCGACCCGGGTCAGCACTCTTCCTGTCCAGGGCCCGAGCCCACTTAGATACCCCTGTCCGAGTCGCTCACCATGGCAGGTAAAATTAGAGGGAAAAGTCTACCACAGTGCCTGGGGTTATTAATTAACAGACGGTGTCATGTTTGACAGCGATGATGGGTTACTCTGTTATATTTGACCAGCGCAAGCTAGCTAGCGAGCTAGGATACTTCCAAGATGCCAGTGTAAGTCAGTGATAGTGTTTTGCTCCGCAGGACACAGTTGGACTAATTTCCGTGCCTGTGAGTTTATAGCAGCAGTTACATCGCACAGTTAGCGTGAATTTACTTGCGGCCTTGTTGTCATATGCATGTTTTTAGCCAATTTAGCTGTAGGCTAACGCGTGTAAAGTTGTCTTCTTTAACGGTGGTGTGTTCAAACTTGGGGTTATGTCGTGTGCAGGGCCCGGTGGTGGGAGCAATGATGTGCAGTGGTGTTTCTCCCAAGTCAAAGGAGCAATAGATGACGATGTCGCTGAAGGTAAGTCCATGTGATGGTCACTGAACATTTGCTATCCTACGCTGCCAGGCTCTTGATCCTGTGCGTGCATGCTTGTTTTAGGGTTTGCTTCAACAGAGAAGCTGCCAAACTTTATATTTGTGGCATTTCTAAATGTACAATGAGTAATATTGTGCACTTGGGTAGAAAGGGCCAGTGGTGTGTCACTGTAGTCCTTTGGGTCTCTTACAGACTGACAACAGTCTTCTATTGTTGGCATAATTGTTGCAAAATGCAGAGTCATTATTCTCTAAATTCACCACGGTATTAGTGGGGTGTTACAACATGTTTACATGCTTGAGAGAGAAATACATGTTAGAATTGAAAAGATTTTACCTCTGCAAAACATAAACCTTTCACAGATATTTCATAGTTAATGACACAACTTTTATTTCCATCAATTGATTACAAGCTGTTTGAGTTGCCAAGTTAAAATAAAACCTCTGCCAGCATATCATTCCAAACAAAAGGAAAACTTAGAGTGCTCAAATCATGTTTACAGTACATGGTGGCCATATTTATGTGTAAAGAGCTACACATTTGTTTACAGTAAGCTTTGTCTGAGAACATGGATAAATGAGTGCCTCTCCTTGTGTCAATATGTAGGAGTAAAAGGGCTTAAAACAGAATAGCACAGTAACTTTTTTTACTGTTTAAAAAAAAAAAAAGGATTCTCTTTCACTCTGTCTGCTATTGTTTTATGGGTTTGTATGGAGTCAGGGCGTATCAGGCACACACGCTGTTGACGTTAATGATTGCACTAACTCAGAATAGTACCAGCGTGTAAATGGGGATTGATTGCTGTATTGTTGGACTTGGTGAGATTGTCTTTGAAAAGTTCTGACTAGCTGAAGATGGAAAGCGTTTTCTTTCTGCTGAAAGAGTGTTGAGTGTACATTTAGTTTCACTGGATTACAGAGCTGTTGTGCGTGTGTGCGTGCGTGTGTGCGTGCGTGTGTGCGTGCGTGTGTGCGTGTGTGTGTGTGTGTGTGTGTGTGTGTGTGTGTGTGTGTGAGCGCGCACCTGTCTGTGTATAAATACAGGTGTGTCATCGCTGTGTTGTGTTTTCACTATGGTTGACATGCTTTTCACCCCCCCCCCCCCCCCCCCCCCCCCCCCCAGAGGTGGGCTGCTGAGGAACTTTGTAAACTATTTAACATTGAAAGGAAATGAATTATTTAGACAGAAAAGTCTCTCAAACTACTCCAAAAATATTTTCTGCAGTAAACACGGATCAAATTTACAGAGTACAGTTGAAAGTTAAACTCTGACAGCAGCTAGATGTTATATTTTTTTTTCAATTTGATGTTAATCTAATTGCAATTTTTATTATTGACAGCTGACATCATATCCACTGTTGAATTTAACCAATCTGGAGAGCTACTTGCAACTGGGGACAAGGGGGGTCGTGTTGTCATCTTTCAGCAGGAGCCAGAGGTATGTTTTAGTGACACATCTGTATACAAACAGTGATTCATAATTGATTGATTCATAATTCTCTGAAGCAGGTAGGACATCATATTGGAGTTCATACAACAAAAATTAAATGTACAGCTAAAAGCACAGTGTGTCTAGTGATTTTTACCTGAGACAGCGACTCTTGGTTTAATAACACTTGTTTTTTGTCTGATCTGTGGTATGTCACCATTTAGAGCAAGAATAAGCCACAGTGCCGAGGAGAGTACAATGTTTACAGCACCTTCCAGAGCCACGAGCCTGAGTTTGACTACTTGAAAAGTCTTGAGATTGAGGAGAAGATCAACAAGATTCGATGGTTGCCTCAGAAGAATGCAGCACATTTCCTTTTGTCAACAAATGGTTTGTAAATCACTTTATTCCCCATAAAGTTCAGACTTCCGTTTAAGGTCTTGGTGATCACTTTCAGAGCTCTGCGTACATCAGCGAGCTCATACATCCTTACATTACATACAGACCATTGAGGTCTTCTGACCAAAATCTGTTGGTGGTTCCTCATTCGAAACTGAAAACTGAAGGAGACTCTGCATTCGAGGTTGCAGCCCCTAAACTCTACTGAATCTTTTAAAGAGCAGCTCAAGTATTTGTACAGGCTTGCTTTTAACTAGTGGTTTGTGTGTATTACTGCTTTTCCTTTGATTGGTGTGAAGCACTTTGTGATCTTCTATCTAGAAAGGTGCTACTGTATATAAATATATTTTACTTACTTATTCTTTCTCTGTAGTAAAAAAAAATAATTTGTGTTACATTAACTGCTGCCCTATAATAAAGTCTAAATATACACAGTGACTTTCATGATCTTTGCTCTTTCTCATTGGCAGACAAAACCATAAAGCTTTGGAAAATTAGTGAGCGTGACAAGAGACCAGAGGGCTACAATTTGAAGGAAGAAGATGGGCGTTACGTAGATCCTAACACTGTCACTGCGCTACGAGTGTGTATAATAGGCTTTATCATATGTGATTCCTATATCCTTGTACTTCTTTACCAGGGCCCTTTTACTGTTGGTTTTTTTTTTTTCCTAGTGTAAAATTTCTTTCTTTTTTTTTTTTCTTTTTTTTAAATGTATGTATACAAAGAGGTCATATAATCTACTGTGTCTCCCATTAAAACAATGTTAAAACAAACTCTTTTCTTTTCAGGTACCAGTATTCAGGCCCATGGACTTGATGGTGGAAGCCAGCCCTAGACGAGTGTTTGCCAATGCTCACACATACCATATCAACTCTATCTCAGTCAACAGTGATTGTGAAACCTACCTGTCTGCAGATGACCTGCGCGTTAACCTCTGGCATTTGGAGATCACTGATCGCAGCTTTAGTATCCTTTTGTTTTTCAATTCCATAAAATACTACAATAAAATAACAACAATCTTCTGTCAGTGTTGATACGTTTTGTCTTACTTACCAATTTAATAATTTCTTACAGATCATGAGTTTCTAAGTACTATAGTACATGAACACATTATAGTAGAGTCGATTTCAAATGAGTGTAAGCTGGTGGGAGTGTTTTTCAAAATAGTTATTCTATAATAAATAATGAATGGTGTGGGAGTGTTTTTCAAAATAGTTATTCTATAATAAATAATGAATGTTATTTTGTGCTTTGTTTTGAGCCTTTCTTTGGAGATATGCCTGACTTATACTGTCGGACCACGCGATACTTACTCTGCAACAAATAAAACATGATTGTGTAGGGTCTATAAACAATTCTCTGCCTTTGCCTGATATTTAAAATTGTTCTTACAGGCAGACTGGACAAGAGCAAAAAAAAAAAAAAAAAAAAAAAATGGTATTCATTGGTGTCTATTTAATGCGTAGCACTGTCATTATTTATACTACCACCAGATGTCCCCCAAGCATGGGGTTTTTATCTGGGTGCCTTTAGCATAGTCCAAAAAAAATCATCTCCTTTTAACAATTTCACTCAATGAGTTTTTATTGTGTTTTATGTAGGCTGTAAAAATTAAGACAAGCCAGTGTTGGATTTTTTTTTTTTTTTTTTTTTTTTTTTTTAAAGGAATGTATACAGAGTGAAATCAGGTGTTGGTTGCGTTGAGATTAGTTGCTCGTCCTGCCCACTCATATCTTCTCTTCCTGCTGGAAAGATGATGCAGTGCAACTCCTTCCTTTATTAAGGATTTCTAATAATTCATGATGATCCTTAAGGTTGGTGGTACAGTAAGATTCAAAACTGAGGAAATTACTAATGTGAACTGAAAAGTGGTAAATTTTAAACATTCATTTTGAGTTCATCACTGTAGCATGATGTTCAGTGGTCAACTATGAGTTTAATGTAGCTGTTAAAAGTTGAAAACATCACATGAAATGGAAAAGCGTGCTATTGAATAACAATCTGCATCACTTGTCAATGAAGACAGTTTTTTTGGGGGGGGGACTTCTGGCTTAGTCAGTGGATGTCTGTGACAAGACTTCCTGTTCTGTCTACCAGTCACTGTTTGAAAAAATCCAGATAATTTTCGAAAAAGCAGATTCATAGTTAATTTGATGATGGTCAGTGATATCAGTATTGCATAGTGAGTTGCAATTCATCTTTTGCTCTGCATGCAGACCTGCAAGCACTAAAGCCTGCTTGGATGGGGTTGTTAAACTGAGAAGATGGCAGTGTGAATAAAATTACTAATAATTTAATTTCTGAAGGATTTCTCTGTGAGTTGTGGCAGTGTCAGTCCTCTGGCCTTAACCTCTCCTCTCTAGATATTGTTGACATTAAGCCGGCCAATATGGAGGATTTAACAGAGGTAATCACAGCGGCAGAGTTCCACCCCAACCAGTGCAACACTTTTGTCTACAGCAGTAGCAAGGGCACAATCCGCATGTGTGACATGAGGGCAGCAGCGCTATGTGACAAGCACGCCAAACGTAAGTCAGTCTCTTGTGTTTCTGAGATGTGCCTCACAAAGGATAGATTGAGGGGCTCCTGTTGATAGAAAGACATCAGTGTAACCGTAGAGGGTGGTGTTAACGTCTTTGTTAGCCATCATGCTGATTAGACTGGTGGTGTTCAGACCCCAGAAATTTTTTGGTTTGTCATGCTGCTGATCTGACAGCTGCAGAAATGTGCTTCAACAAAGCTGATGGCTTCTGGAGAGAACACTTAATAAGTGAAAAGTCACACAGCTGTGAGAGCCCTTTGTTAAAGAGGGCATCTTTGAACCAGCAAGAAACCAAGCTGACGTCTTATGTGTTGATATTTAATGTGTGTAGTGTTTAAATAAAGGAAAGACCCACAGATGTAAAGAGTTGGTGGCTAGGGTTTTCATCACTGTTTAAACTACGGGGGTGAACGCAAAGACAGAGTAACAGTGTGTCTTTGCACAGATTACATTATCCTCCAAGTGTACTTACACTGCCTGGAGGCTTTAAAAAACTAAACACAACACAACAGATTGAACAACACATTGTTCTTCCAGTTCCATACAGTCCACATTGTATCATTAAATGCACAAATTCACATAAGAAATGTAAGCTCTTTTACATGTTCTTTTTGTGCCTGTACTTTACGCTTTCTGATTGAGTGTATTTTGATCGTGGTGCACAAAGCACACATCAAATGAGAAGCTGCAAGGCTTTGTTACTTTAATGCTGTATTTCTATGTTTACATAATCTGATTTGTTAATGGCACACAATCATCTTCTTTTACAAAGCTGTTGTTGTAAAGCTTCCATTAAGCCAAACTGACACATTTCTATATCAGAGTTTCTGGGTTTATTTTAAAACAACTCAAGCACCGCGATGTCAGGCTAGAAATCAGAGTTCATCCAGCACGCGTGTGATCACATAGGCCTGGGTTTCCACACTATGCTTGTTAGGTTTTGACACAACATAGTTATGGACAGATAATTTTATGAATGCTATGATCAAGTAATTAATTGAAGAAGAGGAGGTTGAAACTAAGGTCTATATATTTCTGCTTTAAGCTTAATTTTTTTTTAAAAATGTGCCTGTTATTTCAATCATTCACACTGATATGCATCTGTTTGTTTTTCATTTTTAAGTGTTTGAAGAGCCCGAAGATCCAAACAATCGTTCCTTTTTTTCTGAAATCATCTCATCCATCTCTGATGTAAAGTTCAGCCACAGCGGGCGCTACATGATGACCCGGGACTACCTGTCTGTCAAAATTTGGGATCTTAACATGGAGACCCGACCAGTAGAGACGTATCAGGTTTGTAACTTTCGTCAGGAGTCAAGAAAGGCTGTTTCAGTTTCTTCATCACTTTTCTTTGTGCAGAGTGTGAAGCTGAATCCATTCTACCATCTGTCCACGTGATGGAAGTGTAATGTTGTTTTTGCTTTTGCACCGTTGTCGATTGTATGAGCATTTGCTCATTGCTTTCTTTCTGTAGGTGCATGAATATCTCAGGAGCAAGTTGTGTTCACTCTATGAGAATGATTGTATCTTCGATAAGTTTGAATGCTGCTGGAATGGGAATGACAGGTGAGCGCCTAATTAACAAAAAGTACACAAACACTGCCTTTATGAGAACTGTTGAAACCAGTTTAATGCAGCTGTCCTTGACAAGCAAAGTACATGCATGCATGACACACGCAGACCATTAGGGAATACTTTTTATCTGACGTCACTGAACCCAGAAGCACAGACCTTATCGCTTACTGCAGTTATCTGCTCAGTGCAGACCATAGCTCATAGGCTCATAGCTTTGCTTGGATGGGTGGCGAAGTGTTCATACTTAAAAAGGTTTATGTTTGCGATTAACGTTGAGGATGATGTTTCTCCTCGCTGACATGTGCCTTGTTTACCTGCAGTGTTGTGATGACGGGTTCCTACAACAACTTCTTCAGGATGTTTGACCGGGGTTACCAGCAGGACGTGACCCTAGAGGCGTCGCGGGAAAACAGCAAGCCGCGATCGGTCCTGAAACCTCGCAAAGTGAGCACAGGTGGGAAGCGCAAAAAGGATGAGATCAGTGTAGACAGTCTGGACTTTAACAAGAAGATCCTCCACACTGCCTGGCATCCTCTGGACAACATCATTGCTGTGGCCACAACCAATAATCTGTACATATTCCAGGAAAAGCTGAACTAGTGTTTGTTGAACCACTGAGAGCCCAGTTTCTGCTTTGAGCCCCACTGCTCTGATATACAAATATGAACAATAGCTGTCTGTTTCTGGCTGAATCCCTCTTGCTGATCTGCCCTTGGTGTATGGCAGGAACTGCTGTGTCACTAACAAACAGTGGCATGAACACAGTACATCCAACTAGGCCATCACAAGCTCGTTTTCTATTTGTATTGCAAATATAAACATGTAGGGTTTTGTTTGTTTTGTTTTGTTTTAAATCCAGACTGTGGGATTTAGTGTCATGGGTTCTTCTCCAGTCATCAAGCTACAATTTGCAACTCCACTACATCCCAACCCAAAGGGAAAAATGTGTTACATACACATATTTGGTTAGTTTGTTTGATTATTCTTTTGTGCCATGGTTCATCTGTATGTCGTAGCTACTAGTTAAGGTTTTGTACCCACTGTGTTTCACTAGCCTAATGCTGTCATGTCATTCAGTCACCGCTGGCCTGAAACAATGGCAATGCAAACTGTCAACACTCCATATTTTCGCAGTATTTTTCAAGTTGCCAAGTTCACTCACCACTTTTTTTTTTTCTTTTTATGGTTCTCTGATTATAGCATACCACTTATATTACTGCAAACATTTGTCCACAGTGTACATTATTTAATATTTTAGAATGTAAACCACTGGTTTGCATTCATTTCATTATAGTAAGAAAGTCGGGTTACTTGAAATCGACTACATATATTCCTTCACAGTGAACTTGTTACTGTTGAATCAATCAGAGGAATTGTTTGAACAGTTCATACTGTAACAAAGGACAGATGCTAAAATTATCTTTCTTACTAGAAGAAATAACAAAGAACCTGGTTTTTAAAAACCATCAGTGGTCTCTGCTGCACCAAAACCTGACTAAATATTCAGTCTCAATCTCAAACCACGCTCCAAACAACAAGTTGACTTTCTTGGTGTGTTGATGTGGAAAATGGTTTGCAGTAATATAACTTCCAGTTAATGGCCAAAAGCTTAAAAAAAAAAAAAAAATGCTAGTGTTGTCCTTGTAATATGCGCGCACATCTTTTTTCAGGTATTGTGGTTTTAGGAGGTAAATGATAGCTAACCCTGCCAAAGTAACCAGTCCTATACGCTCTGAAGCTAGACTCACTTGAAACTGTTTTGCTGAGATGGTGCCCCCTCATCTGACCGGTCACCCATGCACGTGTGTGGGCGACCATAGCTCAGGACAAACGCTCATGGGTGCGATGGCATTATGTGGCCTGTGGCACCAAAACTAAGTTCTGCTGCCAGCTTTTCCCATTGTTTTCTTTGCAGGTTGACCAGTGGCTTTACCCTCTGTATCTAGTTTCTGTTCATACACTTTTTTTTTAATATATATGACATTTTGTATTGTACCTGTTTTAAAAAGGAGAAAAAAAAAAAAAGAATCACTATAGTTGAATTATTTTTGTATAAATTAAGGCAATAGGATTACAATCTGATCACTGTAGTTTCTTTAGCTGTTTGTCTCAGACTGATTGTAGATGGAAGGTTCCTTGATGGTTCGGTAACTTTTTTTTGGTCATATTTGTTCATCCTGGAAGTTTGAAAACTAGAGATTTTTGTGACATCAAAGGTGTCAGGTGTCAGTATCTTTTGAAGTTAATAAGGATTATAACTTTATTTTTCTTTTTTTTGGGCGGGGGGGGACTGTGCATGTAGAGCTTATTTTGATTTGAGTTCATTTGGATCTTAATGTTCCAGTTATGTGCCATAGTTATTTAGTTTTAATATTTTGTTTTTCTGGCTGTGAAAGAATAGGCTCTTGTGGGTCTTCATTTGAATGGCATTTTAACCAGTGTTTATTGTTAAAACAGTTAAATCAACTTCTCTAAAGCTAATCAAGCCCTACAGCTGGGCAGTTACTGAGTTAGATTCTCGCTCCTGTGAAGCATGTGTATCTTCCCTGTACAGGCTTGTTTATTTAAAAAGAAGATATTGAAGCACTTGGTTTGCTGATGATTGCTATATGGGTAATTAATGACATATCAGGTGTTGTTAATATTGGCTGCACTGGGAAACTTGGGACTGAGCTGTTATTAAGTTGTTTGTCCTGTTGTTTTTTTCTTTTGTGGAAAGTTAAATGTCTGTCAGGACGAAGGTTTATTCCCTTGAGGAGCAAACCACTTGATTATATCCCAATTTGTCCGATTCATGATTTAAGCCATTAAATCAGGGACTGAAGCCTCTTGGTCGATTGGATGATATTTGTATTAGTTAATGTGTTACTCATACTTTAGAGAATGGATATCCAATTGCTAGGATGCCAACAAAATAGCCACCCGTGTCAAAACGGTGGGTTTAATCTACTGTTGTGTGTGTGTGTGTGTGTGTGTGTGTGTGTGTGTGTGTGTGTGTGTGTGTGTGTGTGTGTGTGTGTGTGTGTGTGTGTGTCTCTCAGGGACTCTGGGTAATGTCTACTAGTACTGAGATACTTCACTAATTGTTTTTTTTTCTTTTTTTTCCCCTTTGGCAACTTATGTCTAATGCAAAACAGTGTGAGGGTCATTTGTGTCATATGGCTCCAGTCACTTGAACAAACCTCAGTAATGTGCCCATTCCACAGTCAAGGATCGCATAAACTAACATGTAATTACAGTAGCTGTTTATTCATAACTGATTTAAATCACAAAGATATTCAGAAGAACCTTATTGCCTTTCTTATAGCATTAAGAAATAAGATAATCAAGTTATGGTTCTTAAAGTTTCTGGAGTGTTAGACAGGTGTCTGCTCAGGTGAATTTAACCGCTGCTCTCGATCAAAATGTTGTACCTTCAAGAAAACAGCTTTTCAGGTCTCAGACAAAAACTGCCTTATTTAAAGGTAGCTCAAATGTTTTAGGTGTTTTTTTTTTTGTTTGTTTGTTTGTTTTTTTCTTCCTCTTTCTTAGGTTAATAAAATCAAACATCTGTAATGGCTTTTGAACAAGACCCTGGGAAAACAACTTTCCTTGCATACTGTCTGGAGTTGAAAAGGTTTTCCCACTTGCAGCAGTATGTTATACATGTCTGAGATATCGCAGGAGTTGAAACAAGTTGCACTTTTATTTTTTTTGTGAATTTCATTAATTTGTATGTTTTTGTTTCTTTGAAATTGATTCCTGAATAAAGATTGTAAGAGTCTGGTGATCTATGGGGGTGGGGGCGGGGGAGCATTCATCTAAGGGTTCAGTGTACAGCTATGTTTGTCTTCGTTAAATGGAATAAAATACAATTTAGATGAAAAGTAATAAAGAATTTCCAACCTGAATTCTGAATGTAATGACTGTTTTTGTTTGGATTAGATAATGTGAGTTATCAAGATACTGTAAAACTTTTAATTGTTAAACTAAACTTTGCATATTGTGTTTTTATGCTGTTTTCAAAACTAAACTTTTTTTTTTAAATAAATACATAAATAAACCTTTTTTTTTTTACTTAAAGTTTTTTCAGAACAAGGTTGTTACTTCAGAACTATTTTTTCAGCTAGGAAGATGTGAGTCGGATCTGAGACAACCCGCAAAACAGGAAAGGTTTTACAAGTGGAGGACACTGACATTTTTTCCTCTTCATCTTTTGTTTTTTCACTAACATTGCATTTGGCTAGGGTCGGTGTTACTACTGGTAGCATGAGGAGATACCTGGACCCTACAGAAGTTGCAGAAGTAGTCCAACTCCTCCAAGGTGGCACATCAATATATGCCGTTGCCAGAAGGTTTGCTTTGTCTCCCAGCACAATCTCAAGAACATGAAGGAAACTCCAGGAGACAGGCAGTTACTGGACAAGCCCGTAGAAGGACCTTAACTGATCAGGAGGACCTGTATTTGCTCCTTTGTGCAAGGAGGAACAGGATGAGCACTGCCAGAGCCCTACAAAGTGACCTCCAGCAGGCCAGTGGTGTGAATGTCTCTGACCAAACAATCGGAAAGAGACTTCATTCATCCTCTAGTGCAGGGATCCTCAAATCCAGGCCTCGAGGTCCGGTGTCCTGCAGGTTTTAGATGTGTCTTTGCTTCAACACGCTTGAGTCAAATATAGAAGTCATTGGCAGGACTCTGGAGAACTTGACTGCATACTGAGGGGGTAATTCAGCCATTTGATTCAGGTGTGTTGGATCAGGAACACATCTAAACCCTGCAGGACACCAGACCTCGAGGCCTGGATTTGAGGATCCCTGCTCTAGTGGGACCTACTGAGTACTGTTTTGAGTTGCTGCAATCAAATTTCGGCAAAATGGACTAGCCTGCTGCATCTTTTTTTTTTTTTAACTTTTATTTTCGGGCTGTCTTTTAATTCAACCCTCTGTAGGTTGATACTTTTCATTTCCATCAAACAATGTGGCTTCCATTCATTCCTAATGCATTACCCAGTCCATATCAGTATCGATATCCAGCATTACCCCCACCCCCCAATTAAGATCTAAAGTGTTTTCAGTGTTTCTTTTTTGAGCTGTGTAGACAGGAACTACAAGGCTATGATCAACAAAACAGCACAGCTCTTTATGCTCCAACATCAGTTATAAATACCCGGGATGCTATCAGAGAATTTGTTTATGTACATACAATGGGACTTCAATTTTCCTGACTTTTTTTTTTTTTTTTTTTTAACTCTCGCAAATAAAGGCTCTATAGTGTGATAAATCTTGCAATTGTGTATATTGTAGCGATTCTCTTAGTTAGAGAGCGTGTTGATGTTGTGGGATTTCGGACTGTTCGGGAGGTTCGTGAAGGCAGCATGGAGAGAGAGAGAGACCGAGAGCTTGCCTGTGTGTGTGTGTTGCTGTTCCGCTGTTGTTGTTGTGGTTGGCGTGGCTGTGGCCTACAGCAGCCGTTTTTCTGCTAATAAAGACGACCTTTGTTGTGAATATCGCCGACTGTGGAAGTGTGTTTACAACGTTACATTATCATCTAAGGCAACATCTAAATAACTTGGCTGAAATCGGGGGGAAACGCCATCACTGATCTGGAGCCAGTCTTTGTTGTCTGTTTGGACTGTTCTGGCGCCTGCGCACTTCGAAGTTTGTCTGCGTGTCATGTTGAATGCTAAAGCTGGATAGTCAACATGTCCACCGCGGCGGCTCAACAAAACAATAACGAAGAACCCGGGCTTCAGGGTACGTACTCTCCTCGGGTTTTCCGGGCTCCGCGTCACAGCCGTTACTCTACGTGTTCTTAATGAATGCTTGTGTGTTTGAAACATACTGCAGCTGCGAAGGTTTTTATCGTAAAAGTTATAATCGGGGTGGAATTTCCTCGTCGACTGGGAGGGGTGGGGGCTATGTTGTTTGACGTCAGTGCAAAAGAGCCAATGGCGTTTTAAAAAAAGGTTTGATTGACGCGTGGGTGGCCATTCACGTACACAAATTGTAGCTGGGTGGGCTCCAGTCTACATGAAAACAAGTTTGGGGCAAAACACTGAATAATTTGGGGCAGTTTTTGTTTTTTGCTGTCGTTTCTGTTTATTATTTTCCTAATGGAGCAAATATGTTTGTGTGGACGAGCTACGTCTTTATTCAGAATCCTACTGCGTTTCTAATTAAACATCAAATCCAACCCAAGCCAGTGGTCGGATGTTTACAGCAGCTAAATCACTAAGAAAAAAAATGGTACGTTCACTCTTGAATCGATAAACAGGTGAAGTATTAAGACATTAGCTCGGGTAGAAAGAAAAGCGGAATGTCCTTCGTCATATGTGACAGCTTCACAGCTGGAACAGCGACATGCCTGGGCAAAAACTGTCTCCCACTGCACTCTGTAGTTATGCAAGACCACACATGGGAGCAACACTGATGACAAATGCGTCTGTAAATGTGCAATCGATCATAGTTA
Organism: Archocentrus centrarchus; assembly: GCF_007364275.1. Taxonomy (NCBI): domain Eukaryota; kingdom Metazoa; phylum Chordata; class Actinopteri; order Cichliformes; family Cichlidae; genus Archocentrus; species Archocentrus centrarchus. The sequence goes on from NC_044354.1 coordinate 20,520,674, forward strand.
TGTCCGTCCACGAACCAAACAAATAAATCACATGTTTTCGGGAAAAGGGCGTCTCACGCTGTCACGTTGTGTGCTCGTCCAAGCCCGTAGGCTGTAGGAGATTACGCAACTCCCCTCCGTCTGAGGAAAAAATAAAACAAAAAACTGCAGGCTGTTTGTGGGGCAGTGGCACAAAGACATGAATGCAGTGCACAGGCGGTTCATTTGAATGCGCAGCATCAGTGGTGCAGGAAATGTAGGTCAGCTGTTTTCATTTGAGGGAAAGACAGAGGTGTTTCTCTGTGTGTTGCATAATCAGCTGAGAGGTTTTGTACCTAATCACAACAAGCTTACCTTCCTTGTGTCCTCGTGGTCTTTTATTTTTCCAAGGGTCCTGGGTAGAGCTGGAGCTGAATGGGAATACAGGGGCCCAGGGGAGGCAGACTGACCTGCTAATAACACCCGCTGCAGACCAAATAAATGCAAATTCTGGTGTGAGTCAAACTCTGCCGACCTTGGAAGTGGTGCCTGAAAGTGATGAAACCCTAATTGGAGGACTGGAGCATGTGCCATCATCCTCCTCGATCCACAATGGGGACATGGAAAAGATCCTCCTGGATGCACAGCACGAATCCAGCCCGAGTAACTCCTCCTGCGATAGGTAGAAAAAAGGCCATTCTTTAATCTTTAAAGTTCATATTAGTGTTTATTATTGAACAATTTGTTTTTTTTTTTCACTCCATCATCCTGATTAAGTCCTCACAGGCCACCAAGTCCAGAGCAGGATGAGGGTCAGATAACATTTGATGTGGAAATGTCCAGCCCAAGAGGTAGTCAGGTAAAGCTGTGCATTCAGCTCTAAAGTTTAAGCCCTTTTAAATATTTCCATTTATCTAATTGCTTTACCTTTACATTTGCAGTCAGAGGAAGATTGTGCAGAGAAGGACAGAGAGGAAGACATTTTGATGAACAGAGAAGTAGACTGGGTTGCTGACTGGTCAAGCAGACCTGAAAACATTCCTCCAAAGTAACCAGGCTTTCAGAACCAATTATAATATTAGTCAGAAGAATGTCTCAGATGTGTTTTTTTTTTTTTTTTTTTTTTTTTTTAGTTATATGTTCATTAATTGTTTTATTTATTTATTTTTCCCACCATCAGGGAGTTCCACTTCAGGCACCCCCGACGTTCAGTTTCTCTAAGTATGAGAAAGAGTGGAGTCATGAAGAAAGGCGGCATCTTCTCTGCTGAGTTTCTCAAAGTCTTTATCCCTTCCTTACTCATCTCACACATCCTGGCTCTTGGCCTCGGGTAAGTCAGAATTCATGCCTCTCTGCCTTTGCTGAGCTTTTCAATACGTCAGTTGGAGTGGCGAGTAAATTTTCTCAGGTGTTCCTCTAGCTGGCTTACGTTACAAAAGGTTACGACACAAAGATGCATAGTGCGATTAATAGTGTCAGAGCCAGTCATTCTTTTGCTTACGTAGATTATGCGGAGTAGGAAAGTTTGGTAGTCCTTTTGTTTTTATTTAATGATGCACTCTTTGGGATTCTTTTGTAAAGCAGATCATACCTACCAGTTGTAGCCATTCAAAGGGACAGCTCCGCTTGATGTTTATGAAAATGTATACCTTAATTTTACCAGTCAGTTATGAATAAGTGTCATTAATTATCTAGTACTACAGCAGTTTTTATGCATTTCCCTTTTTCTCAACTGAATCAATTTAATTCCTCACTCTCGTTTTTCCTCTTTCCTAGAGTGTACATTGGGAAGAGAATTGCAACAGCTGCCACCAGTTCCTACTGAGAAGAAAATGATGCAGTGCCTAGATGTTCTCCCTTCTCCAAGTCACTCAGCCGTCCTTGTGTGGTCAAGCTCTCTGTCTCTGCATCCATCGTACACCCGCATTTCCCTTCCAATCAACATTAAATTATATCACATCGTAGATGTAGTTGTACACATGATGTAATGTGGTTGCGCTCCATCGGATTTTGACAAAGGACAACACTGTACGCACAGTTGTCACAAACTTGAATGCGGTCCGTAACAAACTCCGTTCCACCTGGAAATATATTAGTCATCTGTTTGACTAAAAAAAAAATTCAAGACTAGAGGATTTCAGATGAAGTGGCTTCAGGGTTGTAGTTTCTTTATTTGTCTTGTTAAGTTACAAGAAATCAGACTCTCCTCTGTTGTCTTGGTAATTAACATCTGCAACACAAACTAATTAATTGGCTCTGGGAACAAAAGGGACTTTAATCGCCTTAACTTATTGAGCTTAACATTCAAGGTGCAGCGAGTGGGTGGCGGGAGGGCTCGTGGTGCTGCACTGTGGGATCAGTTTTTAAATTCCACACATTTTTAACAATAGAAGTTCTATCTTTTTGACCACAGAGGGTTTAAAAGCTTTGTTTGGGTTTTATTGAAGGTTGGAAAGCTTAAACATTTATCTTGTATGTAGCTCCAGAAATTTACAGAGAGGTAGTTGGAATATTTTATGATAGTGGCAACCTAAAGGCCGGAAGGCAATATACCAGGCCATATGCTATTTTTATTCATTTTTGCCTACATATCTTCTTCTTTAACACATAATATAGCATCAGTGGCAAAGTGCCAAATTTTTATTCTTCACCACTGCACATTGGTGATTTATCTTTAGACTTATTTTTTATTTTCTTATCTGTTTAGGTATTTAAAGATGTAGATGTGAAAAATAATTTAAGCTGTGATCTGCCCCATATAATAGACACCTTTCAACATTGTATAACCTGTTTATACAGTGATTCTAATGCATATTATATCTCATGCATTGTGGCAGTGTAAGTAATGTGTTTTTGCTGTTGTTTAATTGAAGCTTCAGTGGCAGAAAGCGTCGCCACAGAGGAAGAGGTTTCTAGGGGCCTCGTTGAAGAGTGTTATCAGACTTTTATCTGGATTTCACTGTACAATCATTTCAGATAGCGAACAGTGTCTGTGTAACTTTTAGAAAAATTGTAGAAATGATTTCCTTGAGAAAATGCATGCTTTCCTGTATATTGATGCTGATATACAGGCTGGATTATTCTGTCAGTGTTTGTAAATGGATGACGCATAAGAAATATGAAAAACTGGCTATAACATACAGTATTGACTGTTGGCAGTGTTGGTTTGGAAGCACTCATATTAACTCTTAAACTGTGCATGTTTAAACAGGCTTATGTACAGTTGATAAGTGTGCAATACTCAGCATTTTGGAATATAAAGTTTGTACTGTATACACTGGCTGATATATAAATACAAAGGAAGTGGATGGAGCTCCATTGAACTTAATTAATTTTTCCAGTATATAAAGGGCACATATCATCATAATGGGCTTCTGCACAGCTGAATAGTGCGCAGTGTGGTAAAACTTGAACGGACTTTGTACTGAGTGCAGAGGCTGCTGTCTTCAGCAGGTCATTTACATTACGTCACCATTAAACAAAGCACTCGGCATAATAAGGATGAACGTGAACATGTGTGAATGCTTTATGTGTGAAGCTATATTAACACAGTCCAAAATAAAATGTCTGTTGCTTCCTCCTTTTTTTTTTTTTTTTTGTTTCAGATAATCTTCATGGTTTGGATCTTTAAAATTTATACAAGATGGACTTATAGTAGTCCACCACACACACACAATTAAATGCAGAGATATCTGTAAGCTGGCCTGTATGGAACACTTTTCATTATTTTCAGTATTAGAGGGAATGACTGAGAGAAAAGTGCCATTCGTAAGCCTTTTTTTTTTTTTTCGGTCACAAAAGCTAATCTTAACTCCACAAAAGATTTCTACTCTTCAGTACATTGTTAATTAAATTTCAAATCCTTCTTCCTACATGCAAAGCTTTTAATAATCAGGCCCCACCTTCTCTTAAAGACCTCATAGTAACTGTATCACCCCAATAGAGCACTTCTCTCTCAGACTGCTGACTTACTTGTGGTTCCTAGGATACTTAGGAGTAGAATGGGAAGCAGCGCCTTCAGCTTTCAGGCCCCTCTTCTGTGGAACCAGCTCCCATCTGGGATTCGGGAGACAGACACTATTTTTAAGATTAGGCTTAAATCTTACCTTTTTGATCAAGCTTATAGTTAGGGCTTGATCAGGTGACCCTGAACCATCCTTTAGTTATGCTGCAATAAGGCAGGGCATTGAGTATTTCAGTGTTCACTCACCTCTTTTCACTCCATTTATACACCACTCTGCATTTAACCATTAGTTATTATTAATCTCTGGCTCCCCTCCACTTTGTCTTGTCTCCCTCCCCTCACCAACAACCAGGTTCTTCCAGAAGTTTCTTCCTGTTAACGGGAGTTTTTCCTTCCCACCATCACTAAGTGCTTACTTGTAGGGGACCGTTTTGCTTGTAGGGTTTCCTCTAATTATTGTATGATATTTACTGTACAATATCAAGGACCTTGAAGTGACTGTTTCTTCTGATTTTGTCCTATATAAATAAAATTGAATTGAAATTGAATTGAATTAATAACAGCAGCGAAGAAATGAGGGAGCAGTATTAAGCAGAAGTAAAGTAATTATTAGTCTCATCCAAACCTACATTTTTTTTGCACACTTCCATCACATAGGGCAGACTGATTCATTATAAGAAAGGTATTTTTTTCATTTACTTATAACCTGACAGACCAAAAATTGCTTTTTTTTTCTTTGGCAGGGTAAAAAAAAAAAAAAAGCTTTTCTGACATGAGCAGCCTTTCACAGGAATGAGTAATTGTATAATTTGATCACCCACTGCTAAAACCAGGGGTTCATATTTTCGTTAGTTATTTTACTCCTTGATTTGACTGATCTGACTAGCTGTGCATAACATATTTCCCCCTGAACTGCATGCATCACATCAGGAGAGAAACATGGAGCTCAGGCTGAGCAGGGCGGGGCAGTGCGCATGCGCGGTTCCTCATTGTGGCCTCTCCTTAGAGCTCGTCTGGGTTTCAGGGACCTGTTCAAGCACTAAATCTAAGTGTCGGAGTGTGAGACAGAGGTAAAACTTCTCGTTTTAGGCTACTTTTTTTGTTGTTGGCTGCACTCTGCAAACGTGACTTGCTACATAGAAAATTTTTCAGATAGAGGCATTGTTCTATCAGGGCGTCGACTGGCCAAGAAGCGGAGCATCCATTCATCCTTTCATTGGCAACTGAGCTTTTCCAGTCTCGCTAGCTAGCGTTAGCCAAGAGGCAGGGGGCACCGTGTCGGAGAGAGCTTCAAAAATGTCGGGGTACCAAGGAAAAAAGAACATCCCACGAATTACAGTGAGTGTTGCTTCATGTTATCATATCTATCATTCAGTGGTGGTGTGTAAAGGTGCAGCGAGCCTCACGTTTAGACCACAAAGCTAGCCAACGCTAAGCCACCGTATCCATCCATTGACACTGACGCTGTCAGCAGCAGCCCAGCTCTGCATACCGACAGCCTGGGATGGTAACCAGCCAGTGGCCTGCAGCAGGCTGTTTACCAATTCCCCATTTAGGATTTGGGTCGTATTTTTCTCTTTATTTAACACTCAGAGCAACTCATTCATTTAGCTGCCATTGTTAGCTCTTACTCTCTCTCAGCATCCTCAGCCTGAAGGGTGTAGTTAACAGGTTTTAGACACAGGTTCCATCACTGTCATTTTTCATCTTCCACCTTCTATCCTCCAACATCTACCGTGCCTGCCCTCTTCGGTGGACTTTATGTGTTGTTTTTGTTTTCCTTCTTTCTTGTTTATGGAGAAAATAATCCTATATTCCTTTCTGTTCAGTTAAATATTGCTGCAAATCTTGATTTGACAGTATACATTATATTTGCTTCGGCTCATGGTGCAGCTCTTCACCCAGACTGCACATCGTTAGGGGAATGCAGAAGGCTTGCTGTGATAGTTAAAAGAAGTAAAACCTCTTTTGCAAAGTAGGTCATTGCACAGCTCTTATCCAAACCCTATGCTTTCATCAGGCAGCAAGAAGGCTGATTCTGCAGCATATAGACTCAGCAGCTTCGTGTTTGATCATTTAATCACATCAAACTCCCTCCCGTACTGGCTGTGTTTTGTACAGATGGTTGCCAGGTCGCTCGCAGGTCGAGCCAGGGTCATAAACACACGAACCTGACATCCCAGACACAGCACGCAGGCAGCAATAACTCTGCAGCCGCCTTCCCCAGGCCTAGACAGACAGACACACACACACCCACCCACCCACCTATTAGTCTTGAGTGAATGATGCAGATAGTTTCACTCTGCAAAGCTTTGAACATAATGCCAAGGTTAGTCTGTGAAAAGCAGTGACTGAATTTGTTCAAAGCACACTAACGCAGGAATAATAGCAATCCTTTGAAGGTTTCACCTTCAGAGTTTCACAGCTACATAAGCAGTTCAATGCTTCCTCTAGTACCATATCAAGATGCAGCAATTTGTTGCACATCCTGATTTTGATTGAAACTGTGTATTATTTTACAGAGTTTGAATGTTAGGTAGGTCTTATTTAATTTTTCTGTGTAATTTCTAATCGTATCGTCTCCATCCATACCCAGAATTTGTTTCATGGTTAATAGTTGATGCAAGGTTATTACACAAAATATAATTTAAAGACACTTGAAAGCCAAGTTTATCTTTATAATTAAAAATCTGATAAATTGCCTCATATTACTTGTTCCCTTTCACACACACCAAACATAAACAGATTTCCCTTCCCTTGTTCTGTGTAGTTATTTATTTACTCGTTCACGCTCTGCCCGACTGTCCAACTCTGTTTGGATCAGCTGGTCATTGTGTTTGTGGCCTTTCAAACAAATGCATTGCCAGCAGGGAAGTTGCATAGTGTCCTCTGTTGGACAAACTATTCAAACATGCAACACTCACATGCTTGAAGGGCATTTCTCCCATCTCTTTTTTTTTTTTTTAATTTTCATTTATCAGTTGTTATAAATCGTGATACTGATAGATCAGCAAATATCTAATATCAGCCAATTATTTCAGTAAATCAGCTGGACTCTACCAGAGATATTTTTCTGGCTTCAAATGTTCTTTGTACAGATACATTTGTCCACTTTCCAAAAGAGAGCTGATAATATTGATAACTAATGCATTAATGTTGAAGATGCTGCTTGCTTGTTAAGCTTTTGCTTATTTTGAAGTTTATCATAATGACTGGCTGTAATATCGACTGAATGCTAGAAGGATTTAATGGTGGGTTAGGTTATTAGACTACTGCTTTTAGCTAGGTGTACCTAATAAGCTAGAGACTGAGTGTAGATGTGTTTATGGAACAATTCCTACTTCTGTTTGTAGTATACCTTACTCTGCTTGACATTTATCTTACTTAGTACATTCAGACCTTTGTAATGTGTTCAGTTTTATGGCCATAGAGCACAGCAGTCATCACATGGGTTCATCTTCACAGCAGGCTGGTATATACATATCGTTTATGTGTTGGTACATTAATTCAAGGAGTTGAAGACTACATTGGGTATTGTATGTGGCAGTGAGCTTAGAGCAGTAGTCGCTGACCACTTGGGCACAGAAAGGACACAGGTTTAAATGACCCACTTATGTCAGAGCAGTGATCTGTGAGATCATGTCAAACCATGGCTTGTACACTTAATTCTTCCTGTTGTCTGTAACTCCGGACATTAAAACTGAGTGTTTCCTGCTGTGAGTTTTGCTGCAAACTATTTTTGATCTTCAGAGACCCCAGAAAGCCTTCAGGAAAAGTAGGCCAGCCTTTTATGCTTTCCTTTCATCTCATTCAGGTGGAGGTAATTGAGTCACTCAAGAGTCTGTGCTAAGAATCTCTCCCCTCTCTTTAAGTGATGTCTTTTATGTGTGAATACATCAAGTAGATTAATCCTAATCATCATTTCCACAGGATGAACATTGGTATGGATTGATCCATGGTTTGTATGAGGCTTGTGCAGGTCTCCGAACAAACTGGAAAATATACAGAGCAAAATAAAGTGCTTTAGCTGGGCCACGCTTCTTTTCTAAAAATGTGTTGTTTTTTTTTAGAGTTGGTAAAAATGTTTCTGTTGGCATGCTGGAAATTAAAATAAAACCTTTATTGCTTGGCTTACCTAATGTTGAGAAAATGCTGTCTCATCCTTTCAGAGTGACCGTCTCCTCATCAAAGGAGCAAAGATAGTGAACGATGATCAGTCATTTTTGGCTGATATCTACATGGAAGATGGAGTCATCAAGTACGTTTTTTTTCTTTTTCTGCTTTTGCTCCTAGCAACAAATGACAGAAAAATGTCACACCTGTCACAAGAAATAAAGGTTTGCTTCATTCATTTCTTTATTCCTGACTTTTCTTTTATTTGTCTCTTTTAGGCAAATTGGAGACAACCTTATTGTTCCTGGGGGAGTTAAGATCATAGAGGCTCATGGGAGAATGGTGATGCCTGGTGGTATTGACGTACATACCCGATTCCAGATGCCTGATCGAGGCATGGTGGCTGCAGATGACTTCTACCAGGGCACTAAAGCGGCCCTGGCTGGGGGGACAACCATGATCAGTATGTACCACATCAGACATCATGTGTTTTCAGCCAGTTTACACAGTGATATTGTTGCAGAGATTATAACATTGCAGATGTGCATGTCACCAAGCGTATGATTTAATTTCACAGTTTGCTTGTGTGCGCGAAATCAGACCTGCTTGTTTGTATTCTGCAGTTGACCATGTGGTGCCGGAGCCTGGCGTCAGCCTGGTTGCTGCCTTCAAACAGTGGAGAGAGTGGGCTGACAGCAAGTCTTGCTGTGACTATTCTCTGCATGTGGACATCACAGAGTGGAACAAAGGCACCCAGGAAGAGATGGAGACTTTAGTGAAGGATCATGGTACGTAATCAGCACTGTCAGCTTATGTCTCCCACATACAGTTTAAATGTGGCTTAGAATTAACTGGCTTTTTGCTGGCATGGTGAAATGTTGCTATTTCCCTGTTACTGTAAAAAAGTGCCTCTCCGACTGCATAGGAAAGAAACTCAACTTGCAGTAACCTAAAATTTCTGCTGTACAATTTTTATCCTTTTGATTTTTTTTTTTTTTTACTTCTTTCCTTCACTTTGGTTTTTCCCTCTTTTGCGCTCTTTATTCCACCTTTTGGCTGTTTTCTCTCATAAGTTTTCTTCCTTCAGGTGTCAACTCTTTCCTGGTCTATTTGGCTTATAAGGATGTTTTCCAACTTTCTGACTCTCAGGTATGCTTGGCTGATGGGATCTCTGCTGAGTCGTCTGTCAAAGCACATGTTTTCTAGGCTGTTAGATGTCTCTGGCATAAATGACCGCCACACAGGATTTACCACTTTCTGCCATGTTCTTGTAGATCTATGAGGTGTTCAGTGTCATCAGAGATCTTGGAGCCACTGCGCAGGTGCATGCTGAGAACGGAGACATCATTGCAGAGGTAACAGAACTGCTTATGAAGCGAGTAACATTAGAGCAGGTCCTTCTACTCTGGGTAATAATGTTCTTGCGTGGATGTTTTAGGAGCAGAGACGTATTCTAGAGTTGGGGATCACTGGGCCTGAAGGTCACGTGCTCAGCCGCCCAGAGGAGGTAAGACTGATGATGTTTAAGAGTGGAAAGCGACAGCCTGAAAATATTGTGGAACAAAAGAGACACCTGTGTCTCACCTCATTATCTGCAGGTGGAGGCCGAGGCGGTCAATCGTGCCGTTACCATAGCCAATCAGACTAACTGTCCCCTCTACATCACCAAGGTGATGAGCAAGAGTGCTGCTGATGTCATTGCTCTTGCTAGAAAAAGGGGTAAGAAGAGAGACTGATAAAAAAATAAATAAAAAATTCCCTCTGCTTCTACTCTTGGCACGTAGCGTTGACATCATCCTATCTGTCCCTGCAGGTGCTGTGGTTTATGGAGAGCCTATATCTGCTAGCTTGGGCACAGATGGTACTCATTACTGGAGTAAGAACTGGGCCAAGGCAGCAGCCTTTGTCACCTCTCCACCACTTAGTCCTGATCCCACCACCCCCGACTACCTCAACTCTCTGCTGTCGTGGTAGGTGCTCTAAGCTAAGGCCTAAAGATACCTGTAACACAGTGATGTGACAGACGTTACAACTGTGTGCTGCGTTTTAGATTTCAGCTGTATCCGTAACCACATTCATAATGAAACACCTGATGACACCAGATAATTGTAACATTTCATAAGCAAGCTTTATAAAAATTTGTTAAATGTCAGCATTTTTCGGACTGATTACTCTAAAATGACACATTACACAAATAAAGGATATCTTGCTTTCTTTCTCTGATAGCGGGGACTTGCAGGTGACCGGAAGTGCTCACTGTACTTTCCACACTTCTCAACGTGCGGTAGGCAAAGATAACTTCTCCCTTATTCCAGAGGGAACCAACGGCACTGAGGAGAGAATGTCCCTAATCTGGGACAAATGTGTGGTGAGCTTATTATGACCCATTTTTCACGCATTCCAAAAAATTTAGAACATAAAACAAAATCCCCGGTAAGCCTGGCTGCGTGTTAACACCGCTGAAATGAGGTGATTCGTTGTCGTCCCCCTAAAGGTGACGGGAAAGATGGATGAAAACCAGTTTGTGGCAGTGACCAGCACAAATGCAGCCAAGGTCTTCAACCTGTACCCCCGCAAAGGCCGCATTGCTGTTGGGTCTGATGCCGACCTTGTGTTGTGGGACCCAGATGTCACTAAGATCATCTCAGCTAAGAGCCACAACCTGGTCAGATGTTTACATAATTATTATAACTAGAAAAAGGGATAATGTGTTTAGTCGTTTGTGTGTCTTATGCATAATGTGACCTAATTCTTGAGCTGAAATGCCCTTTGCATGCTAAGCCTGATTCGTGCCAGGAAGTGAGGTACAGTGACTCTAAGTGGTATTAATATGCTTCACCAGGAGTAACAACAAATACAGAATAATAATGAATCTGGGTGAAAAATAAGCTTTAAATATATACTCTGCTTTACAATGCAAATGTTGTATTTCCTTAGAATGACTAGCTGCACTGGAAGCATTTTCAAGACATTATTTCATGTCCATTACAGTGAATGGCATCTTGAAAAGGAGGCAGAAAAATCAGCTATGCTGCAATATGATATCTCAGTTAAAATTACTTTAACCCTACTTGCCTCTGTGCATCCAATATTTATTCAGAGGTTAAAAACTGCTTGACTTTTACTGATCTTATAAAGCCATCAAACCTCATTTTCTCCAAGGCTGTGGAGTACAACATCTTCGAGGGGACAGAAGTACGTGGAGGTCCTCTGGTGGTGATCAGCCAGGGCAAGATTGTGTTGGAAGAGGGCAGCCTTCACACCACGGAGGGCTGTGGGCGCTACATCAGCCGCAAACCCTTCCCAGACCACGTGTACAAGAGGATAAAGGCTCGCAGCAGGGTGAGTCATGTGTGCACCTCTGAGGAGTAGATACAGCTATTGAGACCTTATTCTTATATTATGAATGACTGGGGAACTGTTTAGCTCACAGAGCTGCGAGGAGTCCCAAGGGGTCAGTACGATGGGCCGGTTTGTGAGGTGACTGTGACTCCCAAGGTGATGTCCACAGTTTCCTCAGTGAAGACTTCCCCTGCCAAGCAGCAGCAGCAACAACAGCAATTTACTCCCCAGCCTGTGCGCAATCTTCACCAGTCTGGCTTCAGCCTGTCTGGTGAGTCAAAGCACAAATTTTACACCTGCTATTTTGCCTTTTTCACAGCTTTTTCACAGCATTTGGGTTTTTTAATATTATATTTGTAGGGGCCCAAATTGATGACAACGTTCCTCGTCGTACCACTCAACGCATCGTGGCTCCTCCCGGTGGGAAAGCTAACATCACTAGCCTCGGCTAAGCACTTTGTCTCCACTCAGCTGGGGGTTGCAGGGCCACACGGGACCAGAGGCTTCTCTTACAGATGCCACATCACATTCATTAGCTAATCACCTCTGACTCCCCTCTGCACCCCACTCCAGTCTATTACTATTCACACACTACCACCATGTCACCTCATGCAAAGGAAAAAAAAAGAAAGAAAGCACTATTCTATTTTATTTCGTCGTCTCGAGATATTTAAATATCGTGGAAGGATCAAGTGAATTGAAGCAGCCCTTTTTAATGCTGTTTTCACGCCCAGTTTGATTATTGATGAAATTAATTTGTTTACATTTTTTGTATATTTTTGGCTGTATATGATTGTTTGGTTGCCCTCTTGGCTCAGAAAGTTGACCGAAACTTGTCCCAAGGAGCATTTTAGCAACAAGAGCTGTTTACATTTCTTCTTCTCCTTCTTCTTCTTCTTGCGCTGTTTCTTTTCCACGTATTAGAATGTTTCGGTGGTCGTCAGCCTACCACCTTTAGCTGAAAGTAGAGCCTCTGTTGCCACGGTTACACTGTAACAGCGCTGTTTCAAATGTTATGACACCGTTTGTTCAAATATCTCAAAATGTGAAAAGTCAGTAGACTATTGTTTTTGAATAACAACTCAAGTCTGCAGTGTTTGATTTTTTTTTATGTTTAAGCTATGTATTGAGCTGAACAATTCACCTATGTCTTCCTTTAGTGTTATAGTTGCACTCGTTTCCTTTTTAAAAAAAAAAATTTTTTTTTTAATGTTTTAACACTTTTAAGACATTTTGGAAAGCACTGACTGCACTGAAAGGAAAAGAAAAGGGTATTTTAGGCTTAACCACTCATTCAGCTTCACCCTGCAGGAGAAATAGTGAGTGTTCTGTCTGCAAAACACAAACTCTTCACTCATTTCTTCACATTTTTTTTTCCCTCACATTTGTTGATAGGTTTGTCAGGGCAAAAAGCTTCCAATAATCGCATCGCTGTATGTCGTTCAGGATACAGTCAGTCGAAGAAGCTCGATTTGGAAGTCTTGCCCACAACCTCTCTGCACTAGGTGCTATATATATATATAGATAAATAAATATATATGACCATTGCTGTATATGTGCAGATGATGTCACTGCAGTCGTGTAAGCTTTGTAATAACAGCAGCCGGGGTAGAGTCACCAATTTCCCAGTTTTAACAGAACTCGTTTTTGCACCTGTAACAATCCAAATGGTTAAAACTGTATGTGAGCTTGCAACTTTTTATTTGTAATGGATTTGTCTGTATGTTTTAGGATATGTGTTGAACTCTTTGCCTGCCTGTTCTGTAAGATATTGATAGCACACTGTATCTATGAAGGCTCTTTAAAGAAGCGAAACGACGATTTTTGAGACCTGATGGAAAAAAAAAAAAAATGCTTGTGTATGTATATTGAAACCCCCACACAGTGTGCTGATGATGTGTCCGCTGTTCTCGGTGTTAGTGTTGTGAATGAATTACCGGATATATCATTTTCCTTCCCCTCCATCTATCTGCCTGGCCGTTGTCAACACCAGATTCACTCACGATAGTAACCGTGCTCACCGAACCACAACAGGTCGTCGGTCACACAGTGCTGTGCAGCCATACTGTAAACACTGGATTTTTTTTCTTTTTTTCTTTCTCATTGCCTTGTCAAAGTGTAGGTTTTGTATGCCAAGCTATAATGTGAAGTGATTTACATTTGGGGAACTTTCTTGATAATGGTTTTCGGGTCGTAATGTTGAGCACTGTTGTTTGCCCTTCTCCACCTAGTGTGATACTATTGCTCATGTATGTTTTGTAGGATACCTGAGTTTTAGGGGGGAAATCATCGATTCTGTCAGCATTTGGTTGTGTTGACTTCAGTGGATTAAAATAATAAAAATAAAACCCATGGTACTGACTTTTTTTTTAATAGCCTTCATAGGTGAGAATCTATCATGCACACTTCCAGATATATTTAGGAAAATAATATGGATGAACTTGCTCTTAAAAGAGCTGTTAACTTAAGATGGAGAAAGAGCAGTCTTCTTGCTCCTTTTAGGGGTGGTCACAGGGCCTCAACTGCCTCCATCTCACTCTATCCCCTCCACACCAACCCTCTGCATGTCCTTCTTCACTACATCCATACATCTTCTCTCTTCTCAGCCTTGCCTCCAAATCATTCAACCTGAGCTGTCCCTCTGATGTACTTTCACTGATGTACTTTTACGTTCACTACAGGTCACAAAGTCATCTGCAAACATCATAGTCTGGAGACTCCTGCCTGTCCATCACCACCGTAAACAAGAAAGGGCTCAGAGCCGATCCCTGCTGTAATCCCACCTCCACCTTTCACACATCTGTCACTCCTACTGCACGCCTCACCACTGTCTCGTCCTCATACATGTACATGTCCTACACCACCCTTACATACTTCTGTGCCTCTCCTGACTTCCTGCAGTACCACAGTTCTCCTTTTGGCACCCTGTCAGATGCTTTCTCTAAAGCCACAAAGACACATCGCAGCTCCTTCTGACCTTCTCTATACTTCTCCATCAACACTCAAAGCAGACATCACATCTGTACTGCTCTTTCTCAGCATGAAGCCATGCTGCTGCTCACTGATCATCACCTCTCTCCTTAACCCGGCTTCAACAACTCTTTCCCCTATCTTCATGGTGTGGCTCATCAGCTTTATCCCTCTGTGGATACTCCAGTCTGTGAAATCCAAAGTCCACCATAATAGTAAATAATTCCCTTATATTTTATCATCTCAGGTTTTATGTCTGTGTTGATCTTAAAAAATCATTTATTAATGACTTCCTACACTAAAAATTCTGTTCACGTGTAATAATTTATCCAAACACAGCAGTCTCTATTATAAAAAAAAGTATCTTCATTGTTACACACAGTGTTATATACTGTGTATACTTTATATATACCAGTCTTAATGATATTTTAAGAATAATTATGTTTTCATGTTTAATTCTGATTGCTTTTTTTTAAATAGTCACCTTCAGCCTAATAAAGGCCATTAAATTCACATACTACTGATTATAGCGCACACCATAGTTATTTGTGCCAAACATGCTTTGAAATTAGTCAGAAAAAGATTAAATAATAAACTGTGATGGAACTTAGCACTCAAGCCGAGGTCAATAAAACCACGACTGTGTGTGCAGCAGTCCACCTGTCTCTGCTGTTGAAAAGTAAATTACGATTCATGTCTGGGTCCTGGCTGATGCTGTGTGGGGAATAATTGATTGAATAGTTCATATGCGTAGGTGCAACTCCCTTCCTTTGAAGGTGCACAGCATGGATCCCAGCTGTTTGACTGTTAATGGAGACTTTTAATAAAGTCAAACAGCTAGACGCAACAAAGACACCTCAGGGTAACATTTTATCAAACCAGGATTAGGCTACACTCACGGGTGAGTCTCATTAACAGCCTCTCACAGGTCTGTGCAAATCAAGCATGCTTGTTTTATTTTATGATTAATATTTCAAACGCTTTGTATTATCTGGTATCTGTGGGGCAGTGTTGATGGTGAAGCGTGAAAAAAGCCTGATAATAAAAAAAAAAAAAATGCTGTTTAACCTTAACATTATTTCATTATGAACTAGCTTTGAGGCTTCAAGGTAAAAGCTTGCGTCACAGAGACCACTGGAAATCATGACTTACATTAAGTATGAAAATAGACACTTCATCTTCTATTCATGTGAATTTTATTACAATCTTGGGTAAGTAGTTGATGTAAGACTTTGGGTGTGGCCTTACACACCCAAAGGTCATTTTCTGGATGATGAACATTAATATTTCTAACTCCGTTAATTATTTTTTACTTTTGGCTGTCACATTGTTCCTTTTACTTAAGTAAATCCCCTGATTAAAAGATCCTCTCGGTCACATACGCAATTAACTAATTAATTGCTTAATTCTAATGAATTCATTAGAGCTACACTGAACACCCTCTCCAGTCTTCTTATAATTAGTACCAAATTTTGCACAATCATTTCCAGTGACCCTTTTAAGGATGCGCAACTCTACAGCGATGCTTTACAACAAGTGTAACATGTGGGAGTGCACGCAGAGAGGCAGTGAGACACTAGGTGGAGGCACAGAGTTGCGGCTCTCACTCTCTTCCCATCTTCCAGCTCCTCAGATGCTTCACCCTCTGCAGGGATGCTTCCAGTAAAATGAACTGAACAAGACAACATCTCCGTCACACTGAATGCTCACATCAGTAAAAAGTTCTGTGATTATGTGGAGTGAAGCCCCTAGCTGTTTGACAGTTGTCCAATTAGGACTAAGCATGATGAGCGCACTGATTAAACCGGAGAAGGGAATCCTATTATGTCAACATCTTCATCCACTGATGAGAGCTTTAGAAAGGAAGAAGAAGAAAAAAAAAAAAACATGAGGAAGTTTACAAAGCTGAACCCTCTTGGGGAACTGTGCAACCATGAGTCATCAGCAGCACTTGCTTTGCTGTCAATCCAGTGAAACAGACAGTGCTATTATAAGACCACAATCCCTCCCAGAATTGATTTGTCATGACCACAACATCATCCACAGCGAGACAGTGAGCTTTACATTTCTTCCTCCTCACGTTAAGTGATTGTAAGCTTGGCTTTTTTTTTTTCTTCAATCTATTAGAACAAATGCACAATAAAGAACAGTGAAGATCATAGACCCTGGATTTCACCCTGAATATATGATATTAGGCTGCTGGATAAAAACTGTGTGGGTTTCTGGTGAAACCGAGGAGAGTTGCTCTTGATCATCTCCACTCTGTATCTGACTCTCACAACCCCCAAGATCTAATTATAGTATTCATTGCAGTTATTGCATTTGGAAGATGGTATGGCTTTGTAAAGCGCTGCACACAGGTATTTTGTTGGCTGAGATTTTTCTTTATAATCTCAGGACTCTATAGAGAGATAATAGAGGGGAGATGCGAATTAGGTCATCTGTACCATCTGTAGTTTATTAGTGGAGCTGGCAGCTCCTCTCCTAATGGCATCTGTGCAGAGATGTGTGATTTACAGGTTCACAGTCAATGACAACTCGGACACAGACGAGCACTCCGGCTGCACTGCCGGGTCCCTCCCCTGGGGGAAAGCTGTCGACTCCCCTTTTACGACTGAACTCCATGTACAGAGAGGGAGATTGGCTTAAAGATGCCGACTGCATCTCTTCCTCCCCACACTCACAAAGAGAGTACATCATGGTGCTACAGAGGGAGGGAGCAGCAAGAGAAAACAAATCGATACCGCTGGCAGAGGTTGTCCTCTTGCCCTTTGATGCCTCTGCTTAAACAAAGACACTTTGCTGCCTGGAACTCCCACTACACATCCACCTGTGAACTACACTAGACAGCGTGTGCTGAAGACCTTAAGAAGGCCAAGTCAAAGGCCGCCTTCTTTCTATGTGAAATGTGGCTAAAGAAAAAAGACAGAAAGACAAAGAGTACAGCCTGAGAGAAGAAAGTCTGAGACTGCGTATGACTTATCCTGACATCGCTAAATCTGGTAAATTTTTCTAAGAGGCTTGGAGTCGGTCAGGATTGAGGCCAGCAACCACAAGGTCAGTTAAAATTCCACTGAAGTATATTAAGACATCCATCTGGCACTGCTCAGAGGTACATGTAATTGTGGGAATGTGAAGAGATGAACTAGAAATTTTAAGGGGCTATATATTAAGCAAATAAAACCAAGTTAAAAAAAAAAGAAAAGAAAAAACAAAACAAAGTAAATAAATAACACCAAAGTCCAAAAATGTCCTCATGAATCCCTTGTTAGGAGTATGTCTTACAAATTTATTGTATGTGACAGAGAAATATGTGAGGTCCCTTGGTTTCCACTGTGTACAGAGTAGTACACAAACAACATTTTCACCACAGGAGCAGTAAGCAAAATCTGGAAACAACAGGAGCAGCACCGATCGATCAGCATTTTGAAATTAGTGTTGAAATCATGCAATATTAAAGGTTTTCCTTGTCACGACTTCTGACATTTAAACGGCCTTTTCTGGACAATAAAAAAAGGTGTAAACATATAGAAATCTTTTGCTCTTTTTGGTTTTTCTTCATAGGAGTCCTTCCCAGATTTGGTAACTTCCCTTATTTTCATTGATCCCAAGCTGTAAAAAGCTAAAAAAGTCCCTTTATTATGGTGGTGTCAGGGGGGGAGGGGAGGATATACTTTATTGTGGTTACATTTCTGACAGTGTAACATCAAGATAAAAAAAAATAATAATCACAGAATGCTCTCAAAGCTGAGATGAAATTTGAAATTTAAATTTAAAAGCAGCCATTATTACACCACCAGCTCATTCCTTTGTGATGTTAACAGAGCGAAAGGGCATTTACTCTCATGTGTGACTTTGAAAAGATACTCATGACAAATAGGTGAAGCAGTGCAGTGGTTATACAGGCTCTCCTTTTTCAGATAGGGACAGTTGGTGGATTTTAATGGTGGGAAGGTTCCTGGCAGAGGGGGGCTGGCTGCAGTTGGACTCCTGTGGCGGGGTGCCAGCCCTGAGGATGCAGCAGCAGGTCCGCTGTAAGCTTTTATTGCAGAGTTTGGCCACTTTTGCTCTGCTTGTTTCAGCTGGTCCAGATTCACCCGTTGGAGCTCCGGAAAAGACCTTCCATTCCCTGCTGTCCCTGGAAGAAGGAGTTCTCGAGAGGGCCATCGAGGAGGAGGGGCTGAGCCGAGAAGGAGGCCCCCTGCTGTCGAGGCCCAGGGTGAGGGGCTGGCCGTGACCCTGTGTCTGACTCTGATGATGGTGGTGTGGTCTGGGAGTCGTACTCAAACAGTGAATTCCAAGTAAACTCTGGAAAGCTTTCTTAAACTCCTGGTTGGAGCATGGGTAAATGATGGGGTTGATGCAGCTGTTGAAGTAACCGAGCCAGAAGGTGATCTTGAAGACGGTGTCTGAAGGTCTGTATGCAGGGAAAATGGAACCTGTAGGGACGTCAGACACACATCACAGACATTATAAATGAGAGACATGGAGGAGAATGTAAATTTATGGGAGAATTCAGTAGCATGATGGTTGCCTCGCACACCTAAACAGAATTTGTCCCTTAGGATCAACATAGTTATTAAGATTTATTTAATACAGGGAACTGCTTCACTGAAAAGAATAATTGAAAAATGTTTACTTTCTGTGGACACTAGAGAAAAAAATGCCCCAGATCACTAGGACACATCCTCGGGGCTTCCAGTTTATAACAGTCCATCCAATAGTTATTGAGATACTTCAGTCCAGACTGAAGCAGTAAACCTGAGCGGCGCTGCCTCGAGCCGTGCTGTCACTGTGGTTAAACTACGTTTGAGTCAGTTTTTAGAGCTCCAATTACTCGCTGTATTCCATTAGTTTCTTTTATTACTATTTGAAATGAAGACAGGATCAAACCCCTTCACCGATTTATATCTGCGTGTTACACTTTATTTCTAGTTGTTTTATCTGAGTTCCACTTTATAGAAGCTTCCTCTTTGCCACCAAGGTTAAGGATTTTGTCAAAATTGCTCTCAGAAACTGTGCTTGCTTTTGATTAGAGCGCGCGAGGAATGTGAGTGGGATCTTTAATGAAGTGGTAAAGGTAATGGCTTAATGGACGCATTACATGCAGGCCTATTGCTCATTGTAAATGTAGGTGACGCTTCACATATTCAATGGCTGGCAGTGAGACATTAAAATAATGAAATAGCTGGCTTCTTGTGCGGCTCCACTATATCTGTCTATCTGCCATCTATTTTCAGAGGCAGAAGGAGAAAAGCTGCCTCGTGAAATGTTTTATTGGGCAAGCTCCTGAGAGGGTTAAACGTAGCCTTGAGGGAAAAAAATGGGATTGTGATATAGAGATGGATAGAAACAAGAGTTGGAGAGGAAATTATTTCATGCCTGGCTATGCAGCTAATGCATTTTATCCCCAGCTGTGCCAAAAATCCCCAATTCTATTACTGCCCGCACCCTCGACAGATTCATTTTTGGAATATAAAAATAGACAAGAACTGCAACTGTGTTGATGCTTAAAATCAATGATGCATCAGCAGCTGCCGCTAAATGCACGCGTTTTGTTTTTTTCGTGCTGATTGAATTCATTCAGATTGAAGATTTCTGGCCAGCTGCTTGCATGGGATGTGATATTAATCCGGCTTAGCGTTCACATGCACGGAAGCATTTAATCTGAACAGTGCGACATATGTAAGAGTGATGCGTATGATCACATGTTTAAGTGCTCCCTGAATATGGATACATACACAGTTATTTGTCTGTTCAGGGCACCGGTGTTCATGTTTATGTTGTTTTTAATTCTTTTAAGAGTTTTAAGGGTGCATTAAAGTGCCAAAAAAAAAAAAAAAATCTCTTTGGAGCTGATTGAAATTTCATTTTTGGCATGTTTATTCTGATTGAGGTCATTATGTAGCAATTTTACTGTTATTTTGTTTAACCCATTTGTTTCCTGGTCTTTTAAATTGATTTTAATCAGAATCTTAAGCTCCATTTAAACAAAGCCAGTGTCCGTAAACCTCGTGTTCGAGCTGTGCTGCCTTCAATTACTATAAAGAAAGAAAGGGTGCACATTTTAACAGCACTAGTTAAAATGAGAACGCTAATATGAGTGCTATTTACAGACACTCACTGGCCACTTCATTAGATACACCTGTTCAACTGCTTGGTAGTGCAAAAATCTAATCAGCCAATCACATGGCAGCAACTCAATGAATTTAGTCATGTAGTTAAGACAACCGGCTGAGGTTGGCTGGAAGGAACAAAGGTGATTTTCTCAGAAAAAGAGAAAATAGCCAGTGGGTGGAAACTTTCTGGGCTAAAATCCCTTGTTGACTTCTTCAGACTGACAGGAAGGCATCTTCTGATGGATGCTTCCAGCAGGGTAACACACCATGTCACAAAGCTCAAATGATCTCAAACTGTTTTTTTGGGTTTTTTTTTTTTTAGCATGACAGTGAGGTCACTGCACTCAAATGGCCTCCACAGTCTCAGTCCAGTGGAACTCCTTTGGGATGTGAGAGGGTGGGAGAGTCACATCTCGGTCCCAGCACCTTGTTGAAGCTTTGCCAA
Source organism: Archocentrus centrarchus (assembly GCF_007364275.1). Lineage (NCBI taxonomy): Eukaryota > Metazoa > Chordata > Actinopteri > Cichliformes > Cichlidae > Archocentrus > Archocentrus centrarchus. Next base: position 20,541,585 of record NC_044354.1, read on the forward strand.
GAAGAATTAATGCAATTCTGAAGGCAAAAGGGGGTCAAACCCAGTACTAGGAAGGTGTAAGAAAGTGGCATGAGTATACATTACTGAATGACTTTCAGTCTTCTGATAGGCCAGAAAATTGTTCAGTATAATTCATTTTAATTTTCTTTTTGGTTACTTGGTCAAGTACGACTCTGAGATATTATAGTTTTTTTTTTTCTTAAAAAACATACTTTTCATTAGTTTTGTCAAAATGTTCAATTTTAGTGCAGTTTTTGGAATTATTTCATTTAGCACTTTCTATGCCTTTAACTTGAAAAATGGGGAAAAATAATAATAATAACCCAAATTAATATTGCTTTGGTGACCTTTGAATGAAATAGGAATTGACTGTTATAATAAATAATTATGAAATAAATATATTTTCTGTATCTCTTTATATTACCTATGTTTCTTTTGCTTTTCCCTTTTACCTGTCTTGCTTTCTTAGCAGTGAGGTTTTTAAAGTTTGAGTTTAAATGGAAGCAACCCAAACCAAGCACAGAGATCTGATGTTGCGCCTCTAGCAAGGTTGGATGGAGTGTAGGCAGATGGTTGGCTGTGGGCTCACAAAAAATTTCAGGCTTTTTGCTTGTTGCTGTCTGGTTGCTGAGAATTTTGCTCCTGGCAAGCATGTTTTGTTCCTCCTAGCAGGTCAGGCTAGTAAACCAGATGGGCTCTGCACATCCCATCACCTAAGGAGCTCTACTTTGTGAATGTCTCAGATTACATAACCTTGGTAAGTATGTACTCCTCGTTGCTGTTAATTGTCTGCAGTGGGTAAATTTAAAAGCAGCGTCTCTCATGCAGGTTTTAAGATTTCTTTGTCCCTGCAACCTCACTCTCTTTCAGCGCCTGCCCCACAGCCAATCACATTACAGTTAGTGATATGCCTCATCAACAACCAAACACTTCATGTGTGATCAAAAAGCTCCATGACAGCTCCCCTACAGGGTCATCTCCATTTGTAACTCTGGACTGATTACAGTGCAAATATTATGTTTTCAGCTCTCCCTGGAAGTCCAGATCAGACCACTTTAACATATCCTGTGATGCGTGCTGGAGTAGGGCTGGTACAGAGGAAGGATTGTGTTGGTGTTGCTACAACTCCTGTGTTTTAAGTGTTGGCACACTATTTTGCGCTATTTTATACTTAAAAATATAATTCAAGTACTATACATAGACTATATGGACAAATATACTGGCCCACACCTCTTAAACTCTGAACTCAGGTGTTTTCAGCATCATTGCCACAGGTGTATAAAATCAAGCACTTAACGATGCAGTCTCCCTTTACAAAGAATGGGTGGTTTAAAGCGCTCACTGAATTTGAGCGTGGTGCTCAACTCAGTCACGAAGTGGCAGACCAAGCGACGGAGCTGAGGTGCACTGAGCGCAAAAATCTCCAAGGCTCTGACGAGTTAATGACTGCAGAGTTTCAAACCTCCTCTGGCGTCAACATCAGCACAAAAATTGTGCGCCGTGAGCCTCATGGCATGGGTTTCCATGGTCGAGCATCCCCTGTAGGTGTAATGTGTAGGTGGGCAAGTACTTTTGTCCATATGGTTCAGTAATATTTTAGTGTTCAGAGTGGGCGTGTTGGAAAAAGTTCCAGGTTTGCAGTAAATTATAGACATTTGCTAAAAGATTATGCATGCTCTATCACAGTTGCATTGTTCAGCTTCTGTCTTATTTACCTTCATGTTAGAAAAGCAAATCTGTGACACCATGAGCAAAGTTGGTAACCGAGTTATTGACTATCGCTGTGGTGACACAGATAGGAATCATAATCTGCTTATGCAAATAAAAATGGGAAGTTGATTTCAGGCTGTCTGGCTGATGCTTGTTACATGTTTTGTGTAAGACAGGAGTAATGAATGATTACAGCAGTATTTCATTTTAAAAGTTAAAGTCATATTACTCGTGCTTGCCTAAAATAATGGAGCCGAGGCAATGAAGTGCCTTTTTGTAATTAAAAAATGAAGCCCACACTATGAAAAAAAAGTTAATTCAACTGGGAATATTTTGGCTGGCTTAATAAGCACGCTAATTTAACTGGAATCTAATGGTACATGCAGCATGTAATTAAAATATTTAGATTTGGGAAATATTTAACTTGTAAGTTCATCAACTCAAAAAACACATCTGATTCATAATGGTTTCTAAATTTTTCAGGTCGACCCGAAGTGCACAAGGTGCCTTGTGAAGGCAGCTGACTCATAGCACTGTAGCCATCCCTGTAGCAATATAAATATTGCCTGGTGGCTTGTTGTGTTAACACTTTTGGCCAAATTGAAAAAGACTAAAATGAAAGCAGTTTGCTCTTTAGATTCGCTGTATTGTAACAGGTTTTGTAAGCAGGCAATACTGCTTCACTTGCTTTTCTTTTTTTCCTAAAGTCTAGTTTTCATCATAATTTCAGTTCACCAAATGCATGTGTGTGAATGGGTAAATGCAGCTGGTTTGGGTGCTCAGTTAGACTAAAAAAAGAACTACATAACACGTAGTTATGTGACCCATTGTTCGTTTTAAAATGTTTATCAGCATAAGGGCAGTGTCTGGGGTGGACACAGCCATTATGCTGCATGTCATTCACCTGCTCTTTCTCCCAAAGTTCCTGTCTTTCTTTTCAGTGGCACTATCAGAATGCAAAATGCCAAAAATAACTCTTAGGAAAAAAAAAAAAAACTTCATCAGCACTGGTTCAAAGAGATACTCAACACCAGCTGACACAGTGAGTCAAAGGGTCTTAATTAATCTTTTGCCTTTATGTCACTGTCATTGTGCCCGACCCCACCCACACCTGAATTTATAGAGGAACAATAATGAGTCCTGGCTGGGACTGGAGATGGGAAACATCTCAGTTTGTGTCCAGTGTCTTAACATTTTTTAGCACAAGGACCCGTCGTGAAGTTGCTCTTTATAACAGCAATGGCATGCTGTACATTAGGGTGACACTGCAGCCTCTTAGTCAGAAGCCTCCTGCTCCAGTTTCCTTCCACAGTCTAAAGACATTCTTGTTAGTTTAAGTGGTGATACACAATTGGCCTTGGGTGGGGGAGCGACTGGCTGTCTGTCGCTCTGTGTTATCCCTGTGATGGACTGGTAACCTGTTTAGGGTGTACTCTGCCTCTCATCCAGTGTCAGCTAGGATTGGATCTAGCCCCCACCACCTGACCCTGAACTGGCTAAATGGTTAAGAAAAAGGACAGACTGATGGATGCTTCACACTTGTTATAGTTCCTAAGAAGGACTTCTAACACGTCAAGGACAAACCACACATAAACACAGAGCCTTTTAACACCATTTTAGAATTACTGCCATAATTAATGTCCCACAATTTTTACCGATCTTCTTCCTCTTCTTTCAGCTACTCCCTTAAGGGGTCACCACAGTGGATCATCTGCCTCCATCTCCCCGTACCCCTAGCATTCTCTTCTGTCACACCAACCCTCTGCATGTCCTCCTTCACTACATCCATGAATCTTCTCTGTGGTCTTCCTCTTTAACTCCTACCTGGCAGCTCCATATTCAACATCATTTGTTCCATACGCCCACTATCACTCCTCTGCACATGTCCAAACCATCCCACAATTAATATAGATACTAATTTAAATAATATCTACTTAATAAACAAATTCATGCTATCAAGACTTATCCAGGTCTACAAATCAAAACTAGACCAGTGCTTGGTGATTCAGTGCTGAATCTATCATTGTCCACAGACTTATGTGGCAGTGGTATGCAGTGTGACGCCAATATTAGTAAGGGAGCATTCATAAGCTGAGGCTTTGCCTCATTTCCCAGTCAGGAGGTACACAGCCAAATGGTGGCAGCTATATTTACAGGCATGAGAGCATGGAATAAATACAAACCCTGCAGGATTTGTTAGGATTGTGCCATATCTCATACCTGCTTGGGTCGGATTTCCTTCTCACATGATTGACAACAGCACTTGCAGTGCATAGGTTTGCCATATGATTACTTCCCTTCAAGCTCATCTGGGTGCTCTTGAAGACACCATTATATGAGGTTTGGCCTCAGTGTGAAGGCTTTATCTATCATTGAAGATCTGGCCCCTTGATGAAGGGAACCACAGACACAAGGGAAAAAAACGGCTTGACATGCCATTCAAGGGTCTGGCTTGAAATATGTCTTGGTTTCAAATTTAGTCCTTTTGTTTACAGACAGGGGAGCACTGGAGGATGACAGAGATGTGAAAGATTTATAGAGCCTATTTATAGAACGACTACCTGGCCGAGTCGAAAGCATTTACTATACTGCTCAAGAGGCCACAGGCTCGTCTGAATGCGAGTAACCTCAGTGTCATCCCACAAAGGAGACTTTCACTTAACATCATCTTACTATGAAATTAGCCAGCACTTAAAAACATGACTGTAGAATAAATTGATCAGTGAATGTGTAATGGGAATAAATTCAGATGTTAAATTGCTCTCTAAAAGTGGTCTGACTCATGCGTAGGAGCAGGTAATCAAATATATGGACCTATTTTTAACATGTGAAATGTTATTGATTAACAGTTGCAGAGCATATCATTGACTGTCTGTGCTCCAGTGATGTTTCTAAAAAAAAAAAATCATTTTTTTATTGATACTGAGAGTTAGATGAAATGACAACATCGCTCTTATATTTGTCCATTCTTCGGAAATGGAAGGCAGGAGTTAATAGAGGTGACAGCACCTCTAGCAGGTCACTGCAGCCAGCTAAGAAATAGTCCAATGAAACCACAATTTCCCATTTCTACACTCTCAAAGTCATTAAACAAAAATGTTTAAAGAGTCAGTTGATGAGCTTGGAAGAGGGCCTGGTTAGCTGTCCACTTGTTTCCAGTCTTCTACATTATGTATTCATATTTACTCACACGAGCAGTGTCAGAATTCAAATAACCAAACTGTTGAAGTATTTCCATTCATTCCTGAAAGCAAATAACATATAGGCTGCTCTGATTAAAATTAGATTTGCCCAGACAAATCTTGGAACTCTGACTCTTAACATTAGGAATTGTATGTAAGATGAACATGATAATACTCACCGATGGGTAGCACCAGGAAAAAGGGGAGCCAGCACAACACAAAGCAGCCAACCACAATGCCCAAGGTCTTGGCAGCCTTCTTCTCACGAGAGAATTTCAGCAGCTTCAGAGCAAAATGTGTGCGGTTGCGAAGGGCCTCGTCGTCTGATACATTCGTGTTGCCTCGGTGTATCCTGAGAATCACCTGCTCTGAATCTGCCATCTCTGTCTTGTGGCCCTCTCTCAGCCCCTGGCTCTCTCTGTGAGCTACCACATAGACCCGACAGTACATTACCAATATGATGGCCAAAGGAAGATAGAAGGAGCCCACAGCAGAGAAGATCGCGTAGCCTGGCTCCTCTGTGATCTTACAAATGGACTCGTCCTCAGGCGGTGCCTCTTTCCAGCCAAACAAAGGTCCAATAGATATGATGACAGACAGCACCCACAGCAGCATCACTGCCAAAAAAGCCCTGCGTTTTGTGACTATTGCTGGGTAACGCAGAGGGTAGCTTACTCCAATGTAGCGGTCCACAGATATTACACAGAGGCTCATGATGGAAGCCGTGCAGCAGAGCACATCCACAGCTGCCCAAACATTACAAAAAGCCCGTCCAAACACCCACCGATCCAGGATTTCCAAAATGGCAGAGAAAGGCAGTACAGTGGAGCTCAGCAGCAAATCTGCCACTGCCAGATTAACTATAAAATAATGCGTGACTGTCCGCAGGTGTCGATGGCAAACCACTGAGAGGATTACCAGAATGTTTCCCACTACTCCAAACCCAATGAAGAGACCAAGCACCAGACCCAACACCACAGCCTTGACCACATTGACCTCTGGGACTAAAACATGGCTGCAGTTGGAGCAGTTCTGTGTCAGAGGAGCTGGGGTCATATTGTCCAGCACAGGAATCATTAGTTCCAATACAATGCTGGTACTCAAAACTGTTCTGTGTAAAAAAGGTAGACTGAAGCGCACAACTATTTAAGTTGACTACAAGAGAAAGGTGCTATCAGGCCATTCTCATAAAAGCCATTAGAGTAATGATCACATTAAGCCTGTCTTGTCAAAACATAATTTGAATGATGATGCCTCGACCAAACGAGCCATTACGTTGGCAATGCATCAAGGAAAATAAAACGACAAGTTGCATGCAGAAATACTGAAAGAGAAATATAATATATGCAAACGAAACCTACTGAGCTGAAATCGGGTGATCCATCTTGAAAATAATGATGTTAAAACTGACTGTTTTCATGCAGCTGGTGCAAGCCACTGCATTATGGATACATGGGACAGATGGGGGTGCATGATTTAGGAAGTCTTTGAATGTTCTCTGAACCAAAAAAAAAAAAAAAAAAAATCACTGTTTGGACTGAAAATGAAAGTCTGTTGTCTTAAAATGAGAAGCTGTTTTTCCTGGACAGAGTAGTAGGTGAGCATTAGTTAACATCCAGGCTGGTGTGTTGAATGCAGAAGGGGAAATTCAGCTTCAGCTTCAGTATCAACAGCTGACAGCAACAGTATCCAGTGCCTTTGAAAAGAGAGACAGAAGAAGACGCATACGTCACATACAGTGAAAAGCAAAAGCAGTCATCCTTGTTCTGCTCATTGTTTTGTTTGCGGTTTTCTTTTTTTGTTGTTGTTTAAAATTTCTGCTCCTCAGCTCAATCAAGAAGGTGGGCGGGAGACAATGTTTGAGCCACAGCTGCTGTCAAATCAATGCCGCCACTGTCTCGTCTTGATAATGGGCGAAACCCAAAGTGAGGCTAGGAAACACAGAAACTTACAGTCATGTGAAAAGTTTTCATAGGAGTCAGTACAGTCTTGTTAAAAACACCCAGTGATTCATTCGTTTCTGGAACTGCCTTTAGCAGCAATAACTTGATTTTTTTTTTTTCTGTGTGCCTTTATCAGCCAACTTTTTCTTTACAACGCTTCTTTGGTTAATTGAGGTTTGTAGGCATTGGTTCACGCGCGGGTCTCTGAAGGTCCCACCACAGCATTTCAATCAGGCTGAGGTCTGGACTTCGATGGGGCCACTACAACCGCTTGGTTCTTTTCTTTTTCAGTCATTCTAATGTAGATTTGTTGGCATACATGGGATCATTGTCCTGTTGCATGACTCAATTTGGGCCAAGCTTTAACAGTCAGACAGATGGCCTCACATGTGACTCTAGAATACTTTGGTATACAGAGCAGCTCATGTCCGACTTAGTGACTCGCAGGTGTTCAGGTCCTGTAGCTGCTAAACAAACCCAAATCATCACCCCTCCACCACTGTGCTGAATGTTGGTATAAAGTGTTTGTGCTGATGTGCTGTGTTTGGTTTTCTCCAAACGTGGTGCTGTGCATTACGCCCAAACATCTCCAGTTTGGTCTCATCTGTCCAAAGGACATTGTTCCAGAAGTCTTATAGTTTGTTCAGATGCAACTTTGCAAACCCTTGCAAACCTAAGCCATACTCATTCAGTCTTTTTTAATTATACTGTCACAAACTTCATCATTTAACCTGCTAACTGAAGTCTGTAAAGTCTGAGATTGGGGTGAATTTCCTTGGACGAGTGAAGCATTGTGTTAACACACACCTGAATGCTCCCGAGCAGTAAACTGCCAAAAGTTTTTCTGTTTTTTATAGAGGTGCTCACACACGCTGATCATCAAATACATTTAATTACCAGCTCCTAGATGCTCCTTACCCTCTTAATTCCAATAAGGTTGCACTTTGCTTTTCATAGTACTGCATAGAGTCCTGTGAAACTTTTTTCCATTACTGTTCATCAGTATGGACCACTTGGTCATTATAGTACACAATTAAAACCTCTGCTTTGAGCCAAACCACAATAGCTGAAGTGTCAACAATGGAGTCAGTATGTTCTTTAAGTCACCTATAATACATCAGGATAGGCCTGACCTTGCTCTTGATCCCTCCTTAAAAAAAAAAAAAAAAAAAAAATCAGTATTATACCATGACCTTTATACAGACACAGGTCAAAACAACACAACATTACAGCTTGACCATTTGTTAAGGCTTGTCACAGTCTATACTCCTAATGTTTCTAAAGAACACATTAGTTTGACATGTTGGGAAAATACGCCAAGTCAGATCGAAATATTGATACCACTCTCATAACATGGCTGAGTCCCAAGAAAAAGAAATCTGCCTACCAGGAAGTTATCAGCCCAGCCTACACATAACTTCATCATGTAACGCCATGTAAAATCAAGTAATTTTGTTTATTTTAAAACTATTAAATAGGTTTTTGTTTGGCAGATTTCGAAATGTTCGAAAGCTCGTAGCTCCTTGGTTCTAAACAATTTTGGTTTATATAAAACAAATGAAGTGTTTCCGATTCAAGTAAAGGGCGTTGTCTGTTAGCACCAGCTCCACGCGCAGGAAAAATATTATTGATATATTTAACGATTACTATTTCTATAACCCTGTGTTGTGGCAGCTGAGAATGGTTGCAGTTATTCTTAATGATATTATCTTGTGATAACGAGTTCACTTATCTCACCATTCTGAGATGAAACAGTTAAAACAAAAGGTTGTTTTCTCTTCATTTATCAGGGTTTAGGAGTGCATTTCCAGCAGGGTCAAACTACACTGGAGCCAGGGAGGGGTCAGTAGGATGGGGGGAGCGCCCCGAAAACATGTTTAGCAAATTTATAGGGGTGGTCACAAAAATATTGACTATATGCTATTTTTCCATGCATTTCTATTTCTTTATAATTTCATAATCATGGCTCATGCATAAAATTAGCTTATTAGTGATGCATGATTCACGCATGAGGGTGATTCATCGCCAACTTTAATAAGGATACCAAGCTTGGTTTCCCTTCCCACCTTTGTAAAGCAGAAAATAAATTGAACCGTAACACTCAGGAAAGCAAAGGCGTACTTAATTTCACACAGGAAGGTGGATTGGTAAACACGCTCGCTCTCTCTTTATCAGGAATAAAGTAAACTTATTACTGAAATAAGCAGCCACTCTCCACGCAGTGGCTATTTTTATATGTTTTGGTTTTGTTATTATTCTTATTCACTGGATGATAAATAAAGCTAAGCCGAGTGTTTTATCAATTCTTAAGGCTGCGAAAAACAGAAAAACTTGGTAGTGAAATAGTTAACACAGTGCATGCCAGCCTGCACAGGTAACCTCTGATTTCTGCTCAACATGCCGGATCAATGAGTGCACATTATTAAAGGCACATCACACTGTACTTTAGTCAATGCCTAACATGGGCAGAAATTGCGTTTGTGCTTTGTGGCTACTGAGTTATTGTATGATTGAGAAAACAAAAAAAATTTCATGAAAAATTAACATCACATTGAGAAATATATATTGAGAGTAAAAAGTAATCTGTTATCCCAAGAAAGTAAGCTTATGAAAATAATTCATTATCTTGCTATGAGGCTGTAAAGAGAGTAATTGCTAGGATAGCTGTTTTTTTTTTTGTGGTGTCTGTACTTTTTCAGTCAGGAAAGGTAATTACGCTCTTTTTTTTTCCCTTCCTATTGTGGCATTGTGTTTATATAAGATAAGCAAAAAGAGGAATTCAATATGTCCCCACACAGTGTTAAAACGTGATGCATGGAATTAATTAAGCCCACTTGAATCTCAACGACTGTTCTCCTTGATCTTCTTCCACTTTTTGTTCCAAATAAATCTTTTTTTTTTTTTTTTTTTTTTTAGTGGCCAGTGAAACTTGTGCATCTGTATGCAGACGTGAGGAAGGAGTCTGTGCTGAACACAGTCTGGGCGTTTCTCAATCAAGGTGGCCTTTCCTTCACTGTTAGACGTGGCTGGAATCTCTGTTGTCTTTAACTCTACACGAGCTTTCACAAAGGACTCAACATGTTTGAGGAAGCAAGCAGCAACATCCCGGGCTCAAAATGATTGCAACGCTGAAGCGCCACAAACTGTAGTTCCTTAAATGGCCACTTGAGGCTCCCTAAACAAAGTCAGTCCCTTTAGACTCCCATGTAAAAATGGCCAACTTTTCAATAGAAATAAGCATGTTTACAGAAATGTTTACACAGGCAACTGTTTTGGCTGTTTTTTGCCTTTTGGAGCGTTTTAATAAAATTACCTGACAAACAATATGATTGCTTTGCACTAACACCACAAAGTTTGTGCTTGGACGGGTCTTTGTGAGCAGAATCGTAGTACTTCTGTTGTACATTACTGAGCAGTAATTAATCTGCCTGATGCACCCATAGTTTGTGGAATCACTTTGCTGATAACTTAGCAGCCCTGAGGCTATTTTGAATTAACTGTGGAATTTTTGTGCAGCTAATCAATACTTCTTCATAAGTCATAGCACCACCTACTGGCTGAAGGAAGCCAGCCTCAGGAGACAATAAAAATCAATGACTGGCCTACAGTGTGCCCAATGTGCAGGAAGGTATGAGGGCCTGATCACTGAGGCTTGCATAATTTCATTTGGACTGTTCAGTCTTTTGACTTTTAAACAATGTCTTGGAGCCGCATGAACTCCTCCACTTTGACAGATGTGAAATTAATCTTGTCTGTGCAGATTATATAAACCTAGATTAGATAAGACTAGTAAAAGTAGAGTGGCCATGTTGACGAATTTTGGATTTTGTTAAGCTGCTTTATTTCAGACAAAATTAAAAGTTCATCTGAGTTGTCCTCTTTTTCACTGGCATTGTTCTATCTATCTATCTATCTATCTATCTATCTATCTATCTATCTATCTATCTATCTATCTATCTATCTATCTATCTATCTATCTATCTATCTATCTATCTATCTATCTATCTATCTATCTATCTATCTATCTATCTATCTATCTATCTGTCTATCTATCTATCTATCTATCTATCACTGTCAGCCAATGGCTGGCCTGTTTTGTATGTTTGAGTTAAACTTTTAAATCTCAGCTGAGCTCTGATGCTGGCATCATGCATCAGCACCTGAGCTTCTCCCTCCCATGTGGGAAATAATGCTAATAAGGTGATTATGAATAAAAGACCTACATGTGTATACACAGGAGCAATGCAGGAGCTCATTACACCATCATTTCACACTGCAGAAAAAAATGAAGTTACCTCAGCTTAAAATATGAACTGCTGCATTAATACTGCCAGTGTATTATAAATAGGCTGTGTTACAATTGAGGAAAACAAGTTGAATGATTTACTATGTGACAGGTTCAGCTATATATATCCACTCTGTCAGGATCTGCTCTTTGTCACTGTGTATGTTCTCCACATTAAATCAGTTTCAGGTCAGTTCTACATTACAGGTCAAGGATGCTCTTATCAAACATATTTGCAGCTGCTCAGTGTGCTTTACATTAACGATGATAAGAGTAGGGATGGAGGGAGGCTACCAATTATCCTGCATTTATATCACAGAAAATTTGTTCAAATGAGAAGAAAAACCTTTCTTTTGAGGATTGACCAAATTGCATGGGGAGATTTGCCAACCCCCTAAACAAATCTAATTTGATTTAATCCACGCAGTTCGTACATTACGGTCACAAGACTTAAACTCATGATTAAAACTCTAAGATAAATTGAAAGTGACATGCTTACTTTTGGCTTCTGTTAAAAGACCTGTTGATTTCACTAAACTATGGGATTTCATTTGGTTCTGTAGATCTAGTGGAGAGGCTTTTGTCCAGCACTGATTGGTTTAATATTCATGCAATGCATCTCTACTGAGGGAGTTGCCAAGTGAAAGAGGACATATGCTGCAGGGTGAATGAAAACAGTGAACAGCTCCATGCTGAAGTAGCTGGAGGTTACCTGCCTGGCTTGGTTACATGTAGATAGCTGCCTTTTTTTTTTTTTTTGGAGGTCCTCCAGTTGCAAGCATCTTTCTCTTCTGCAGAGTAGGCTCCAAATATAGGCTCTCTCTTCTTGGCTGTTTTCCAAGCGTGCATATAACAGTGAGCTGGACAAGGATCCCTGGCTTGCTTGAGAACAAGAAGAAAAAAAAAAAAAAAACAGCCTCTCTGTGTCTGCTGTTATTTTAATTGGTCAGGAGTAAACAGCAATTGTGACTCAGATGCTATCTCAGCCTCTTCACCGGTGTGCGGAGTAATTCCCAGCTCTATAAGATGAGACCACTGTGCAGGACTACACCTGACACAAAGTGACATCCACCTCAATAAACTGACACAGACAGGAGACGTGTGAGATCTCATAGGCGTTTCTCCTCAAACCCATACTGCTCACATTCAAGCGATTTCTATGTGTGGCTTAAAGATGTGTTAAAAAAAAAAAACAAAGACAACATTACATAAATCAACCATATCAGCGCGATCCAGCCTGATGGATACTCGGATGGAGCCAGTTGTAATGGCTGTGTTTTAACCACTTCACGAGTTTGTTCCAAACATTAAGCTGAATTAAAACCAAAAAATAAATCTGTGTTATTTCGACTACTTATGCACACTTACTGACTGCGTTAGATTCCAACCAAGCATCGAAACAAATTAATCCTACGAGTGCATCAGCACGGTGAGCAAATGTAGAGACGCATCAATTAAATTAAAATATATATACAGTTTTTATCAATGAAATAACCTATCCATTCGAAATGCTTCTGTTAAATGCACGACAGGAATTGTTCCGGGACTCACCTAACTTTGATTTTCACATCCTGATGCCTGGGCAGAGCCACATTTGGGCACGGCAGTGATTGCCGAGACGCACTAGGAGGCGGCGAAGGGAGAGCCAAGTGCGCTCATCGTGGAGAGCCCTCATGTCTGCCGGAACAGACACCCGAAGCTTCAGGTGCTCCAAGTCTCTTCAGATGATAACGAGTGGCCAACCGAATCTCTCACTGCTTCCCTTTCGAAACCACTTTCGCCCGTATTACTCCCACCCACCCCAGCCCCTCCTTACCACCACCCAGCCATCCATCCTCACATCACCTCACCTCACTCCCGCTCAGCATCCCTCCCCGTGCGTCATCGCAACCAGTCACTGTCATTCAGAAATCTTAATTAACCGGCGTCACCCACCTTGCAACCGTACGAGAATACAATGGGCGGAAAGCTAAGAGTTGCTAAGAGTTTTACTATTTTTACAGGGTTACGAAAGTGTGATTTCCGGCTTCAGAAGTCGTTACCTTCATGGTTTCTCTCACAATTCAGACAGTTTTGCTAAGTCTGGATATTCTTTAAAAAATCCTCCAAACTCAGTTGAGGAATGTTTGTGTCATGTTTCATCTGACACATGACTTTTGACTCCAAAGATAAAAAGTAAAGCTGACGTATCCGTCCGTGGAATTCATTTTATTTAAAAAAATATGTGTAAAACTTTAGATAACAGCCTAGAAAGTACCCTGTAGCATGAATATCTTACACATAGGTTCCATTTTTTTCTCTCAGAAAAATCATGTTCTCACCCTGCTTTATTTTTACAGCCCACATCACCAAGACTTACACTATCATAAAGAGTTTTCTGGAATGACAATCTCTTTTTTTTTAAGTCAAACTTACTTTTGTATTTATCTGTGATTTGCTATAACCAAACATACAGCTCCTCTCTTAATATTTCATCATTTAAAATATAAATAAACAGCTATTTCATGGGTGCTAGGAACACATTCTACACGGGCTTAGCCTGATAACACTTTTTTCCCCTTCTTCTGTATTTAAAACTTTTATGTAGGTTTCCCACCATTTGTACCTTTCCAGTAACAGTACCATTGTAGCAATAACGCACTAGCCTGTAGTTACTAAATTGGTAATTTATTTACACTGTGATTTATTTCTAAATGACTCTTAATAACAAAGCTGTCAACCCCCTCACTTTTCTTATTTCTTCTTTTTCCTGCTCATCAAGTTCACACTAATTTTACTGATACCCCCCTACTGATTGTACTGATACCCCCTAAAAATAATTAGACATGCTGCCAGCTGTAGCTTAAAATATTCCCATCATTATCACCAACAGGACTAACACTAGTGTGCATTCAGACATGAGACAGTGTATTATGAAAGTGTGATGAAGAACAAATGCACTTTTAGCTGACATATGCAGCATACAGCATATTCTATAAGACTCTCAGTCTATCTGTTGCACAACTCAGTCAATACTCATTTGCTAATGTCGGAGCAGCAGGAGACAATTGTAATTTATAAAACATTGCCATTTCAACGGGGACTGTTATTATTCAGTACCTGTGCCTGTACAGTTTCCCCTTTTTCAATTAAGCTATAATGAAGAGATGAAACAGAAACAAGCACACACACACACACAAGTACACATGGAAAAACACAGTACATTGATTTTTTTTTGGGGGGGGGGGGGGGGGGGGGTGAGGATTGATTCTTTTCTTCCCACTGTGGACAAATCCAGGTTTAGTCAGTTGGAGTATTTGTTGTTTTTCAAACTTGGTCCTGATATGAAGGCTTTACCCGAGGCTGCTGCGTGTTTCCAATGAGAGATTTTAAGCCAAAGCAGCCATTTGAGCAGTTAACGTACAGCTTCTGCGCTCAATCAATGGCGAGACTTTCATCTCACAATGCTCGTCTTTTTACCTGCCGGTGTATCCGCTGCTACATCTTGTCAAAAGCAAAAATCACAAGTAGACCTCCGAACTCTCCAAAGAGCGCGTTCACATCAGTGAAAGGTCCTGGGCAGCATAAATAGGCATATCTATTTTGCTTGCACAATAAACTGGAAACCAAAGGTCACAGATGGATTTTCTTTAAAATTGAAAGGCAATTTTTGCAGCAATTTAAGCAAAAAATCACAACATTTAGGCAGATTAGGTGTCATTACTGTGTATGCATGACTGTCTGGCACTGCCAAACCGCTCTGTGATAAGCATTTAACGCAACAATCGTTTTGTAATTATGTTATGCATTAAAAAAAAAAAAAGCCTGTGAAACACCCATGCTGTTGATTTGTGTGCATTTGCATCTTGTTAGGTTCTATCGTGTTATCTGCTGGAAAAGTAATTACCTGTCTGAGCCGCCCATGCAGTGAGGTGGGCTGCTGAGTTTGAAAGAAACTGAAATCAATATCTCTGCACTGGAAGACACATTTCCTGTCATGGAGGAAACAAACCTGAGTCTAGCATTCATACCAATGTTGGCATTTACTGTGACATTCACCTTAATTGCGTATTAAGAGATTTTCTCTCCTGTGCTTATGACTTTGAGAAAATCAGCTCCAGGATTTCAATCATCGAGGCTGTTAAATGCACACTGCTGACATTACTCTGTGACTAATATGAAATGCTCGGCGTGCATAGCAGGCGAATTCGAGATCGAAGCGGCTACCTCGTGTTGTGTGTCATGTTCTCGAGGCACTTAAGCGACTGTTCTTTTGTTTTTTTTTGTAGGCTAAGGGGGAGATGACAATGTGAAATAAAGGTGACAGATTCTGTCATCACGCTGATGAAGCTCCTTATACCTGCTATGCTGCAGCAGACTGCTGTCCTCCCACACACAAACTAATCTGGGGCTTACACCTGAAATGCAGGTTGAAGAGCAAAAAAAAAAAAAAAAAAAATCATCAGTGGCTGTGGTCAGAACCTCATCACTGCATCCTACTGCAGCCATCCTGTACAGCACCTGTGATGGCGTGAGCAAAAGGAGCATCCATCACTTCATTACTGTTTGGCATAAATTTTACATGAGCTCCTGGTGCTCGGCGCCAAGTGACAGTTCTGTGATTCACTCAAAGCTGACAGATCCTTTTGTATTTAATTGTTCCCAATCAGTTACATGAAACTGATACTGTAATGCATTCACAGCCGGCAGGATAAGACAGTGTCTTTGCTCAGTGACGCACAAAAGAAAGTCATTAAAAAGTGATTTTTTTTTGTGTGGTATTTTAATTGGAACGATGAAGTGTGGCTGTAAGAATTTTAAATGACTTCAGTGTCTGTTTAAAGAAGGCTTTTACTCGTTCCACACAAGGAGCAACGAGCATTAAAAAGACAGGTTTAAAGTCATGCCAGCTGTTCTGAGAGTCTGTACTTTGATTCAAACACTAGCCGGCAAAAGCAAGCTACTACAGGCACTGCAATGTGAAGTAAATCATTTAACATGCTCGGTGTTCTTATTTGCTTGTTTGCAGCATGATTTGCTTTGTGGGTTTCAGCAGTTAAGCAAATTATTGGGGAAATTATAAAAAGTTCAGGGAACACTGA
Source organism: Archocentrus centrarchus (assembly GCF_007364275.1). Lineage (NCBI taxonomy): Eukaryota > Metazoa > Chordata > Actinopteri > Cichliformes > Cichlidae > Archocentrus > Archocentrus centrarchus. The sequence goes on from NC_044354.1 coordinate 20,557,786, forward strand.
AGGGTTTACAGTTTACCCTTTGAGAGATATGAACGTCTGTACCAAAGTTCACGGCTTTTTAACAATGTCACGGCAGCACTAAAGGAAAAGTCATTGTTTCTGAACCACTACTACTCCCAACAGAATCTGTGCCAGCCATTTCAGAAGAGATATTCCTCTGGATTAGTAAAAACTTTGACCTGGTGGAGAGACAAAGAGGAGAAGTCAGGGGATCATCAAAAGCAGGTGGATTAAAGAGGGGACATAGAACATTTTATGGTAATCCAGCTCATATTTGCTAGGATATTTCAGCCTGGACCAAAAAAAAAAAAAAAATGGCCCAGCAGTATCATCCGTTAAGCTGTACTTTAATGCGATTCATATTTCTTTTCATCCAATGTTCAATATTTGAGCATACACACACGCAAAAACATACAACTCACAGATCCAAAAAAATATGGAAATCATATTACACTTCGCAGAACTTGTTTTAAATTTTGAAACGTTTGTTGCTCAGCAGCACCTGTGCACCACCCACATGCCGCATTTGATCATTTCTGAAACCCGGTGGGTTTAAAAGTAATAAGGCAGAGCCACAGGCAGACTGCATGATGTTCAAGTGGTATAATGGTCGAGGCTTTTATTGGGCTCCTTTCGTGGTTCTATCTGCAATTGCTGTAATGAAGACAGACCTAATTATCTCAGCAGACAGAACTCCACTATGAACAGGACTCTAATTATGGCCTAAATGCTGCTCTCTTACTGTTCACAGTCATACTCCGGGGTTATGAGAGGAGTGACTGTGGCTGTCGTCTTCACATGCACGTGTGCAAACATGCACGCACACACACACACACGCACCCCGAGGGCTCAGTGTGCTCAGCTGTTCTGATGCTCTTCTGTGCATGCATCATGGTGTAGAGGCAGGGATTATCTAACATGATAACTCACTCTTCCCGCCTTTGACTGGTGACAGCCTACCCAGTCATCTGATTAATTAATTACAACTCCATGTGTCATTAGAGCAGTGCTGGTGTTTACGCTCTGGAGTACATTGCACCAATAGTTCACAAGAAAATCCTACTGAAATTCTAAACCTCCACAAAAAAAGAAAAGAATAATAATAATAAAAGAAGACAATAGATGAAGTAATGTCTGAACACAAATGTTAGGGGCAGCGGGGTTACTTACAGATAGATTATTCCATCAGTAGTACCATTTGGAGCCCATTTATTTTGAATCTATGAATTTAAAATAATTGCAGATTTATCTGCTCTTGTAGATTGTCTCAAGGCCACGGAGCAGATAAATTGAATGCCGTGTTTCTAAATTCAGACTGTGGGAGGCTAAGCGGCTTGTGCAGTGACCTTGATTGTAGCTATTGAACATCCAAGTGAGGAGACCGGACAGATAAGAGGGACGTTATTTGGCACACAAAGGAAGATGAACCAGTGACGCAGCCATGGTGTCAGCTAATGAGTGAAGTCAACAGGCAGTCACAGAGCGAGATCTGAGTTAGGAAACTGGAATGAGTGATAAAGCAAAGGGCAAAGTTGACCTCACTAAGAGGGACAGTGAGGATGGCAGTGCGGACATGCAGAATGTCTGCACAATCTGTTATTTCTGTAGGTGGCTTATATGACTCTGCATTTGCTCACTGCAATTTGGAATAGAGATGCATTTTAAAGTGGTCTCTAGAAGACAGAATACGTTTGCTAAAGCCATCTAAAATAAAGATGAAATGCAGGCAGGTGGGCTTATAAAGATCATTTCTTGCAGATGCACGGAGAAATCTGCAAATATCAATGACAAACTGAAGACGAGAGAACATACTGTACTCTGTGATGCGTAAGAATTCATGTTGTGTGCAGTGGAAAAAAAAAAAATAGCCAGAATATGAAAAGCAAATGACTGATTTTAGGGCTTATATCACCCCAGAGATCAACAGTAAGACCCTAAGCTACAGCAATGAGACCTGCAGTCAAGGTCACGCAGCACACTAATGATCACCAGAAACTGGACCTCTGCCAAAGTGTAGGCCTACTTTAAAGTGTAATGCTGATGCTGCGAGCAATAAGAATATGCATTTGATTTACTGCTCATGAGAAGAGTGGTGTATTTTCTTTTTTAGATTGTTCACATCCTGCAGACATTTAATAACTCAGGGTAGCTCTAGCAGGACCCCGGATGAGTCAGTTCTGCCTAAATCAATGTAACAGTTCAGTCTTGCAGGGATTAATGTGAAAAACACAAATTAAAAGAAAAATACAATACAGAACCACAGCAACTTTAATTAGTCATTTCAGGAGTACTGAGGGTTTTTCCCTGTTACATGGTCAGTCACTCACAGGCCGGGTTACGGCTGCGCATGATCAGAGAGATGGCAATAGCTGGCAGAGGTGACTTTGTATGCAAACACCTGAGACTCACCCATACCTAAAGTAGACACATATGCACCGATCATCATAAAAAAAAAGAATTAGGAGACTTGTTAGCGTGCCCTGTTGATGTGGTGAATTCATTGTAACTGTCAGCTTATTTCCTGTTTTAATGCAAATGTGTGAAAATGAATATAGGTCATGAACTTGTATTTCAGTAGTTAAAAGAGCCTTCAGAGGAAGAGGGTGAATCGCAGCTTCTGTTACATGAAATGGTATCAAAAATCTGCAGTCTCCTCAGAAACTTTATCTTCTGTGAGCACAGTGTGATTACACGGCTGGCCTGACAGAACACCTCCGGAAATGAACATCCGCACAGAAAGATGAATCTTGACACCGCCGCAGTGTCAGAGCGATTTAATGAGACTCAACGGCGCCCTCTGGTGGCAGGCGCGGCGCGGTGCAAAATCCTTTCGAAAAACATCGCGGCGAATCAGATCGGATGACTTTGCTTTTTTGTGGGATTAGTTAAAAGTTATGTTTTGATCTCGCACAGTGCAGGCAACGTTTAACTAAAAATTACGCGTTTAATCGAAGTTTCTGGCAGTAAATAATGACGCTTCAGACTGCGCAGGCGCAGAGTGTGTATAAATTGAAAACACGGAAGGTCCAACACCATATTCCCAAACGGACGCTCCTTTTAATGAAGCTCCTTTTAAAAACACTTTCAGACAGCATCATAGCGCCGCTGCGATAGTTCAGGTGCAGTATTTCTGGTTTTAGAGTGATGTCTGCTGCGTAGTAAACGTTGCCGTTCTTGAGCCCCGTCTGCTTCACCGATATATACTGAGAGGAAACCGCTAAGATGCCCGCTCGTAACGTTGTGTCCAACGGGATTCCCAACAGCAAAGTTAGGTATTCCCGCTTAGCCACTGATGATGACGGCTACATTGATTTACAGGTAAGACAGAAGGTGTAACGCTAGGATAAGTCACCAATTCTGGTCAGTGTTAGGACGCCCAATCATTGCCCCTCATAATCTGTACCAGCAAAAGTCACTGTTTTTAGAGTATTTTTAGATAATAGGCTGAAGGTCATAGTTCAAGTAAACTAAATAACAGCAGCTGTGAACTCAGCTGGTTTGAACCACTGCAATATGAATATAAAGGGACTCTGTAGCAGTAGAGGCCCCTCATTTACAAGCTAAGGCAATGCTGACGTCACTGGTGTTATTGGAAAAAGCTTCACCAGAGTCACGAAAATTATTATACAAGTAAATTTATCTATGAGTTTAAAATTAACGTGTTTACCTGCTATATTAACTCCTATAACTTTGTCATGACGGTTTGGTGAATGTTCACGACAGCAGTCACAAAGAAGCAATGCATAACCAACATATTTACGGTACTGTGCAAAAGTCCTGAGCCACCCCTCATTTCTTTATATTTTGCTTCCAGGGACCCAGACTTTTCTGTAGGTTTGTTTTAGGTCACTTTGTTACTAGCAGCCTGTCACAATAACACACATTTTGTTTGTATTTCTTTAGTTGATTCTATGAAAACTGTCAAAGATAACAGTTTGACAGCTTCACTGAAGCCTCATCGTGAATGGTCTTAGTGGAAGAGTGGCTGTCAAGAAGCCATTCTTAAGGAAGGAGATTATGCAAGAATTAGACTGAGAATTAGTTGCCAGTGTATACGGAGCAGGTCAGGAGAGAGGTACAACAGTGAGTGTCTACAGCCATCTGTAAAACATGGTGGAGGCTCTGCCATGGTTTGGGGATCTTGTCAAAATTGATAGAATTATGAACACAGAAAAGTAAGGTCAGATTTTGATCCGCCATCTGTTAGGGGTGAACAATATAGCTGCAAAATTATACATATATACATATTTCAAGAAAATTTGCAACAATGTAAATGTGCAATGTTGCTATTGCAATGATATTGCAATATGACATTTTTATATCACATAATAATTTATATCAGTATTATTACAGATGATAATGATACGGCACAGCCCCTACCATCTGGAAAGTGTGTGATTAGCAGCAGTTTCATTTTTCAGCATGATATTGATCCCAAAGCATACCTGGATAGAAAAACACACAGTGGAACACTATCAGTCATGGATTGGCCCCCAGAGGCTGGACCTCAACATTATTGAAGCAGTGTGGGATCATCTGACAGAGAACAGAACAAAAGGCAGCCAACATCCAAAGAAGAGCTTTGAATGTCCTCCAAGAAGCCTGGAGAACTGTTCCTGAAGACTACTTAAAGGAATGACACAAAAGCTGCCAAGGAGAGTTCACTCTTTTAGGCTGACTGTGTTGATGAAGGTGGTCATAGCAAATATTGACTTTCAAGACTGTTAGAATAGTACAAACTCCGTTTTTGCCTTATATACTGTATTTCTATATATGGATGTATACGCTTCAATAAATAACTGCACCAAATAAATGGGGTGGGGGTGGGGGCTCGAGACGTTTGCACAGTACTGTACATCCTCAGAGGTGCCCTGTCCTCCTTTTTGAGGACAAGGCAATTTGCTGCTCATAAAGCTGATTTGATGGAAAACCTCTCTCGAGCCTGCCGATTTTGGCACAGAAATGGAAAAAAAGACACTTCCAAGAAGGCCTCGTGTTTCACAAAATTGTTTTAATGAAATATTTCCCTTTTACAGTTCAAGAAGAGCCCACCCAAAGTCCCGTATAAAGCCATAGCACTAGCCACGGTCCTTTTCCTAATCGGCTCCCTGTTAATCATCATCGGCGCTCTTCTCTTGGCCGGCTACTTTGGCGTCACTGTAAGTAATCTTCTAAGTCACACTTTTTCTTGTTATTGTGTCATTGTGTGACCTTTCACAGGTCAAACAATGTCCTCATCTTAAGTGAATAAATGTTTTCTTTCTTTCAGCACACAGACCGAACCGTGCCCGTCCTCATCATTGGGATCCTTGTCTTCCTGCCTGGATTTTACCACCTACGGATAGCTTACTACGCATCAAAGGGCTACCCGGGGTACTCTTACGATGACATCCCGGATTTTGATGACTGACCATTCAGCCTGAGTCCTGCTGTGCTTACAGTAAATTTAGGGTTGTGATATATTTAAAGAAAATTAGATCCAGTCTTTCTTTTTAATTACAGTATTCTTCTTGTAGATTTTTATGCAGGGTTGTTAATGCCAAAAACAGTTTTTTTTGTTTTTGTTTTTGTTTTTTATCTTTGCATTTGTTTTTTAGCTTGACAAATGAATAAAAGAGATTTTATTTAATTTCTTTATTTACATAATGCCATTTCTGAGTTGGTCTATAAAATATTTTACCTTATGTAGTGGAATCAACCAGTATGCCCACATAAAGTTAAATACAGATATTTAACCTCTTCAGCTTTTTTGCTGAAATCACTGAAGTTTTATTCGGTGTGTTCTTCAGGTTGACCCACCGGTTCAGTGGCAGAGAAAACTAAATAATAACTGGTTTAAAATGAATTCATTTATATTGCAACTAAGAAAATGAATAACTGGTATACCTGTGACATACACTGTATCACTTCTCTGGCATATAAATGATATTTAATAAAAGGCTAGTATTGTTTCTTCATAATATCCTGTGTAGTGATGATTGCCTTGCTCTGCTTAATGCTTCCTCACTCCTCCCGAGTTGTTCTTTCTCTGAGGATTTCACGTGATTAATTCCAATCCTTCAATCTCCATATGGTGCACCTGGCCTGTGAGAGTAAACACTGTCAAACAGTACACAAGCAATTAAGGCCTGACATTCTGCTGACATTTGCCCCTCTAATCTGTGCCATCAACTCATCACGTTCAGCATAATTTGAAAGTGTGCTGGTAAAAGCCAAGACTGCCACCTCAATTCCCCACCCCGACCAGATAATGTCATATGTAAAACACATTGCTACTAAAGGTTGGACTTCTATAATCCTTTCAGAAGCCTGGTAACCCACTGTTTGCTAAAGGGATAATTCAAGGGTAGTTGCTTGTGATCTCTTTGTTTCTCTTTCTTTGCTATCCAATGCACCCACCCAATCATACGCCGATCACAAACTACCAGGCCTTAGTCAGATCAGATTATGCACTTTAAATCAGCTCAGAATCTTTGTTTTCTAAGTGCTTCCTGTGGTTCCACAAGGCACTCACACACAAAACATCTTACGGAGGACAACTGCACAACTCTACAGTTCAGTAGTTTCATATACTCTGTGCTTTCTATTGTGGGTTTAATTGGTCTGTCTGAGGTTTAGAATTATTGGTTTTACATGAAATCCATCAAATCTAGTATGGTGACACAAGTTATGTGTTAACAAGACAATAGAGTTGTTGAGTAGAATCATAATAACAGACACAAAGTAAGTGTACAGTAATACTGCAGGGGTATTACAGTAATTTAACTTTATATGCACAGCTGAGGCCATATTACTCTTGAGTCTTGTCACAGCAAGTCATCTCTGCAAACTAGTAATAAAAAGCTAAGTTGTCTGAATTATATCAGCCTGCTGTATCAGCATCAGTACACAATTGTTTGTGATATCAGCACTACTGTCTGACCTTGCTGATCCACTGTCACATCAGCCTAAAACAAGGACCTGGCATTAACCTTTATTACTGTAAAACACACTAACATACATCATCGATAATGCGAACATCTAATCAGCCAATCACATGGCATGAACTCACTGCATTTAAGCATGGCAAAAACAACCTGCTGAAGTTCAAACCAATTATCAGAATGGGGAATAAAGGTGATTTATTTGACCTTGAATGTGGCACGGTTGTTGGTGCCAGATAAGGTGGCCTGAGTATTCCAAAAACTGCTGATCAACTGGGATTTTCCCACACAGCCATCTCCAGGGTTTATAGAGAATGGTCCAAAAAAGAGAAAATGTCCAGTGAGTGGCAGTTCTCTGGGTGAAAATGCCTTGTTTATACCAGAGGCAAATAGACAGACTGCAACTTCAACTGTAACTCAACCATTTGTTATAATCAAGATATGCAGAATAGCATCTCTGAATGTGCAACACATTGAAACAGACGGCCTACAGCAGCAGCAGAAGACCGCACACAGGGGTGCCACTCCCGTCAGCTACAAACAGAAAACAGGCTACGATTCGCCCAGGCTCACCAAAACTGGACAACAGAAGATTGGAAAAATGTTCTCTGATCTTCTGCTGCATTCAGATGTTAGGGTCAGGGTTACGAACAACATGGATTCATCCTGCCAAGTATCAACAGTTCAGGTTACTGCTGGTGGTGGTGTGATGGTGAGGGGAGATAGTTTCCTGGCACACTTTGGGGCCCTTAGTACAAACTGAGCATTATTTAAATGCCGTAGTCTACCTGAGTATAGTTGCTGACTATACTATGTCCATCCCTTTATGACCACAGGGTTCCCATCTTCTGATGGATGCTTCCAGCAGGATAATGTCATCTCAAACTGTTTTTTTGGTTTTTTTTTTTTTTTTTTAACATAATGAGTTCTCTGTACTCAAATGGCCTCCAGTCTCAATCCAATCCAAGAGAGCACCTTTGGACGTGGTGGAACAAGAGATTCACATTCATGGATGTGCAGCCAACAAATCTGCAGCCACTATGTGCTACCATATCAACATGGACCAAAATCTCTGAGGAATGTTCCCAGCACTTTTTTGAATCTATGCCATGAAGAATTAAGGCAGCTTTAAAGGCAAAAGAGGGCCCAAGTGGTCCCTAATTAAGTGGCTGGTGAGTGTATACAGGCCTACTGAATGGAATCAGCATCAGTACACAAGTGATTTTGCTAAACTCTTCTGTCTGTTGCAACTGATCCACTATAACATCACCATTAACCAAGCACACACTATATACTATACAATAGACTATATAATGCATTTACATAATACATGAATTTATATACAGTACAGTAAATATTTGGACCCCATCATGAACCTCACACGGTTAAAACCGCCATCCTGTGTCACCACGTGATGTGGCACTGGATTGGCTATTTTAAAAAGTAACATTAAACATATCCCAATTATCCCTAAAACTCATCACATCTCTGTCGGGGATATATGACAGCAGGTTTTCTCACCTGTGAGTATCATCCAGCTCATTTCAAGAGGCTATCTAAAGAACCGTTTTTCTGGTAAGACAATGAATATATAAATCGTTTTTTAAAAACACTGTATAAGTGGTTCGTTAGCCATATTCAAGCTAACGAAACGGGGTAGCTAATGCTAATTTAGCTCGCTTAGCTAATACTAATGTAAGAACAGGTTTAGCTATCGCTACAGAATGTGGTATCTACATTTTAATTTTATTTTACACTCTTTTCCTTTTGGGATAATGAATGTGAGGTCCGTGGTGATAATAATTACCAACTCTTCCTAGCATTACCTTTAGCTGAAAGCTAATTATTAGTTGCAGGTTAAATGGGCAGGTCTGTTTTTTAATTTATTTATTTAAGTTTATTACCTTCTTAAATACAAATTTCACTGATTCACTCATTCAAGTCGTTTTTTTTAATCCTGTTAAAAAAATTCTTCATTTGCCATAGAAGTCTGGTGGCTATAAATTTTGTGTAATACTGATAAATTTCAGCTGATTTTACTGGAAAGGTTAGGTTAGTGTGCCTGTATTTTATAAAAAAAAAAAAAAACAACAAAAAAAACTAAATCTCAACTAATCCCGAACCTGAAAAAAAATTAATACAGCACATGTCAATTTAATTTTGTTTGTTTTGTTTATATATCCGCTGGATGATTTATCAACCAAGTCAAACATATCCTGAAGGTGTGTTATCCTTTTGTTAACACCACCACCAGTTTTTCCCACGGACAGGCGCTTTTGTCTGAGGCGCTAAAGCACCGTCTCCATCAACCTACACGCAGCCACAAATCAACATGACGGAAATTCACTATTTTACCTTCAAAATAAAAGCTGCGTCTAGCGATAGTTTCCTAGACACTCCAAATAAAACCTGTGGCAGCACACTTTACCTTCATTGGTACTTTTTAGTCCTTTTTTTTTTTTTTTTTTACACTTTTGAGATTTTCTGTCTCTGGTTTTACTTGTTATTTACAGGTAAACAGTTGTTTGATGTTTTCCAAAATGCTAGCTGTCATTAATAAAATTAAGATGGCTTGTTAGATGCTAGGCTTTTTTTAAGCGTATACATAAACTGTATCAAATATTATTTGCTAAACTGTATCAAATATTATTTGCAATCGTTGAGCGTGATAGTGAAACAACATGCACACTAGTACTCGGGCTCTGAAAGTTTCATCCTTCTTTAATGGTCAAATACCTGTTCTGATTAACTTTTTTCTTTTAAGTGAAAAAGCCAACTACTGTTACGTGTATTCTGGCATGCAGACTGTTAAAGTGTAATTAAAATAAACCGAGGTTTCGTTCAAAGCTTTAATTTGAGAGGTGTACCGGGAAGAGTCGTGGTCGTACTCTGTGTGGCTTCACAGCCTTTCAAACAGCGCCTGTGGTGGGCGGAGGAGGGACCGATAATAACGGGAGAAGGGCCACCGCGGGGAGAGTATCAACAGCAGGGCTCACACTAAACGTGTACTGTGCTCTCTTTCTGATTGATCTTGCACCTGTTTGGGGATCAGTGTACCCCAAATCGACCGAGAACCTTTTCAACTTATTTATGAAGTCTCTTATAAACTCTCACTTACGATTAAAGGCACTTTCGAGGAGTTTCGTCTACGAAGATTGCGCACATTAAAAAAAAGACAGTGCTTGGGATGTTTAAATGGACTTTAAATGGGCTGATATCGGAGTCGTGAGAGTGGCATGGGTTGATGGATTTAATTGAAGCCGCAAAGAGGTTTTTTTTTAGAAAGTCTGAAAACCATGGATGTCGAGGAATAACAAGACTATTTTGACGCACGCACGGATTGAGAGGGGGGAAAAATGTGACCACCTGCCTTCTTCTGCCAGCACCTTCTTCTTTTTATTTTAGGTCTCGTGTGTGTGTTTAATCTCCCTGAAGAGAAAGGAATGAACGGTTAAACTGGGTCTGCAAGGCGAGTCTAAAAGAAGAGCATCAATGGACTGAAACACTGCACTTTCTGCTTCTAGTGAAAAGTGCCTCAAGCAAAGGTAAGGAGCTGCGCGGGCAGAGCTAAAACATCCTCCGCAGGCTGATGAACACACCAAACATCCTGCAGAAGTTTGCATCTTCTTTGTACTAAATCAGAAAACCTGTATCTGCTGGTTGGATAGAAATCTCTGTAGGATTTCTGTGGTATTCTTAAAATGATTTACCACGAGCCCTTATATTACTCTCTTTGTTTTCTTTTTTATAATTATTATATTTTTTGGGGTAACCAGTAATTTTGCTGTGGCTAATGTCTAGTTTCCATCTAAAACAAAAATACTTTTGTGATAATATGATGCACAGAGTCATCTTTGTGCAGGATTTGTTTATGTTTTGGGTAGCACATGCACCACTTGTAATCCCCCAATGAGTGTTTCCTTCATGTTTAACCATTATGAATAGGTTTAACACGTGGTAATGACCCTTAAATCAGCACTGTGCCAATCAAAATAGTGTTTTTTGATTCTTTATTTAGGCCTGCCTCGTCTTAGGTGGCATCAGACCTTTTGAGTCAAACAAAAGGTGCACCTGTTTTGTTTCATATAGAGAGCTGGGTGTTGACATAAAGGGCTGTGCAGCAAAATTTACTGTAGGGTGCAGCAGTACTGTGGCTTGTGGCTTGCTGTTTGTTGTATATTTTGGACTAGACTATCAGACTGCTGCACCTTATGGTGCAAAAGGGACAAAGCCTAATAGTAAAGGTTTGGTGCGAAGAGTGCAGAAGCCCTGTGCTTTTTACATAATATACAGTCTGTGCTCTGCTGATTCCCTTCCTTTGTTTTTGTTGTGCTTGCTGATTGGTAAAAAGGGATGTGCATAGAGGCACAAATCACTGCTGATGCTATGTAGTCTCCTCTGTTAGAAAGATCAGATACATTACAGCAGTGTTTCACAGATATAAAGCTTCTGTTTTATTCTTTATCACTTTGTAGCTTGTACATGTCCCTGAAAAAGCACACTACTCTGCATATTTTTATATGCACTAGTGTTTGCAACAACTCTGTTTTATTTCATTGCTTTTGCATTATTTATAGTGAGGGAGCCATGATAAAAGCAGTTTTGCATTTTACTGCCAGAATCCTTAAAAGTCTGCGTTCGGCTGTGTCATCCAGCTTAACAAAGTCTGTGCGTGTCAGATCCCAGCCAGGGTGTCATTTTACACAGGAATATCCCACATAATTCAGCAAGCCTTGACATTTCACTGGTATATTGTGTTGTTCAAAACACTATGTGGTAAACTGTCCCCTGTAGGCAGATTGTCAGGCTGTAGGAAATTGATTGCACTGAGGAGCAAATTATTCATGAGTTGAAAGTGGTTACTGAAAATGAGTGTGTAAGATGGAACTTGTACTCCAGTACTGAGGAATATACAGAAAAATAAATGTTGTAAAGCAAGGCTAAGGGCAATTAAAGAGAGGGAGTTTTTTTTTTTTTTTTTTGAGCCATGCAGTGTACCAAACCTGGATGCAAGTGCATGTTTTACATCTCAGTTTTAACCTGGGAAGTTACAGCTGTCCCTAAGCAGAGAAATGAGGAGCATATCACTAAAATACTTAAGGCCTGTTCTGTAGACGTCCTTCGAGTCTCGTTGAGCTCCAGGTTAGGGTTGCGCTTCATTGTTGGACTCCTGAGTTTGTGATCTTTGCTTTTAGGGCCTTGATTTCTCTCACTGTCTTGTCTTGAAAGAAACTTTATGGGACCGACCTGGTCCTGAGCGTTAGCTGGGGTGGGGGTGGGGGTGGGGGGGAAGCTAGAGACTTAGAAGAATGATGTTAGCTGCTTTGCTTCAACTCAACACTTACTGTTCCCCTGGGATGTCTGACTATGTATTATCCTAGGAAAAACCAAACATTAAATTAAGCCATTCATGTCGACCGTGTTCCTCGGGGTGTTCTTTGGGAGGTTCTGCGGGAGTATGGGGTGTCTGGCCCATTGTTGCGGGCCATTCAGTCCTTGTACAACCACAGTGAGAGCTTGGTCCGTATAGCCGGTAATAAGTCGGATTTGTTTCCTGTGGGTGTTGGACTCCGTCAGGGCTGCCCTTTGTCACCGATTCTGTTCATAATTTTTATGGACAGAATTTCTAGGCGTAGCCAGGTGGCGGAAGGCTTCTTCCTTGGTGGCCTCAGAGTCTCATCTCTGCTTTTTGCAGATGATGCGGTTCTGTTGGCTTTATCAGGGGGGGGCCTCCAGCTCGCAGTGGAACGGTTCGCAGCCGAGTGTGAAGCGGCTGGCATGAGAATCAGCACCTCTAAGTCTGAGGCCATGGTCCTCAGCCGGAAAAGGGTGGAGTGCCATCTCCGGCTCAGGAACGAGTTCTTGCCTCAAGTGGAGGAGTTTAAGTATCTCGGGGTCTTGTTCACGAGTGATGGGCGAAGGGAACGGGAGATCGACAGGCGGATCGGGGCTGCTTCTGCAGTGATGCGGACGCTGCACCGGTCCGTCGTGGTGAAGAGGGAGCTTAGCGTAAAAGCGGAGCTCTCGATTTACCGGTCGATCTACGTTCCTACCCTCACCTATGGTCACAAGCTTTGGGTAGTGACCGAAAGAATAGGATCGCGAATACAAGCGGCAGAAATGAGTTTCCTTCGAAGGGTGGCTGGCCTCTCCCTTAGAGATAAGGTGAGGAGTGCGGCCATCCGGGAGGGGCTCAGAGTAGAGCCGCTGCTCCTCCACATCGAAAGGAGCCAGTTGAGGTGGCTCGGGCATCTGATTAGGATGCCTCCTGGCCGCCTCCTGGGTGAGGTGTTCCGGGCATGTCCCACCGGGAAGAGGCCCCGTGGTAGACCCAGGACACGCTGGAGAGATTATGTATCTCGGCTGGCCTGGGAACGCCTTGGGGTCCCTCCGGATGAGCTGGAGGAGGTGGCTGGGGAGAGGGAAGCTTGGGCTTCTCTGCTTAGGCTTCTGCCCCCGCGACCCGGCCCCGGATAAGCGGAAGAAAATGGATGGATGGATGGATGGATGTCTGAAGCAGTAATCTGCAGCAGTATTTGGTTGCTGTAAAAGTGCACAGTAAAGGTAATATTGTTTACCACAGCAAACAAAGTTTTTCGTGGCTAAGAAAGGACCTTTGGGAGAAGACTAAGCATGTAAGCACGAACAGTAAAGGCAATGAACCAGTGTTGCCTTATTTGACAGAAATCTAAGCATTTTCTTGGTATTTTCAAGGATTTCATAAACACACATGTCCTGTTTAGTGAGTGAAACCTCAGTTAAAACCCAGTGGTGGAAAAAAAAATTATTACCATGCTGGGGGTCTTTTTGGATTTGGATCAAACTTCTGGATAAAAACAACAGAAATTTCCTTGTGCAGGAAAAACCCTGGTTCAGTTATCAGTGTTGTTGCGTTAGGTGTTAGGTTACTAACGATTACTATGTTAATCCATATACAGCAGGCTTTCCCCGAGAGCCTGGGACTCTGCGCTCGTGCCCAATGTGTGCTAAGCTCATTTCCTTTAGTTAAAGTTTATGTCAATACCATTTCTGAGCTTGGTTGCAGTGCCAGGGACAAAATCCATGAATTGATTGCTGCGCTGTGCGTGCTTGGCCAACCGGTCTACTTTGGATTACCGGTTTTCAAACCCATTCCTATGTTGGTTCACGTTTTTGTTCTGGTCGGTTGTGTGTTATTTTTACATCTGCACGAGAGTCTTGTTCATACCTGTTAAAGTTTCTACTTGAGTCACACTTATAGTTCCTGCTACAGGCTGGTTTGTGCTGAGGCCACGGCCTGTCAGGATTAACGAGGATTACTAAGAGAGTAATGCTGCTGCTTATCAGGCCTGTATCTGTCACTGGCATCACTGATGGATTTGCTTAGATACCGCTGGATAACACTCTCACACCCATTAGGTCAAGAGTTCACTTTTTGTGACAAGTTTTCTACGAGTGTCACAGAAAACATCAGAGAATATGATAATTTACTTGTCACTAATAGGCCGAACAAGACAGCTGAAAAGACCGCTTCATTACTCATGGTAATGCCTGCCCAATAAATGTATAATAGTGTGACACAGATGACAGCCATTGGAGGAGTTCACACCCACCAGCTGTTACAGTTGACAGGTTGACATCAGCTTGCATTTATTGCGAGCAAAACTGTTGATGTGATGTCAGTTTTTAGACATGTTCGCTCAACTGTGAGAAATGGCACCGATTCTGAAAACCCTTTTCTTGCTTGTTATATTATTAAATATGAATTTGGAGGGTGCGAGGCTCTTTGATTTTCTTTTGTGTCAACTGCTGATACCACAGTTGCTACTACATGTTTTGCAAAATTTTGAAAGTTGGTGGAGATCAGAAAGCCAACCCACTACAAAGGATCACGACATGAAAGTATGAACACCCCCCCCCCCCCCCCCCCCCCCCCACACACACACACACACACACACAGACACACACACCAAAAAAAAAAAACACCCCAGGTTACCCAGGCCTGTTGGCAGACTTGTGTGACTTGATTTACCAGTGATTGATCACTGAACAGCTAGATGACAGACTGTCCTTGATTTGCCTCACGAATTTGATCTCTAATTCAATTACACTATTAACACTCGAAGCAGCAGGGCAGGATTAGACTGGGTGTTAACAAATGGACTGTCCAGAAGGCTAAGTCATGACAAGATCCAAAGCAATTTGTGTCAATGAAATCCAGCGAAGCACTGGCTGGTATTGGCATGTGCATTAAAGAGCAAACGGTCTCACGCTGAAGCTTGATTTAGTGTTTTTTCTAGTTTTGTCATCCTTATTTCTAGTTTTTCTAAACACACAAAGACTGTAGTCTTTAGTCATGTTGGCTTTCCATCACCTGAGGAGATGAGTGTTTACAACCTTTTTTTTATATGCAGGGCATCCTGTCAAACAGGAGCTGTTACTGACTGTTTTTTCTTCCAACATTAGTTATATGTAAATTGCTTAAAGGTAGTAATTGGCTTAGTGCAATGAGATAAATAGAAAAGCTTCCTGCTGTTAAATGTTCAGCGACTTGTTACAGTTTACGTGCACTCATTTTAATATCTGGGCTCTTTTTGAAGCGGTCTCTGTGCACATGCCAATTAAATGGCCTTCCTCTGCTCTACTGCCCCAGGAAATAATCTGGTTGTCCTCCTGCACCTGCAGACAAAGCCTGCCCCTCCAGGCTTCCCCTGTCTGTGGCTGTTTCCACATGAAAGTCATATATCCTGGTCTAGAAGCACATCAGAACAGACAAGAACAAAGAGAAAATGTCAAAAATGACTTGATGTTTTCATACGGGCTGGAATCAGATAGGATTTTTCACATTGTCAAAATGACTGTGAAGCAGGCGGTTGAGACAAAAGAGTGGTGTGCAAACACTTCTGATATTTGATGACTGACAGAAGTGACAAAAAGTTAGGCTAAACAATTGGATTCAGAAAATAAAGAAATGAATCAGTTTATTCCTTTATTTCAGCCCCACTGGTGTTTTTGCCGTACTCCTCTTCATTGCCTGTGTGACCTTGTTCTTGCCTTTTTGCTTGTTCTGAAAAGGTGCGGCACAAACGTTATTGCTATTACCGCATCTCTGCCTGGCTCAGCAGAAACGGTGTTGGTCAGTAGGAGATAAAAGCGTCTTTGTGCCATTTCTATTCTGGGCTGTTTGTTTGCTCATGTGCCGCTAAGAGACTAAAGGTCTTAGTCAAATGATTGAGATGACCTGTGTTTCTGCAGTGACTCTCTGGTTGTATCAGCAGCTAATATCTAACACCTCACTGCTTTCTAAGAATACCCTCCACCTTATATTATCTAAATAAACTTAAAGTAATAAGCTGGTATTAGGAGTACTGAATGACTGAAGGGAAGTGTGCGAGGGCTTCCATTATGCTTGAAGGTCAACAACTTAAACGTGTGCCTCCAATCCAATTTGAGGTGGAGGGCCTTTTGAGCCGCTGCAGCTGTTTTCTTCGTTCATTGGGAAGTAAGTCCGTAATTAGTGAAAGAGTCCTGTCTGTGGGGCTCATGAACATGAGTAGTTTGTGTTGGTGAGCTTACAGGTTTGTACATTTCATATTTAAGTGAAGCACACCTGATGCAACGGGCTGCTTTGCATGTGCTGTAGTGGGGAGAATCTTTATTCAAGTCTATGTGAAATATGTCGTGCAGTGGCCTGTTTATGCTACTTAAGTTCCTTTATAAACACTGGTAACAATGTAACATCTGGAGTTGGGAGAAGTACATTTCAATATTGCTCGTGTAACCTGTCAATTGCTGTTGGCCTATTTAGCATTTGACGAGACCTTCTGGATGAGCTGGACCAATCACAAGCATCAGGTTAATCTGTACGTACACCTAGAGCCATGTGAAGGCCTTCTCTATGGCCACACATAAACACACACATACACACACTTTAGCCAGCACAAGTAAACATCCACAAGATTCAGACTCCAAGCAAATTCAGTGCCCTGTCTATTTGTAGCACTTGTTGAAGTAGCCTATTTACCTTAATCTAGTCACAGCTCAAACGTACAATTTTCCCCGGGATAATGTGTTTTCAAAGAATATAGTTATTTATAAACCAAGAAGCATCTGGAATGCAGTGCAGTTGTTGGATAATGAGTTGATGTTAACTCAGAGGGGTGGGGGGGGGTGGATTACATTTGTCTGAAGGGGGGATGTGAGGGATGTACTTGTGCAGCAGGGGAATCTGAACAGTGTAGTTGTATTCTGGTTGTATTCTGCTGAGGAGTAAACGGTATGTGTGGTCTTCCTTTTCAGGTTGGGAGATGTGTGAAGGAGTGTGACGGACGGCCATGGGACTGGAGAGACAGTGGCTTCAGGCTGTCACCACTGCTGTAGCCATTTGTCTGCTAAGTAAGTATGCCAATGCAAATGCAGAGCCATTGCATATATTAACAGTGCATTCATGTAATTTATTTCTCCTTGATGAGGTTTCATAGTTATGATCGTAATTTTTTTTAATGTCTTAGAACTGAATAAGTCGTCCAGTACAGCTGGACTGATACATGATAATGCAGCAATGACATTGAAAAATGATTTAACATGTGTAAATAGGGCTTATATAGTATTGCAGTACAGATTAACAGGGATGACAGTCTGCCTTATTGGATCATGTTTTCTTGATCATGATTGTGCTGCTTAACTATTTCACTACTAGTCTTTAGTATTTAGGGACTGAAGTCACTTTCTTGACATTAATAACATTTTCACTGTTAACTTTCAGTTTCAGTTTTGATTTGAATTAGTTTTAAAGTGGTGAAATGTTTGATTATTTAATGCATTCTGTGGCAGACCCGTGGAAATAACAGCTGGCCCTCAGAGAAGAATTGAAAGGAGAGGTGTTAGTAAAAAGTGAAATAATGCATATGCTACAAATTGCTTTGTACAGTGCAAATGTAACTTTTCTTACCACTTTCTAATGTGACTCTTAGTTTGTAAAGGCATTTTGAGTCATGAGATACATCATTGCTTCTGTCATTTAGAAATAGGCCACTTTATTCTAATGTTTCTAACTGCTTCATTCAGTCATGCATGCGCAGGGCTTGTTGCACACGAGGCACTGAAGTGAAGTGTTGCCACACTTTTAAATGTTTTGTTTTCTCAGTCGTTGTCACTAAGAGGAGTGTATGTCTGTGTGTGGTTCACAGTACTACAGCAAGTGGTACCTACTGTACCTCCACCCCTTGCTCTCAGGCTCCGAGAGAGAGCGCTCTTTTCTGTACCAGGAAAAGCATAAATCCATCATAGATGGATTTCTTGGTGTTATTACAGATAATAAATATAGTTTGTGAGATAGAATGTTGTTATGTATAATTTATTGATATGTAGACCATTTACCAAACACGTTTTTGTGAGCTGAATTAGTGGTAAGAGCAAAATGTAAAGGGGTAATCTTGCTGTATTCAGGGCCATGCTGAAAGTGATACCTAAATGCTACTCAGTCTGACCTCGTATGATTGCTGTTGTGGCTTATATGGAAAAGTGACCAGGGTGCTCACTCAGACATAAAGCCGACGCATTCAGATGCCAGTAGATTAATGGAAAGGAGTGCATGCCTAAAAGGGGCTTAAAGCCAACCAGTTGTTTTGGTCCATTTGCTGTTTACATATTTTCTCTAAGGTTATGACCAAGTCTTTCACCTGCACTAACAGAGCTTGGGTGCTTTGCAAAGCAGTTGACATATGTTACTGTTTTGTTTCTACACGCAGTTTGAATGACACCATAATGACTATGGCATTGATCCAATTGCCTTATGCTGGAGAGAGTGAAGAGGAGGGGTAATAGCTCAGACATGAGTGGACGAGAGAGAATGGGGACAAAATCCAACTTAAATAATATCTCCGGGTGTGGATTTAGATCAATCCTGGATTTATGCTACCCCCAACCCTCAGCACGCTTCTGTGTGTGCGTGCTTGTGTTTGTAAGTGGGAGTGGTGGTGGTGGGATTGATTGTGCTGTGGCCATAGACCATGTGTGGACCCCATGGGGTGCTGGGAGGTCGACTGGAGCAGCCACAGAGCGTCCTGCTGCCCTGCATCAGAGTATCACCACCAACCCCCACCCTCTGAGATTAAAGTAATCACCAGGCCAGATGAGTAGCAGAGCAAACACTGGCACCCAGTTGCTCACCCACCCACATGAGCACATGGCAGCAAAGGGAGATGAGACAGAGACAGGAGAGACTCCTCCAGGTGTCACTAATGGGATTGCTTTGTGTTTGCAGGCTTTGCAGCAATACGACCTTGTTACCAAATGGCATATGGTTGTTTTACATGGCCTCAGGTGGCCCAGCTTTTAACAGTCTGGGAAAGTCATATGCAAGGTCCATTTAAGAAGAGTATTCATGAAACTGTTATGACTCTTTCTTGTTACCATTTCCCACCAGCTTTTCTCTGCCGTGACCTCTCACTGCCTGTGTTGTCGCATACCCTTTTCTTCTCTTCCCTCAGCGATGCATTTCTAAACTCCTTATCATAGCAAACAATTTTCACAGAAATGAATGACCAGAAGATTCCAGAGATGCTAATCTGGCCACTTTGATAGCCACTACTCTCTTTAACAGGCCTTAAAGTAGATGATTTGTGTGTTTACTCAGATGTGTGCTGCTTTATGGACTTTGTGCTATCAGAAAATGTCCACAGTGAAACGATTGCTTTATCCTGCTGATGTGCTGTTTTCTTTACAGGTGTGTCTCAAGTTACAGCTTCGTTGGTTCGTGCCAGAGAGGGGAGCTCTGCAGAGTTAAGCTGTAGTCTCACTCCTACATCCAGGGAAGCCACCACGACAAGCCTCTTTCCACTACATGTGGTGGAGTGGGTGCGCCTCGGTTACAACGTTCCCGTCCTCATCAAATTTGGAGTGTATGCTCCTCGTGTTCATCCCAACTACAAGGGTAAGCTTTATTCAGATCTGTTCAGTCATGCACTCCTTTCAGGAAACTGATGAAAGACTTATTACTTGGTTGGCAGTGCATTCCCTTGAAGTAGAAATACATGCCCTTGAAGATCTCACGTCAGATAAATCTTTCTTTGTCTGCTTTTTGTGGTTTGACTCCCATAAGCGAGCTTTAAAAGCATTTTCCAGTAGGAAATCGACAAATCTACTACCATAAAAGTCTCCGTCAGCGGCCAGATTACTCAGGTCATGTTTCAAAAGATTTTTGTGAGGGGAGGGGATGTGTCCAACTAAACTTTTTTTTAGCTCATCTGTCTTGTGTGGGCAAAGATAGACATAAGGAGGTTACAGTGGTATTTTTGAACAACTGGGGAGGGGAAGTTTGGATGAAACAATACCCTAAAAAGATAATCCATCCAAAGCACATTCCCTGTAATTACAGCTGGTGTTCAGCCTGTGTGTTTCCAGAGTGCAGTTATACTGCAGGGGAAAGGGGAAGGACGAGAATGGATGTGTTTTAGTGGAGGCAGTTAAAGGGGGGGGTAGCTGAGCAATAAGGGGTACCAGTAACGCTGCTCACAAGGGGATTAGGAGTGTAGGTGGGGGCTTGGTGGTCTGATGACGGTGTTTTATTAGTATGCTGAGGGGTGACCCAGTAAGGGGAGATTGTTGTGCTGGAAGAAGGATGGATGAAGCAATCGGAATAATGGGAGTTTTCTTGCTGGAGCCCTATAATCCTGTCATTGTCTACCAGGGGACAAAAGACAAAAAGGGGTATCACAACCTCCCATTGCTTTTCCAAAGCCAACAGGACTAGTAGGACACCCCAAATCCCATACAGTCCCAACTAGGTCACTGAAATGTACAGAAAACCTTTCTTGAAATCTCACTGGATTTGTTATGTGAGGACCTGCAGGAGATGCTCAGAGAACAAAGCTTCAGATTCAGAAACATGTTTTCAGCATTAGGACAACTCAAGAACTCCACTGATGGTTTACAGAGGTCGAACCACAAACACCCCCCACGCCCCTCCAAACATGCAACGGGACTAAATGTGTTTAACACTCTTGTAGGCCGTTAACCATGTCATTGTTTAGGGGCAGCCATGTGATACATATGCAGTCATAATGAAGCAAATAATGCTGCAGAGACGTATCTCAGAGTTGAAGAGTGTTTGGGGTGTCCCCATGTTTTGCCAAATTCATCTCTTGCATGTACTTGTCTGGTGCGGGCTTTTCCCCTGTCTGCAGCAGATCCTCATACCTCCCCTCCCACTGAAGGCAGATGGCAGCATGTGAAGCGTGTCAAGTGTTGTGGGTCTAATGTATTCTACTCTCAAATTAAAATGTTGTGGGATTTCAGATTCAACCACAAGACGGTGAAGTCGGCAACCATTTCCTGATCTTTGTCTTGGTTTGTTTGAGAAACGGGAACATGAGAATGAGGTCGATTTAATTTTAAGGCTTAAGATCAAGAAATGGTTAAAAGATCAAGATGATAAATTATGGGCAAAGAAGTGCATTGTTGTTCAGTACTCGGGTGCATTTACAGTATAATGGCTGCTTCCATTAGAGCTAAGTAAGGTATTAGACTTGAATTTGTAATACTAAATAGGTATTTAATGAAGAAAAAGCACTACCAATATGCTTTCTGCCCTTGGTCTGCTGCTTTGTGTCAAGCTCACTGAGGCTATTAAGAATTTTAATCAGAGCAAGTGGTATCTTGGTTTCCTTTTTCATTCCATTTAAATCAACTTTTTTTTGATATGATATCAGGTGTCCCCAAGATTGTACTCTGCATTTGAGGAGCGTCACGACTTAGACACCAGCCTGCCCAGGTCCCAGAGACCGTCTCCTATGTGCTCTTGGGAGAATGTACCTCTCACTCCTCTTCCTCTCAGTTTCACACCCAGCATGCCATGGAGATCTTAACATTAGTTAGCTCACAACAAAGAGGAAACAGCCAGATAAGCTCTTGACTGACACGCTGCTGTTAGAGCCCGTCTGACTCGTATTTGTTGAGACAATATGCTGGAGTCTTGCAGTGTCAGGATGGTTTACCGTTGCAGGTCTAGATCAAATGCGTCCGGTGCGCTGAAGTAAATGAGTGGAGATTGTGAGCGGGGGGGGACTCTGACCTGAGGTTAGGATGACAATAGGCAAATCCTGAGATCTCAGCAGGCCTCCATCACACTCTCAGTGTGACCTTTGAACACTGGAGAATTTAAAGACCGCATTTGTCACACGCACAAGACACATTTTTATACTCGAGTATGTGAGCACACACACACGCACGCACACTTTCCCCTTGTTGTTAATTGAATATTAACTCACTGAGCTTTTGCGAACATCAATCTGATAACTCCAAAAGCAGAAAATAGACCACTGAAATGTGAAACTGATCGTTCTATGATCTTCAACCAGTTTTTCTGCTGTAACAAGATCAGCGTGATGTACAGCAAACAATGACACAATGGAAGAAGAACACATAGCTGCAACTTGGGAATTTCATGTTCAAGAGCTTAGAGCAGCAGGCCATTACAAAGGCCCTATTACCTCATGTCTTAGGTGGCTAGGTTCATGTTAAATCTGGGAGATACAGTTCAAGGGCCTTGTACAGCTTTTATAAAGAGTTGGCTCAAGTAACTCTACTTACCTGTGTCTAAAAGGTTTAGCAAAACCAGGTTTTCTATTTGCAACTTTGCCTGGAAGATTCTGAACAGGTTTGGTATTCAGGAATGATGGCACATCCAACTGAACAACTTTAAAATTTAACAACTGGTAATTATTAACATCAGCGTTATCTCTTCCTGAACCAAAAACAAAGCTCAACTCCTGTCCTGGAAAACAGCCCAAATACCTCTCACAGCACCGAGCTTGGGATTTTAATTTCAAAGATTTTCATATTAAAACTAATACTTTTTGCTTCGTGATCATGCATAACAGCTAATGCCTGTGATAAGTTGAGTTCCCATTGTAGTGAAATTCAGCACGTGAGCCGTGTGTGCTCGCTAGGTCAGAATTGGGCAGAACAAGAGGGACAGAGTTAACTGTAATCTATCTCACGACAAAGAGCTATTCATAAGAGGGTTAAACTGATTAGGGGGACAGGAGGATTGAAGAGAGAAATTTGGGGGAATGGGAGGGGTGAGCTGTCAGAGGCAGGGGGCTGGTCCCAGACTTATGATTGTATTCAAATCAAAACACATCCCACAATGCACCTCTGTCCGGCTCTCTTATGCACATACGGGTGGACAAAGAAAAGCAGTGCTGATGCTTCTCAAAACAGAATAATCTTTCTTCCTCCATCGTTACTGTTCACTATTGTGCGGCATG
Organism: Archocentrus centrarchus; assembly: GCF_007364275.1. Classification (NCBI taxonomy): domain Eukaryota; kingdom Metazoa; phylum Chordata; class Actinopteri; order Cichliformes; family Cichlidae; genus Archocentrus; species Archocentrus centrarchus. Next base: position 20,580,959 of record NC_044354.1, read on the forward strand.
AAATTCACAATACTCCATGTATTACTTTGTCAGTAACTTCCAGTGGGAACACAAAAGGCAAAAAAATCACATGTTGATTCGTTCCTCCGGAACAATTAACGCCTTGTCCCAGGGCTATAGTAGCCACAAAAATGGACCAAAACAGTACTGCATCTTAAATATAAGTGTAAAGTATGTTGTAATCTGTCCTTCAGCTTAGTTGCAGTGCGGTGGTTTCACTTGCAGAAAAGGATACATCAATCTTTTTCAGAAAAAAAAGAAAGAGGATATCAGATCAGTGAGACAAAGTCAGCCAGCGGCATGGCTCTGAAAGCCGAGTTGTTCCTAACCTGCCACCCTCTGAGCGAGAACCCGATTCACTAATATGAGGAGGGTGCGTCTCTGAGGTTCAAGCAGGGCTGCTGGATTAGCGTTTCCATTTCCTTCCCTTGGCTGCACTGAAGCTCAACCTGTTGGAAACAAGGGCTCATTTTAAGATAGACTGTAGCTGTCATGTGATGGCTGCTGGAGCAAAAACAGTGAGGAGGAGGAGGAGGAGGAGGAGGAGGAGAAGGGTAGAGACGAGATGGAGCAGCAGTTATTGTTTCAGCAATTCTCTCTGAGTGCCATAGAGTCTAATCACATTTGTCTCTTGAGGACCCGCGGACATTGTGCTAATGTAGGACCAGGGAGAGTGATAAATGGTGTCTGCTAAAGCACAGAGGTCAGGAAGGTCAACCTCTCATTGGCCGTGTGCAGATTATTGATGAACAGAATTTGACTAACCTCTCTGTAACCTCTTGCTCAGTTCCTCTTGGATTTAAAAACAGGAACAGCTTTCACTGGTGTGGTTTATCATTTTCCAAATTTTGCATTCAGTTATCCCATCATATTTGCATTGGATCTGTACATCAGGCCGACAGAGAGAAAAGCAGCCTCTTTCACTGAACATCCTTAGGGTGGAGCACCTGCCATCTGAGATTTCAGATCAGGTCCCAAGATGCAGCATTCAAATTTAAATAAAGCAGCATTTGTCACGCAGCCTCCGTGTTTGCTTGTCCACAGACTGAAAAGACCTCTCTCCTTGTGCTTCTCATTCATTTCTCTCACTCTTCCTTCTGCTCTTGGATGTGACACAAGCATGCCCCCCCCCCCCCCCCCCCCCCCCCCCCCACCACACACACACACACACACTTGCAATTTTTCAAATCTGCGACAGTACAAACCCCCCTCCGCTCGCACGATCAACCCGTGTTCGGCCGTGGCGTGTTTCTACAGCAACTGAATTCAAATCTCAACCTACAGCCCGGGCTTTTCGTCTAGTCTCTATGGTAACCTGAGAGAATGAGGAATGGGGGGGGCTGCCGTGTCTTTGTGGTGACGGATAAGGGGGAGGCTACGGGAACGGGTTAAGTGTTCAACAGTGAAACCAGAATTTCCCTGCGTAGACTCAGGGGGCAGGGCACTCAGATTTTGAAAATCAACATGTGTACACACCCACGTGCTCCTGGAAGATCAGTGCATCGGGCAGACACATTATATCCCATAAGGTCTAAGTTAAAGATTGTGATGCCATGTCGCCTCTTGGCCTGCAGTTGCTGATTAATTCCATGTCTAATTAGAAAAGGTGGCACAGGAAAAGGGCAGCTCGGAGAGGATCCCAGGACCAGGATAACAGGAAAATGCCTAAAGTTATCTCATCCCTGTTATCATCTAGCCCTGCCCAGCTGTTTGAAAGATGCTAAGCTGAAATCAGACGTATTCATTTTATGGAGCCTCTAAGTAACACTTGCCTATCTTTCAGGAGGTCAGTCAATCATTAAACCTGACTATTTAGCGCAGCAACTGCCCCAGTCAGGAATGCAGGGTTAATTGTTAGCCATTGTTGCCTGTCTTTACTCTCAGTGTGTGTTTCACCCTGTCTTTAGGCCATATACAGAGTTAAATGACTTTCATAGCTGCCAGGCTCTGCTCCAGACTCTGCTGTCTGGAGAGAAGTGATGTGAATAGTGGTGATATTGTGTTTCCTGTGATATTGTCACTTCAGGGTTTGCAGGGCATTAAAGGATTCTCTCCTGTTGAGCTGGAGAAGATGATATCAATTCTCGCAGTTGCTTTTTTTTTTTTTTTTGCAATGTTTTATTAATACTTTGCACAGATGATTGATTATGACACACTTTATCTAAGCAACGTGTTAGGAGCAAGCAAGAATTAAGGGATGCTGGACACTTCTCCACTGATACGTCGCTGTTTACTTTCAAACTGCTTTGGCAGGGCCTGGTATGAGCAACGTGTGTGTTTCCTCACCGCACGCATCCTCCTGTCGTTTAAAGCTCCGTGATTGAAGGGGCAAAAAAAGAGTTCATTGAGAGACTGAATAAAAGGAGGGGGTGTACCCTGAAACCAGGCTGCAGTCACCAGGCAACCAGCAGATCAAGTTTCAAAGCCTGACAAGGAGTTGTAAGAAGTACAGAGAAAAAGAGAGGGAGCAGGGCACTGGTTGCGTGTGACCGGGAAATGTGTGTGCGTGCTTGTGCATGGATCCATCTGCCCTTCGTGGTGTTCACAGACGAGTTCAAAGTGGGCTTCTGCCAGGCCTTACATTGTTTACTACTGTCCGTTGCCCCCACTGAGCAGACAAAAACTTATTTTTATCACGCTCTGTGGTGGATTTCTCCTTTAAGCTGAAAGTGCATTCAAGTATTCCTGGCATGCTCATCTTAGCTCTCCACTCCACCAACCAAACCCTAAATGACAGGATAAAATCTTCATCTGTCAGCTTGCATATCGTTGTAATCATCACTGTAGTGATTCATGTGTTTGTACTCTATCTCAGGGCCACTGACTTCTCATCACTTGAGCTGCAAATTTTCTTAATTATTGGTTTGCGATTCGCTGCAAACATTAGAGCTACAGTTGCTCTTCACACTGTTCGTGGGTGTGTCTGTGACTTTGACTGTGCCCATTGTGGCACTGGATGCCTGGGTCCTGTGCATGATAAGCCCCTTCCTGCATATGCTGACTCTGCCTGTCTGCTCGTGTGTATGTGCTGACCCTCTCTCTCACCCTCACCCCCTCCTCTCACAGGCCGTGTGTCTCTGACCCGGGGTGCGTCTCTGCTGATAGAACGGCTGACCCTGGAGGACGAGGGCTGGTTCGAATGCCGCATCCTGCTCCTGGAGAGCAAAACTGACGACTTTCAAAATGGCACATGGACCTTCCTCTCCATCACAGGTGCAGCACCGCAGGGTTTTGGGGACTCGGGAGCTGCTCTTTTTTTTGCTCATCACTGGCACTGTCCTTATTTAGAACAGCTACAGCATGGGTCCTGGCTGGGACTCGGAAGGCCCTGGCAAGCTGAATAGTGTTATTCCAGTGTGTGAAGAGGTTCTGAGTGACATACCGTGCACGCAGTAATCACATCATGTCTTTGTGTGTGCCTAGCCTGCTGCGAAGTAAGGTTAGCTTTAAGAATAACAAGACACTGTATCCATGATTTGTGGCGGCAGACCAGGGTTAGATACAAAAAGCTTTTAACCCACGTACATTTCCTTCTTTCACACACCCACACTGGTTATGTTGTGGTACACTTCAAGTTCAAATGAAAGTGTAAAGTGAGCAAGGCCTGCATCAGGTTAAAGCTTTTTTTTTGAAGAAAATAGTATTATATTGTGCATAAATTGGAATCTATCAGCGACAATGGTGATATATTTTATCCCAAAGCTCATTTTAATTCAGTGATTGCATATATTTTTTTTACCCTGGCAGTGCTGGGTAGGCAAATGTGCCCATGTCTGCCAGTCCTTTTAGTTTCAATAGAACATGTTGAACATGTTGGAAGCTTACTAGTTATTGTGCTCCAATTTCAGTGCCTCTATCCAAATATATTCACAGTAACTTATGAAAATCTCTCATTGTGGCCGCTTCACACCCATGCCTGTATCCACACATTCATCAAAGCCTCACATCACTTGCCACCGAGCTCTAATGTAGTTTTAGGGGAGCCACAGGTGGTTCTTCTGCACCGCAGCAAATCGCATCAAACCTCTGTAGATTAGCTGTTGTTGTGGATTAGCCTGGCCTCTTTCAGAATTTATTGAGAAGATGTCCATTTTCAAAGGTGCATTTTTTTTTTCCTGTTTGAGAATGCAAATAGAAATAAGTGGTCCATCTGTCCTGTCTTTGTTTCAGCTCCACCTGTGTTTATTAAGACACCACCAACTTTTGTGGAGGTTCTGCTCGGAGACAGTCTGACTCTCAGCTGTGGAGCCCATGGCAACCCTCGACCAACTGTTGTCTGGCATAAAGATGAGAGCCCAATTGAGAAACATGAAAAAATAAAAGTGAGGCGGATTAACAGATGGCATTTTCAGCATTCTAATTAAATACTTAATAATTAGCATTTTCTGCAGGAGTTGCAGCTTTGATGTTTCTTTGAAGCAAACTGCTTTGTTGTTCTCTTCATCGCTGCCTCATAGTCTTCCTCTCCTGTTTTCTCTGTCTTTGATCGTCTTTACCTCGGCCCCATTTCAGGTGCTCAATGGTACCTTGTCTTTGGCCTCTGTCACGCGAAATATTTCTGGAGTGTATAAATGTCACGTGTCCAACTCAGAGGGGAACTTGACCCACTATACGCAGCTGCAGGTCAAAGGTCAGTGTTTAACCGTCAGCCATTATGGAGAGGTGCAATCTCTGGTTACCTCATGATGAGCAACAACACACAACTTTGATATTTTCTAAGTAAAAAATTATGTTTAATTTGAAATCAGTGAAATTGTGTATTTATAACTGAAACGCACTCTGTTTAAGCCATGGTTACATATAATAGTGTATAGTGCCACCTACAGTCTATTCCTTGCATTGCAGCTGTTTATGACCCCAAAAAAATGCTCTCCTACCAACATCAGTATGTCCATTAATTCTGGTCATGATTGACTTCATCTTTATATACAGTTGTAATGTATATTGTATTGAAGATGTCTCATGCTTTGTTCAGGTCCTCCAATCATCATCATTTCCCCAGAGGACACCACTCTCAACATGTCCCAGGATGCAGTTCTGCAGTGCCAGGCTGATGCCTACCCGTCAAACCTCACATACGAATGGTTGAAACAAGGACAGAATGTTTACCATATTGAGTGAGTCCATGTTTTCATATGAGTCTATATTTTTGACTGTCTGGTGTGACGCATAGTTATCAATAATCGCAATATTAACTTCAGTGGAATGTGAAGAACAGTAATTAAAAGAAATCAATTGTTTTTCAGAAGCATTCCGCTAATGCGATTAATTGTAATTAGAATATTTATATGGCAGTTATTCGAGTGCTCATGAGATAAACCAGAGGCAAAAGGGACTTTCAGATTTAGGTACTGCTGCGATGCAAAACCTTTTAAAATAAATAATCTTTTAGCTTCTTCAGTAAAGTGTTTTTGTGTCAGTCGGTTTAAAAACACCTCTTTGAAGTCACCATTTTTTCTATCTTTTGGTTTTAGATCACTTAAGTCCCGAGTGAAGGTTTTGGTGGATGGAACACTTCTTATCCCTAATCTCATCCCAGAAGATGCTGGCAACTACACCTGCATCCCAACTAATGGGTTACTGAGCCCACCCTCAGCCTCTGCTCATCTGAAAGTGAAACGTTAGTCTGTTGCGCACCTGCCAGTTTTTGTAACCTTGCCGGTCAGGGTTGCAGAGAGTGGTTGCATTTACCTGTGAAATAAGCACTATATTTTATGTGAGTAACTTCTCTTCTGTCACCTTAGATCCTGCACGTGTAGGCCGAATGCCGCGGGAAACATATTTGCCTGTAGGCATGGAGGGGGTCATCGTCTGCCCAGTCCAGGCTGATCCACCTGTCTTGTACGTCAACTGGACCAAAGACGGGAACATTTTAAATCCTGATAATGTAAGTTACGTGCCATGAAATTAAAATGTTTTATTGGGTGGAGATGGGTGGAATCAATCTTTTTTTTTCCCCTCCTTTTACCTGTCCAGTACCCAGGTTGGATGGTGAACTCTGAGGGCTCAGTATTTATAGCAACAGCCAATGACAATGCTGTGGGTATGTACACCTGTACGCCTTATAACAGCTATGGCACCATGGGCCAATCTCAACCCACCCAAGTCATTTTAAAGGTAAGGTTGTTCTTCTCAAATCAGCTCTTTAGTAACAGGAAATGTCTGCATTTATTCGTGGGCAAAAGTAAAAAGGCTCTCTCTGTCCTCCAGGACCCGCCATCGTTTCGCGTGCCCCCTCGGCCTGAGTATTTCCAGGAGGTGGGCCGAGAGTTGATCATCCCTTGTGAAGCCAGTGGAGACCCTGCTCCAAACATAACGTGGAGCAAGGTATAGGATAGTCTCATAGACGGCACACTGCACAAATATTAATCCCGTATTTTAACTCATCTGTGTCCTTCCTCACAGATTGGCGCTACTCCGCGCTCCCCGTACACTGTGTTGGCTAACGGCTCCCTCCTGCTGCAGCCAGTTAGTAAAGATCACCACGGGGGTTGGGAGTGCTTGGCCACTAATCGTGTAGCGACTGTCAGTGCAGGCACTGTGGTCATGGTGCTGGGTGAGTGACCAACCATATCTCTGCAACAAATACTTTATATATATGACCCCTACATTTACTGTAATCAGGCGTGCTGTGAGCAGTTCAAAGTGATTTTATGTTTCTCAGGCACCAGCCCTCATGCTGTGTCCTCAGTGTCTGTCACCACAGAGATGAACCAGGCAAACGTGTCCTGGGTGCCTGGCTTTGATGGTGGATTTACCCAGAAATTCACCGTGTGGTCAGTGACATAAAATATCATGCAGTTGTTAGCTACTTGACAATATCCATGAGTGTGTCTTTTTTTTTGACTGTTTTGTTTTGCTTCCAGGGTCAAGCAGGCATCCAGGGGGAAACATGAATGGGCGTCTTTGCCTGTGCCAACATCTAAAAACTACCTGCTTGTGACTGGGCTGCTTCCCGGCACTGGCTATCAGTTCAGTGTCCTACCTCAGAATAAGCTCGGCTCTGGTCCTTTTAGTGAAATTATAACTGTGCGAACTCAAGGTTTGTATAAGTGAATTTATGTTTTGGGTTTGAGTTCCCCTTTACTGGAAGTATTTATTTATATATTTATATACTTATATTTGTCTTTCTCACCAGCTGTGCCAACAGAAGCACCTACAGCTGTCACCACTCTCCCAATTCTGGATCCTCCCTTATTCCTGTCAGCCAACAGGACTGAGCAAGGTGTTCTCCTGCAGTGGTTTCCTCCCGAAGCTCCGTTTTCTCCACTGACGGGTTATGTGCTGCAGGCCCGCAGGGATCAGGGGCAGTGGGTCATCCTCAGCAGCAACATCAGTGCCAATCAGAGTGAACTACTTGTTCAAGGACTGCTGAGGGTAAAAATCAGTCTTGAAGAGTCACTCAGTTTTGGTTTTATACCTGGTTACATAATATCTCAAATTGAAGTCATACTGATTTCTAATGAAAAGCAGCTAAAGAAGAATGCTAGTTTTTATATATCAAATATATAATCAAACTCCTGGTCTGTCTCCCTCTCAGGATTCCAATTATGATCTGAGGCTAATGTCTCGCTGCAACAAAGTTCTCAGTGAGCCGAGTGAATCTGTCAATGTATCCACCGTAGGTATGTGGCTTTGTACTCTAAGCATTACATATGGCAAATAGGTAACTGCTGGAAATAGCAGCCTCCATTATTGACTGGTCTAATTACAGGGATGGAAATTTACCCCTTGCGCCCAAGTTTCTTGGAGGTCATCCCTGAGCCGCTGTTGGCTGGTGTGTTGGGTGGAGTGTGCTTCCTGTTTGTGGCCATTGTTCTCTCTTTGGTGACAGCATGCTACATGAGTCACAGGAGACAACGTCGGCGCAGGAAAAGAAGACAAGGTAAAATATGATTAAATCATATAATTTTTTAATGATATGTATTTTTTTAATTAAACTGACCTTTTTTCTTTCCTTACATTTTGGTAGATCTGCCATCTGCCCTCCAGAAGAGCACATCTCAAGAGTAAGTGTACCTGTAGGAGTTGTATATTAATATTATTTAACATGTCACCTTATTTATATTTTGTTTGTAATAGACCACACAATTGTAGTTATTATTTATTTATGATTTATATACATCAAAATTGTGATAAACAGTAAAAGCAGCCTTTCTTCATACTCTGTTAGCAGGAATGTTGCTCCGTCACTTAAATAAATGATGTATTTATTATTATTGGCAAGATTTTGCCTCTGAATTTACATTTTGAGGAAACTAATTTACAAATATATCAGCACAATCTCTCAAATTTAATCAATTTTAATGTCTTTTATTCCTATCTGTCTTTTTCAGACCTCACTCACCACCTCGTAGCCCAGACAGTGTCCTGAAGTTGAAGCTGTGTCCACCACTTCCCTTCTTTCCCAACTCGTCCTGTTCACAGTCTGATCGGTCCTCATTTGATAAAGGGAGCCGTGGGGAATACCATGACCAGCGAAAGCAGCTCTTGTCCAATTCATCTCCTCCACCTCATTACACACTCTTTGAGAGCCACCTGGGTTCTCAGGGGTCCTCACCAACTGCTCTGGAGTCCATTTCCAGAGGCCCAGATGGACGCTTCATAGTCCAGCCACTGCCAGAGGGTTCTAGTCCATCAAATAAAAAAAATTTGAAGAAGAATGTCCTGCAAAGTAATGGTGGGGCAAGTGGCTCAGGAAGCAACAGGACATCATTCAGGGACTCTCCGAAGTCAAGCATTTTAAGCTCAGAAAAGGATGAGAGGAAGGATTCCCCTCTCACTGTGGACGTCCCAGCGCTGAGCAGGCCTCTGTCCTCCCCTGGAAGAGTACGGGCCATGGCCAGAAATTTCTCCCGTCATGGCTGCTTTTATTCTGATGACGAACAAAGCTCAGAGGCTCTTTTAGAAAGAGCTAGCTTTTATTCAGACAACAGTGAGAAGAAACCTAGTGATCCTCTGAGGAGGTATCGCATGACAGGACACACTGAAGACCTCCTGCCATCTTTGGGTAGGAGGACAAAGCTTCTGGATAGAGACGCAGACAGGCTCCAGCCTTCAGGCTATCACCTTATGGAGAGTCAGTTGACTAATAACAGCACCCTAGTCTCACAACTTGACAGTGAGCTGGAGAGGGATAGCATTAACAAGTGTGTCCAACTGGCAAAAGAGAGGGAAGAAATGGAGAGGGAGTTAAAGAGCTATACAGCCAATCAAAGAAGTTGGAGAAGAAATGAGCATCAGACTAATAAAACAGAAAGCCCTCAGAGGGATGAGCCTGAGTCAGAGGAAGAGCCTATATGGAAGCCACAAGATGTTAGTATCAGACAGAAACATAGGCCCTCGGGTCAGACAAGTCGGATATCTGATTATAGGAGAGCGTGCTACTTTGGCAACACAAGCAGTCCCATGAACCGGCTCCCCACATCTCACATTCAATGGGACATTAGCCCTGTAACATCTGTCACCAGCCTTATTCCCGTGCAGACTCCTCAGGAGACGCCCAGGTCACAGCGTCCTCGCCTCTGTAGAGAAACCATGGAGGACTCACTTGCTGTTGATTCATCACGGTCTCCGGCCACCCAGAGCACCTCTGTCCCCATGGTCTCCCCTGACGTTACCTCTGAAACCCCTGCTTTATGTGTAGATGAACCAGATCGAGCCCAGTCATTGAGTCATCAGGGAGATCCAAATATATGCATGAAGTCCATCAATGAGCAGGACATAAGGGAAAAGACTCAGGACGAAAGTGTTGCTGCACGAAGGTCAAGGCATTCATATGCTTATGGAGGCCCTCATCCCTGGGAGTCAGCTTCCAAAAGTCCTTCATTAACCAGTGAGCGGCCTGAATGTTCTGCTTCCTCACCACATAATCAACCTGAGAGACCTGCAGAAGTAGGCTGCACAGCCACAAGGGATGCCAGTCCCTGTAGTTACTCTACTCTACCTTGTGAACATTACAAAGTGGATCCAAAGGCTAAAGACAGAGAGACTTTTGTCCAGGATGACCAGCGAAGTTCAGGACTTTACTCTGAGTTGGAGAAAGAAGGCATCCGAGCACGGTCCAGGAAGAGCGACAGATGCCTTTTCTCTGACAGCCCTAGCCCTATATCATCCTTAACTCTCGTGGAAGAGGTTGAGAGTGACCAGTCTCAATTTTCTGTCCCCAGGATGTCAGACTCCTTCAAGGCCAAGCCTGCAGCCCCATCTCCTAAAATGTCCCCACTCCAGACAAGTGCAATTCTCGAATATCTGAGCCTTCCCGGTTTTATTGAAATGAGCGTGGATGAGCCTGTGGAAGAAGTCACAGACACTGCCGGGGAAAGCTCAGAAAAATCAGTGGTGGCTAAACCTGATGTAGTTCCTAAAAATTGGGAGGTTCATGTTCAGGAAAACCGTGAAAGTGGCTCAAACCAAGAGGAGGTGGTTTGCTTTAAGCAAACTCATTCTGCAGGCACTGCTGAGACCAGCTTTGGAACTAGTAAAAAACAGGATTATGGACGTTCCCACCATGTGGAAGCTAGAGTAAGATTTCCTGATGACCCGAGACCATCCTCACCTGGTCCAGAAAAAACAAGCAAGCAGCTCTATGATGAGAAAACAAAGATTCGGGTTGGGAATAAAAGCACAGACAGGCCTGAATCCAGACTTGGATCCAGGTCAGCTCACACTTTGTTCAGTGCAGCTAAAGGCATGGCAGATATAGTATCAAAACACTCACAGAGTTTTGTAGACAGTAGTGAGTCTTTATCAGAGCAATCCCAAAGACAAGCTTCTCAGGGCAGCAGGACTAATAACATTGTATCACGAATAACTCAAGCCCCTGTGCCATTTCTAAAGAAATCCTTAAGCATAGGTCCCTGCAGGACTCTCTCAGGCATGGGACAGCCTCGTCCTTTTCTAAAGAAATCTATCAGCCTGGGCCCCCAGAGGTGGGAACATTTCGAGAGCCCAAGGACTTATATTTCTGAGAGATGCTACTGGGACGAAATCCCAAACCCAGACGTCAGGGTGAAGTCCTACAGTTTGGGTCGCACACCGCCTTCCCTCCCCAGGCCAGGCCCTTCCTGGAGGGAGTATGTCCCATTCAGGCGTCCCAGCATGGGCAGCTTAGAGAGGCCTCATCACGCACAAAGATCGTTAACTAGTCCTTCCTACCTCACTCCTGCTTTGTACCCACCCAGACAAACCTCAGTCTCCCCAATGATGGAACCCTCCGATCCACGACGGCAAGCCACTGTTTTCCCAGAATCCTCCAGATGGTCCCCGACTTATCCTGAAACTCTGAGGGCAGCCCAACATAAATATGTCCCCATGCCCTCCTCTATTCCCATCCCCCAGTATCAGCACCAGCACTGGGCAGGATCCAGAGGGGAAGGTTTGAAACTCATGGACTCCAGGAGAGGTCCTCCAAGGTCCTACCTGCCCAGGGGCATTAGCTGGCCCTCACCTTACTACGCCCCCTTCCCACCACGAGAAGGAGAGAGCTACAGGCAGCCTGACAGGATGATGGGGAGGGGAGGAGAGACTGAGATCCGGGAAGGCAGAGAGATCAGGGAGGGGGGCAGGGCCAGTTATGCCAGTCAGAGCAGTGGTAGAGGTAGTGCTGGACTCTTCCGACAGTCCCTGTCCATCACTCCCACGCTGCTCAGCTCCCCAGAAACCACAGAGGAAAATGAGCGGCACAGAGTTGACATGGATCTGCCTGAGAGGAGAGCGAAAAGGTGAAACACCACCACACCTGAAAAAGCAAAACACACTGGAGCGTCCTCACGGCTGAGGGATTTCTTTATGTTGCCAAAATAACATTAATATTGTTGTTTTACTTGTTTGTAATTGCTTTTATCCTTACCACTTGTTTTGTGTCTAGAAGGAACACGTCAGTAGATGAGAGTTATGAGTGGGACTCTGCTGATGCCTGCGTGGACTCGGAGGTCCTGGAGGCCACAAAGTTTGATCAGTCAAAAGCAGGTTTACGGAGAGGGAAGGGGGGTCTTAGATATGAACAAGCTGGTGGCCTCCAGGATCAGCGGCACAAAGGTGATTATTTGTTTTACTTTTCTTTATGTTGCATGTTTCCTTATGAGTGAAATGCTTAGGCGGGATTCACACAGATGTGTATTTCAGACACTTAAGGCTTTTCATGCTCACTGACTAATTTGCCAGTTACTTAAATGAAAGAAAAAAATTAGTTTAGTTGACTAGTCTAAATCCTCAGAAAATATTCAAAACTGAGTACACTTTAAATGGACGAAGTTACACATTGGTCAAACTGAGTTATTTTAGGAACTGTATGAAATCACGTTCCTTGGTAATCAAATCATTCTTTAAATTAGTATGGGTGTCATCTATTAACTTTCCCCCTTGTCAGCTTACAACTTCCATTCACAGAGAGACCGTGGGCTGCAGCTCTGGGTATTGGCCGGTGGCTTTGTAACATCCTTGAATCAGTACCTGCCATTGTCCATTAATAAAATAGTTTAACCAACTAGTATTTCTGGCACTAACTAGCTCGGGCAGCAGCGTTTAAAGGTCTAGCTGACTAGTCGTGCACGTCTCTACATTGAGAGGGGTGATGTCATGCATTGCCAAACTAATTATGGGTCTGTTATTTTGCTTTTCTTACACTTTTCTTGCAGTGAGTTGAAAGAAATTTAGCTTTTCAAACACCAGCACAGGCATCAGTCAATCAGATGACATTTTATTCAAACATGAGAAACGTGTTAAGCAATCCATCCGTGTGAATCCTGCCTTTCAGTGATGGCTGCATGTATTCATCCTGTGCCCTTGTGCTGTGATTATCGTGAGCTTGACATGCCCATCCATGCATTTCCTGTACCTCATACCCCCCCCCCAGGCCCGTCTCCCTCAGTCAGCCCGCCAGTTTTCAGTCCACCTCGCTGCCAGTTCAGCCGCTCTCTAAGTGAAGCACGTTTCAACGCTCTGCGCCTGGAGTACCAAGAGTACAGGCGGGCTCAGGAATCCATCTGTTCCCTTGAGCCCTGCGTCACCCCTGGCCACGATTCAGACTCTGACTCCAACTCAGCGCTGCTCTAGCAGCTTAACTCGGTCCGTTATTCTTCCTGCCCTCTCACCCACTTCCTCCTTTTTCCATCTCTCGCTGCTCACCTGCTTGCACTGTCTTCTTGCCTGCTGCTGTGAAGTTGCACTTGATTTAAACCTTTTATTTTCAAATGCTTTAACTTTGCCCTTCAAGGTCCGCTCCTCTAATGCCGAACTGCTGTGTCTTTCTCTTTCACAGGTACTTCTAAGAGAGATACCAAATAGCAGTTTTAATGAATAAACGACAGCACTGTGGTCCCGGACACGGTCACACCTCACTGGAGCTGTGTTCCGTGAATCCTCCGTTAAATATGACATTACTCATCAAATGTAACTCTGCAACTCTTCAACTGTTTTCTTTTTCATGTACTTGTTCCATTGTAATTATTTATTTTTACTTAGGAAGCATGTGCATCTGTATTTGAGGATTTCATTTTTAATCTTGACAATCAGGCTCAAAGGAATGAAAAGTTTCAGGAGACTTAAAAGTGTGTTACAGTCCAGAGCTCAGAAAGGCCTGCTTTATAAAAGCAGCAGCATGCTCTGCATTTGGACTGCATTTAAGACGCCCCTTTAGCAATAAAGGGATGTTTAGGCGTGTGTCTGTATCTCTAATGTTGCCTGTGATACCAATCAAACAGCACTCACAGCATTTTCACTATCTCCTCCTTAATAAGACATAAGTACTTGTTAATAATAGTACTTAAAGATTAAATAATCGGGGAACTCTTAGAGAAAAGCTTCCTGCAGTTTGCGTTGCCTAACCTTTACCTGTATTGAAAAGAAGAATTTGCTCACTTCCTGCTGCGATTGACCTCCTGGCTGCTTAAACTCATGCATCCCACATATTATCTGTCCCAGTAACATCCTCCCATTAAGCTTTTATTAATCATTTAAGATATTTCCCCAGTATTTGTTCAAAATGTACAAATGTTTATATATAGTTTATTGTGAATGATTGAATGTTGTATTGCGTATAGTCCTCTTCATCATTTCATCAGATGAGAAAAAAAAAAATGCTTCTTTGTCAGTCAGACATTACCTCTGTTGATTTATAAATAACAGATACTGTAACACTTGATAAGATACACAGGGAAATTAATTTTTGCCTTATTTTGTTCACGCCACGCTGCGTGACAGCGGAGAGGTTTTAGCTGGCAGGATGTATTTAAAAAAAAAACTGGAGGATTCAAACTGAACACCTTTTCCTCACAGGAAGAGTGTTTGTGTATATTTATTGAAGCGAGTTACGATATGCAAACGATGTTTACAATTCACATCACTGATGTGAAGGCAGCACTGTGAATATTTCATGGACTTCTGATTCTGTATTTGAAGTCTTGTGCCCGTTACCCTACATAGTTTTGTTTTTTTTGTTGTTGTTTTGTTTTTTTTTACTGAAGAGAAGTCGCTTTTTTACATCATCTGACAAAGAGAGATCTAAAGAATATCTTTGTAGCTATACTTTGGGAAGAGTCCACATTTGTATTATATTTACTTACCTAACCCAGATGAAAATCCTCATGTGGTGCGAGTGTGCGTTTCTGCCGATGGTTTTGGAAGCTTTGTATAAACTGGAAGTTTTTATATCTTATCACCTGGCTGTTTTTTTTTTTTTGTGATTTTATATGTTGTAATGAATAAATTGTTTTATTCAGAATGCATCAGACTAAAAGAGTGTTGACTGATTTTTTTTTTTTTTTTGTTAAGCACTTGCACACTTTACCTATCACTGTTAACACACTCGTCCCTCTTATCAAAGCTTATTTATAGTGAGCAATACTAAGCTCACATATTAGCCGGAAAAAAAAAATGACACAAAATGAGACATTTGCTGTTTAAACTATTTTTATTATTTCATTGAAGAATTTGTCACAGTATAGAGGTGTGTATTGTTTTAGTATTTTTCTTCTCCAAATGTCACCTCACTTGGTTGACATGCGCATGACATGCTTGACCATATTTCCAATACCATCAAATATATAGTGATAGTGATAGTCTGTCTCCCACATGAAGGATGGAGTGCTAACCACTTTGTTCTTCTCGTCCACATAGGCTTCGTGAAAGAAAGGGTTAAGGTCCAATCAGAAGTTACTTCAGAATAATGACAAAATGAACATTATTTTACTGACATTAATATGGAACAAAGGCCTTTGAAAGGATATATATGAATCGCGGACATTGTGGCGAGCACCCATGCCCTTTACAGCCTGCACCATGTTTGTGTTGGGCCAGTGTCCCCAGCGGGTGTTGTCGTCCCGCTCATAACCCATGGTTACCTCAATGCCCGGCAGCACACGGCAGGCCAGCAGAGGAGCCATGCTGGCGAGTCTGAAACAGGAGCAGGAGAGGACAGTCATCTGAGGTCGGTCGAGGTGTGAGACTTACTAGTGTCAGACAGCAGAGATTCAGTACTGAGAAAAGAAAGTGTCTCCCAGAATAACACTGATTTGGTGTGACACCACAAAATCATTGGCAAGATTAAGGTTTTCATTTGGAAAATCTGAATGGAAGCTTAATGGAATTTTGTCATCACTTAGTCTTTAATTTATACCTAAACAATTCCTGAAAGTGCAAAAAAAAAAAAAAAAAAAAGGGACAGCTTCAGCGACACTGCAGGTTATTTATGCTGTGTGGCTCAAGTGAAATGATTCTAATAACCATAAAGAATGACCGACTATAGTCACTTGGATACATTTTTTACACTGTTAATAAAGCTACTTACAGTCATGCAGGAAACAATGTTCAATTATCTCTCACGAGAAATGAGAGCAGTTTCTAATGCCCTGTGGCTTTTTAAGAAGCTGATGATCTCTGTCGACAGTATGTGCAGGTATCAGAGTTTTAAAAGTGCTGTCTGCTATGTGTGGCCTTCACAGACACTGAGCATTTCCTCGCCTCTCTTTGCACCTTTCGAATACCACACAGATATGCAGTGATCTGCCTGTCAGCCTGCATGGCTTTTCCTGTGCAGAGCTGCAGCTGGAGGGTTTCTACTGTGGAGGAGATGCATAATGCAGACTATCCATTATGCCCCCAGGCGCTAAATTTCTACTTTAAGAAAGGTGGTTTGATTCTAAATATAGGCATTGCTTGTTGTGTTGGCAGATTGCTTTCAGATTTAAAGACTCCAATTACAGCTCCGACAAAACAGAACAATGGAAGGGCGTTTATATGAAGGCAGCAGGGCTCCTGTCTGCAGCAGAAACATGTGATCACCGTGACAGTGATGCTCACTCCTAAATTACACAGCTTCCAAAACATTCGAAGGCCTTTGCTATTGATGGTAGTTACAAATAATCACCGTCCTCAATAATACTTTAAATAATGTTTAAACAGTCTTTGATGGCTCAGACTCCCCTCTAGGCAATAATGGCAGGAGGAAAGGATCAGTCCGCTTTGGGTTGAGTTCAAGAGTACCTTTTAACCCTGCTCAGCCTCCAGCTCCACTCTTTAATTCCTGTAATCCTGCATCTCCTGTAACCTTTGACCAGGTGTTCCTCACCCTGTTCCCTGTCTGCACAGCTACAGCTCATCACCTCATCAGCGCTCTTGTGCCAACGCAGTCACCAAGGCCAAGCTGGTCAGAAGCAATCTGATCGGATGTGTTTTCAAAAGACAAAAAAGCATTCTGTAATCAGATTACATTACGTAATCTACCCTCGTCCAAAACTTTTTAGTAGGATTGGGGTACTGATCCATGAAAAAAAAAAAATCTGGATTATCCTGATCCCAGCAGATGGGTGAATTTGTGGGGGATTTGGGGAAGAAAATGTAATAAAACTTTAAAATTGGTCAAATAAAACAACAATTAGTGATAGTGTAGATTAGGTAAACATTAGGCTACCTATTAGGACTTTTAGTGGGGAAAAGGATTTTCTCCCCGTAAAAATTATGCAGTGTTGTGCATCAGTGCTGTCTGCAGTGACACAATCATCAGAGAGGAACTAGTCAAAAATACTTTGTTCCAAAACTGAAAGAGTGGAAGTACACATTCATCTGGGAAAGCCAGACATGAAAGCTTTAAAAACCTGCTCTCTTGATGAGTTCACAATAACCACGAGATATTATGTATGCAGTACTGACAATGACACATTGTTGGTCACATCTTTAAAAAAACTGAAAATGGTGGGGGGATGTCTGTATTGCTTAACTATGCTGTACTGTGTTCACAGCTCATACTGTGATACTGTATGTGGTCCCTTTTAGAACAGCGGCAATCTGGATTTGGTCATCTCAAAAAGTTTGAATCCGGATCAGGATGAAGCTAATCCAAAGGTAATTTGAAAAACCAGCACAAATGTAAGATGGGTTACGTGAACCTGGGATTTTCATAGATCCTGAATTTGTTTTTGTTTTGTTTTTTTTGTTTTTTTTTACTATTTGAACAACTCTGACCAAAAGGTCACTTTCTACCATCTCACCTGAGTGTCAGTGCCAAGCCTGTCCTGCCTGCTTTAAACAGTAGGATTTGTCTGTTCCTCGATGTCAGCTTAGGACTCTGCTTGTCCTGCTCTTTACTCCAATCAGTGAGATCCACTAAGGAAACTTTTAGCAGAAGCTTTGGAAGTCAGACTGCTCATAAAGTTTTTAACACCCATGGTTATGCTTTGTAGTTTCACTGTTATAAAATACATGCCTGATTTTCAGGTGCAAAGTTCTGTTTACATACATTCAAATATTAAGGATGCATTATGTGCCAAAAGTCAGGCTTTTACAGTGAAAAGGTGATCATAGTAGTAAGTACTAACAGAGTTTGAGATTTTTAAACCTATCAGGAAACAGCTCAGCACTCACTGTCTGACCATTTTCCTTTGTTCAGCTGCTCCATTGTCCCAATTCCATTACAAGCATTGTTTAAATCTTTAAAGGAATCTAAGATAATCTGATTTAAAGTGTGGTAGAACTCAGTGACAGTCGGTAATGTGGCCTCTTGATTTTTCAGCAGTTTAGACTGTCATGCATAATTCTCCATCAGTACTGTTAGAGTGAATATTGCTCTGATCATACACACCCGATAGGCTTGCGTGAACGATGGAAATCTTTGAGCACTCTCTCCACATCACCGTGGAGCTTGCAGTCTTTGCCATCCTTCATAAAAGAGGATCTGTAGAGTTAAGTTATAAACTAACAATTAGTGCTTCATTTTAATCAAATACAAACTTCTATTGTATCTAATCTTAGCTCTGTTTGACGCTAGCCGGCCTCAGAGTGATTCCTTCATGTGTCAGTGCTCCTCACAGATTCTTGATGATTCCATGGCCTCCTGGAAAGATAACGGCATCAAAGCTATTGACATCCAGCTTGGACAGGTCCTGCATTTGCGTCATTCCCTGACCGTGACTGAAGCGGGCTGCCTCCATCATCATGTTCCTGTGGGATGGGCAGAATTCATCACAAAGTGCAAGCCTATAACCTATAAACGGTCACTGCACCCATCTCGAGACCCTTTGATCAGCGTGTCTTAACAAGCCTACCGGTTCTCTCCAGATGCAGGCTGCTTTTTCATGTGGTCGAACACATGCATCTGTTGTTGATTTGGAGCAAACATCTGGAAGCGGGCACCATTACGGCTCAGGTGGTACATGGTGCTGAAGACAAAGTTGTGAATTACCATCTGTCCGTGTTAATTCAATCATGTGCATTTCCTGATCTCAGCAGGAGTGATACTCACTAAACCCCCTCGTGGACATCAGTCCCATCCCACCAGCCACATCCTGAGAAAACCTGAAACACATTGACTCACCGAATAACAATTACACCCACACTCATGGAGCTGCTTCTTTCCACAGATTGATCTGCAACACTTACCACTGCAACATTAGTATTTCCCCAGTTGCCGTAGTCACCATGGTGCACAAAGCAGGCAGGCTGGCGAGAAAGAACAGCCAGTGTCTGTTTTGACAGCAAAGCCCTGGTTGCCAGCATGATTATTTTCAATCTCACTGCTTTAGAAGAAGAAGAAGAAGAAAAAGACTTCACAGTTTGCCACCAAGCCACGTAAAGACTTTTGAAAGTCGTGGTATTGATGTCACTGAGGCTGTCTGTATATATACTGGCGGAGTGCGGCTAAGTGACGTTACTGCGTAAGCTCTATCTTCTGAGAAGAGCTGTTTCTTCTTTGCCTTGACAGACTTACGCTCCTCTACTCTTTCCTATTAATACCTTGTTTATTTATCTGATTAACTCATTTGGCTGCAGTGACACTTCAGCTTCGGAGAGTAATGTAAACATGTAGTGCTTCAACCCAAACAGTATCTTGACCTTTTAAGACTCTTGGTGACACACATAGACGAATAAACTTGCAGAACAGATACTAAAAAAGTTTGATGAGTTAGAGCAGCTGAGAGATATTTTTGCAAAAAAAAGCTCACACTGTATTTTTTTTTTTTACATCAGGAAGCAGTGAATGTGATGCCTCAGTAAGCAATGCCCCCCCCCCCCCCCCACAGTTACTCATTTGTCCCAATTCAATTACGGGGATTGTTTAAATCTTGTGTGTTTAGCTAGTTTAAAGTAATCTAAGGTAATCTGATTTATAAAGTGTGGCAGAACTCAACAGTCTGTAATTTAGCCTCATGATGTACGTTATTTATACAGTAGTTCAGTGCTCATAGACTGAATATTGACCAAATGATGCTTGCAGTCTTTTTGCCAGAAAGACTTTTTTTAATTGAATTTTTTTTTTTGCCAAATCAGCGTGGCACAGCGGTGCGGTAATTAGCATCCTAGTCTCACAGTAAGAAGGTCCTGGGTTTGAATCCACTAGTCAGGTGGGACCTTTTTGTGTGGAGTTTGCATATTCTGCCTGTGCCTGGGTCGGTTCTCTCTGGGAACTCTTGGTCCCACAGTTCAAAGAATCTGTTGATTTAAAATTGGCTGTAGGTGCAAATGTGACTGTGAATAGTTGTTTCTGACCTGGGCGTACCCCACCTCTCACCCTATGACGGCTGGGATAGGCTCCAGCCTCACTGCAACCCTGAAACAGATAAGTGGTTAAGGAAATGGACGGATTGAGCATTAAACGACTTCATACTTGGGAATTCTTTGCAGTAAAAGGCGAACCATATGCCCGCTAAAGTCCATTAGACTTTAAGACTCTTACTCTCTGTAATGCTGTGTTGTGTCTACAGTGTCTAGACTGTGAGACCAGAAATAACACAGCCAGACGTAAACGTTAAAGTCTAAATACTGATAGATCAATTCACAGATGACAAGCATGAGGCAAAGTATGGTGTTTTCTTTATTATGACCACTTTTTTATGTATAAATGATCAATATTTACAAATTGGGGAGGAAATTATAAGTTTGAGGGACAAAATGCAGAAAAAATGGAATCAACAGAATAATAAACAACCAACTAGAATCACCACATCAGTCACAAGTTCAAGCCTCGGCTTGTGTGAGATGTTCTCGTAGGATTGTGACTCAGTTTTCACACAAATGAACTCATGCACTAGAAACACACTAAAACAGTCACATCTGGTAATCACAAAGTGCAAATAATTTTTTCTTTTAAAGCAAACAAGAAAAATGATGAGCAACGTGAGGTTTTTTTTTTTTTAAAAACTAAATGTCACCCTTACTTACAAACATGTTTCTCCATTTCTCTGTGGCAGCCAGCTCTCCACACACACACACACACACACACACACACACGACAATCCGTTCTGAAACTCCACAAAGACCTGGCTCACAATTTTTTTTTGACAGTTTTCTTATTTCAAGTACAGAAGTGGACAAAGAAGACTTAACTAGTGAAAGATGAACAAAGCAAAAGAAAAAAAAAGACTGCACAGACAATAAATAAGGTCCATTTGATATTTTATATAAAATAAATGTTTAAAAGAATCTGTCAGTGTATTTCTGCATCTGTAATGTATTGGTAAAATAAAAATCACACTGACATGGCAAGCATGTCAAATTAAAACCATAACACAAACAAAGCTCCACTCACGCCCAATCAAGAGCAAAACAACCGCTGACAGCCCTCATTTAATACCTAATAATGATCGAACTGTGGCTGTCCCATCAACCACTTGTCATAAGCCATGTTGCGCACTTACAGCTGTTTAGTTTCCTTTACATGTAAGGACCAAATCCTAAAAGCCATTTACATGCAATTCACTAACAACTCCAGTGGTGAAAGTAAAATTTAGCTCATAAATTTCTGTCACCACTAAAGAAAGCTTTCATGCACCCGAGCACTGTCATTCACGGAGCCTGTGCACCAAATGTGCACGCACTGTGTTCATTGCGACAAATTTTTTATTCTTATTTTTTGCAAAGATATCCATTTGATAAAGAGCGGGGCTTTGCCCATCAAGCTAAGTAGCTGTGCTGAGAGAGAAAGGTGTTAGCAAGGCAAGTCTGGTGGTATTAGGGTGTGTACGCGGGTGGCGGCTGAAACTGATTGGCAATGTCATAATCGGCAGGAAATGTTTCACTGCTGTCCTCCATCTCCGAGAGCAACTCTAAAGCCTGCTCTTCCTCCTCGGTGGGGTAGTGACGAAGGAGATTTGCAGCTGTGGCGAGGATGGATGCTCCCCCCGCGCCTGCCACCAGGTAGAAGCTGATGGCAAAAGTGACGTATATGAGAGAGCCGTGATACTTTTTGTGTTGCTGCTGTAGGGACAGGATCAGTTCCGAGGCCCAGTAGCAAAAACCTATGACTGTGGCACACTGCAGCACTGGTGGGAGACAGAGAGAACAGTTATTGACCACAAAATTACATGCCTGCCTTTTTCTAGACTGGTTGTGGGGGGGAGGGGAGAACTGAAGGATAATTACCTGTGAGAATATGCGCAAATGCATATCTGCGGGTTATTTTCAGGGCAGGGTGTTTGGGGCCAAACACGTCCAAGAGGAAAGCAGTCAGACTGCAGATGATTCCCAGGAAACAAAAGGCAGCAATTACCCTGAGCAGCAAGATGGTCTGCGGGTTCACGCAGTAATCTGGTGGAAACAGACAGACACATCACAAAGCATTACGCGTGAGATACGGGATTAATTCCTGCTGCAGGTTTTAACGAGGATTGTGTGGGGCCTCACCATCCAGAAGCTTGGGGTCAATGTAGCCCAGGACATCTGAAACCCCCAGCTCTTGTCTCGAACAGGTGCCCCCGTGGATGCGGAGCCAGGCCGGTTCAGCCAGAGCCGTGCAGAGCGCTGTGATGGACAGAGCCCCGGGCAGAGCCGACACCAGGCTCCGCTCCGGCTGCTTGGGCAGCGATGTGCCTCCTCTCCTCCTCCGGCCTCCAGGGACAGTAGAACCCGGCGGGGCGTACATCCTAATCCGATCTCCTTGTCCTCTGCTGTGCTGTGTTGTTTTCCCTTTGTCAGTGAACCTGACAGCGCCGCGTTAGTAACGAGGAAGTCAGCCGACCGACTCACAAATGTAAACCCGGCAGCCAGTAAAGCTAACGCTGGACTGATGACAGCGGTCCGGCTTCTTTGTTCACTCTGGTATCCAAGGTTTCCAAATAAAATCCGCCCATAAAACCCAGCTGCTTCATTAAAAACAGCAAAGGTATCTGACTGACGGCAGCACAATGGACAGATGGCCTTCAGGCCTGCTAGCTCTGTTGTTAGCCTGAAAAGCTAACTTCTTGTAAACGCAAAATATCGCCTAATTTTTTAATAAAAAATAACTTTAACACAGACAGATAAAGCGGCCCGTCGACTATAAAGTAATCTAGCTAACTACGCTAATAAAATGACCGTCAATTTGGTACACAAAAACAAAGACAAAACAAAACAAAAGGCAGCTTCCGCTGGCTTACTCGAAAATACTGACTTCCTTGTTCACGCCATTCTTCTTCTTCGTGGACTCGAAGGCTATATAAATAATTACTGCCGCCTGCTGGTGAGTCCTCCAAACAGTCTGTATAAGGCAAAAATTAGAAGCACTTGGAAATGTGGAATATATTTTTTCAGTTGTTAAGGAACTGGGATGTTTGCACACACTGTACACTGATACAACTGATGACCACCTCCATCCATTCTGGCTCTGTTCACCAATACAAAACTTCTGGAAAAAAAAATAATCACAAAACTTTCTCAAACCTCAATCCCCTTGGAGGTAAATGCGTTCTCGTGTAGCGGAAATGAAATCACTGGTTATAAGCAGTGTTTTCGAGTTGTGCTGTGTTGTTGAAATTGAACAGAATAACATGAAACACAATTAGTTAATCTCTCATTGCTTTTAACTGGGACAGTTTGTACTGCAGACAGACATTAACCGCACTAAAATCACCTGAAAAAGCTACATGATGCCCTCTGGTTAGTATGTAGTGCAGGCTGAGTTGGCTGAGAAGGCCCGGGTCACAGTCTTTGCTCGAATTCATTGCAAATATATATATATATATATATATATATATATATATATATATATATATATATATATATATATATATATATATATATATATATATATATATATATATATATATATATATATATATATATATATATATTGCTTTGTTCACTGGTGTGCAGTCATGTTGGAACAGGAAGGGGCCATCCCCAAATTGTTCCCACAAAACTGAGAGCATGAAAGTGTCCAAAATGTCTTGGTATGCCGAAGCATTACAAGTTCCTTTCACTGGAACTAGGTGATTCATCATTCCAGTCCATCAGTGGCAGTTTGCTTTACACCACTGCATCCAACACTCTGCATTGCGCTTGGTGGTCTAAGACTTGGATGCAGCTGCTCAGCTGTGGAAACCCATTCAATGAAACTTTCTGTGTGCTGTTCTTGAGATAATCTAAAGGCCACATGAAGTTTGGAGGTCTGTAGTGAGTGACTGCAGAAATTTGGTGACCTCTGCACACTATGCCCCTCAGTATCCACTGACCCCACTCTGTCATTTCATGTGGCCAACCACTGAGAGACACTGTCATACCCAATCGCTGTGGAATATTTAGTAGTAAGGAAATTTAACAACTGGACTTGTTGCACGGTAATTCACTGAGAGCGATCTTTTCTTTCTCAAGTGTTTGTAGGAGCAGTCTGCATGCCTAGGTGCTTGGTTTATACACCTGTGGCCATAGAAGTGACTGGAACACCTGAATTCAGTGATTAACATGGATGAGTGAATACGTTTGGCAATATACTGTAGGTTCATTTAAAGATTGCATGACCCTTTTCCTGCACTTCTACCACAGAGAGATTTCACCTCTAAATGTTTTAAATTATTTCATTAAAAGCCCAGAGATAAAAAGGATTGAATATAACAGATTATTGGGAAACACTTAACTAAACTAAACTACCCAACTGTGCATAAAGTGGCTGCAGTTTATTCACTTGAACCAACAATAGCGTTCAGCATTCACATTACATTTTCTGCAGGAAATGCTTTTTCTAGTGACTTTGTGAATTTCTTCACAAATAAAATTTTAACCATTAGAGAAAAAATTATTCATAACCATTTCAACCACATGTCTTCTTGTTTGGCTGCTTTCAGCACTGCTGGTATTTATTTAAACTCTCTCTCCAATTGATCTTTCTGAGTTAACTTCAATAGTTACTTCCTCCAAACCATCAACATGTCAACTGGCTTTTAAGGTGGCATTAATTAAAGCATTATTTAAAAAGTCATCACTTGACCCAGCTGTGTTAGCTAATTATAGGCCAATCTTCAACCTTCCTTTTCTCTCACAAATCCTTGAAACTGATCAACAGCAGAGGAATGGTTTGTTTGAAGAGTTTCAGTCAGCTTTCAGAAATCAACAGAGTACAGAAGCAGCATTAGTGAAGGTTACAAATGATCTTCTTGTGGCCTCTGACAGTGAGGAAACAGCACTGCCCCTCGAAGAAGCAGCTGCAGCAAATAATGCAGCCATTGCACCCAAACAGGAAATGTAACACTAATCACAGGACACAGAAAGAACAAGACAAGGTAAATTTTTTTTTTTGCCCAATTGTTTTATTAATGTTTGAATTTAAAATCGTATACACCTACACGTATACTGTTTCGTGGTCCAATTCAATTTTATTTATTTAGCCCCAAATCACATCAAGAATTATGTGTTATTGATGTGATTATTATTGTTTTGACTGTTGGTTGGTTTTCTGTGTAATTGTTGTAGGGTCTTTACCCTGCAACAGTTACACAGACACACAGATGCAGCGTATCTACTCAAACAAATGAAGGTAACCTTATACAAGCAACATTAAGTAACAGATTCAAACAGAAAACAAAAAGGAATGAATTAAACCATAAACAGAAACACAACATGAAAAATAGAAACTATAAATCTGTATATAGTACTTATAGAAAACATTTCATTCTTTATTTTCAGTGATATATATTTGAATATGATTAGAATATACAATATTGATTAGAATTAGGTGCAGTCAATAAATTCTAAATATCACCATCACCACAGTTTGCTAGCGGACGCCGCCATTAGCACTACGATCATTTGATAATGAAGGGAAACCCCATCCTGTACCGAAGCAGCAGCACTTTTTCCTGTAACCACCATTAAACATTTACTGGGAAACAGCTGGAGGTCCTTCATCAACCACCTGATCAGCAACATGAAGAAAAGAGAACTTTGTAGCTCCTCCATCCACCACTGTTTGTTGTGGCGACCTCTAAAGGGAGCAGCCGAAAGAAGAAAAAGAAGAAGTAAAAGATAATGAAGTGTATGAACAAATTAAATCAACACACACATTATTTTTAAGCGAAACATGTCTGCGAGGAGCCGTAATTTTAATTTTTACGGGATTTTTTTTCTTGAGTAAAAAAACGTAAAAATTAAAATTAAAAAAAATTTTTTTTCTTGAGGGAAAAATTAAAAAAAGCGGTGAAACTTTAACCCACAATGCAGCGCGGGCGCTCGATAAGCAAAGATGGCGGCGTTTACTTTACGGATGCTGTTATGAACTTTTGTACTTCGTTCCTTGGTGCAGATCAGAGGCTGTGCAGTGCAGTGCAGGTCCGGATTAATTTCTACCCATTTCTCTTGATGTTGACAGCTGACTGTGGTTTAGGGCCATAGCGCTGCTGCTCTCTGCGTGTTTCGGTGCGTCAGGCCGCTTCCTGTCCCGTTTCTCGGTTAACTGTCAGTGACAGCTACTCGGAAGTAATTCTCCAGCTCGGCCATGAAGGAGGCTCTGTCCCTGGTTCAGAGGCTGAACGCACATCCGGACTCCCGGTGCTGGTTCGTTAGCTGGAGCCCGAACGGGGCGCTGCTGGCCTCATGTGGGGGCGACAAAGCCATCCGGATATGGGGGCGAGAAGGTGAGCTATCCACTAACGGAATCACAGCTGCTCGCAGTCACGGTTACACAACAAAAATGGCATTATTGCACCCTTACTTGGCTTTTGTTTCTCAGGTGACTCTTGGATTTGTAAGAGCGTGCTCCAGGATGGACACCAGCGCACCGTGAGGAAAGTGGCCTGGTCTCCCTGTGGGAATTATCTGGCCTCTGCCAGCTTTGATGCAACCACTTGCATCTGGAAAAAGAAGAACGATGACTTTGAGGTCAGATGAGATGTTTCCTGTTCAGTCTGTTATTTGGCATCTTTTTAGAAATGCTGCATCTTTGCAGACTTATTTATTTTGTTGTCTTCTAGAGTTTGACTGTGCTGGAAGGACACGAAAACGAGGTCAAATGCGTGGCGTGGGCCCCTTCAGGGAATCTTCTAGCCACATGCAGCCGAGATAAGAGCGTCTGGGTTTGGGAAGGTTTGTGTCGCAACCTCAGAAGCAAAAATTGCATTGATTGATCTGTACTGCTGCCTGTTTCTAAACCTGTCCTTCTTTCCTTGTGTTTCGCAGTGGATGAAGAAGACGAGTACGAATGTGTTACAGTTGTGAACTCACACACGCAAGATGTCAAACATGTTGTGTGGCACCCGACCCAGGAAGTAGGTCTCATTTGGCTCTGTCCACCTAAATGTTTTTCTCCATCTGCTGTTGCAGCACTACTTAAGCTGCACTCACCATGTCTTTGTACAGCTCCTGGCTTCAGCCAGCTACGACAACAACATTTGTCTTTACAAAGAAGAGGATGATGACTGGGAGTGCCGGGCCACCTTGCAGGGACACACGTCCACAGTGTGGAGTTTGTGTTTTGATGCGACTGGACAGAGGCTGGCCTCGTGCAGCGATGACCGTACCGTGAGGATCTGGAAAGAGTATCCAGCTGAAAGTGGACAGGGTGAGTCCATTTGTGTTAAGCATAATTATTTATGTCATAAATTACAATGGTCAAGTGGCTCCATAGTGTAGTGGTTTACACTTTAGCCTAACAAGTCAAAAATCCCCAGTGTGATCCCTGGAGGAAGTGCAGATCTCTCTGGGGTTGTGTCAGGAAGGGCATCCACATTTAAAAACTCTGCCAAATCAAACAATGTAGCTACCCACTGTGGGGGCCCCTTGTGAATAACAGAGCAGCCAAAAGTAGATTGTAATAAAAAATATTGACAATAATACATATTTTTTTCTGTTCTGTTAAAAGATTTGTCATGGAAGTGCATCTGCACTCTGTCTGGGTACCATGGACGAACGGTGTATGATGTTTCTTGGTAAGACTCTTTTTCATGTAATGTATGCTGACCTGTTTGTACTTTTGTTTCAGTGGGTCATTAAGAATATCTTGTGATGATTTTTTTTTTTTTTTTGGAGGGGGGTGCTATAACAGTTACAAAACTTGTTACTTTTATATAATAATGATGGAATATGGTTGAGGACTATGTGGCGCTCTGTGTGCGGGAATTATGTGAAAGCAAGGTGGATTTTAATGTACCACCAGAAATATAGTGGAGGAAATAATTATTTGATCCCCTGCTGATTGCTCACTTGCAAAGAAATGAAGTCTCTAATTTGTATGGTAGTTTCATTTTAATAGAGAGAGAGAGAGAGACATATCAACCAAAAATAGTGAAATAAGTATTTGATCCCCTACAATCCAGAATTCTGGTTCCCACAGATCGGTTGTGTGTCCATGTGGCACACATTTTTACAGTCAATCAATTACAGATACTTTCCACCACCATGGCCAAGATCAGAGAGCTGTCAAAAGACCTCAGGAACTGTAGGCCTGCAAAAGGCTGGAATGGACTACAAGACTGTCAGCAAGAAGCTTGGTGAGAAGGTGACAACTGTTAGTGCAGTTATTCAGAAATGGAAGAAATATAAAATCGCCCTCAGTCTGGAGTTCCATGCAGGAGCAAAATCTTGCAGCACTTTTTCCTTTTTTCCTCTGGATTTTTGGATGATACTGTCACTTTCCCCCACTAACCCCATGTCTTTGGACTGTGGGAGGTAACCAGAGTGCCAGCAGACACAGGGAGAACATGCAAACGCCACACAGAAAGGTCCCGGCCAAGGTGGACTCTACCCTAGGACCTTCTTGCTGTGAAGAAACAGTGCTAACCACCACACCACTGTGCTACCAGCACGGTTAATTGGTGATTCTAAATTGCTGATAGATGTGAGTGTGAATGGTTGTCTGTCTTTCTGTGTTAGCCCTGTGACAGGCTGCTGACCTGTTAGGGCGAGAGTCAGGGTACAACCCAAACAGTTGGGATAAGCTCCAGCCCTGAAAAGGATAAGTGGAAGAAAATGGATGGATTATCTCTTTCCATTAAAATAGAACTACAATAAAAATTAGACTGTCCATTTCTTTGTGAGCAAACTTAAGAAATTCAGCAGGGGATCAAATAATTATTTCCCCCAATGTACTAAAGCAGTGAGGTCTCCAGATGTGCACACATCGTTAGATCTCACAACCTAAATGTTTATCCAGGTGTCGGCTGACTGGTGCTTTGGCAACCGCCTGTGGTGACGATGCAGTGCGAGTTTTCAAGGATGATGAGACGACCAATCCGGATGAGCCGGTGTTTTCGCTGGCTGCTCAGGTGAACAAAGCTCACAGCCAAGATGTTAACTGTGTGTCATGGCACCCAAAGGAGGCGGGACTCCTGGCTTCATGCAGCGATAACGGAGAGATCGCCATTTGGAGGTTCCAAGAAGACAAATGAATATAACTGGTGCGCCTAGTTTAGATTTACACTGGGAACTTTTGAGGGTTTTCTGTTCACCGCAGGTCATTATTTTCTAGCTAATCTGACAGCCTGTCAGGATTCTGCTTGACATCAGCTCTCATGTTTCCATGCTGAGATTACCGCTTATGTGCTTTTTGAATAGCAGTGCCACTGAGAATAGAAGTAACGTGTTTAACGATTAAACAGATTGAAAAATGTCTCTTCTCCTTTTTATTGCAAAACAATTTTTGACATCACATCATAGTAAAACGCTTCAACCAGTCCAAGGATTAAATTTCATAATAAAACAATCGGAATCCAAAATATAAACGGACAGTTTTCGGTTGTGTTTAAACACCCCCTCTGGTTTGACTGCAGATTTCAAGCACACCTGTTTCACAAGTTGTTCTTTAATCCACAATAGTAGATTAACAATAGTACCAAGTGTTATACTTCTTCCTCTGAACACCCAGACTGGGGCTTGGGTAGCCATGTATCTGTACTACATGTGGGCTTATATTAATGGCAAACCGATCCTGTACACTATATTCCTGGACTGACACACATCATTCAGGGGACTTAACTGAGAAATAACAGAATATGATAAAACTAATTATTTTCACAAGAGCACAGATGATAATGACAGACTCACAGTCAAAGTAAAGAAATGTGAATCAGGTTAGATATCTACAGCAAAAAAAAAAAAAAAAAATTACTGATCCCGATCTATCGGAGAAATGCCAGAGAACGCAGTAATCACGTCACTGATTAGTCTGAATCACTGTCTCCATCACTATCAGCCTCCTTCACATCCACACTGAACTTGTACTCCTGGTCACAGCCCATGTATGCGTCGCTCATGAAGTACAGGGTGTAGTTGTGGATGCCCATCGCTGGGGCAACAAAGTCCAGTTTGACCTGCAGTGGAGGGACATGAACTTAGTGAGGCACCTGGTGGTTTAAAGAACATTTCTGGTTATAATAGATGACTCACTGACCTTTGCTTTCTGCTGAAGAGTCAGCCGTTTGATAGAGATGAGGCTGTTAGACTTGGGGTCTCCGATCACCACCCACCAGCCCTCCTCACGTTTCTATAATGGTGAAAAATATTTCCACAAGACTCAGTTATTAGATAAAAAATTTAAGAAGCTATATACACACTATGGAGACACTTGAAAAGAACTTACCTGGGGGAAAAGAGGTGCAATGACAGGACCGGTTACCTCCTCCTCTCTCTCCAGCTGAACCTGAACCAGAACTGGACTGCCACTGTGAATAAATATGGAAAGAGATCAATTTTCAATCCACCTGTGAAATTTTAAAATGCACCCCCACCCCACCCCCTGGAACCACAGCAAACAGTGCTGCTGACAGACCGCACACACATACCTCTTGACACTGTCCTTGTCCGCCACTTCGTATGACAGCTCAATGTTGGGGTAGCGGTTACAGAAGCGAGCCACATCGGCCATCTGGGCATCCGAGAGCTGCAGCAGTGCAGTTCTGTCTTCATCCTCCATTTCCATTATGTCAAAGATACTCTCCACTCCCTTATGAAAACAGCAAAGGAAGCACGGTCACTTTCAATCTGCATGAGATTAGTGTACAATTTAGTGCTAGTCAACACTATGTCATTTTACCTTATCGGTGCAGCGCTTGATGTGTTCTGAAGTGAAGAATGGCAGCTGTTTGAGGTACGAATCCTTGGACCACATGGCCTGAGTCACCATCTGAGCCAACTCCATAGCAGCCAGCGCAGGACTCAGCCAGCCGTTACTGGACAGCACATCGACGCAAGCCTGAATCAGTCGGATAGCCTAAAAAAACAAAACAAAACAAAAAAAAAACACATTTATTAAATATACATGAATAAAATCCAAAAACAGAACTATTAGGCTTAAAAAAAAAAAAAAAAAAAAAATCTGAACCTTGCTGAGGATCTCCTCCGTGTCTGACTGGAGCTCAGCACTCAGCTGCATCCTGGAGAGATGTGCTTGCAACAGCAGGTTAGTCTTCACGTGGGGGTCATTGAACTTGGGGTTATTCAGCTTGTGGGGCACTTTCTGTGCAAGCTGAAATTCACAAAGTACATAAAAATGTGTTAGTTCATCTTGCTGTCTTCTTGCAGACATGTTAACGCTGCTCTCTGAGTCTTGTTAGTTTGTTTACCTGTCGGAGCAGTGCATCCTCGTGGTGTCTAATGGGAATGTTTTTATACTCAGCAGCATTGGAGATGATCTCAATTAAGCCACGAATCTTTGTCTTGGCATTCAGGGACATGCTGAACAGCTCTGTACAACACAAGAGCAAAGCAGCACAGTTAGGTGTGAATTAAACACATACATGAAGGATCTACCACACAAACATTAAAAACAGGGAAGTGTTGGCACAAACCGATGGTGGTGTAGTTGATGTAATAGTAGGCAGCAATCATGCCCAAATTGAGCGGTGCCACATCCATCTCATCCTCGATGCTGATGCATTTGGACTGCTCCAGGTCGTGTAAAGTGTTCTCCACCAGCTCGGACAGGTGGTCGGACAGGTGGCGATGTGACATGCCTGACAGGACGACAGAAGCAACACCACATAAATGCTCAACATCTGCAAATTGCTCCCAGCATCCAGAGTACAGTCTGTTCTCCTCTTTAAAGGATGGCACTCACCTTGCAGGTTGTAGTAGTTGGGGTTCTGGGTCATACGGCGGTAGAGGAATGTCCATGTCAGGTAGTCCACGGCGTCCTGCTTGTTCTCGATTGTTTTGGTGACGATCTCGGCATTGAAGTGGTCGTGGAGACAGTGATCCAAGTGAGACTCCACCGGCAGTGGCTCGTACAGGAATTTCTTGAAGAAATCCTATCAAGAAAAAACAAACAAAAACAGTTTGTTTTGTTGACTGTTGTACAGTCTCTGTTTTCAACAAGACAGGAGCAACAGATGTATTTTTACCTTCTTAGAGCCCTGACACATGATTACACAGCGCCCCTCATCATCCAGCATGGGTCTGTTTGCCTTGCCCACCATCTGGAGGACGTCATATATGGGATAGTCCACATATCTGATAGAAGAAAACATGAAATATCACCAGCAGAGTACATATTAAGTACTTTAAAAAACAAACAAACAAACAAAAAAAACCACAATATAAACAGTGGATGCCTTACGCATGAATTTTGCCATTGTAGTACTGGGTGTCCATGACAATGACGAGGTGTGCTGAGATGCTGATGCCCCAGCACAGTGAACGAGAGGACACCACAACCTGAACGGCACCTGCCAAAGGAGAACGCCACAAGAGAGGGGAAAAAAAAATAATTTTTTTTTCTGTTTTAAACCACCTACCTATCAAGCACAAAGTGCAACAGAAGTGAGTCATACCTGAGTTGAAGAGCTGTTCCACTATTTTGCGTTCAGTTGCAGAGAGGCCCTCATGCAAGTATCCCACGCCGTTGGCCAGAGTCTCTTTCAGAGTCGAATCGTTTATTTTCTCCAGGAATGGAGCCAGGTCTTTCTCACTGCAATGCAAGAACCTGCAGAGACAGACATTTACTCTTTGACCACAGTGTGAAGATGCAACACTAGCATCATTTCCATGTATCAGTTTGTTCCTTAATCTACAGGATGTGAATCTTGCTGTGGTGACTGACCTCTGAGGAACCACATCAGCAGCACAGAAAGTGAGGATGTCGATGGCTGTGAGGCGAGTCTGCCTGCGGGATGGGACGAAGACCACGGCTGGCTTGGAGGGAGAGTGCTTCATGATGGCGTGATAAACTGGCTTTGCCATGGACAGCAGACGAGTCTGAGTGTGACTCACATTGAAACCCTTGTGAAACAAGAAAAGGTTGACAGCAAATCAGAAACCTGACAGGAAGTCATGCTTTCTTGGCTGTCAGCACTATTTTTATTGACTTGAACTGCTGTTTACAGACCTGGATGTGGAGCTCCAGAGGTACGGGTCTGACATTGGGGTGGAAGTTGAATGTGGCTGTGGTGCTGCAACCCAGCCAGTGGGCCACATCTTTGGCGTTGGACAAAGATGAGCTGAGAGCCACGATACGGATGGGACGCTCAATCTGAGAGGAGATGTATCTCATCCTGGAGCAGATGACCTCCAACACAGGCTAATTAAAAGAAACAAAGGCTCTTAATACACTGCAGCATTACATGAAAAAAACTGCTGAAAAGCAGGTGCAAGTAGAACTGTGTTCTTACTCCATTTTCTCCTCCGATAAGGTGCGTCTCATCCACAATGAAAAGGCTGACGTTCTGGACGTTCTTCCTCTGCTTCCAGCGACGAGACAGGATGTCCCATTTATCAGGGGTACTGATAATGATGTCACCTTTTCCCAGGAGCTTCAGATCTGTGCTCGTCTCTCCTGTCAGCAGCACCACCTTCTTGTTCAGGATGTCCTGGAACTTCTGGTGCCAGTCAATAAACACCTGAGAGACGAGGATAACGATGCTCATGACGGGTATACAGAAATGTTTAGATCTGATTCAATTACAGTGGAAGGAAAACAATGCTAGTTTTGATAAGGACACTCCTAACTTCCATTTAATTCAGACCTGCTCAGCCAGTGCTTCCATTGGGGTGATGTAGACACAGCGACCTTCTGCATTGTGCAGCAGCATTCTCAGAATGGCAAACTCAGCACAGATGGTCTTTCCACTGCCCGTGGGAGCGCCCACAAACACGTTATCATCACTGTTGTAAACGGCATTGAAGACTGTGGGAATTAAAGTAAAACAACTGAGTGAAGAAAATTTTGAGAAAGCCTGAGAAATGTTAACTAAAAGAGGAAAATTCCACAAGGAAGGCACCTTTTAAATGATGATGGAAATGTATTAAGGAGTGCAGTATGTAGCCCGTACCTTGTGTCTGAATAGGGTTGAAGAAAGGGAACTTGTTCTGGTAGAGAGCCTCAAAGGCGGAGTTCCTGAGGGCAGTGACAGGCAGAGGCTGCAGGTCCAGCAGCTCAGTGGGTGGGGGGTACTTCTCCGGTAGGATAAGGTGACGGAAGGATACTGGGAGCTGAGTCTCACAGGCTGGAGGAAAACAAACAAACATAAAACACAACAGTTACTTAAAATGCTTACATGATTATATGTATCTGTAACACATGTTAATCAAAATACTTACAGAGCCAGCGGTCTGAGACCACACGAATGAAGTACTGTGGTGGAAGAGGCTCAAACACTGGGACAAAGAAAGTCACAAGGTGCTCGTCCTGGGCGTACTTGGCTTTGAGGAGGAAGTATTCGTGGTGGAGGATGACCTCACTGTCCACGTCCTCAACCAGGATCCAGAAAGCCTCAGATGATCCATGAATCTAAAGAGGAAAACGAAAGTATGTCAGGAGTACAAGAAAAAGACAGTTCAGTGTCTTCTCTAGGCTGATTTTTTTTTTCTGGGAGTAGGGCTGAAGTCAACAAACTGGGACCAAAACCCTGATTACCCCCTAAGACAATGATAGGGGGAATAACTGTCTGATTAGCAGCACATTAAGGATCTAACTACTGACCTTGTCATCCCACTGGAAATCAGGTGTGACGGTGAGCTCTACTTTGAGTGTGGAGCGAGTGATGGGCTGCACATGGACAGCCAAGTCCAGTTTGGGGAACTGGTGGACATACTTGTGAATGGTCTTCCCCATCTTTGGCATTCGGATCAGTTCACCTAGAAATCAAATGTGCAACAGGTTTTGAATTACTCTTTAGGCTAAGGAGGAAATTCAGAGACCATAAGGCAGAAGAAGGAAACTCACCAATCTCATTGTGGTTGAGGTCGTAGAGTCGCTCAAATGGGAAGTTTTTCTTCTCGATCTTCTTGATCACTTCCTCTGGTAGCTTCTTGAACTGACGCAGAGGAGACATTGACTGCCACCTGTGCAGAATACAGATTATCAGTTGCCTGCTGCCTCAACCAAGCAACGCCAGTGTTAATCCAAGAGTGAAGCAAGGACTTACATTCGCTTGTCAATCATCTTGCAGAGATTCAAGGTCTTGTCTGTGAGCTGAGCCCAGCCTCTGTTTAGTACAATCTCAAATATGGCTCGCATTAACCGCCCAGCACTCTGCAGGAATAAAAATGATACAATAAACTATAACTTATGTTACAGTTTTCCATTTACAGAAAACCAAAATTGACTGCATACAAGGAAATTTCTATGAATTACATCAAGTTAGGGGCTTTTCCTTCAAGGTAAAATGAAACAACTATTTAAAAAAAAAAAAAAGATGTAAGAAAACATCCAAAAGTAAATCAATAGTGCAAGTACACCTTTCTGTACCTGTGTAACATACACCATGTCGGCCATGAGAGCAAAGCCTTCAAGTTTCAGTTGAGAGATGTATGCCTGAAGCAGCACGTTGATCTGAAATGAGAACACAGAAAGTGCAGGAAGTATTATTTACAAATCATTCCAAAAGACAAGTAATATTTCCCTTAAAAAGAAATAAAATAAAATTAAAAAAAGACACGTTGTGCCTTTAACTGGAAACTGAAATAAACACCATCACTAGTTGTGTTTACCTTCGCACTGGGTTCCTCAATGCTTTCTTTCACAGGGATAGGAACTCTTTCCAGTAACTTCTGAAGCTCCAGTTTCTCCTCCTAAAAGATAAAGCTGTATTTTACTTTCCAATTATTTATTTAAGATTATATTTAAACCATCCTGGCTGTGTGGGGTCAGCATACCTCTCTCACTGTGATGTTCCTGAACTCGGAGGAAAGTGAAAACACTCGGAAGAGTTCGATCTCACTGAGGGTGGGTTTCAGCAGCTGGTTGTAGGTTTGAATTGAGTCATGGGTAATGTAGAAGTGACTGGCAATGCGACCCAGGTCTGTAACCTTTAAGTGAAAAGGCAAAAAAAAAGAAAGAAAAAAAAGTTAAGCTTTTAATCAGTACATCGACTCTCCATCAATTTAAAGAATACGACAGTCAGCTGAGACGTGGATACCTGAAAGGTGCCGGTCCTCTTGTCATATTTGACGAGGCTGTTCTTGTCCAGGACGCTGGCTGCTGTGTGCACCAAGTCCATCCTACGCCTCTCCAGCAGGGGGTCTGAACTCCGGTCATCATGAGAAACACCATACAGGGTAGGGTTGCGAAGCATGCGCACATACAGGTAGGTGTAGCCAAGCCAGTTCACAGCATCCTGATGATAAATTAAAGAAATTCAATTAAAATTTAACAGGAATGGGAAATTCGATCCTTCTACCTTTAATAACAGCATGTACATTTGGGTCACTAACCTTTACAGTCTGCACATTTCCCAGTACTATCTCTGCATTGAGCATGTCAGACAGCTTGCCCACCATCTGACTCTCAATGGGCAGCTGCTGGTTTAGCAGGGACAGATAATACTGCAGCTCTCCGTGAGATGTGATCAGAATTCCCTCTCCTTTAGTGTCATACTGAGGACGGCCAGCTCGACCAAGCATCTGCAATCAAACACATTTTTGATAAATAGTGAGGCTACAAACTCAAGCAGACAATGTAGTTTAGTAACAATCAGGGACTGACTGACCTGTAAAATATCCAGAGCCCCCAGTTCAGTCCATCTGCCTTTCTCTGGGCTGTACACTTGGGTTCCTTTGATGATGACAGTATGTGCCGGCAGATTGACACCCCAAGCCAAAGTAGCTGTAGACACCAGAACCTGGATGTGTCGATCAGCGAACAAATCCTCCACCAGCGTACGGTCTACTCTGGTCATACCAGCGTGGTGAATTGCAAAGCCGTAAGGGAGCAAATCCTTCAGCTCCAGGTTCTGCATACGGAAGTTAAATTTAGTACTCGGCTCAAGGATTTAACACAGTTTTTAAAAAATGTTTCAGGTTAATGACTTTAGCTCACCTTGCACTGCTCCGCCTCAGTTCTTAACACTTCAGTAGATGCAGAACCCTCTCTGAGGAAAAGACCCAGAGTGTCCTTCTCTAGGCACATGTCCCTTATGGCCCTGGCGGTCTTTCCTGTCTCCTTCCTGGAATGGACGAACACTAGCACCTGTTGGGGGAAAAAGTAATGCTTTCAGATTTGGTAACACACGGTTGTAGATGTTTTAGAGCAATAACACTGATGTTACAAGTTACATTCTAAAGTGGCTGGCCTACTGTGGGAGCCACAGAGGAGGGTGACAGAGGGCAGAAACCTGCAGGGTCATCTATGGAAGCCTGGACATTTACTTCCTCTAGATATTTTTTTTGAACAATGACTCTTTCCTTCATCTTAAACTGAAACCAAGAATGGGAGTTGAGGATTTCTTCCAGAAAAGGATCATATGACAGGGGCAGGGCCAGTGAGGTAAGTACACATTGTGAGTGAGATGAGCCTATAAGGAGGGTGTCTGTGTCCCTGTTTTCAAAACTCTCACTTTGTGCTTAACAAGCAAATAAATAAATAAAGGAAAAAAATAAAGAAATTTACAATTAAAATTGGGTCAGTAGCATTTACAAAATTTGCAGTTTTGAGTAACACTACAAGGTAAAACATATTTGAGCACACACAACCTAGATCATTTTGAAGGTGTAGGTCACTGAATTATGCCACTTTGGAAAAACAAGTTAAACGGGACTCGCCTGGTTCTTTCCAGCATGCTCCATTATCTTTTCATAGACAATCTCATTCATGATCTGGAAACGCTTGATGGCCTTCTTCTCTGTGATTCCAACATAAGTCTGCTCCAGGGGCACGGGACGGAAACTAGAAAAACAGTACGTGATCGCACAAGATTATTCAAAAATAGCAAACAAGAACAGACAAACAGCTGTTTATGGAAATCATGATTTAAAAAAAACAAAAAACCCCACAATTATTCTTGTTAGTTTTTGGTCAAATAACACACCTGTTGTCAAAGTAGAAGAGCCCTTTGGCAGGATCGACACGCAGACAGGTAGCCACATCTTCATAATTTGGCAGTGTGGCGCTGAGGCCGAGCAGACGCACATCCTCCTGGGTCAGCTCCACATTGCGGATGGTCCTCGCCACCAGAGATTCCAGCACAGGTCCACGGTCATCGTGCAGCAGATGGATTTCATCCTGAACACAACAGTTAATTAGTCGTTATTACAAGTCAAGTCAATTAGCACATTTGCTCTTTTTAATGACAAAACACATTCTCAACACTTACTATGATAATGAGGCGCACTAGCTGGGTGTAGGTACGCTCTCCACCTTTACGAGTGATGATGTCCCATTTCTCCGGGGTGCAGACAATGATTTGAGTAGCGTTGATCTCCTCTTTACAGAGCTGGTGGTCTCCAGTCAGCTCGGACACTGTGATGCCATAACTTGCCAAACGCTGGGAAAAGAAGGAAAAAACCTTTTACTTACAGATTTGTGCTCCCTCAGGATTGTAAAGTATGTAAACAAAGCTGTGCAGGAGAGACGAGACTCACCTTACTAAAACTTCCCACCATCTCCTGTACTAGTGAGCGCATGGGTGCTATGTAGATGATTTTGAAATCATCCAAATTAATTGTTCCATCCAGGTTTATGTGCTTTCCAATTTCTCTCAGCATTGCCATCAGGGCAACGTTGGTCTTACCAGCTCCCTGTGTGCACAACAAACAAGCTCATAAAGACAAAATGCACTTGGGGAAAACTGTCGGAAACGCTTTTGGCTTTAACAAAGTTTGCTCACCGTTGGTGCACACACTAGCAGGTTCTCATCTGTCTCCATGGTGGTCTTGAACAGCTTGCTCTGAATGCGATTTAAGGTTTTGAAGCCTTCAAATCCAGCCTGGGCGTACTTGGGCAACTTCTCAATGGCAACAAGCACCTGATGACACAACAATAGTGCTGAGTGTAGAACCTGAACACATTTACATGCTGACTATTTTTCCATAATGACACTAAACCAACAAACCTCATCATCAGAAAAGGGTTTAGGTTTGAGGGCAGGTACGTGGACTTCTTCATAGCCTTTGCGCTGTTTGCGAAAAGAGCCGTCTGGCAGCTGGCAACGCTTGTTGGCCATGAAATGGCTCCCCTGAGTGAAAGTCAGGTCATCGAAGTCTAGTAACTGTCGAGGGGCCACTGACTGTTGGACAGAAAGGATGAAGACTTTAGTGCCCACAAATATACAAACGAAAAGAAAACTGACAAGTACTCTTCCTGACAGTCTGATTTGTAGTTATTATATTAACAGTGTTATATACCTCTCCATGATCAATGTCCATTGCTTCCAAGTCGTCGACACGAGACTTTCTCACCCTTTCCCTGCGAGATCGCTCTTCCTGAAGGACACAAAAAAATTAAAACATGATACACTAAACCTCAAGAGTTCACATAATCTCACACACAAGACGTCTTACTCGAATAATATCCTCCTTCTCCGTCTCTTGCAGCTGGTAGAGAATCTTTGACAGCTCCTGATCAGATTCCATTTTTCCTATGATCCGCTCCTTTTCCGCCTCACTCTGAGCACTCGCCAGCATGGTACAATACTGAACTGTGTACCAAGAGGGAAGAGATTGAAATCAGCACCTTCTCAAGGGCATTAGACCTGTAACAGTTTCACTCAACAAGGCAGACTTACTCATGCGACGATGCTGACGCAAGATTTTAATGAAATCAAAGGTGTTGAAGCCCAGCAGCAACACCAGCTGGTTCTCACATTCTCTGTCATCGCTGGCGGTCTGTGAAATAACAGATGAGGGATGGCAATGAGTCTGACAATTATCTGTTCGAAACAAACATAAAAACACGGGGGACATAACAAACATACCTTGAGGATTTCTAAGACCTCATCTGCCTTTTTTTGAGAGACAATGGCATCATCGTAGAATCGGCTGAGCTGACGTTGGAGCCAAAAGGCATCGATGTCTCGAGGATGTAAATCTTTTTTCTTCACTGTCATCACATCGCCCGTTCCACCAAGCTAAGTGAAAGGTAATTTATTAGTCACTGTGCTGTGTAGCTGCAATAATTCACAAAGATGATATTAGAAAATGGACTGAACGCCGTAAATGGAAACTTACATTAGCTGAAAGAGTGGAATCCAAAGCTGCCTCCACCCCTTCACTGTCTTCATCAGAGTGTTCATCTCGTACCTCACCGTACGGGTCTTCATCAACTTCCTATATATCAAGACAAGAAAAGTCAGTGACATCATCTCATCAATCAATGTGCTCAGCTATAAAAGAGCTGCAAACTTCACCTCCTCGTCAGACTCAAACTGAACATTGACACCGTACGTCTCATCAATGTTATCATCTGTGGACAGAAGATATAAGACATAATGAATATTTTTAGGAAAAACCCGATGGGTACTGTACATTTTTTAATTCCATAGTTACTATGAATGTGCTTACCCATATTCTGTAAGTCCTTGTCCCCCCCATAGTCTGTGATCTTTTTGCCCAGATTGACTAACACGTGGTAACGTGTGTCATCAGCAGGTCCAAGGAGCTGCTCTACTTCCCGTCGCCTCTCTTTGTCCCTCATTTTGTCATTCTTGAGTACTGCCAGAACTTCATCAGCTGCTCCACAGAGAATATCACGCGGCTGTAAAAACATGAGATAATGAGTGAAATGTCACACCATGGGGGGGGCTGGAGCCTATCCCAGCTGTCATAGGGCAAGAGGCAGGGTACACCCTGGACAGGTCGCAAAGGATAAGCGGAAGAGAACGGATGGATGTCACACCAGATGTGACAGAAACAGAAGCTGGATATTTAAAGAAAGCAGTTGTTGTGGCGTTCACTGACCTGATCGCCCAAAGCAGCGTGGATGAAGCTCAGTAACACTTCATATGTTTCTCTGGTTTCTTTGGTTTTTGGTTTGTACACAATGCCCACCATCTCATCAATGCCTTCAGACAGAAGGGTGAAGCCCTTCATTTTGTTGATGTCATGTCTGTCCTCATCTCTTTTTCTTCTCCTGTTTAAAGAGGAAACAAGCAAACAAAAAAGATTAACAAATGTAGAGCAGTGTGTGTCCATTTGAGTGGCACACATCTTCCAAAGCGCATCACAGGTTTTTGCTTTTCCCTTTTTTTCTGAGAATCACCTTGATACATCAAACCTGACAGCTGATTCATCAAAATATTTTATTCAAATTATTTTTTCAGTTTTTCAAAATTCATTATTGCCATGTGATAATTTAAATTATTTGTAACACTGGACTTATTTGGTTTCTTTTTTAAACCTACCAGCATGGTGTTTAACAGTCATGCCAGCTGTGTTAGAAAATAATTATTACATTGTTAAATATCCCACAAATTAACATATGATGTAAATGAAAATGGATACAAAGATACATTTAAAGGTAATAAAAGTTAATTATGGTAAACTATGGTGGAAAAAAAAAAACTGAAAACATGTGAATATCCACATACACTCACTGGCCACTTTATTAGTTACACCTTGCTAATACCACGTTGAACCCCCTTTTGCCTTCAGAATCATCTTAATTCTTCATGGCACAGATTCAACAAGCTGCTGGAAACATGCTGCAGATTTGTCAGCTGCACATCCATGATGAGACTCTCCTGTTCTACCACAAAACTGCACTATTGGTTTGAGATCTGGTGACTATGGAGGCTATTTGAGTACAGTGAACTCACTGCCCTCTTTAGGAAGCCAGTTTCAGAGAATAATATGACCTTTGTGACACGTCATTTTGTCCTGCTGAAAGCAGCCATCAGAAGATGGGCACACTGTGGTCATAAAGGGATGTTTAAACATGCTCAGTTGGCACCAAGGAGTCCAAAGTGTACCAGG
Organism: Archocentrus centrarchus; assembly: GCF_007364275.1. Classification (NCBI taxonomy): domain Eukaryota; kingdom Metazoa; phylum Chordata; class Actinopteri; order Cichliformes; family Cichlidae; genus Archocentrus; species Archocentrus centrarchus. The sequence goes on from NC_044354.1 coordinate 20,622,749, forward strand.
AAATGATGCGTGATGCTCTTTTGGATACCTTAATTGTAACAAGTGGTTATTTGAGTTAATGTTGCCTTCCTATCACCTTGAAGCAGTCTGGCTTTTCTCCTCTGACTTCTGTAATAAACAAGGCATTATCACCCAGAAAACTGCTGCTCACTGGATATTTGCTCTCTTTCAGAACATTCTCTGTAAACCTTAGAGATGGTTATGTGGGAAAATCCCAGGAGATCAGCAGTTTCTGAAATACTCAGACCACCCAGTCTGGCACCAACAACCACGCCACGTTCAAAGTCACTTAAAACATCTTTCCTCCTCATTCTGATGCTCAGTTTGAACTTCAGCAGGTCATCTTGATCATGTCTACATGAATAAATCCATTGGGTTGCTGCCATGTGACTGGCTGATTACACATCACGCATTAATGAGAAGCTGAACAGGAAAACCTAACAAGTGGCCGGTGAGCGTATGCGGTACAAATTGTTTATTGTTTTAACTCGACACGGACAGTAGATGTAGTTGGCTGCACTGACTTTTCTCGTCTCTCCTCCAGCCTCTGAGGTTTGGTCCTCTGGGCCTTGTCACCCATCTTGGTCCCCTCAAGCTTCCCGACCAAGGACAGCACCTCTCCGGTGGGCTCATCTCTCCGGGTGCGGTCGATCAGAGAACGATCGGCTTGTAGCACCAAGTTTGAGTTCTAACAGTTCAATACAAACACAGCGTGACAACAAGTCAGTACATCAGTGCAGCAGGCTAAGCTGACTGCTAATTAGCAGGAGGGCTGGTTAAACAAGGAAAAATATGAATTAAACACAGTAAACTTAAAGCAAGCTTCCCCGATAACTTAAGAGAATATTAACCACTTGCCTCTGCAAACGTTTTGTTTTCCTCTCACTAAACACACTTACCGCTTTGTACTCGTACTGCAAGCTTCTAGCAGTAACATCCGCCATGGCGCTGGTTTTCCTTCAGGTTTTAGCGCACTTTGTGAAACGGCTCGCTGATTGTAAATATCCAGAGTCAATCTCACTCTGCCTGCTTAAAGAAACGCTGTAAACATCGGTGCTGGGCTTACACTTGTAGCATGAGACAATTTGCGAAATGTCCGAATTTCACAGAAGAAAAATGCGCTTCCCATACGTTACAATAGCGCTGCTAACACGAGCGCACAACAAGCCGCACTTTCCTCTTCCGCTGTCAAAGGTCGGAGCAGTGAGGAAAAGAAGCAGCGACCCCTACAGGTTGGGCTCTTTTCATTTCAATATTTTATTCTTATATAAATGCAGACATGTTTATGTATTATATTGTCTATGATGGTTCCATAATGTAAAATCTGAATGATTTCATAAGAACAACAAAACTCCCCACAAAACTCCTATAGTCTGTCTCTTCAGTACTCACACATGTTGTGACAGCAGCTATATAGTGTTAATACTACTACTAATAATAATGCTGCTACCACTATCACTAGTACTTTATCTGATAGGCAGTAACAGTAGTACTTGTACCATACACCGATCAGGTATAACATTATGACCACCTGCCTAATATTGTGTTGGTCCCATTTTGCTGCCAAAACAGCCCTCACCTGGTTTCCCAGCAGAACATTACCCAAAACATCACACTGCCTGCGCTGGCTTGTCTTCTTCTCACAGTGCATCCTGGTGCCTGGTGTTCCCCAGGTAACCAGCACACATGCATCCAGCCATCTGCATGATATAAAAGAAAATGTGATTCATTAGACCAAGCCACCTTCTTCCATTGATCCATGGTCCAGTTCTGATACTCATGTGCTCATTTTTGGCACTAATGTATTAGAATCAGTGATTTTACTCCATTTTGGGGATCACGGGGGGCGCTATAGAGAATCAAACTCAGTGAATATATTTTTACACACTATATTAACAGTCATGAGAAAGTCACAGAAAAGATATACAGTTTTCTTGTAATAAATGTATTTGTTAAAAAAAAAAAAAGCAATATTTGCTGTTGGGGGGGGGGGGGCATTAGGGTTACAAACAAACGCATCAGTGGTGACAAAAATTTCTCTAAGGGTTGATATTGAATCCCTCGACATTCTGCAATCACTACCAGAAAAATTCTCAGTGTATTTTTCAAGAAATAAATTGCAAAGAATGCAGAAGGTCATTTTTGGTACATTCGTGGGGAGGGGGGTGTGTGTGCCCTCAGAGCGATTCAAACTGAATCAAACAACATTCATAATCAAGGCAGTATAAGTACCATAATCATGGGGCTTTAAAAAAATGCTGAACAGTTTTTTGACAGTAAAGCAAAATATGTGAAAATTCACTTTTTACCCTTTTGGGGGGCCCTGTGGGACACCCAGATATTCAATTAGAATACCAAGCTTAACTTTTCCTCTCTGACCCACTCAATGGTTTTTGTGCAATTTCCAGGCAGTGCAGAGCGCATCACACAGAGCACACAACAACAATGAATGACATTAGTTCTTTGGACCTCGAGTCCAGAGGACTAAAAAAAAATCATTGGCCAAATCTTTTTTTAAACATTGTTATGAGTATAAATCCAAAATTGGTGAATCTCTATTCCTATGTGCTACACTGTATTTCACTTTAATCTCGTTAGCTACTTTTAGCAGCTCCCTTGTTCACAAGGCATCACCACAGTGGTAACTCCACGTATTTGATCTGGTAGATTTTCATGCCAGATGCCCTTCCTGACACAACCCCAAAGGGATTTGTGTCCCCTCCTGGTCTCAAACCAGGGACCTTTCACATGTTCAGTGAACGTGTAAACCACTACACTATGTACACCATACATATAAGAAATTACTCATGTAGAAAATATTTTATGAATCCATAAAGCAACATGTTGTAGTGAGGCAGAACTGTGAAAGCTGAAAATAACATTGATAAATGCATAACATGGCCAAAGAAATATACTTGGATCAACAAATCACAACTCTCTATCCACGGCTACAAAACACAAAGTGGAAAAATCTGTAAACAATACCTTAAAATTGGGTTTTACATCACAGATGCAAACTTAAAAAATAAACAGTAAAAATCAAGCAGTCAAGATCGATGTTTTCTGTTTAGCTGTAATATGTGTGGAGCCAGTTGCCCACACTCGCATTACAACAGGCTTCTAATCATTGTACAGCTTTTTATTCTTATACTTTTTAATCTTTGCCATCACTTTGCCAAATTGAACATGCCGTATTCTTTACTAAAACAAAAAAAAAACAAAAAAAAATTAAACCACCAAAACAATCAAGATATTAAAGTTGTAGAGAGATAAATAAATAAATAAATAAGGCACACAACTCTTTGACTTCCATGTGGTCAGAGTACACTTTGGTGACAGCCAGCTGCACCTTTGACAGCTTTAGGTCTACATACCAACAACAGAGGAACAGACCCACTGCTCTGACAGCCTTTAACAGCCAGGAATCAATTATAATTGCAGATTTCTTTTATTGATTCTTCCCGGCACAGCAGACAGCCGACTGCAGCGAAACAATACATCTTATATGTGAAAACAAGGAGAAAAAAAAAAAATCTGTTACACAACCTCATCAATAAATGTGTTCAGCTCTCAACAAATACAAATCTCACCACCTCATCAGATTCAGTCTGAATACTGACACACTGTGTCTCATCAGTGTTGTCATCTGTGGATAGAAGAGAAATTGTATGAATATTTTTTTTAGGGAAAGCTGATGGTTACGGTTCATTTTTCATTCCACGGTTACTTTGAATGTGCTTACCAATATTCTGTAAGTCCTCGTTCCCCCACAGTCTGTGATCTTTTTGCCCAGACTATTGTGTGGTAGCACGTGTCATCAGCAGGCCCAAGAAGCTGCAAGAACTTCATCAGCTGCTCCATACAGAATGTCGCTAAGGAGTAGAAACATAATGAAATAATAAGCCATTAATCACCTCAAAGAGGCTCCACATTTCCTCTTTTTTTTTCCCCCAAAATGAAGCTATCACATGGCAATAATGAAGTTATTGGTCCTGTGGGCCTTGTCACCCATCTTGGCCCCCTCTAGCTTCCTGACCAGAGATGAGCCCATGGAAGAGGTGTGTGGTGAATCAGAGTGTGTTCAACATGTAGCACCAAGTTTGAGTTCTAACAGTTCAACACAAACACAGCGTGACAACAAGTCAGTACATCAGTGTGTGCTGCAGTCGGCTTTAACAGGAATGCCAAACTCATTTTACATTGTGGACCACATACTTCGATCTTAAGTGAGCTGGATCAGTGACACTCCCCTTTCTGTCAGTGTAAAGAATTTTAACTACACATTTAATCCCTGAGATTATTACTATGAGAAAAAGAAATGCAATTTCAACAGTAAGCCTTAGTTTTTCAGCAGGATAAAGAAATGCTGCTGTAGTAAATGAAAGAAATGAAAGACCCCTTTAGGCTTAAATTTAAAAAAATATATACAGAGAAAGTTCTGATAGCTCTTTAGTTTCATGGCTCATTTTTATCCTTTTTTTTTGTTGGAAATAGCCAAGAAACTTGGTATTCAGAGCAATTACTTTATACGTAGAAAGAAAAGAGTTAACTGCTAGTATGAAACAAAGATTAATTACTTTAATTCCTAAACCTGAAAAAGAGAAAAGTCTTTTAAATAATTTAAGACCAATGACACTGTTAAATGCAGATTATAAAATTCTTGCTGGAGCTATTGTTGCAAGATTTAAAAGAAGCATGTCATCAATAATTAGTGAAATGCATCAGTAATTTTAGTTCTGCTTCACTACAGTGATTTATTTAATTTAATTAATGAAGGCGGTACTATGTAGTGTATAGATGTATAGATATAGGTGGTAGTATGAAGGTTTCTATGGCCAAGCAGCTGCATCCAAGCTTTACATCACCAAGTTCAATGCAAAGCGTTGGATGCAGTGGTGTAAAGCACGTCACCACTGGACTCTAGAGTAGTGGAGACTATATATATATATATATATATATATATATATATATATATATATGTGTGTGTGTGTGTGTGTGTGTGTGTGTGTGTGTATGAATCAAGTTTACTGTAGGTCAATGACTACTACATGTGATCTATCATCACTGAACTTTAGAATGTTGTGTAGTCAGAGGGACATGTAACTGTATGTCATCTACATAGCTGTGGTGGCTATTATAGCTATAAATGACCTGGCTGACAGAAAGCATGCATACCTGATAGAACAATTAAAAAATTCTGATAGCCCAGAACACTGAGGCATCAGTGATAATTGCAGACTGATCACTCTTGGTACAGCAGTGAAAGCTGGCTGCAGCAAAACAGGACACGTCTCATCAGCTGCACGAAGAGCTGATGCAAGATGAAGCACAGGAAAGTCCACTGTCAAGACTGGAGTCACAAAGTGGAAGTCCTTTGGAGCCACTTCACTTTAAACAGTAACTGTCCAGCACCTTGACCCAATTTGAGGCCTCCAAAATGACCAGACTGTTTTCTCCATAAATAAGCTTCAGAATAATGAAGTGGAAAAAGAAAAATCATGAACAAGAACTCTTAATGACTCAGGGAATTATCTGAGGGTCTTGGGATTGTCATTTTTGTCTAAATTAAAATTTCTAAGTGAGAAAGATGAGCCTCATCATGGCCAATATAATTAACTTTAGTGCAGCTGCATTATGAAATGTTTGATTGGCAGTCTGGGCCACAGTCTCTGAGCTACAACATCCAAAATGCAATATTTCAAAAACTGTGAAAATTAAAAATCCTGCGTAGGAATAGCAATGATTAATGGACCAATAGAGCTGTCCAGGCTTGATTTATAGTTATCTCAGAGTTTATTATCATCCAACATAACATTTTTTCAGCATCCTCCTCTATTCTTCTACAATCTGTTTTTCATACATGACACACATGCTTTTTCACCATACATCAAGATGTTTGTAATGCTTTTAGTGCCTTAATACACTTATTTTTTAACAGACGGTCCAGTCTTTGCTAAAAACAACCCTTTCAAAAAAAGATTTTTTGTTTGCCTGATTTCTCTACTTTTTTCTGAAATATGTGACTCATTTGCAAATAAAGGCACTTATTCAACTGTTGTGTGTGTTATACATGTGTTCTGGTGTGATGTAATTGTTCTTCATGATTCATACTGGATACGAATGGTAAATGAATTGCACTTATACAGCTCTCACGTCCAGATGGCAGCACTGAGAGCAGTTGTCTTGCTCCCCACTAACTTGCGGACATAAGGAGGCGATCAATGTCAGGCCACTCCATCAGACCCCTCAGACTCCCTATTTATGTGTGTCTGTGTGTATGTGTGTGTGTGTGTGTATATATATATATAGCATTTTTCTGTGCATGAGCCTATTCCATAGTTATGAATGTAAAAAGGATAGCAAGTCCATGTATTATATGTGCTCATGTGCGTATTTAATTTAAGTTGTCTTGACCTAATATGAGTTACAAAAGTCAGTCAGGATGAAATGTTGAACCTGTGATGTGATGCACATACATAAAATCAAGGAGTAAAATTAACATAGGTGCTACTGTTATTTTTAGAGAGAAGAGTACTTCATGTTCCTGTTTGTATTTACTGTCTGTGGCCCCAAATAACTTCCATACACTTTGCACATCTGGTTACAACATCTGTCATTTTCCACTAGTCGGGAGTCTCTGAGGCCACTGTGGCCTCGGTCACACCCAGTGACAGACAAAGGGGGAGAGGATGACGCAGATAAATGAACTGGATCCATCAGTGAAAGAAACTGTAGGCTCAAAGTCTGTGTGCAGGGAAAGAGACTTAACAATGCAGTGTGTTTTCACTGCATCAGTTACATGGTGTAGTGTTCTGTCCTATCAGGGTCAAAAGACGTGGTCAGTGATCAATTCTCGTATGACACTTTGTCACCAACGTAAGATTCTGATCTTTTCTCATCTATGGAAATCCACCTCTGCACTTCAGCCTTGTGTCCAGGCAATGCGATCTTTGTGGTATTTTGTCACAGGAACACCACATGAGGACACCTCAGCTGTCTGAGCAGCAGCTGCCGTTAACACCATCTGTGAACACACTCCGTCCTGGGGCTCCTGATAGGAGTGTGAGAAAACACATCATCCATGAAACATGCTCATGAGTTTCCTACCTACACAGGGTTTTGGAGTCCAGGGATTAATACTTCCTGGGTGACCCAGACGAGGTTTGAACAAGTGTCTTAAGCGTTGCTCAGTCTGAGGTCAGGTTAGGAATTAATTATAGGGCAATGCTGCTCCTACTCTATTCTTATCCTGACTGAAAACAATCCCATCGTGTTTGGTCAAATCATTCTGAGCAGAGTCCTCAAAAAACATTTTCTGGATGCATTTTCTACATTTCTATTGTCTATTTATCTCCCCCCATGCATGAAGGTTTCAAATACTGCTGCCAAGCAAGCACAGTAAAAACCCACCAATAACAAAATGGTACAAAATGTAAAGCAGCACACTCTCAGCCTTTGGTAATGTCTCTCTGTACAGTTTTATTTACATGATACTATTCTGTTGTAATGCTGGATAGCAAGATTATATGTAATACATAAATATCAACACGGTTTGTTTTTTCTTTTTTTGTACAAATTTGCATATAACTAAGAATCAGAAAGGAAAAACTCAAAACGGATACATACAATTATCTTTAAATGAAAAAACAAAAACCCACACATCCTTACAGGGGAGAAACAAATCACAAACGTACATCGGTTTCAATGTGTCAGGCAGCCATGAAAACACACGTTTGCTCAGGTATGTGCACCTGCACGCACACAAATACACACACACACACGCACACACACTTTTCTACGGCGCTCTATAGCAGACACACAGAGACCAATAGCTGTTAGACAGATGAGAAGTTACATCTAATCTTGGTATCTATTATTTTTCATAAATCTAGCTCTGGCATGCTCCTGTAGTTCTGTAAACATGTGCTGATAAACTGGGTAGCTCCACAGTCAAAAGAATAAAAGGGGGGGAAACAACGAACCCACCCACACACACACACACACACACATCCACCCACACACACACTGTGCTCACATGAATGTTCTGTTAGCGCATTAAAAGAAAAAAAAAAAAAGGTTCACATACCCTAACTCCATAAATGCACTGAATACATGTGCTAACATCAGTACAATGGAAGAGAAAAAAAAGCTAATAAAACATAACAGATAATTGTCTTTCAGCAAATAAAACATTTGAAACTCTACGTTGAGTGATATTTCTGAAACACTAATGCAGATGAAGAGTGACTCATGCATTTATCCCATTCATTTATGCCCCTACAATATTGAAGTCTAAATTCACCCACCAGACCCACCAGGGAAGGGTGCCATCCTTCCTCGCAGGCCACACGTTGGCTCGCACACAGCCCTGCACTACTTGGTGGAACTCCTTCAGCGACTCATTTGTTTGTACCCCGTCTAGCATGATATCTCCAAACAGCCTCATCACAATCAAACTCAAAGTGAATACAGGCGTGCTGATTGGAGGGGGTCACCGGCGCCGACTATCATGATGATCGACTGCTCTACTGGGGTTGAAGCTGAAGATAAAGTAAATGGGAAGACGACGTAGCTTAACGCGGCAGGTGTGAGGTAGGTAAAGCTGGGAAAGAAAACACCCCCCCCCCCCCCCCCCCCCCCAAAAAAAAAAGCGTGCATGGTGGGAGTCGCTGACTGACTCCAGCGCCAGTGGAGCACAGAACAAAAGTTGAAAGGTAGAGGGGGAACACTTGTATGGACTGTTTTTGTGTAGTCTGAATGCTTTTCAGAGATCAGCCAGTGTCTGACACATGGCAGCATGTGTGAAATGGCTGTCTACGGTTTGGCACAAAAATGGCGCCTGGTATGGGTGAGAGGAGCACAGCTTATCCTGGACATTTAGCCTGGTCTGCTCTTGGTAAGACAATACATATTCTTAGAAAAACAAAAAGGACTGAACAGCGGCAAAGTCACACCACAGAAAACAGGATAAAACAAACTAATGAATTAATCAAAAAAGGGAGAAAAGTGATCATTCATGCATCTTCCTCAGACAGGATCTTGAACTTTTTTTTTTTCCTTCTTTTTTTTCCCCATTATTTTATTGAGGTTGTAATTTTGTTAATCAAGTCCGTTCCGTTCTCATTTAGCCACTCTTGCCGGTGCTCGTTTCAAAGGTTCGCACTCGTACTCCAGTCTTTGTCAATGGTGTTTCGTTGTTGCTGCCACTGCTGATCTGTCTGATTATATTCTCTGGATTTTGTCAGCCACCACCACGGGGTTCTCTTTACGGATCTTGGCAGCAGCCTCAGCCTTGTAATCATAGGGACAGTTGTGCTTGTCGGAGTACCGATGGATGCCACAGAACAGATTGCCACAGCGACAGTCGAACCCTGTAAGCACAAAGATCAAGGGTTAAAAGCTAGAACAGGAGGGTATAAGTGCACTGACAGAAATGTGTGCTGAATTGTGACCTCACCTGTAAGTCCCACTCTTTTGCGGCACATGAAGCACCTGTTCTTTTTAGGTTTGGGGGTGTCACTCTTACTTTCTTCACTGCTGGAAGAAGCTACAGGAGTAGGGCTAGAAGCAGCAGGCTGGCTTACAACTACACAGCAAGACAGACAATAGGAGGAAAAAAAATACTTTTAGTCACGCAAGCTTTAATTTGTCATTATCCCTTTAATTCATAAAGCACAAGGCTGTTTGTCACACTTCTACAGCACAATGAAACTCAGTGGCCTTGAAAATGTTGCATTGTTGTCCAAAAATAATAGTAATTAGTATTTTCCTTATCTCTAAATTGCCCCTCTTGTTTTTGGCAGCAAAGAGTACACTATTCTGAGCAAGCCTCTGGTAGGCAAGATTAAATCTGAGAGTGTCCTCTGGTGTGGAGGTATTTTTAAACAGGTTTATTTTTAGACACCCTCTCTTCCTTGAAGACTGTAAGTAAAACCAACAGTGGAGTTTTAAGGTATGCAGCGAAGCATCAAAAGCAAACTGAGGATAGAGAAGGAGCTATAAAACAGCATTTGCCTTGAGATGCCTGTATTTAGGCTGTTGGTTGAATATGTGTAAAATGCCTGTAAAGTTGCCTGTAACTACAAGGAATGTATGCATATATTACCAGGCTCTAGGGGTTCAGGTTTGTCCTCTCTCGAGATGCTCATCTCTGTCATTTGTTGAGTCACAGGAAGAGATCCTTGAACAGTTCTGCAGGTTTAAACGGGGAGGGAGGCAGATCAGTCAGCAGCTCACTCATATGGTTTCAAGAAAAGTCACAGACAAACCTCAGACAGTTGATGACAGCAGATACTGACCTAGACATGTCTGGTGAAGGGGCAGGGGAGGCATCAACCTTTGCTAGACTGGCTTCTAGTCTCTGGATGGCTGAAGCTTCTGAGGTAGGACTAGCAGTTGAGCCTGTATGATCACAATGGCAATCAATTAAAAAGTCAAATAAACACAATCAAAGTGATGTAGTGTGCATACCAAGAAATAAACTGAATAGTTGAAACTGTCTTCAGTAGTTTCCGGACTCTTTCTTTTCTAAAAGTGTATTCAAGCCAATCTCACTTCTCTTTTGTAATGTATTCTTCCTGTTTGAAAGTTCTAACAGGTTTTGCATCATGACAGAAACTTTAATGTTTGATCAGAGAAGTGCTTAAAGGAACACTCTATAACCCTGACCCTGTCTTTCATTATCCACAGTAAAAAAAAAAAGTAGAGGCTGGGAAATAGAGAGAAATAGAGCCTATAACTATAAATATACTGGTTTATCATTAATTTATTTGTTTACATCAGAACTGACGTAATTGGTCTGTTGCAATAACTCTTCCGTGAAAAGGAAGGAACGGACAAATCAAATGTGTGCGTGTCGTCGTACCCATTGGGCCGAGGGGGCTCATGCGGTCGCTGCTCTGCTGGCGTGTCAGGTGTTCCTTGTAGCATACAGAGCACATACCATTGGTTCTTGGGTTGCCATAGAAACCACAGCCTGTGGCACAAAGCATGGGCACTGGGCTCTGGTTCGTCTCTTGAGCCATTGCTAAAAGAATGAGGGAGACAGAGTGAGAATGCTTATTAGACCGACAGGCGCAGACAGAAAGCAGTTTTCTGCACCAACACATTGATGTGACACATGCATTAAAAAAACAAACAAACAAAATAAAACAAAAAAAAAAAGCTGAAATGTTTTCCTGGATGTATTTTTCCCTGTCAGTCTGGTTCCAGAGAAACTGGGTGCAGTACCAGCAGGGCTGACTGATAACACAAGTGTCATTTTATGTAAATTCAGCACATGCCTCGCTGTTTCGACTTGCCCTTTAGCCTGAATACAGTAATGAATGGGTCTCCGCAGGAAGTCAACAGAACAAACAACACTCACTGTGTTCTGTTCAACACCTTTGGCAGAAGCTCATATCTGCTCAGTCCCACAGCTTTGTTTATTGCCGTGTCACCTCTTCCCTCCTACCACCTCTTATGGTGGTTCTGAGAACAACTGATATAGCTATTCCCAACATTTATACCACCATGCCTTTTTGTGGGCTTTCATATCAGCTGTTCTTCTTCCTCATACCAAATTCAGGCTCTTACTTCCCCCATCTAATTAAAAACAAACCTCTGACTCACTCACAGTATCTTGGTCACAAAAGAACATACACATCAGGTTAAATAATAATCTGTTCTTACTAAACAGCACAAGGCTACAAGTGATAAACAAAGTAGGTCAGCAGTTTCACAGAGTGTTCCCCTCCCTACCCATGACTCTTGCCTTACAAGGCATTTCAAAACCTCCCTAGTCATTTCTCATCACACATACGCCCAGAAAACAAGCGTGCATGTGCGTAACTTGGCAAAACAAGTAGTCCTATGACGATGCTGCCTGTCTTTGTGCAACAGAGCAGGAAGCTGTGTAATGGGAGACGCTGACTTTGAGGCAATTAATCAAAAACAGCTACATGAATGGACAGACTCACAGGAAGGCCTAGATTAGACAGGTAAGAAGAACTGTGCCTGCCAGCCCTGTCCAGGCCATTTTACAATCCAGCTGATCCCGTCCTCCCCCACTTATTTATTTAAAGGTTCATCTACTTATTTTTATCAAAAAAAAAAAAAAAAAATCAACACACCATCAACTACTGACATACGCGGCAACAGTCTCATATTTCCTTTGTAAACAACCTTTGCCCTGTTCTGCTGCAACACAGCAGCTGCTTGCTTGCGTTGGTGTGAAGCTCGTCTATATTCTGGTCACGGACACAAACAGGGCAGGCGAGCTCAATGTTCCAGGAGAGGCTGGCAGTCGGTTCAGAACGTCCTGTCAGTTCATCCGAGGTGTCCTAAATAACAACCGCCATTAATTCTTGAGCTATCACCCTCCCAACCCCATCACTCCACCCCCCCTGAAGAAATTTCTCTACACCTGGATGTTATCACCAGTGTGTCAACACAGGGTCTCCTTGGAAAAACCCACAAAGACCTTTCCCATTTGTGTCACGTGTCCAACTGCTGACTGCTGAAAAATGCCAGACAGGAGTGAGCTAAAAGCTGGCAACTAATGTGCAGCTCAAAAGGATTTTTTCCCCCTTTATTCGGATCGTTAGTATTTTTCTCTTAAAGCTGTTAGACTGCTAGATGTGGATTGGAGGATTTGAGCTCTACGTCAAGCAAAAAACCGTTCCATAAAAACAAAGATACTGATTTAAATTGTGACTAAATCACATCTGACAACACAAGATATGTGTGCCCATAGTAGTTAACACATTAACTTTATAATACAAAGGAACAATGGGTCCAGCTGTTAGATAAACAGCAGGCATGGTAACCTAATATTTACCAAGGCCTCATAAGGACAGCGATAAGGTAAAGCAGACATGGTCACGCTGCATATTTGATAAGATTTAAATGTTTCATAAATAAAGGGGGATCCTCCAGAGAAACATAAAGCATATGCTGCTCATACTGAGGGTTATTACCGGTTCACCTCAATTAATACATTGCTATGACACTATTTAAGAGCAAAACATACTTGCAAATTATTCCAGACAGTGCTGGAAAACATTACTTTTCACACTGCAAATTTTAAAAATTGTAAAATACACCAGACAAGGGAATTCAGGGGGCTTTCCAGCACAGAGCAGATCATCAGTCACGACCAATGAACCCAACTTCCTTTCACAAAGGATCCAAACCCTCACTGCAATTACATGTGAGAACTGGTCTGACTAGAAACTATGCCAGTTGTTATCTATCTGTTCAGCGAAAGCTACAATAAAAACAGGAAAAGCAAAAACAAAAACGTATGGGTGATAAGCTAGAGCAAACAAAACGGGAAACTGTGCTTATTTATCACCCGCAAGCTCAGCTCATATTTCAGGCCCTGTTGGGCTTGAAAGTCCTGAGTCACACTGAAGGGCAGAGGAGAGGAAAGAAAAAAAAAGAATTGGTCTGTTACACGCTGTAAAATATGCTCTCTTTTTTTTTAAAGGACACGATGTTAAAAATAAATCATCCGAAGCTGATAGGAAGGCAACAACACTGATGGTTTTTTCTGGAAACCCACAGTCTAGACAGTGTGGTATCGGCTCCCTTTGTTTCTTCTTTCTTCCTTTGTCTGCAATCTCCCTGCTTCCTGTTTAGACATCGTTTCGTAGCTCGCCTTTATCGCTGTATTTGCACTAAAACACAGTTTTCTGCGCGATTTAAGCGAGGATACGTGAACAACCACGATTATATAACCGTACTTAAGCACTTAGAAAAAGACTCGGTGGTGCCACATAGCTCTCCACATCGAGCAAACCTCGTCTTATCCAAAGCTGCTGAAACTACTGCCAACATCGGCTAAAGCCGAACGAGGACTTGGTTTAGTATTTTAGTAAAAGCTCTGTAGTAATTTCAAAGCAAAGTCCCTCGCTATACTTGCCTATTCGGCTTATGAATTTTCTATTTCTAGTCAGGAATTAGTTGGCTTTGGTGCCCCCATCCCCCAGCTCTCGGGACAAACAGAAAAATAGGCACAGCAAGCAGCACTAGCTAGCTTTTTCCTCCTCTGAAACAGACCAAGTCACGTTCGAGGGCTTGTGATACTTCTACTCAGGAGGAGGAGATGATGGCGATGGCAACTTTAACAAGGTAAAAGTAGGTGGGAAAAAAAGCTTGTTTACCACACTCCAGCCATCACGCACACACTGCCTGACCTTTCAATCCACCGTTAAAGGTCGCCATCACCGAACCGTCACCTCTGCAAACACCCATCCTTTCGTCGTTTACCTCGTTTAAGCTTGAGCTCACTTCAAAATTAATCCATATTAATAAATAAAAATAATCCAAGACCATCACCTGCTAAAAATCGATGAAGTTTCTCGCGAGACGACGACGGGGGGAAAAAGTGGCCGTTAGTATGGGGCAACTGGAAAATGTCGATGGTTTCAGGTCCCGGTGAGGTCCTTTTCTCTTTTCTAACTTCGGTTATGCGTCGTCGTCGTCCTCAATGCCAGACAGGTTTAGACGGGTTTAAGTCTCCCTTCCTCGGCCTCCTACCTTCCTTCCTCTCTCTCTTCCTCTCCCGTTCCTTCTGTGTGGATGTTTGTTTCCCTCTTTAGTAAGAGGAGTGGCGGATGATGTCACGGGTAAAACAACGTGCCGCCATTGGCTGCCCGGGGAGCCCTCGAGCTCTGTATGCACGGCTCTGCAAGAACTGGAGGGCGGTGAAAGTCGGTCTGCGCTTGCGCCACTTCATGACTGCGTTATTACACATGTATTCGTCATCCTCCTACAAGGACAACCATATTGAGTAATCCACCTAAATGATAGGATGAATGAATAATGGTGCTGACAATGAGTGAATTAAAACAAAAAGAATGTAGGTCTGCCATTTGATTAGCGGGGAATGCCTCTTTGTAGACGATCCTACACACCTATCTGTTAGAGATGGCACTATTATTGAAACCTCGCCCCCTTCTACTACTCATAGGGCCTCTGATTATTTCTGTCAGAGGAACAACACAAGTACAGACTGTAAACATGTTTTCCAGGGGAAGAGCCAATCGCGAGGGATGGTTGATTTCACAACGTTTGGCTTACAATTGCTAATGTCCCAGGTACAGATATTCATAGTGAACTTGAAGTAGTAGTATCAATACTGTTAGTATATTCACAACCCCCCATGAGGGCCTAGTGAACCCCTAGCCCCTGATCTTCACCCTAATCCCAAATCAGAACCGTAACCATCAAACAGCTTTATTAAAATATGGACTAAGGTAGAACACATTGTAAAACCGGTCCTCACAAAGATAGCTACAAAAGAGAGTGCAAGCATGTCTCAAGCAGATTATAAGACCAATGTTAATTTCAGTAGAGAAACTGGATTGTAGCCATTGAAAGCACTTAGGGTGAGCCCTTAGTGGTGTTTCTGGGAATGTATGAAAGTTTTAGACACAAAACATTATTTTATTCTATATAAATACATAGCATTTTATACCAGAATTAGTCAAATGGTGGCATTGTTGGGAAGGTAATAGGTTATAGTATCAAGGTAAGTGTGTAAAATACCAGTTAAATGAATATACTACAAATAGGAAACATTTTTGCAGACTTTTTGGTGGCTTGTCAAGTGTTTCATTGGGTGGGAGGTCTTGAATTGGCAGTCTCGCACTCAGTGTTTCTAAAAAAAATCTTTCCTGGTGGTGAAAATATTTATAGTGAAGCCAAATTCATGATGCAAATCTTGTGGGGTCTCTTTATTTTACTTTAACCCTTTGTTTTTACATTAATAGCCACCAGAGCATACAAGCCACAGGATTTGTTTTTGTGATACAAAAACACCAAAACCAAAAAAAACCCCCCAAAAAAACAACAACCCTATGTTCTCCATTCGCTTGCAATGCGTCACACGGGCTGGGTACTTTGCTCTAAGGTCTAACAAGTCTCTACATATCCCCCACCCCCCACCCCACCTTGTCAGCATAACATCACACACATCCCCAGGCACTACGGTTCACTTTGCGCTGAAAAACCAAAACGCCGGTGAAGCTGTGTGGTCTGGTGCAAGCTTGTGTTTGGGGGCACATGCTGTCATCTCTCGGTGAGTCGATTCATGGAAACCTAGAAGGCTGCAACAGTCTGTTTGAGCCAGTTCAAACCAGAGTTATATGGAAAGTGAAAAACGGTGATAGCTAAGTGAAAGTAAAAGTGGATCCTTCTGCTGATATTCACCTGACTTTTTCAAGGGGAAGTATCTCGTTCTCCTTCTTACACACACACACACACACACACACACACACACACACACACACACACACACACACACACACACACACACACACACACACACACACACACACACACACAGACAGACAGGGGCATTGCTGCTGAAATTGGTTTCATCACATAGAAATGAACAGAGGACAGCTTGTGGTCTGACCTACTTGTCTGTTATTAGCTTCTTGTGTTCTATTCATTTAGGCATGTTTACCTATTTCCATATTTAATATTCCATATTATTATGATGCATTTATGGGCAAAACATTTTACAAGAAGAAAGAAAAAAACCCCTCAAAAGATTGAAATTCTTTGTTTATCAGATTTGGTTATTGGGAAAATTAAGAAGGCAACTGATCTCCAATCAGCAGCATTACCAAAGGAATATACTGTATGCATGACAACAAACCATTGGGAAGAGAGTTTACATTATCTTAAAACAGCATATTTGGACTAATAAGTGTTATTTTTGTACAAGTCAATATGACTTGATATCACTCTTTTCCTTTCTTTCGAGATTTTCAAAAAGAGAAGCTCTGATGCCAGTAAATTCATTTATACAGCTTACAATGCACAGACAGTGTATCAGAAAAGAGCCTTTAAAAGCCAGTCTTCCTTCTCTATTTAAAGACTCACTGAAAAAGCTACCAGTTATAGTTTAGATCACAGTTCACATATTACCACACAGACACAAAGCAGCACTTCTGGCAACTCAACAGACTGCATTTTTATGCTAATGGTCTTCTGTGTATATATACATGCGAGTAGCACTCTCCCTCTGTTGACATTAGCCCAAAAGCTTTTCATATGTGAGTGAAGAAGGGAGGGATGGAAGACTGGGTTTACACTAAGGCCTTTGTGTGTGTGTGTGTGTGTGTGTGTGTGTATGTTGTGTTAATGCAGCCCTGCAGGGAGCAGAAAAGAAGGAGCATGTGTTGAAATGTATATCTATTCAGTGTATAAAGGTTCACGGGTTTCAGTGAGAGGAGGGGGCAGCTGAGGAGAGAGTGGGAGGTGTTGAGTATCTTTACCCATCCCCCTTGCTGTTGTAGCTCAGCTTCTATATGTGTGTTTGTTGTAGGTGTATGTCACTTTCTCGTACATTACTCTGACATACACCTGAGGGGATGAGAGTAACAATGCTGCCATGGCAACAGATACCTAAAGTTTTTGGGTGTCTTTTGTTATGTGTTTTATTCTGTGTGTGTGTGTGCGTGTGTGTGTGTGTGTGTGCGTGTGTGGATTACTTATGTGAATCTGGAGCAGCCCGTCTGCAGTTACTAGGCAGATATTGGTCGACCCGACACACACACACACACACACACACACACAGCTTGCCTGTGTCTGGCGTCGGTGTGGTGAGACACTGTTGATAAAGGGGCTAGTGGTGGAAATGGCAGCTTATCCATTTACATAAGCTGTGTGTGGGGCTTGATAAGCTTTGACTACAACCATTGGTTCAAAACTTGATCCCCCACCCTGCTCTGTCTACATTCTGCTTCATGCACAGCCCCCATAAAGGGGGGACAGCACTGTATATGTTGGTGTTTGTGTGGCCTACAGTAAAAAAAGAGAAGCACTTTTCATTAACAGCATGTGCACGTGTGTGTGTGTGTATGTGTGTGTGTGTGTGTGTGTGTGTGATATGGGGCAATCGGGGACAGATTTACTGTAAATTCTTGTTGCTGTAAATGTTCAGGCACCAGGCGAAAGAGTTTGGATGTAGAAAAGACTTCCAAGAAGCAATAAGAGAGATTTGCAGACAGAAAATTAAAGAGACATGAACGGACAACAAAACAGGCTCAAATCAATGACCGTTCAGGGCTGCTGTACACCTCCTCAGAACCTCTCATGAATGTGCTTCTTGTTATTTGAGCAGAGGGAGGAGTTCCCCAAAAGTTTCCCACCACAGTCTCTATCTAAAATCCCTCCTTCTTCTCTGCTGTTCGCACACAGGCCTCACTGTACATAGGTATCTGGATAATTGTTGGATTGACATGTAGAGTGTGCACATTCTTGTGCACACATGGTTCATGTAAAAGGCCAACAGAGAGGTGTTGCATATATATTTGAAAAAAATCTGTAGCCATTTACAGTCCGCTCTGTGTGAGTTTATCCTTCACAGCTGATATACGACACTCTATGTATGACCACATGCCTGCGTGTGTGTGTGTGTGTGTGTGTGTGTGCGCAGCAGATGTCCTGTGCTCTGTTCTCTGCTCCAGACTGGCTGGTCTTTGTTGCTGCTCCCTCGTGCAGACGGGCCTAGCCACGTGCTCCTCTGACTGCAAGGGCAAGCCACGCCTCCACCGCTGTAATCTGTCAATTGCAGCAGCCAAGTCCCACCCATAAAAACACCCACAGTCTGCCAGGGTCTGCTTCCCTGTTTGATGACGCTGCTTTACTCACGCATACTTATCATGTTCCCATTTAGTCTCTCACTCACACCTACACACATCTGTTGCTGGGCCATGAACATGATGTACAAATTTGAGCAACCCACTTCTTCTATCTTTCTCCTATCTATGTAAACTATCAATTTTTCTCTTTTCCTACTTGCTTTTGTCATATTACAATGTGGAAGGCTTTTTCTAAAGCATTTATTTACATGTTGGGGCAATAGTCAAATCTCCTCTTCAGAAAGACCTAGAAACAGGGAGAAGGAATTTAGTGAGAGAGAAAAACAAGGCAGGAAAACATCTAGATGGGCAAGTAGTAAAGACCTGCTATTAATCCTGCCCAAAATTCCAACAGCAGTATATATAAAGAAGGCTGTTTTTCTGGAGTCTGTACAACTGAAAAATTAGTCTTTGCTCAAATGCAGCCAATCATCCCAGATAGTCTCTGGTGTAAACAACCGATTGAAGCTGCACATCACACAGAGTGCATTAGCAATATTTAATGCCACGTCTCTGTTTGCATTGAGTGCCTCATTTTCAGTCCCTCTGGCAAAAATGTGTTTCAAGTCTGAGTCACACCTGGATTAACCTGCACTGTCCTCTCAGAGCTCTTCTTTCTCTTTGACAAAAACAGCCAAGTTTTACCCTCAGGGCCCAAACTCCCTGCTGCTTTACATTTAGCATCAACAGCTGTGCAGCTGAGGCGATTAATGCTATACAAAGTTCATCGCTAGCTTGTTATTATCACAGAAATGCAGGCAGGCTCTCTACAGAATGTGTTTATGGATTTTTTTTTTTTTTTTTTTTTTTTTTAAAGCCTGTCATGTCTGGTAGATCTTGCAAGCAGAACTGTGATCTGAATGCGTTGTTGTGCCAAACATATTTGCTATTTCAAGATGAGCTCTATAGGTTCTCAATAGGCTCTTCTTGTTGTTGTTTTAACCCTTTATTTTATTTATCTGAGTTATTTTTCCACATACTATGTAACAGCCAGAGCTGACAGGCTGAAGAAGAGGAAAATAGAGATTTTTTTTTTTTTTACCTGTTGCAGCTGAAAAACAACTGTTTTCGGTGACATTTTCTTAATGTTGCTGATTGTTCCTCATGATAACTCCCACTTCTTCTTCTTCTTCTTCAAAAAAAGATCTTCCTTTTTGTGAACTCCTTGTATTTATTTTTGGTAAGATACAGTACAGTGCCTGTAGACCTCACTAGACATGCTTCCTCTAAGTCTATGATGCTTTTCTGGCCTCTCTGGCCTGTATTAGGGGGCAGGGAGCTTGGCTACAGACATATTCTGTTACAGAGCTGCTATTTGACTCATACAGTACATGCAGGCACTTTTAGAGGGCCCAGTAGTCTTTTATCAAATGATGAATCACTGCCTAAGCCCTGCACACTGATAGCTACAAGTGCTGTTTCAAAATGTTTTCAAAAATGCACAGATAAACTGTGCTTTGCACGCACATCGACACACTCCTTTCATTTCATGTTCAGATACCAATACATGCATTTTGCTGCAAAATTACTATTATCTGTATTTTTCCAATGAACATGTCTTTTTTTGGATTTTGTATATTATTTATAATATAATCTTTTATACGATAATGTTTCCTGTAAATAATCAAGGAGAGATTTTTTTCTCTGAAAATGTCATCTACAGTATTTCTAGGTTACCACCACAAAGTCCCTGATGCTGTTAAAAAAAAAAGAAAAGAAAAAGAAAGGTGGGCTTATTTGTACAGGCCTCTGAAGAGTTAAAGCTGTTGTTCACACATGGTAGGAAATGCATGGATGCGCAGTGGTAAGCAAAGTCATCTCATAGCAAAAAAGGTGTGGGTTACCTGGGGAAGTTGCAGAGGTGCTGAGGAGGAAGAGTGTTCCGCCAAATAAAGGGGACACATTTTTCTGTTTTTCAAGTCTTTCTTTTCATCAACCTGAAAACAGTCTTAGATGGACAAGTTTTTGACAGTTTCCATCCTGGTCTCTACTGCTTGCATTCAGGTCCTCTCAATGTCTTTTAAATCTTTTACATTTTGATTCACGATCATTCTTGGACTGGACTACATAGATATGAATGTGCTGCTTTTGACTCTGTGGATTTCAGCAGTTCAGAAGACAAAAGAAAACAACTAAAGTGGATGATCACAGAAGTCTTTCTTTAAGAAAAGCACTTTATAACATCCAAGCAAGTCGAGAACACTCTCCATGAGGTAGACGTATCATTGTGAAAGTATACAATGGAGAGACGCTTTCATGAATGGAAATAGAAAGTTGTGTGACAATAAGGTGCAAACCAAATGTTATCCTCAAGAACAGGAAGGCCAGATTAGACTTTGCCAGAAACTATCTAAAAGAGCCTGTACAGGTCTGGAAATAAATCACTGGATGGATGAAACCAAGATTAACCAGAAAGATGGGAAGAAAAAAGTATGGAGAAGGAGAAAAACGCTTACCACATCATCTATCAAATATGGTGGAGGGAGTGCTATGGCATGTTCATGTATGGCTGCCAGTGGAACTGGGTCACTTATGTTTATTGATGATGTGGCTGCTGATAGAAATAGCAGGATATGTTCTGAAGCACACAGGGCTTTACTGTCTGCTCAGATTCAGCCAGATGCTGCAAAACTGATCAGACAGTACTTCAAGGTGCAAATGGGCAATGAGCCAAATCAAACTGCAAAGCAACCCACTGCAAAGAAATATTCTTCAATGGCCATGTCAGTCACCTGATCGCAATCCAATAGAGTATGCTTGTCAGTTACTGAAGATAAAACTGCAAAGACCCACGAACAAGCAGCAGCTCATAGTAGCTGCAGTAAATGTCCGGCAGAGCAGATCAAGTGCGGAAATACAGCATTTGGTGAAGTACATGGCTTCTAGATTTCAGGCAGTCATTGACTGCAAGGGGTTTTCATCCAAGTATATAAAAAAAATTATCATATTTAACTGTGTTAATTATTCCAATTACTTTTAAGCTTCTGAAAAGGGGACAGTATTCATAAAAAATGTCTGTAATTCTTAAACAGTTGATTTTTTTAGGCCTCTCATCTTGACTTTTTTATTTTAAATCCACTGTGATGGTGAACAGAGGCAAAAGTACAAAAATGGGGCTATTATCCAAGTACTTAGAGCCTAATATACCTACTGTATATTATATATAATACTGTATATTGCTTGAGAGACTCAGGCAGTGGGTGAGTATCTGTAGAACGGCTTTCATGTCTGGCAGACAGGACTTTCTTGCTTGTGTTCATAGTCACTCCTCAGCAAATGAATCTCTGTCCTGTGCCTGAGGCTGTATGCATTCGACTTCCTTCCTTTTGTGCAAATAATGAATAATCTTAAAGGTATCACCTACTATTGTTGTGCAGAAGATCTTCAATCCTTCACCTTAGTCATGCCTCAAAATTTTAAAACTATTTATGTTAACTATATAAAACTATATAAAAAGAACATCTAAATACTGACAAAATAAGAGCTACAGTGTTCTAAAGGTGATAGAAACTCTTTGAGCTTTGACAAACATGTAAATTGTTTATTCACTCCTGTTTCTGCCAGCAGAGGAGTATTGCTAAATTCACACTCTGTACCCACCATGAACTAAATACGACTACATATGTGTTCATTTACTCCGGCCTTGATAATTGCAATACTGCTGTCACCTGATTTGGCAATGAATTGTCCAAATTCTAATGCTAAGCTTTTGACCACATCCTCCAGGAGGTCTCATGGAACACCAGTTTAGACAGGCTCCCCATTAAATTCACTATCCAGTTCAAGATGCTTTTCATTTGTTTGGGCCTTGTATGGATAAAGACCTCTGGTTACAAAGCAGCTGAACACAAATTTTGCCAGCTGTTTTGATGCCACTCTCTGCTCAAGTGGCCTTGACAACTTTCCTCACCTTGCCACTTCAGTGACTCCCTTAAAGCTGCATCTAAGTTTAGCATTAGAAACCTGATACCCTTCCTATTTTTATTTCCTTCACTAACACTCGAATTGATGCATATACACACAAACACAAACATGCACTGTGACACTCTGGGGCTTTCTGCACACGGTCATTCATCGACACACATGCAGAAAACTAGTCACGTAAAAATAAAACATAGCTTTACGAAGGCTGAGATCTGTCGCTCTCTCTCTTCCTGCTCTTGCTTTGGAATCAGTGTAGACCAACACCACCCTCTACAGGTTCATTAACCTTGAACTCATTTCTCTGCATCACCGAAGTGTTGCATTTTTATGTATTATAAATTCACCCCATTGTTTTAGTCATGTGAGTACAATATGTTTCATTTATATGTATCTTTAAAATGAAAAATTCATTATACATCAGACGTAATGGCCACATGGTTTGTTTTGCATAAGCCAGTTTATCAAATGCAAATCTTTTCACCTTCTCCCCAAATCCAGAGGGGAAACTAAGGTCTAAAAAGCAAGCAAGCAAACAAACAAACAAAATATACTGATAGCTAAAATGTAATTTAAAAAAACATTCATACTTTTGTGTAGCCAGAGAGGAGGCTCCAAACAGACTCAGTGGCTCTGAATTAGTCCAGAAACCAGACATACTGGAGTCAGACAAAAATCTGCAAACCTCTTTTATGCTCTTCAATAGCAAAACACAATTAAATTGGAAAGATCAGCTGTGACCTTTCCATTAGTTTAATATTAGTTTTTTTTTTTTTTTTTTGAACAAGAAGCTTAAAGCTGCTTAAATCCTCACTTCTAAATAAGAGCCATTATTTTATCAATAAGAGCTCAGTTATGAGGCTGATTTTATCTGTTTCAAACTATTTGGCATATACTACACTTTTAATCACTTAACATGATTTTTTAAACTTCACTTTTTCACTTCTCAGTGAATCCTAAGAGGTCAATCATCTATAATTACACAGTGAAATCTGTCAAAGAGGACTGATCTCCACTCTGGCCTGCTGCTCTCATAACCCCCCTCTGCTTTTGTCTTTCCACCTGCATAGCGACAAGTACACACTCATAAACATCCACATGCAGCCACATAAAGGAAGTCATAACTGTTTTGAATAATTGATTGATAGTGAAATTGTGTGGCTCTAGGGTTTCCAGGCTATCAATGTCCCTGTTTCGGGTCAGTGGGTGGCGAGGAAAAAGTAAACTTCTCATGCGAATTACCCATCATGTACCAGCCCCCTACAAACACACACACACACACACACACACACACACACACACACACACACACACACACACACACACACACACACACACACACACACACACACAGTTGCATTCTCATTTGAGGTGCAGAAGATGCAGAAGGAGAGAGACCAGTGAGACCACTGAAACATTGCAGCTTCACTCTTTTTTCAGCTCGCATGACGTCTGGATGTTCGAGCGACTGTTCCAGGACCAGTAGAGTAAGATGCCTCGGGACAGTCTGATCATCTCTGAGAATGACAGTAAGAACATGACCATGCTTTTACATATTTTTGTGACTTTTTGTGACAGCAGTGCATTACTTCTCTGTGGCTGGGGTGATACAGGTCAAATAGATTTATTTATTTTCCTGTAGGTAATGCAAATTTTTACTCACATGTCAATGTCTTTATTAGGGAAAAACACTGATACTGGTAAATACTGATTATTTAAATAGAACAAGAGCTTTTGGTCTCCGTGGTATTGTTGAGATAAGTGATTTGAACCCATTTTTGGACAAAATATCCATATTTATTGAGGTTTTTGTTCATCAATATAAAGTACAGTTACTTTATGTCTGCCTCTAATTAATAAAATAATTAAAATGCCAACTATTGCCCACCACAAAGATGTTTAATCACCCAGCTCTTGCCTCCTGTTCACTCTGCTGCATATTTGGGAGCTGGCCTCTTGCCCTTGGCTGTCTCCCCCATCCTTGTGGGCTTAGTCACCCCGTCTCCCTTCATTAAGCCATTGTTTGCCTCTTTTGTGCCCTTCTGCTGCACCCAGCCATAATGACCCATGTGCTGGCCACTCCGGTTACACTAAGGACACACATCAAAAGGCCGACTACATAAATATCTGTTCAGTCTGTCAGTGGTCCTCTTTGTTTTTCTCTTTATCCCCCTTTACTGCACAATAGTTCTAGGTGCACAATGAGGTAGGTTAAGCTCCACCAGTGAAAGGGCTCACTGTGGTATTGGAGATATAAAAAAATGGACTGGATTTATAAAGCAGTTATAAAGAGCTTTGCAGAGGATAAAGGTTGTAAATATGTAAAAAAAATCTGATGTTTTTTTCTTAAAAAATAATAAATGCAAAACCATGTAAAAACACAGCACAATAAAGTAAGAAAAAAGAGAAAATTTTTTCCATCATATATAAAAGGAGAAAAAAAATCATGTAGCTGCAAATGTGAATGATTTTAAAACAGCATTAAGTTAGCCAGACTGAAGTATTTTTGAGTTCAAAGATAAAGCTGAAGAAATGGCAGGAAACCCTGCCAGTCTTTTACTTAAGGATCTTTGGTGGATCATGTATGCAATATAATGACATTTCACAGTGCAGATCTGTTATGAAGTATGTATAACAGATTTGCAGTGTGAAATTTCATTATTTTGCATACATGATCAATAATGCACAATTTGTCAGCTTTATACTGGGTAATTTTAAAGTGTGCAGTGTTCTAATTATAATTATGACTCCTGTGGATTAAGTTTAAAAAGCTGTCTAAATGCTAAACTCATCTTTCTTGTGGCTCATCAAATTAAGAGCATCACTTTACAAAGCGCACTATCTGCTGCAAATATGACCCCACACAACTAAACTGCAGTCTTAGTTATGTTTTGCATTCACAAATACACTTATAATCAAGACACTTCTGCCATTCAGCAAACAGTGATATATACTCAGTGGACACTTTATTAGGTACACCCACCTAGTGCCCAGTTGAACCCCCTTTTGCCTTCAGAACTGCCTTAATTTTTCATGGCATAGATTCAACAAGGTTCCTCAGAGACTTTGGTCCATATTAACATGATAGCTTCACACAGTAGCTGCAGATTTGTCAGCTGCTTGCCCACAATGCAATTCTCCCTTTCCTCCACATCCCAAAGGTGCTCTAATGGATTGAGATCTGGTGACTGTGGAGGCCATTTGAGTACAGTGAACTTATTGTCATATTCAAGAAACCAGCTTGAGATGATTTGAGCTTTGTGACGTGGTGCTTTATCCCGCTGGAAGCAGCCAACTTCCACGCAGGCTGTGGCATTTAAACGATGCTCAGTTGGTACTAAGGGGCTCGAAGTGTGCCAGGAAAATATCCCTCACAACATTACACCACCACCACCAGCAGCCTGAATCATTGCTGCAAGGCAGGATAAATCCATGTTTTCATGCTGTTTATGCTAAATTCTGGCCCTACCGTCTGAAATGTCCCAGGAGAAATCAAGACTCATTAGAGCAGGCAATGTTTTTCCAATCTTCTACTGTTCTGATTGGTTTTGCTTTTGGTGAATCTGTGTGAAATGTAGCATTGGTTTCCTGCTCTTAGCTGACAGGAGCAGCACCTGGTCTTCTGCTGTTGTAGCCCATCTGCTTTAAGATTTTACACGCTGAGCATTCAGAGATGCTTTTCTGCGTACCTTGGTCGTAACAAGTGGTTTTTGAATTACTGTTGCCTTCTTATCAGCTTGAAGCAGTCTGGCCATTCTGTTCTGACCTCTGGCATCAGCAAGGCATTTTCATCCAGAGAACTGCTGCTCACTGCATATTTATTGAAAAAAATATTTTTATATATATTTTTTTAATTTTGTTGTCTCAACTCAAGCAAACAGAGAGGGAAAAGGAAGTTTAATGTGAAAAAATTAATAGTAAAATAGAATGAAGTTTAGTTTGCATGAGAACATCATTTTTAAGTGACTATATCACTACAGTTTATCCAATTTAAAAGTGAAGTTTAAGATAAGCTGATTATGAGGGAAATACAGTTATCATAAATAAGATGAAAAATAATGAGGTTTACTCAATTTTTCCACCTTTTAATTTAATTATTAAATTATCTCTCTCCCATAGTTGACACTGGACTGGATTTTGCAGGTAAGTGTACTTATACTTGACTAGGTGAATCCCTGAAAGGTCCGAGCCTTAAGCTCATTTTTAATGGTAAGGTAAGAATTACCTTAATTAACTTTCTGTGAACATCACAGATGCTATGTGAGTTTAAATACAGTTTTTCTTGATCATTTTGGTGCAGTTTTCACTGCAGAAAAGTCATTCTCACTACTCTTAATGCAGTTCTTAACTCAGTAATGCATTTCCCTATCCACATTAGCCTTTTTCATTGTTTTTATACACACTGCTATTGTTTCTACACATACTTCACCACTAACAACACTTCAGCACAAGATATTTATTACTGTGTTGATTCCCACTTGAATCTCACAACTTATCAAAATAGTTTATATACAACTCTAGACTGCTCACTTCCCTGAATACTGTCCAGCACTGCATTAATGTTTTCAATCAAATTTCTTCAAACTTTTTTCAAATATGTATGACAGCTGGGAAAGGCTCCCTGTGATCCTGAATTGGATAAGAGGAAGAAGATGATGGATGGATGGATGGATGGATGGATGGATGGATGGATGGATGGATGGATGGATGGATGGATGGATGGATGGATGGATGGATGGATGGATGGATGGATGGATGGACCCCTTTTTGCCTTCAGAGCTTTGTGGCACAGATTCAACAAGGTGCTGAAAATATTCCAGAGACTTTGCTAAATATTGACATGAGTGCGTCACACAGTTGCTGCAGGTTTGTCAGCTGCTCATCCAAATTTCCCTTTCAAACACATCCCAAGGATGCTCTACTGGACTGAGATCTGGTGACTGTGGAGGCCATTGGAGTATAGCGTTTTTCTAATTTTCTGTTGTCCGGTTTTGGTGAGCTGATGTGAGTTGTATCCTCAGTTTCCTGTTCTTAGTTGACAGGAATGGTCCCCAATGTGGTCTTCAGTAACTGGAGCCCATCTGCTTCAAGGTGTTGTGCTTTCAGAGATGCTCCTGTGCATACCTTGTTTCACTAACCTTTCTTCCTGATGTTCAGTTTGAACTTCAGGCTGCCTTGACCATGTTAACACACCTAAATGTTTTAAATTGCTGCCATGTGATTGGCTGATTAGATACTTTCATTAATGAGCAGATGAACAGATGTACTTAATACAGTGGTTGCTGGATGTATATATTATGGCTGTACTGGACTATACAGTAGTTGGTGCTATGTTCTGAGACTGTATATACATATATATATTTTTTGTCTGTATATAATTTCATGAGTATCATTTTGTGTGAGAACTGCATTAAGGGTGGCGAGAACGACGTTGGTGATTCGAGACCTGTGCCAAACTGGTTGAGAAAAACTGTAATATGTATATATGAACACTCAGTATAAAAATGAATAAAAATAACACCTAAATTTCCACTACAGGTGAAAAGGATGAGGACTTGTTTTTGCAAGAGGAACATAAGAGTAAAAGACACAGAATAAAAAGAAGAGATGATGACAGACAGAAAAGGAAGAGAGGAAATGAGAGGAGAAAAGCGGGAACAAGAGCAGGAGATGGGGAAGAAGTTTTATGGGGGGTAGCTGAGAAAAGAGAAAGAAGCAAGAGAAAAAGACAGAAGAATAAACAAGAAACCAGTAGAAGAGAGAAGAATGAGGAGGAAGAAGTCCAAGTGACAAGTGGCAAGGCAGCAAAGGCAAGAAAGAATATAAAAAATGAAAAAACACGCAGAATGGAAAAGAAGGAAGTTGAAGAAAATATTGAAAAGGGAAAAAAGAAATATGGAAGTGCCAAAATAGGGGAGGTTAAAGAGGATGGAGGTAAACAACTGGAAAAAGCGCAGGAAGTGAAAAAGAAAAAGCACAAGAAGGTTGAAACCAGGTAGTGTTTTATCTTACAATTTCACTATAATGTCATTCAGACAAAAAAAAAAAAGGTGCTTAAAAGTTCAATGCCTCAGTTCAGAGCTGGAGACGAGCGAAGAGGATGACGATGAAGAGGAGGACACTGAGAAGGATGAGGTGAGGCCAGAGTGTCTGTCCCCAGAGGAGCTGGAAAAGCTGAAGGAGGCGGTGGATGAGAGGAAGAAACTGATCCAAGGTCTAAGGGGAAAACCCTGGTCAATGAAAAAGAAACTTGTCACTTTGCGGTACTTTACACAAATAAGTCATTCAGAATTTTTCTGCTCTAATTCAATCAGTATTTTACTCTAATATCTGCTTTTTTATAGGGAGTCTCAGGAGTTTGTGGAAAAATATGAAGGGGCCTTGGGAAAAGGGAAAGGCAGGAAGCTCTATGCATACAAAGTCATGATGACCAAGGCAAGGACTCACTTACTCTATTTCTTTATACAATCATTAAATAACATAATGATTTATTAAAAAACTAATCGTGTCATTAGAAATGGATGAAATTCCAACGGGACTTTGAAAACTTCAAAACTGCATGCATCCCATGGGAGATGAAAATAAAGGAGATTGAAAGTAGGTGTGCTTTTATTTTATTTTTTTATATGTAGGATTCTCCTAAGATATAATTTCTCATTTTCAAAGTTACATCTTTTCTATGACTAGAAGGATAGCCTGCATCATGGTTCTATAGCAGACATGCAAATGCATTTTCTCAGATGTAGTGTTTTCTTCTGTTCCTGAGGTCATTTTGGCTCCTCAGTCGCCTCATACTTCATCTTCCTGAGGTGGATGTATGGCATCAACATGATCTTGTTTTGCCTGACCTTCGGCCTGGTTATGGTACCGGAGGTATGCTGCTTTTTTTTCATGAGCTGCATCTGAACTTTGGGTTGTACTTGTATTTGCTTTTCCCCCTCTAATTCTCCTCCTCCTCTTGCTAACAGGCATTAATGGGCCGACCATATGGCAGCATCCCAAGAAAGACGGTCCCCAGAGCTGAGGAGGCCAGCGCCATGGACTTTGCTGTTCTCTGGGACTTTGGGGTCAGTGTGAAATATTTTATTTTGCTTTGTTGCCTATTTCTAAGACCTCTGATATAATAATAATATTCTGAAATAGTCACCCCAAATAAAATTTGGTATCCACAGGGTTACGCACAGTACTCAGTCCTCTTCTATGGCTTCTACAACAACCAGCGCACCATTGGTTGGCTCAAGTTTCGTATGCCTCTGTCTTACTTCCTGGTTGGTGTGGGTACAGTGGCCTACAGCTATATGGTGGTCATTAGAACGTAAGTTTGCTAAGGCTATATACAAATAATGAATCTCTTCACTCCACAATGGTTTAGTGAATAATGCACTCATTTTGAAATTAAAGGATGGCTCGTAATGCAAATGAGTCAGGGGTCGGCGATGATAACAGCTTCAATTTCAGCTGGAAAATGTTCACAAGCTGGGACTACCTGATAGGAAATGCTGAAACAGCAGACAATAAATTTGCTTCCATCACCACCAGCTTCAAGGTTAATGCAGCTCACTGCCTGCTTTCCAATACAGTATTTGATGCAGTTCAGGTATGATACAGTGTAATACATGACACTATATCACCTTTTCTTCCACTACAGGAAGCAATCTTGGAGGAGCAAGAGAGCCACAAGGATGACAACATCCATCTGACTCGTTTCTTGCGGGTGCTGGCCAACTTCCTGGTCTTGTGCTGCCTAGCAGGAAGTGGATACCTCATCTACTTTGTAGTGCGCCGTTCTCAGAAGTTTGCCTTAGATGGACTGGAGAATCACACGTGGTGGGAAAGGAATGAGGTAGATATGAGAGAAAGAGAGAGAGAATTAATGAGACATAACATATACAAAGGGAAGTTTATGAATAATTTTGGCAGCAAGGAAGACTTGCTGAGGTTTAAATGTTTTGAAAACACACCATAATATTTAGAATTTGACCAGCAGTCCCTGTCAAAGGCCAAAATGGCAATAATGAAAAGCAGACTCAAGACCCAAAGAAGGCAGTTTTACAGTTTAACAGATTTATTGTTTTGAGGAAAACTTGCAGAGGAGTGGATGCCGGTGAGGAGAGTTCAGGGGGAATGATCAGGTTACCGGGAAGAGGAGAGTCCAGGTGAATCCATTTAGAGAGATTTCACAGACAAGTTCCAAAGGAAGTGAGTGCGGTTGCTTACTTGGAGACATGGGGGAGGATACTTAGAGAGGGGCCGCTGGTTTGCTCTGTGGCTGTAGCTGAGGTGATAGGAAGGTGGGCAGGCAGGTGAGTTTATGCTGTCAGAGTATTCCGGTGAAGGATTCCTGGAGGAATGGACCAGCTTGACTGTGACAGGTAAGTGAATCTGAAAAGTGAACGTTGGCCACTTGAGGAACGCTGGAAAGCAGGGAAACAAGGACCTGAAAGTTTGCAGAGACTGGGTGCTGGAGCTGCTCCTTAAATAGTAGTTGGTGATAAAGCAGCAACAGGTGAGCTGAATGAAGTGTGGGACCCCCAAGGCTCCACCCAGAGGAGGATCCATACCTGCTCAACCCCACCTAGATTTAGAGAGGGTTAGAACACCAAGCAAACAACAAAAGCAAACCAGTGCAGCGCCATGACAGAGCCCTGCACCAGTTTGCAGTCATAGCTGCAAAAGCACCCTTGTAATAAATATCTGTATTTAAGGCCTGTTACATTATTTTTTTCTGGCTTAAACATTGTTCATATTATTAGTTACATGTTTATCTTAGCAGGAAAAAGCACACATGCCATATGTTGCATCTAAAGCTGTTTGAGCTCCATCTATACACAATTATTTTCTTCTTTCGCAAGCTGTTAACAAATTCTCAACTTTCTTTGTGGATTACATTGTGAAAGAATTGTGTATTGACATTTAGAGTTATATGAAAAGGGAGTTTACACAGGACTGTGTGCAGTCCTGCAACAAGGCTTAGGTTTGCAAAGTAGCATCTGAACAAACCACAAGGCTTCTGGAACAATGTCCTTTCAACAGCTAAGACCAAAGCAGAGGTATTTGGCCATAACACACAGCACCACGTTTGGCAAAAATCAAACACAGCTTATCAGCACAAACACCTCACATCAACTGTCAAGCACAGTGGTGGAGGGGTGATGATTTGGGCTTGTTTTGCAGCAATGGGACCGGGGCAGAGTCAAATGTTCATCAAAGGCTATCTGTCTGACAGCTTAAGTTTGGCCCAAAGTGGTCATGCAACAGGATCCCAATCACTGCAACAAGTCTACAACAGAATGGTCGAAAAAGAAACTGATCAAGGTGTTGCAGTGGTTCAGTCAAAGTCCAGACCTCCACCCGATGAAACTGCTGTGGTATGACCTTAAGAGAGCTGTTCATAAACGAATGCCTGCAAACATCAATGAATGGAAATAAACTTGTAAAGAAGAGTGGGTTCAAACTCCTCCACAGCAATCTGAAAGACAGATATATTCAAACACAGGATGATTACTTCAGGCTATTGCTGCTAAGGGTTGTTCTACAAGTTACTAAGTCATGGGTTGTACTCAGCTTTCACAGAACTGCATACCATTCATGTGAATGTTAATATTCTGCCCAAACTTACAGTAGTCTCACCCACCAGCTATTCAGCTGCATCACTTTTCTTTTTTTTTTTCATGTTTAGATGGCAGCAAAAACTGATCACCCTTAGTTTACTGTGTGCCACACAGTTTGCATACACACGATGTAAGGCTACACACAAAACAAAAATCTACGCACTCCCATTGTGTCCTCAGAGTAATCACTTTAGTTTTTTAATGTATTTCTCAGGTGAACATGGTCATGTCATTATTGGGAATGTTCTGCCCCATGCTGTTTGACGTAATCAGCACCCTGGAGAACTACCACCCCCGTGTCGCCCTACAGTGGCAGCTCGGTCGGATCTTTGCCCTCTTCTTGGGAAATCTCTACACCTTTATCATTGCACTCATGGATGAGATCAACCTTAAAGTGAGAACTCATTGTGTATAGATTTATGAGATTGTAATTTTTACTGGATAATTAATCTGAAGTGTGTCTGTTTCAGAGGAAAGAGGAAAATACAGTGAAGTTTAATATAACCATGTGGGAGGCCAGTCTTTACAATGGCACAGTATCAGAAAACAGCACTGCCCCACCCATCACTATCCAACCTGCTGATGTGCCCAGAGGGCCCTGCTGGGAGACAATGGTAGGACAGGTCAGTGTGCATGTGTGTGTCAACTATTATGTAACTGTGTGAAGCAGTTGTTGTTATGGCATTAATAAGAATGGAGAAAAATAAATTACGTTATGAAATAATCATATGAATATTTAGAAGCTTAGAAAAAAAGACAAAAAAGAAATCAAATCAATACTGACAACAGGACGTATGATTTTCTAAAATATATATTGAGTCATTTTATTAAATTTTTTTCCAGCAGGAAAATCATCATCATCATCTACATTATTATTATTCAAAATACCGTATATTTGTCTTTTTGCTGTGTATTTTTTGGACATGCACGCATCATCTTTAATGTGTGGTTTTATCCAAAGTGCGAAGCACTTAATGTGTTTTTAAAAACTATACAAATAAAGTTCTCCTTCTGCTTCTTTCCAGTGACCTTTTTAATTCTTGAAATCACTTCAGTTGAAAGTTAAAGCAAACATTGTTGAGGCAGAGGCTGTGTCAAAATGACTTCCCATCATTAACACTATATTAACCAATGATTTCTGTTAGATTAGCTAAAGAAACGTATTGTGATCACATTGTTAAAAGCAATAAAAGAAAAAAAGAAAACAACACAAATTTGAGGTGATTTTAGATTAAAACAGCCACACACACACACACACACACACACACACACACACACACACACACACACACACACACACACACACACACACACACACACACACACACACACACACACACAAACAAACATATTATACACACTAAATGAAAATGAATGCTTCTTCATTTGTAGGAGTTTGTCCGCCTGATCATATCTGACACCATGACAACCTACATCACATTGCTGATTGGTGATTTCCTGAGAGCAGTTCTTGTTCGTTTTCTCAACTACTGCTGGTGCTGGGACCTAGAGGCAGGGTTTGTGAGTCATCCTTTCTGGCACTTATTTATTACTTTACATTTAAAATGTGAATTTAAATGTTTGTCCATGAAAACAAAAGAAAATTGTGCCAGCAGAGTTATTGTTGTACTTTGTCGTTTGTAAAAGCCATCCTACTCTGAGTTTGACGTCAGTGGGAACGTCCTGGGCTTGATCTTTAATCAAGGAATGATATGGTGAGAAAGCAGCAATCATTTCAACTAAATTAGAAGGTTTAGAAAGTTCTTTTATTATGGTGTTTTTGACCAGCATCACGGTCAAATGAAAACCAATTAGCAATGATGAAAACCTCTTAATGGCTCAGCATCTGCCCTGGTTTTTCTAATCTTTGCTTTCAGGATGGGTTCGTTCTATGCACCATGTCTGCCTGCCCTGAACGTCATCCGGCTCCATGTCTCCATGTACCTGCAGTGCTGGGCTGTTATGTGCTGTAATGTGCCACAAGAAAGGGTCTTCAAAGCTTCTGGCTCCAACAACTTCTACATGGCCATGTTGCTGGTCATCCTCTTTCTGTCCACTCTGCCTGCCATCTACACTATTGTCTCCATCCCACCTTCATTTGACTGTGGACCCTTCAGGTAATGATGCTAGTTCAAGGTATCTGGATTTTAAATGTAAACATCTTGGGTTTCCATCACCACTACCCTCTTTTTGATAGTGGCAAGAACCGTATGTTTGATGTGATCCATGAGACTCTGGAGTCTGACTTCCCTGCCTGGTTTAGTAAAGTGTTCAGCTACGCCTCTAACCCTGGGCTGGTGCTACCTTTCATACTGCTTATGGTGTGAGTCAACAGTAGACTATATGAAAGCATACATAAATATATTTCAACTATGCTGCCATTTTCTTTTCTCCAGTGGTAAAATGGTACTTCGATGGTAATCATGTGTTATTTTATCTTTCAGACTGGCCATTTATTACTTGCAATCGACATCCAAAAGCTACAGGGAAGCAAATGTCGAGCTGAAGAAAAAACTACAAATGGTGACTTAATTTTTGTTTTCCCTCAAATGTAGCACTTACTACTGTAGTGCAGTAGCTGTTTTGTGGTTTCTCTGACTGGAAATTGCACCTGAATGGCACTCAGAATCAAGTGAAAAGTTTGGAGAATAGAGAAAAAAATATCCCAGAAACTTTGATGTCTGTGAGTCATTTGTCCTCTAGGTTAGCTTTCACAGTTCATCTTAGTTACGCTTTGAAACAGTATGGGGGTTCACAAAAAGACCGCTGGAGGCCATGACTGCTGGCACACAGTTGTATTAGTATTATCCCTCCAGCAGAGAGCAGCAGAGTAACAGCTCACATCTATCCAGAAACCCACCAGGCTTCACGGTTAACAGCACTTAAATGCTTTTTAAGAGGAGATGCTGAATAAAAGTGATTTGCTTTGAGTGATCTGAAAAATAAAACATACATTTCTTTTTAAGCAAAATGAAGAGAACAAGAAGAAGAACAAACAAGCAGCACTGAAGGCTCAAATGGATCTAGAGGCCAGACAAACTGCACAAGCTGCAGAGCAACAAAGGAACAACAATGCTTCACTGCAGGATCAAGAGGGTGAGACTGTTGAATTCAAATATTAACAAAAAAGGTAAAACTCAAAGAAGATTTTTTTAATCTAATTGACAGATTAGTTTAAATGAAAAAGATTTGGCGGACTGATCCCTAGCTATTAATTTTAAGGAAGACCTCCTTAATCCCACTGACACGCATTCTGTAGAAGAAGCAGAGTCTGGGGACAAGGGGCTCTGGATGTTGTTGGGCTGTCTTGGTTGACACACCTCTGCAGCACTGCATAGAGATCTGGGGCAGTGCCTCTGGATTGGCAGACTGGGATGGTGGTCTATATTTTTGAGAAGGGGGACTGGAGGGTGTGCTTCAATTGGGGATCACAGTCCTCAGCCTCCCGGGAAGGTCTATCCCACGGTGCTGGAAAGGAGAGTTTGTCCATTAGTCGAATTTCAGATTTCGAATTTTGTCCTAGTCGGCTTGGGCTCCTGTTGGAGCCAACCACCAGAGACCCTGGCTCCCGGACCTACAACCACTGCAACCACAGGCTTTCTGTATACCTGCCTGGTTTTGCTCAGCAAAGTGAGCCTAGGATGTACAGGGTGCTGAGCCTGCAGACACAATGACTCAATGACACAAAGCAATAATGGCAAAACCATGCTGGACCAGCAGTTTGTCCTCACAAGGATATTTGAATGTCCCTGGTAGTTTGCCCATCCAGCCTACATGTGTTTTGTGAACCTGTAGAAGGTATTCGACCACATCCCTCTAGGCATCCTGTGGGGGGTGCTGCGGGAGTATGGGGGGTCTTGCCCAGGTCATTCAGTTCTTGTACAACTGCAGTGAGAGCTCAGGCTGCATTGTTGGCAATAAGCCGGACTCGTTTCCGATGGGTGTTGGATTTCGACAGGGCTACCCTTTGTCACCGATTCTGTTCATAATTTTTATGGACAAAATTTCTAGGTGTACCCAAGTGGTGGAAAGCTTGCCCCTTGGTGGCTCAGGACCTCATTTCTGCTTTTTATGGATGATGTGGTCCTGTTGGCTTCATCAGATGGTGCCCTCCAGCTCGCACTGGAGTCGTTCACAGCCGAGTATGAAGCTGTCGATTTACCACTCCCCACCCTCGCCTATGTTCACGAGCTCTGGGTAGTAGTGACTGAAAGAACAAAATCGCAGATACAAGTGGGAGACATGATCCTCCTCCAAAGGGTGACTGCCGTCTCCCTTAGCGATAGGGTGAGGAGTGCAGCCATCCGGGATGGGCTCAGAGTAGAGCTGCTCCTCCTCCATATCGAAAGGAGCCAGTTGAGGTGGTTTGGACATCTGACTAGATGCCTCTTAGGTGAGGTATTCTGCTCATGTCCTACCGTGAGGATGCCCCGGGGCTGACCCAGGACACGCTGGAGAGATTATATCTCTCGGCTGGCCTGGAAACGCCTTGGGGTCCCCCCCAGACAAGGTGGAGGAGGTGGCTGGGGAAAGGGAAGTCTGGGCTTCTCTGCTTAGGCTGCTGCCCCTGCCCCTGGATAAGCGGAAGAAAATGATGGAGAAGTATATATATTTACTATAGTTTTTACAATACATTCTAATGCCCATTTAGTAAAGTGAAGATAATAAGGTACTTGATTGTCATTTTAACACTTGCAAAGCCAGTGTTGTCACCTCTGATATGGATTAATACAATCACTGCCATTTTGACACAAAGCAGTAGGCAAGCAAAGACATACCTGCCAACATTTAGGTTCTGTATGTAAAACTGTTGCGCGTGGATCGTGTGTAGACTGTTTCTCATAGATGATTTTGCAACTCAGGTGACATTATACACATAAAACATACGCACAGTATTTCCATCCATCCATTTTCTTCTTCTTATCCAATTCAGGGTCATATATTCATAACACATATTCACATTGAGTGTCATTCAATTTATGTGAGCTTTCTGGGAGAAACAATAACACAGGAGGGTGCAAGAAGAGGGTGTTTAAATAAGCAAGAAATACAGAACGACTGTTGGCAGGTATGTCAGGTAAGTGTGTAAGGTTTGGTTCCCCTCTAATAATATGATCAGTATATTAATATGATTAGAAACACCCACATTTAATATTTCATGTCCAAATTACTGTATTGAAAAAGGTGAGTTACAGTAGCTAATCAATTTTTGTACTATGCTGAAAACATGTTTAACTCTAAAGCTGCCTTTAACGCGGGAGTCTGATGGACTTGCTTTTCGAGCCAGGGCTAAATGGCCAATCTCTGTTGGTTTTTCAGCCACAAAGTTTGCAATGTGAATAGTCAAATGTTATTATTTTACTCTATGTTGGACAGCAGTTAGCACTGTCATTATTTTGTCCCCACATCAGAAATCGTAGATTCCTCTTATTTTGGTCCAGACATCCATGGCAGCAGTCAGAGGCCATATCAGGAAAAGCACGGACGCATTCCTCCTCCTCCTGTTGGAAGCCAAGGACACCAAATGCCAGCCACCAGAGACCCCGGATCTAGGACCAACAACCATGGCAACCACAGGCCTTCTGGATACCTGCCTGGTTTCACTCAGCAAAGTGAGCCTAGGCTGTCCAGGGTGCCGAGCCTGCAGAGAAACTGACTCTGTGACACAAAGCAATAATGACAAAACCAAGCACATTACTGAGAAATTCATGCTATAGATGTAGACTGTCAACTGAGAGGAATGAACATCTTGGACTGATGTAAATTGGTGCACATTATTCACCTTCTCATGAATAAAGTTTTTTCTTTACAGCGTGCGTACATGATCAAACGATAGCTGAAAGCATTTTCAGACTAATTGCTCCTTTATTTACTAAATAAATGTTAACAAGAGCAGTGTACTGTTTTCTTTAAATGTTGCATTATAGTTCTCAGTGTCAGAGTCTTAAAGCCATTAATTAATTAAATGGGCACCCTGGATGTGCAAACCTCTGCCAAGGCCAATAGTCCACTTTTCTATGATATGCAGGAGGATGTTTTAAGTTATTATGGAAAACATATTTTTGACTAATGCAAAACCACAAATCTTCAAATGCTGCAAACCTATCTGTCCTTCCTAAGAATGGCTCCCAAGTCCAACAACGTAGTTTTGTTTTGGTAGATCAAGATGTTACAGAGTTAAGACCTCACTGGTGACTGATTTCAAAAAACAAATATCTGGATCTCATATCTGTAACTTTTATGAGACTTGGTCTGATGAGCAGTTGTTCTGGTTTTGTCGAGGACTCGAAAAATTAGATTAGATTGTGAAAAAGAAAACTTTTTCATAAAATTTCATGTAACTTGCTTTGGCTTGATTTTTTGAACACAGCAGGAGCTCATCTGGACATGCATACAATTTCAACCCTTTACTGGCGCTATAATGCCAGAACTTTATATGATCTTCCTTTACCTGTTCTCCACCCCTCCAACAACCTTCAGAGTAATCAGCCTGGTAGTTTTTGTAAAATCCTGCTTATTGTACAACACAAGACACTTGCTGGAGATAACATTGATCAGCTCTAAATTTCTCAGTTAATTAGTTGTTTTCAAAATTAGAATAAGTTTAAAGCAGATTAACGTATAGTTTTCCTTCAGCCTCTCAGACTCTGCACGGCTACCCTCAGATCTGTGATTGGGCCAAAGTATTAAAGAATTCATTAGACATGGAGGCTATTTAACCTAGCTAGCAAGGCTTAAATGGATTATTCACCTCTTGCTAGACGCACACACTCAGCTTAAATCTGATTTATCCACAGTTGATATGATGCAATCAGTGAGTTTTAACCCTAGAAAATGCATATAAAATATGTTAGATTATCCCTTTTTTGCCAAAGAGAAACAAAAACTGTGCCAAAAATTCAGATTTGACCCTCATCATGTAGTGGAAATGTCTGATTCGTATCATCTGATAAATGAGCAGCCTTATCAAGTGTCCCAACAGCTAATTGGGCTCTGTACTTGCGGGACACTGAACAGACCTGTCAGTCAACCTGTAATTTAACTCAATGACGCAACACTGTTTGTCAAAACTATCAGTGTTGCACCATTAATTGAACTTTAGCAAAATGACATTGATTCATTGCAATTTTGTGAAGATTTGATTAAAATTTAAGATCTTCATAGTGTAAATGTGGCTGCTGAGGAATAACTTTTTCTACATTTTTTATGATAGCAGGTCAACAAGCTCATAATGAAACAGACTTTAAGTGTCAGTCAAATTCACTTCCACTGATGCTCATGACTAATTCATGGTGAGCAAGCATTAAGTATTAATTCTGCAGTTATTTGAGACCCTGAGAACTGAGTAAGTCCTTATGTTTTGTTCTTTCACTTGCAGCCAAGGGCTGCCAATCACAATAATTTGTGAAAGCTGACGCAACTTTGATAAGCAATAAAGAGTCTGCATCCTCTCTGTATATTGAGACCCAGTCAATCTGCCCCACTCTCCATTTATCTAGGTAATTTCAGTCCTTTGATGCCCCCTGTTTCACCCTCCTTCCTGAGTTGAGTTCTGGCTCTGTCCCAGTTTCCCTCTCTTCTGGTACAATGTGGCAGAAAACTGAGCCATGATGGGTTGCACATTACCGGATATCTCACTGTCGGGTGATTGCAATGGGCATCTCTTATTCACTAACGGCAGTGAAGGAAGGAGTGAGACATTGTGGTGGCAGAAGCACTGATTTGACGGCTTGAACAGTGTCCAGTTTTGCTTTTGAGCGCAAAGGTTAGTGTGAGCTTATGGAAAATTAGATCAATTTAAGTTAATACACATCAAGATTAAATTGATCTAGGCCTTCTTTAAGCCTATGTATATATGTATGTTTCATGGTACCCTGGCCTGGTTCCAGAATAACATGATAACAATAGATTTGAAGCTAAAACTGAGGCTTCAACATGGGACTACACAGACCATGCAGTACTGCTGCCACTGGACCCCAAAACAGCTGTGTCTAATTGTTGAAAAATACTTACTTGTGCTTTGCAGATCTTCAGAAAGTAGTGAAAATGGTCTTGGTTTAAATTACACCCACATGTATCATATCCAGGCTTATTAAAAAAAAAAAAAAAAAAGCTCTTTCAAACCATTCCCCAAACCAAACAGGAAGTCAGCTATTTTGAATTAGCTGGCTAACCTAACTTGCACCATCTACTGGCTAAAAAAATCAATGAGTGGACTACAGCGTGCCCAGTGTGCAGGAAGGTACCCTCATACCTTCCTGCATCACAGAGGCTTGCATAATTTCATTTGGACTGTTCTGAGTTATGACTTTTAAACAGTGTCTTACAGTTGCATGTGTATTTTCACTGACATTGTTTGATCTATCTATCTATCGGCCCTGCTTTGTAAGTGAAACTTTTAAATCTCAACTGAGCTCTGATGCTGGCACAATGCAGTACGCCATCATAACATCATGCAGCAGCACCTGAGCTTCTCCCCCACATGGAGGAAATAATGCTAATAAGGTGATTCAGAACCTCAGAAACTGCTGCACCCTGTTAATTTAAACTGAATATATTTATTTGCACAGAAAGGTTTGTTTCACTTCACTTTTCAGCTTGTATGAGCAGGGGGAATGACAGCAGCTTTCACTTACTCTTGCACACATAACCCTGTAGGTTATTTAACATTAACTGAAAAATGGGAATCTATCATTGAATCAGTGGCCTGTAAAATCTACTGACTTGCCCTTAATTTGTTCTTTTTGACTTTTAAGCCGCTAGTTTGTTCTCTCTACACCATACGGGATGCTGTGTGTGTAATAGTATTTAAATACAGTGACGTGTTTCACTCAGGATTACTTAAGCTTTCATCCAACTTTAATGTGGCCTTGTTTTTATTTCTGCAACTGCTCAGGTCGCCGGTAAATGAAGGCGACCATTAGTTTTTTTTGTGTCAAAGCTGTTTCCTTAAGACCTTGTCAAAGTAATGCTGGCAGCAAGTAAAAATAAATAAATAAATAACAAGATTATGGTATGAAGCAGAGCCTCCAACCATGGATCACTGTAGAAGAAATATTCAGAATGGAAAGACTCATTTATAAACTCAGGCTGGTAGAGGCACAGTTCAATGAAAAGTGTAAAAAAAAAAAAAAAAAGGTTTGTTTTCAAGAAACAAGATGATGACAGCACCAACAATGCTGGAATACAAAGACACTGGTAAAATGGAAAATTGTAAAATAAATGTTATGCCCCGATGCTGTAACTGCAAAACAACCATAATAAAATTGAAGTTAAAATAAGCTGTTTCCTTGTATAGTTAGATGTAGTATATGACAATGACAAAAGCTGCTGGCCATTTTTATATGTTCTTATTTCCCTCCAGTATAATATCAGTTAACATTTTGACTGACAAGTCCACCGTCTTACAGGTTCTCCGTGGCTCCTGATTATCATCTAAGGACTGTGTGTCGTTGGCTGTTGTCAAGGAGCCCAGCCTTTGAGCAGCCCAAACAGAGGCACATGTATGTGTGTGTGTTTGTGTGTGTGTGTGTGTGGTTATGAGGTTATGTGGCTATGTATACTGGCTTTCTGTCACTGCTCCTTCACAGTGTACTGTGTCAGTGTCTTGAGTGACTCATGGATGAAGGTGAGGCAGAGTCTGAAGTGAGCAGAGGAGGACTAGAGTATATAAATAAGTAAAAGCTCCAAAGGATGCCTCCAAAAAGGAAAAACGACACTATAATTAAGGTTGAAGATGGTGAGAAGATACTTTTTCAATGCAACCGATTAATTGTTATATTTATTTAAGTATTTTATTTCTAAATGGTTGTATTTATGCATCTGTTCAGTTGGGATGGAAGTGGATGCTGTGTTAGACAGTGGAAGTGAAGGTAAGTAACATAGGACATTTTTTTTGCTTGCTATTTATAAAAAGAGTGAAGTAAATATGTTTATATTTGTATATTTGCTACAATGAGATGATTTGATCGACAAACTTATATAAATCCTTGGTGGTTGTGATTGTAATGTATTTTCAGCTGAAAAATATATGTATATGTGTCTCAGATGAGGCCAGAAGGAGAAATAAAACTCGAAGAGCCAAAACACAACGTAAAGCCAAACAGGTCAGTGATGATGAGGACAATGAAGAGGATGAGGATGAGGCACAGAAGAAAAGAGGACGAAAAAAGAGGAACAAGCCCCAAGACAGTGACCAAGATGATGAGGAAGACAAACGAAGTGGGAGACGCAAAAGATCCAAAGCTTCCAGGAGGAATGCTGCAAACGAGGAGAGCGATGAGGAGAGTGAAGAAGAGCGAGGTGAAAGGAAGAAAGGAGCGAGGGCCGTGTCCAAACGGGACAAAGACGACCCGAATAAGGAGAAGAAGGGAAATGCTAAGGAGAAAGATGGGGCAAATAAAGGCTCTGAGAAGGACAGGAAAAAGAAGAACGGGAAGAAGAGCAGGTACAGTATTCTCTCAGAGCTGTATTTCATCTACCTGCGCACCACATACCCATAAACTGAAATGTAGCAACATTTTAGGTGCTGGTGATATGAAGCTACTCTGTATCTGGCATAGGTTTGTGGAGACTAATGAAATGTCAGAGTATAAATTTTATGTCTCATGACAACATGAAATAATTAATGCAGGCTCACTGCCTTTCATCAAAATTAGCAACTGACAGAATTAAACTAAATCATTTTCCAGATTTTCTAGAAGTGTTTTTGTGTGAGAATGATAATCACTGAAATGTTGAGAAAGGCTGTGTCTACCTATATTTTACAAAAGAAATACACTACTGTGCAAAAGTCTCAAGCCACTCCTCATTTCTTTATATTTTACTTCCAAGGAGACAGATTTGGTGGAATTTTTAAAGTGGTCTTGGGCGATAGTTCTCTTGGCTTTCTGAAGGTCTTTGAAAAGTTTTCTTTGGACATTGGCCGCTTTTTCACTAAATTTCACACTTCGTAATGTGCAGTATAGCCTTAAAAAATCTGAGGAAACTGAACAAATGGAGGAAAAACAAAGAAGAGGAAGGCCTAAAAAATTAAAATCAGAAGAGTACCTAACAGTCGTGTCTTTAAGAAACTGGAACAAATCCAGTAAAGATGAGCTCTTGATCCTCCATGCAATATATTGCATGGTATTGCATACATTACTGAAGCAGTGTGGGATCATCTTAACAGAGATTGGAACAAAAGGCAGCCAACATCCAAAGAAGAGCTTTGAATGTCCTTCAAAAAGCCTGGAGAATTATTCCTGAAGGTTATGGTACTTTAAGAAATGACAAGAAAGCTTATTTTAAAACGCCCCCTTTGAACTTTTGAAAATGGAACCCATTAGGTTAATATGATGAACTTGTTTGAAAGCAGAGGCTTATTTACTCACCCTAAAGATATGAAGCATTCACGTTTCAAGGTATTATGGTTGGCAATATAAAAACTATTTTGCATTCACACATGATGGGAAATTGTTGCGCAATTTAAGATAGATATATGTAGACACCGTTTGATTTGATGTACAAACTGAGCACAATGGACACTCATAAAGTAGTGACTTTATGAGCTCACAAAGTAGCCACAACCTAAAGAATAACCTACTTTATCACATGTTTTGCTCTAAAGTCCCATGATTTATAAAATGAACACTGTGCTGTGTTCAGTTAGCTTTAACTCTACTGATTGAGACCACCAGTAAAGTTTTTTATTAAGGCCATAAATCCATAAGACCATAAAGTGAGAATGATGGTTATTTTCTCATAGACATGCTATCAAACAGTCTACCGACTCATGCTGTGGTGTTTTGCACTAAATACTAGCATCAGCATGCAGACATGTCTCATAGTGTAATGGCTTAACATGCTAACCTTTGATAACTGCTACTAAGCACAAATTACAGCTGAAGACAAAGTACTTTTTTTGTAGATAGTTTTCAACCAGAGTATGGAAAGCAGATCCTTGATGTTTCTCATTTTGAGGGTCAAAGAGTTTTCAAATATAAAGAAACATAAAGCAATCAAAAGTAAAACGTCTATTTGTATCTTCAAGAACTCAGATGTACTTAGCTGCTGCTCT
Source organism: Archocentrus centrarchus (assembly GCF_007364275.1). Classification (NCBI taxonomy): domain Eukaryota; kingdom Metazoa; phylum Chordata; class Actinopteri; order Cichliformes; family Cichlidae; genus Archocentrus; species Archocentrus centrarchus. The sequence goes on from NC_044354.1 coordinate 20,666,977, forward strand.
CCATCTGTCATGTAAAAGCGTTGATGTTGAGGTGGTTGATACAGCGATGCTGCCTGATGTTTAATTTAGCTCATGTAGAACCTTCTCCAAATCATTGCAAGTGACGGCCGCTTCCCTTCGGCAGCTCCTCTTTTTCGTCGTCTTCCTCGGAATCTGATGAAGAGTCGCTGTCAGAGGGAGAGATGGCAGCCCTGAAAGAACAAGTGGAGGAGAAGAAGAAACTGATCGCTACATTAAGGAACAAACCTTGGCGGATGAAGAAGAGACTCGTACTGCTCAAGTAAAAATGAAAACTAAACACTCTGGCCAACAAGAACTCACTTCCTCTGTCTGCTTTTTGTTATAAATGTAACTCATGCTTATTACTGATGCAGTTTATTATTAATGCATTAAAATAAATGCTTGTTACTGTAGTTTAGCTCGCACACATTTTCCTTTAATGCCATGTCATTTATTATTAAATCTTGCTCACTGCTAATTTAGCTGTTCGATACTTCCAGTCATCAATGCTGCACTCTAAAACTACTTTTGATAAACACAAAGGAATGTTTTATAGGCAGGGCAAAGCATATATCTTATGAGTCTTGCTACCTATGAAAATGTTTAGATCCAGGCATTTATTCATCTATGGAAATTCCCCTTTGACACATTTGCATACATGATGATAGAGTCCTAAAAATCTTGCTGCAACACAAAGCTGGCTGTAGTTCAGCCTGTTAGATGTGTTCTGGCTTCCTAGCCAGGGCCAAGGCTTGTGTAGGTTAGTGTGTCTGTAAGGTCAGTGTGTATGTTTCTTTATGTACAGATCAGTGTATGTAAGTTTCTTTAATGGGAACATGAGAGCGGAGTCGCCTTAACTTTTTCATGAGCTTGACACTGTTTAATGCATGTTGTGGCGAACTAACCTCTTGCTTATCACATCTTCCTGCCAGTGCTCTTAACATATGCAATGTATCATCAATCAGTAAATCACCCCAAACACTTATTTGTACATCCTGTTCACACTAACTAAATCATTCATTGGCTATATAGGTCATTGCTTTCTTCTGGATGTGCATTTGTGTTCTGTCTGAAACAGGGAGGCCCAGGAGTTTGTTGAAAGATTTGAAGGTGCTCTTGGGAAAGGAAAAGGCAGGAAACTATATGCATTCAAAGTCATGATGACAAAGGTAATGTGCTCACTGTGCAAAATGTGCTGATTTATAACATGAATAATATCATTCAAGTTTGCTTCTCTGCACTCTCCCCCAGAAAATAATCAAGTTTAAGCGGGACTTTGAGAACTTCAAAACAGCATGCATACCTTGGGAGAGGAAGATAAAGGAAGTTGAAAGTTGGTGCCATGATGTCAAATAGTCACTGAGTATAAACTTACGTCCTCTAATAAGCTGCCCAAACAGTTCTAAGTCACTGTTTTCCTCATTATAGGTCATTTTGGATCATCTGTGGCATCGTACTTTATTTTTCTGAGGTGGATGTATGGTCTGAATCTGATCCTGTTTGGGTTCATGTTTGGTCTGGTGGTGCTGCCAGAGGTATTGCCTTTGTCATAATACATGCTAGCAGGTGATACCAGATGTGACAATTACTGAGCTCTCTCCTTTCTCACTTTTATGTTTATCCTCTGGATTTAGGCTCTAATGGGACTTCCCTATGGCTCCATTCCACGGAAAACTGTGCCAAGAGATGAACAGGACACAGCCATGGACTTCTCAGTGCTCTTTGAGTTTGGTGTGAGGATCTTAGCTTCATTTATCCCTTTTAATAATTTTTCCTCACTCAAGATCTGTTTCTTTATAGTGGTGTAGATAGATAAGGATTTTTTTTTTCTTTTTTGGAAAAGTCCATGGGTAACCATGAATTGCATGAGCTCCTCATCAGGTCAAAATTTCTGTAAACCTAATGGCTTTCCTCCGTTAATACAATATAAAGTACAAATAAGTTGACTGAAATGAAAATCCACACATCAGGTTTGACTCTCATTCTGAAGGAAGTAATTTTGGCACGAGGCATTTCAGTTTCTCCTATTTCACTTGGCTTGAACTCTGCTGCAGTATACATGGTAAGGCTCTTATAACTTACACGGCATTATTATATTTACATTCCACAGGAAATATAGAAAAGGGGCTACTTTGATGAATACATAATGTATGGGACATACACTTAGTGGCCACTTCATCCAGTAACCCCTGTTAGTACTGGGTTGGACCTTTTAACTTAATTCTTCATGGCTCAAATTCAACAATGTGCCGGAAACAATCCTCAGAGGTTTTGGTCCAAATTAACATGAAAGCATCACACAGTTGCTGCTGATTTGTCAGCTGCTCGTCCACAGTGCCAATCTCCTGTTTCACCACACCCCAAAGGTGCAATAATGGATTGAGATCTGGTGACTGTGGAGGTCATTTGAGTACAGTGAACTCCTTGCCATGTTCAATGATTTGAGCTTTGTGACATGGTGTGCTATCCTGCTGGAAGCAGCCATCAGAAGATGGGTACACTGTGGTGATAAAGAGATGGACATGGCCAGCAACAATACTCAGGTAGGCTGCAGTTGGTTCGAACCACATAACCACCACAAGCAGCCTGAATCATTGCTACAAAGTAAGATGGAGCCATGCTTTCATGTTGTTTCTGTGAAATTCTGACCATCTGAATGTGGCATCAGAAACCAAGACTCATCAGACCAGGTAACATTTTCCAATCTTCTAGTGAGTCCTTGCAAACTGTAGTCCCAGTTTCCTGTTTTCAGTTGACAGGAGTTGCAGCCAGTGTGGTCTTCTGCCTCAAGGTTCAACATGCTGTGTCCTCAGAGATGCTTTTCTGCACACCTTGGTTGTAGAGAGCGGTTATTTCAGTTGCCCTTCCCTTCCTTCCTTATTAGCTTGAAGCAGCTTGGCCATGCTCCTCTGACCCTCGACATGAACAAGGCATTTTCACCCAGAAAACTGCTGCTCACTTGATATTTTCTCTTTTCTCGATCATTCACGATAAACTCTAGATATGGTTGTGTGGGAAAATACCAGCAGATTACCGTCTGGCACCAATGACAATGCCACATTCAAAGTCACTTAAACCCCCTTTCTTCCCCATTCTGATGCTCGGTTTGAACTTCAGCAGCTCATCTTGACCATGTCTACATGCATAAAGGCATTGAGTGTCTGCCATGTGAGAGAGGTTAAACAGGTATAACTAATGACATGGCTGGTGAGGGTATGTCTTAAAAACATATAAAATATGAACATATTCATAAATATTCACAATGCTTTTCTGTTTTTTGTGTTTTTTTCATTTGAGCATATGCATGCCTCATTAGCATGTTAGCATTTATACCAAATCAAACACTTGGTAACCACAGCCTCAGAGATGCTTGCGTGGCTGTAGGCTGTTTTAATCAAGACTTTGATATGTTATCATAGACTAGATTAAAAAGGTGAGAAACATACCTTGTGCAGTTTCTTATGTGTGTGTATATGTGACTATTTCTTTCTATATTTCATTAACAGGGATACTGCAAGTATTCTTTTTTGTTCTATGGCTACTACAACAGCGACCGAACTACTGGCGTGCTGAAGTTCAGACTCCCTCTGTCATACCTGCTCACTGGTGTTGGAATATTTGGATACAGCCTAATGGTTGTCATTAGAACGTAGGCAAGATGCAAATGCAGGCTTTTAGATTCACACCATGTGGAAGGGGATATTTATGAGGGTTTTTCATCATTTCTCTCTGTTTATCTCTTCAGGATGGCTCGTAACGCCAACGAAGGAGGGGATGGGGCAGATGAGGGAGAGTTCACCTTCAGCTGGAAGATGTTCACCAGCTGGGACTACCTCATAGGAAACCCTGAGACTGCAGATAATAAGTACGCCTCCATAACTACCAGCTTTAAGGTTAGCAGATGTGTATTTGCCATCCCCTTCTCCATCCCCTGTAATCTTATTAAGACTGCATCCATCACTATCCACACAGCCTGGTTGTAATGCTTTTATATATTTGATAGTTAATTATAGTTTAGTCAGTGCAACAGAAAACATTATCCAGCTGTTGTCACATGCTGAACCTGGAGCCCCACTTTAAGATATGGTTAATCAACAAAACCCACTTACTGACTGGAAAGTGAGGAAAACTTTCCTCACACCATTTGCAGTGAGATTTAAACGTTTGAAAATGATATTAAATGGTGCAGCATGAAATCTGAAGAGATATTAAGTGCTTCTTTATCTGCCATTTACTTTTGTATTATCTGTGATGCAGGAATCAATTGTAGATGAACAGGAGAACCAGAAAGACGAAAACATCCATCTCCGACGTTTCCTCAGGATCCTGGCAAACCTTCTGATCCTCTGCTGTCTTGGTGGAAGTGGGTATCTCATCTACTTTGTGGTGAAACGTTCTCAGGATTTTGCTAAGATGGATCCAGCAGATCTCACATGGTTTGAAAAGAACGAGGCAGGTTTACACTGTGCACACGGTGTTTCTTTTGCAAATGAGGTTTCAGACACAAGGAGTGATGTAGTAGTAAATGAGTCATTTCTCTCTCTCTTCCATTGTGTCAGGTGGAGTTTGTGATGTCTCTGCTGGGACTAGTGTGTCCTCCACTGTTTGAAACCATCGCAGAGCTGGAAGATTATCACCCTCGTATTGCCCTAAAGTGGCAACTGGGGCGAATTTTTGCCCTCTTCCTGGGAAACCTTTACACCTTCCTCTTTGCTCTCTTTGATGAAGTTACTGGCAAGGTATGGTTAATGCACATGTATGTGTTTGTTGCTGTTGCTGAGCTTGTTTGCTACAGTTGCATATATTTGTGCTCAGTTTTTATGTAAAGTTGATGGGGTTTTTTTACACTTACAGAGGGCAGAAGATAGATAACAGGGGGTTTGCAGGTATTTAGCTATCAGAATGTAACAAAATCCACTTTGGCAACTTCAGGCCCCACTTAGTATAGTGTATCTCACCAACTGGTTGTATTTTCACTGGTATAGGACTTTTAATTTAAGTCTAAACCAGAAAGTGAACAGTTCTTACCAATTACCAATGACTCCTTTAAACCGTGTCTGTAAACTATTTCTGTCTGTATGAAATACACTACATATTTACATACATCCATAATACTTACTCCTAATTTTTTTTATACATTCAATGTTTTTCAGTTGGAGACTGAGAAGTCGCTCAAGAATGCCACTGATTGGGCATTGAATGAGTACTATGCCAACTACAGCGCCCACTTCAACACGACAGATGTGCCTCAACCAATCGTGCACCCAGCAGACGTTGTCAGAGGACCCTGTTGGGAGACTGCAGTGGGAATAGTTAGTAGAGGCTTAATATATTCTTATCTAACAGTGTTCGTGCCAACAAATTACAGAGTACAAAGTATTGCATTACAATAATGCAGTACTATAATGGGCAGATAGAAAATAAATCATCAAATGTGCCTTTTCATCTGTGCTCGTGCTGGGATGTGTGCAACGTTGTACAGTTTTGGAAGCGTGCATATACTGTATGATGTGTGATCATAAAGGAACAAAAAAAAAAGTGGTCAAAAAAAATAAAAAATGTACCCAATTTAGATTTTCTCTTAAGATTATCGTCACGTGCGCCTCTGGGCCGCTTTCAGCTGCTAGTTTTAAACCGCTCTGTGTGCCGGATCTCCTCCAGCGTGTCGAAGCAACTGTTTTCCCAGCTTGAAATTTACAAGGGGCATAGACAACATCACAGTTCTCTCTTTTGTTTATTTGTTTATTTCGCTCTGCAGGAATTTGTGAAGCTTATTGTGTCAGATGTGGAGGTGACCTATTTGACTATATTGATCGGTGACTTTGCGCGGGCTCTCCTTGTCCGCTTCCTCAACTACTGCTGGTGCTGGGACCTGGAGGCTGGATTTGTGAGTACTTGTACTTGTGTGTCAGTGGGTCTCAGTAGGTCACGGTCTCCCTAAAGCATATGGTTGCTTTAGCTTGTTTGACTAAAATAGTAAAGAATTTTCTTACACATTTGTCCTGCTTATCAGCAGTGCTAACAGAGCACAGGCCTTGCCAGGTCACAAAACTGATCATCACTTAATTGTCCAATTACTTTTGAGCCCCTGAAAATGGGGGACTTGTATAAAAATGGCTACAATTTTTTAACAGTTAACTCAATACTTTTTTTTTTAAATGAATTAAAATTGAAGGTCTGCACTTCAGCCACATCTTGATTGTTTGATTTCACATAATCCACGGTGGTGTACAGAGGCAAAACTGACAACAACAACAACAACAACAACAAAACCATACAGTTGTCCAAATACTTAGGGACCTAATTGTATGTAAGTCTAACATTTGCACCATATATACAGTGTATCACAAAAGTGAGTACACCCCTCACATGTCTGCATATATTTAAGTATATCTTTTCATGGGACAACACTGACAAAATGACACTTTAACACAATGAAAATTAGTCTGTGTGCAGCTTATATAACAGTCTTCATGTAGCGCAACAATTCCTCTTTTAAGATCCTCAGAGAGTTCTTTGCCATGAGGTGCCATGTTGGAACTTTCAGTGACCAGTATGAGAGAGTGTGAGAGCTGTGCTACAAAATTGAACACACCTGCTCCCGATGCACACCTGAGACCTAGTAACACTAATGAGTCACATGACATTTTGGAGGGGAAACAGGCAGTGCTCAATTTGGACATTTACAGGTGTAGTCTCTTATGGGTGTACTCACTTTCGTTGCCGCTAGTTTAGACATTAATGGCTGTATATTGAGTTATTTTGAGGGAAGAATCAATTTACACTGTTATATAAGCTGCACACAGACTACTTTTCATTGTGTCAAAGTGTCATTTTGTCAGTGTTGTCCCATGAAAAGATATACTTAAATATCTGCAGAAATGTGAGGGGTGTACTCACTTTTGTGATACATTGTATATCTGGAGTCAGGTCACTGCATGGGAATTTGAAGTGGCTGTGTCAGTTTAATTAGTGGTTATGTCATTATATGGCAGACTGTCCACTTTAATTCAAGGGGTTCAACAGCACAGTTCATACCGCATCTAAGTCAACCTGATACTATGCAATGACATCTGGCAAGACAGGCGAGCCCGAACATCGAGTGAAACAGGAAACTGCAATGAGCACTTAATTACAGACACACACACACACACACCACACACACACACACACACACACACACACACACACACACACACACACACACACACACACACACACACACACACACACAAAGTGTACTGAAATGTTGTTTAATTATTTCAGGAGAACATGCTAATCATGTTGTTGTGTTTATTCCAGCCATCATATGCAGAGTTTGACATCAGTGGGAATGTGCTAGGACTTATCTTCAATCAAGGAATGATATGGTGAATGACTCCATGGCTGAGTTCATTTTCCGACTCCTTCTGCTTTACCAGCGATTCTCTAATGAGATGAATGGCTCAGTAATAAGCTTCTGTCTGCTGAAAGATGGCTCGTGTTTCTCTTTTGTCTTCGATGTGCCTATCATTAACACAACAGTCACAAAATCTCTAACAGCGCTAATTAGAATACTCAGTAGTTGATTAAGATGAAATTGAAATTGTGATCCTTTAAAAAAAAAAAAACATTACCAAATTTGCTGTTTTCCTCAGGATGGGAGCCTTCTATGCTCCAGGTCTGGTGGGTCTGAATGTGCTGCGTCTCCTGACCTCTATGTACTATCAGTGCTGGGCAGTGATGGCCTGTAATGTTCCTCATCAGCGAGTTTTCAAGGCATCAAGGTCCAACAACTTCTACATGGGCCTGCTGCTCCTTGTGCTCTTCCTTAGCCTGCTTCCCGTTGTTTACACTATAATGACCCTGCCCCCGTCCTTTGACTGTGGGCCATTCAGGTCAGTGGGAGATAAAGATGAGAGAACTGAGATGGTGCATGAAATATCAAGTAATATTATGAAATTTTTTTTCTGCAGGTTAAAAGTTTTATAGAGTCGGCATAAAGAATTAATATAAAAAAATTTTCATCTGCAGTGCTTTGGCAGGTCACTCAAGCATGTTGATGCATACGTGTGTGTATTCTTTTTTTTGTTTTCTTTGAATCCAAGGATTAGTAACAATAAGCACGTTTTCCCTCAGTGGTCAGGAGAGGATGTATGATGTGGTTATGGAGACCATAGAGCAGGATTTGCCAGCCTTCATAGGGAACATTTTTACATATGCCACCAATCCTGGACTCATCATGCCTGCTGTCCTCCTCATGGTGTAAGTATAACTTAAATATTAAGTCAAATATTGTTTGAGCAACGCTAATTTATTTAAAGTTGCTTACATAAACTTGTTATTCTGAAAAACAAATGGAAAGAAATGAATTAACTCTCTCAGTGAGTACTGGTTAGTACTGGTAATGTGGTGACGTTAGTGGTGACTGGAGGGTTGTCTTGGTTGAGGATGTGGCCTCTGTTGAATGTGCTTGTCAGATGCTTGCCCAGTGAGCATTGGGATGTGGGGAATTTTGAGGCTGGATCAGAGCCTTATGCTCTTCAGGTTCTTCAGTTGTTCCTGATTTTTGTGGTGTGGCAGATCGCACTGTCCTAATGGGGGGCATTGCTTTTTGCGTGGTGGTTCAAGTATATAAACCAACATTTTTTACAGCTAACATACATGTCTTGTCTCAGTAAACTGAGGACAAAAAAATTGCTTGGGTCAGCTGACAGGTCTGGTTTCTGTAAATGTGCTCCTGAAGAAAGGGCCAGCTTTAATCTTCAATGGGTGAACAATTTAATCCACCAATAAAAGAGTTGTACTGTCCTGTGGAAGTTTTTCTTTTCTTTTTTCCCCCCCTTATTGCAGCTCTTCATGAGGAAAGCTCATGCTTGCAGATATTTTATGGTAGTCTTCAAGCATTTTAGGTACAAACATCTCTATTTTGCTGTTTTGCCAATTCGGAATTCTTCTTACAGGCAACAAGTTTTCAGTTTCTCTGCAGATAAACCCAACCTCTGGCTGGGTATTGAATTTTCCATTCTTTAATTTGTTTTTGTGGACTACCCTGTGGTATCCACTACAGTGGATACTTTTGGCTGTTTCCCATAAGCATATAGCTGGATTGTGCTCTGGGGTGGTATATCTTAGCAGGCAGCTTAAGTTTCAGCAAGCTTCATCAACATCTTTTCCAGTGTATTGGCCTTTTACTTGCTGATCCCAAATTTCTTGGCATGAAAACCACTTCACTGACAGTGTTTTGTTTCCACTCTGACATTATCACATTACATTTGAGCAGATAAGCTACCTGTGCAGCTTATAAATTTAGCAACAGGTCCTTTAAACATGTAACTAATGAAGCTAAGTAAATTAGGGGCTCAGACACGTAATGGCACCTGGGTAAAATGTAAAATTGCCTAAAATTTCCATGATCAGCGCATGTAGTTACACACAGAGAAAACATAAAATTTGATCTATCACTGTGTCCAAAGCCTGACTGTGATCCAAGCTGTCTACAATGGCTTTTACGCACAGTGAAAGACTTATACTGTGTAACAGGTTGGCCATCTACTACCTAAACACAGTGTCAAAGGGATACCAACAAGCAAACCTGGACCTTAAAAAGAAGATGCAAATGGTCAGTATGAATGTCTCTTGATTTCCCTTCCCCCCTCAAAAGTTTAAGATTGAGTCAAATGACTGTGTGGTTCATTGGTCGTCACTTTAGGCTCGAGACGAGGAGAAGAACCGCAGGAACAACAAGGACAGCACCAATCAAGTGATGAAAGACTTAGAGGACCTGCTGCCAAATAAATCTTTAATACCACCTCCCACCAAAGAAGAGCCACCTTCTGGTACACTCACATACATGCTTAGTTGCATACAGAATGGGGCAATTTGCACTCTGCTGACATGACCACTTTTTCCTACTCTCTCTCTTTAGATGTTGTAATTGAGAAGGGAAGCAAGTCTACCAAAATGAAGCCAGGTTCAGCAGGGAAAGGGGTCAACCTACAGAAGGAGGTGTCACTGGCTGCCCCAAACCCCAGAGGGCCAGTGACCCATGCTCCTCGGCCACGGGGTGGGGCACCTGGAAATGCCAGGGGCCCTCAACCTGGGCCTGGCAGAGGCAGAGGTCGGGGGCACCTCTGAGGACATAAGAAGCGTGATTCACGAACCAGACAGCATAAAAAGCTCACTACAGTTACAGGTGTCTGTCAGCTCGTCTGCACCAGTCACATATGGAGCATGTGACTGGAATAACTTTGTTGTTTGATGTAATCATAACTTGAAAAATATGAACAGTTGTTAAATCAGATGAACACAAATTTTATTGCACTATTTTTCTTAAGGATTTTATTGTATAATTGAAAAGCATTTAAATTAGTATTTTCAACATGCCAGTTGAGTCCTCAGTTATTCCTAGCACTGGGAAAAGTGTAATTATTGCAGTGAGACTGTTAAAAGATACATAAATTATGTTTTATCTGCGTCAGTAGGATTACAACAGCATAAATGTTAACAAAAGCTAGCTTATAACTCAAGGACTTTTTCCTGTTCACTGCAATGAAATCAGTGTTCACTGGTTATCAATTAGTCATCTCTATTGATAACCAGTGAACACTGGTTATCAATAGAGATGACTAATTTCATGTAGAAATCCCTGTACATAGTGTGTGAACCGTCTTTCTATTTTTTGCATGACATGTATTAAAAAGTTTAATTTATGGAAAATTGCCATTTAAGGGGTAACTAAACTATGAAACGCACAAGAGACAACACTATAAATAACACACTGCTCACAAATCTGTACACTAGAGGAACAAAATAGATAAAAGTCATGTAATCCTGGCAGTATACAATGAAAATGAAATGTCTGAGCACACACTGGAATAAATATTAATAAAGTGGCTACAAAAAAATGCAGGTGCAACATGATCTAATGATCTGACACAGGCTGACAGTTTTAACATGAGGAAAAAGTTAGTCTGACAGCATCACAAGCTCCTCTGTGAGATTCTGATGGTGACTGCCTTGACCTCAGTGTACTCCTGCAGTGCATATTCCCCCCTAAAATAAAAAAAAGCACCACTGATTATGAAGGGACAACGTGCTCCACACATTACAGTTTAACATTCAAGTTGCAATGTATTGTCGTAAAGTGTTAAAGCAATGATTACATAGCTGTTTGGTGGCCATTAATGCAGCAATTGTAACGGGTCATTTCCTTAGATTATAAAATGGTCTCACTCACAGTTCTCTCCCATTCCCAGACATCTTGAAGCCACCAAATGGACACTGCACATTCATGGCATTGTAGCAGTTCACCCTAGAAATAAAAGCATCTTTACTTTCACCTTATTACCTAAAAACGGCATACACTAGTTGGAATATTCCAAAGTTTAATGTGACTTTAAGTGAGGGTTCTGTGATCATGTGCTGTGCAGAGGACATGATCCATACCAGACCATGCCAGCTTGCAGAGCAGAGGAGACTGTAAGGGCTTTGTTGATGTCATTAGTGAAGACTCCTGCTGCCAACCCGTACTGTGTGGCATTGGCTCTCTGGATGACTTCACTGATGCTATGGAAACACATAATCTGCTGCACTGGGCCAAATATCTGCAAGAGTATGGTAGGAAAATGTTACAAGAGGTGAAAACCCAGAAGAATGGTGCGGTAGACACAGAGCACATATGCCCCATCAGGTGTGGGTGCGAGTACCTCTTCTTTAGCAATACGCATATGGTCTCTGACATTTGAGAACACGGTGGGTTGGATGAAAAGTCCCTGCTGACCCCATGGAGAGCCACCACACTCCAGCGTTGCACCCTCTCTCTTCCCGCTTTCTATTAGCTCCATTATCTTATCAAACTGCTTCTGGTCAATCTGCAGAAAAAAAATAAACAGAAGCTCATACTAGTTTGACCTGTTAGATGGTGTAACATCAGCCAAATAAAAGGTAGTGACAGTATACCTGAGGTCCCTGATCCACCCCTGGTAAGAGTGGGTTTCCCAGGACTTTGGACCTGGCTTTCTCCACACTGCGGCGGACAAACTCCTCGTAGATCGGTTCCTCTACAAATACCCTGGATCCCGCCAGACAGCACTGGCCATGATTAAAGAACAGACCACTATGGGCCTGCTCCACTGCATACTCTACTGCAAGACATATACACATAAAAGCTACTTTTAGCTGCTCCCTTATTTACAAGGGGCCACCACAGCACGTAGCTCCTTCTGTTTGAGGTTTGATTTGGCAGACCATGTGTGTGTGTGTGTGTGTGTGTAAACCACTATACATAAAATGTCTAACAGATTATAAAGAATAACCTCAGTTTGCTACAAGTCTCCTTTAATACTGATTAAATGTTTTGACCAGTATTTGCATTTTAAGATAGTTTTTTTTTGTTTGTTTAGGAATTTTAATACATCCTGCCCTCATCAAAATAATGCAGGCCCCAAAATGAAAATCACTGCATGGTTAGACATACAAAGACATACAAGAATATAACATTCAAAAACATGAATGTAAAATAATCAGGAAAAAAAGTCAAACTCACAGTCACAGTCTGCAAAGACAATATTTGGGTTTTTTCCACCGAGTTCTAGTGTAACTCTCTTCAGGTTGCTTTCACCTGCAGCCTTCTGGATGAGTTTCCCAACCTTGGAACCAATGGCAACAATGTGAGATGCACAGTTACAGTAAAGGAGTTCATTTAAATATGAATAAAATGCACCAAAACAGAACAGAGGAGGCAGTTTACACAGAGACACTGAACTGGGATTTATACTAACAGCAGTAGATCCAGTAAAGGCTACTTTGTCTACATCCATGTGGTAAGAAATGGCACAGCCTGCTGTCTGACCATAACCAGGTACCACGTTCACCACTCCTGGAGGAAACCCAGCCTGAACACAGAGAGTTGAAAAGAGAAATAAACTCACACTAGTTTTTGCACTTTTACAGCCACATAGGTCTTGACATGTCCTAAATACAGGTATATAAATATATAAATATGAGCCTAACTACCTCTTTGATGAGTGCAGCCAAATGCAGAGCTGATAAAGGGGTCTGTTCGGCCGGCTTGATGACCACAGTGTTCCCACAGCACAGAGCAGGAGCGATCTTCCACACGAACATCATCAGCGGGAAGTTCCACTGAATGCCAAAATGCAACATCAAATTTCAGGTTTCACCTCAAAATTGTTTGTTTAAGAGCACTTATGTGATGATGAGTGTGACACAACTAGAGCCACTCATCACTCACAGCTGACTGAACGCAAACACAAACCTAGTGAAAACTTGGTGACATAACAGTTTAGTGTTTGCCCTCCTGTAGTGTTTTTGTCCACTTACAGGAATGATCTGGCCACATACTCCGATGGGCTCATGCCGCGTGTACGTAAAGTAGTCGCCGTCTAAAAAGAACCCCCCATACAGTTAATTTATTATATATACTGAATGCATTCTGGCTTTTATTGTGCTGACAGTTTCAAACAAGGAAATATCTGCAATCTTAAATCTATTTATCAAACAAAAAACAAATTTAACTCACCTACGGGGATGGTTTTTCCATGAATCTTGTCTGCCCAGCCGCTGTAATATCTCAAGGTCTTGATTGTAGCCATCAGATCTACAAAATATGCCATCAGGAACACCTTGCCACAGTTTAGAGCCTCTAGTGTCTGGAAAGAAAAAAACAAAAAACAAAAAAACAAAGCACAAAGACACAATTGCAGCATAACAAAACAGTTATGATGTTTCGTGAAGCATCATTTATACATGATTTATTTCAGGAATGCTTGTTTCTCACTGCTAGCAAGAGTCGGTCTCTCTCCACTAAATCAGCAAGTCTGTTAAGTAAGACGCCTCGCTCTGAGGCATCAATAGATCGCCACGGTGATCCCATCTGGAAAGCAGCTCTGGCACTCCTCACCGCCTTGTCTACGTCTTCCTGTGAGTGGTACAATTTAAGGAGGTTGTCACCACAATCAAACCAGATTAAGTATATGTATTTACTTGAAAAATTTGCTTCAAGGGGATTCACAATCTGTACAGGATATGATAAGAAAAAGAACTGTGGTGGTATGTGGGAATTATTTGTACTCTCAATGTAAGTCATTATAACTTTCTATCACCATTAAACCCACATTCTTGCTAGTACAGCCAAGAGCACATCTAACTTGCTAGTTATATATAAAATACTCACAGAGTCAGCCTCCTCCACTTCACACAGCAGCTCCCCGGTGGTGGGATTATACACAGGAATCTTTCGGCCACTGCATGAGTCATGCCACTCATTACTGATGAACAACTGAGAGTGAAAGAGACACAGAACAAGGTTCTTCGAATATATGTTTTCCTTCAAGTGGTAACTCTCCCTCACCTGTTGCCTAGACACTTCTAAGCACATGTTGCAGGATATCATCTCTGGATGCTGCTTCAGGTCATTACTGCATCCTACCTGACCGGGAAGTATTCCCCACATTCAATTTGATTGATCTAACACATTTCCATCCACTGCTAATTATAAGTAGAAACACCAGTTTCAGTTTGGAAACCATAAATGATAAATCAGTGGCACACAATGCCATAATAGAAGGCAGCTATGACATTGTGTAACCATACTTTGGTTACACAAAAGTTTAGGAACAGAGAAATCTGTACTAGGAAAAGGTTCAGCTGTTGATCAGTAGATGCTTTTATTTGCTTGTCGACTTCTTGATTTGCAGCTTACCTTGGTGTAAATAATGGGGGGGTTTGCAACCGGAGTGGGCAGAGCATTTATCTCTGATCCATCTGCAAACTGGGAATTGCGGTCCTGGTTTGGACCACGATGGTTGAACCCAGTACCAGACTGATGTTCATAGCCATTGCCTGACTGGGAGCTAAAGCTGTAATGCTTTCTCTCTGAAAAGACACAAATGGAACACAAAGTTATTCAGACACACACACACACTCACACGATCATGAAAGCTAACATTCGGGTCACTGAGTGAGGATAGTAACCCCGTGCACAAGACTATCCCAACCCAGTGGAGTAAACAGAAACTGTGCCAAATTAGTTATTGGCATTGTCAGCTTTTTTAAACTGGACGGTCAAGGGTCATGACTGGCACTGTAATGGCGTGCTGGCTCAGAAGAGTGGACAGGACCTTATTTGATCTCAGAGAATCAGAGACCATCAAGTGCTGTGCCGGGGCAACATACAACCACAGGCACATGTCATCATATTTGCTGAAAAACCTCAAAGCTTTGCTCATGCATGAGCTCAGTTCTAAGAAACAAAAGAATAAAAGATTCAAATGAGGCATTTTGCATTTCTGTAATAGAGAAACAACAGTTTGAATATGTTACTATGTCACTTCTATAAGCCAGACAATAAATCATGCATAAATTATGTATCTTTAATGTGGCATATTTTTAACTTTTGCTCTGACAAACTGACGTTTTTTTTTTGTTTGGTTTTTATTAAAGTCTATTGAATATTTGACTTTTGAACATTTGCGCTGTCACGTGACAAAATAAAACGCTTCAATATTAACTGCAATATTGGGAACAAGTATTCTGATTAAATAAAATAATTAAAAAATATATATAGCTGGTCTTTTACTAACACTAGAAAACGCAGACTATTGTGAGGTTGTATTAAGTAAATATAAAAAGTCGTGCTACCTGCGGCTGATGCTGATGAGGTCCCTCCACACTGGTTTTCCACACCAGCCGCGGGCATGTTGCAGCCGCTCTCTCCTTCCTCTCAGACCGGACCCTTTATATACTTTCAGCTCTCTGCGCCAGAAAGCAGAAATATGCAGCATTGCACAGTGTCGCAGAAGGCTTCCTACTGGGTCATTTGAGGATTCCCCTGCAAGTGCTAATAACCATTCAGATGGACCCAATCCCAGTTTACCTCATGTGCCCCGCGAGGCCGGCACGCGCACTAATCAGTTGACGTGACTAATGGAAGTACAGTATTGTTGGGTCACGTTTTAAAATATTATTAAATAAAATGTTTATTTTGTCGCATTTTATGCGTAAAAAGCAGGACTTTATATACTTTACAGTAGTTTCAATTCTTTCTTCTTCACTACATTAATACTTTTACTTCACTATTAATCTGGCAGTGTCACGATGAGGGGCTGTGTGCGGAGGGAGAGGACCCAAGTGCAGGACATACGCAGACGTAAACTAAAACTTATTTATTTGCAGGGACTCGAAAAACACAAAATACAAAAACCCGAAATCTCAACCAAGGCAATAAACAAACCAGAAGCCTGGGAGAAAGCAAAAACAAAACACACAGCTAAGAGGGGAACACTGGGGAAACAATGACGACTCAGGGCTTAAGTACACACAAGGAGATTAGGGCAAGTGGAAACAACAGGTGACAGGTGAACCAAATGAACCTAATGACAAAGGGGAAGCAAAACTAAACACAAAGCACAGGGAACACGAGACTGTCAAAATAAAACAGGAACTGACTAAACATAACAGACGCAGACCTAATACTGAAAACTTGACAAAGGGAACATGCACAAAAACAACAAGGGAAACTAAACACCATACTCAAACAATAAAACTGTAAGAAACACTAAGAAACATAACCTACAAAGTATAACAAAGAAAGCTACACAAAAGAAACTCAAAACGCTGGGCCACCGGCCCAGGACCATGACAGGCAGATTTACCATTTATTTATTTACTTGTTAATATTTTTTACACAACTAGACAAGCTTCTGGTTGACTCGTGAAAGTGTTGTAGTTAAAATTAGCACCATCTAGATCAGAATGCTAATTAGCGATAAACTAATAATATAAAAGGGTAGCAAATATTTTTATTTTTGACAGAGTAAATTTAGATGATATCACATTACTGCTGAATTAGAACTGACTCGTTAGTTGATAATTTCAACATGACTTTCAAACAATTCAAAAGATAATTTCACCAAATAATAAATCAGCATTTTAGGTGTTAAAGAGGCAACTATAAGCCCTAAAATCTTGAAAACCTAGAATTTGCCGGTTGCATTACTCCTGTCTTCTATGAATCAATTCAGCCCAATTGCCTGGTTAGACCCACCTCCGGGTCAGCAAGCTTAATTGGGAAGATGTTTGCTTTGATAAGAGGCCTCCTGCTGTTTCCCAGAAACAATGTGATCACATTACTTTGTCTGGTGTGCCCATTTTCTGTCTCGATATACACACATCCTTTTGAGAATCATTCCCTGTGACAACACAACCTTATTTAACCCTCATTACACAAAGAAAAGATTTATAGAGCTGCATCTCAGGAGTGTTGCAAGCATAGAGAAAACCATCCTCCCATACTAATGTGTTCACCTCTTGTCACACAGTTGACTTGAAGCTTTTTTTTTTTTTCCTGTGAAAGGAAAGAGTTTGGATTGGAAGCAGACACACACTGACTGCACTGTAAATAAGTAACCCAGATTCTGTTAGTCCATTTATCTTCAAAGGCTTTGTTCTTCACTGGGCTAACTGTGGCACATGGTAAATTTTAATAAACAAATACTTAATCCCAGTGTCAGTATAGCAGGAGTCTGCCTACAGGTTAACCACACACTGAGCATGTGTACATGCTCATTCAAATGTTTTGAATAGAGTGTTAGATCTGTAACTCTGGCCTTGCTTTAATGCTTGAATATAAGCAGCACAATCTCTTTTACGGCATTCCTGCCATCCAGAGAGTCAGTGTGTCCGCCAGAGTTAAGGACAGAACTGGGCTGCCTCGGTCTAGACGAGATGCAGATCACCAGGTCAAAGGTGCTGCTGCTCAGGCTGAGAGCCCCACAGTTGAACTTGACCTAAATTGACAGTTCGATAGAGGGCAAGAAAGAAAGAAAAATGAAGGGAATAAAAAAATGGAAAGCAGGAGATGAGCAGGCACTGGAAGGAGAGAATGTGAAGAGAGAAACATTCATCTTTTACAGCTCTTTATTAGTCAGATTAAAAGCTCATTAAAGTTACTGGTTACTGTTGAAAACTAAGAACGGGTTTGTTTTACTTGGTTTCTACGCGTTCGTTTATCAAACAGGAATGACACAAAACAACAGAATAAGGAGTTCAATTATTAAATTTAATTAGCCATTTTCACACAGTTTACAGATTAATCTGGGTCAGAACTGCATACCAGTGTGGTACCGGACCTGAAATGAAGTACTGACACTCTCTTCTTCTGGTCAGGATTTCTTATAGTCAAAGCTTATCAGTCTTGGTTATGTCACTATACAAAACAAGAAATGTGCAAGACGAAGGATTCCAGGAGCTCTGTCTTCACATGACCTCGGAGTTTCTCTTTATCAGAGCCCTCGTGTGTGTTATTGATCATCTGTTAGTGATAGAGACATACTCAGAGCAAACACACTGTTCTCGGCTGACCCCAAAGATTATGAGCTTCTGTGTCATTAAACAATTATGTTTATTTTCCAGTCAGGCAAATAAATGTAAAGATGGTAAGAGCAAACATATACCATGAGTATATTTGAAACTTCATAAAAACTCATTTCCTTCATTACAATAAGCAAAAGATGAAAAAGAAGTAAAAGAATGCAAAACATGTGTTTGTTATTTATTGCATTATACTGAAATCAGGTGAATCTGCAGTTCTGTTAGGATTCGTAAATATTCTCAACATGAAGCACCAATATGGCACTTTCATTTACATATGTTTGACTGGTATTGTAACAAAACAAAACTGAAAACTGAATTTCACAGAAGTGTAATTACATGCAGCTACACGGAGAAAGCAGGAATTGTTTGGGAGATGAATGTCACTGGTCAAAACGGAATGAAAACCTAACCACAGCCAAAGTAGTAGTGCCAGCCAGTTTAAACAGATGGAGAGCGCTCCCTTGTGACGCATTACAGGAATGACTGTGTTCATACCAGAGGCAGCTCACATGGTGTCCCAATTCATTCAATACAGGTCTGGAATTTCCAGTTTTAAAATTTTACTGCTTACATCAGTGTGTCAAAACTGCTGTTTATTCACTCAGTAGAGCACATGTAGTGTGGAATATTGTAGCCCCACATGGCCTGGGTGAAGACACACCTCACTCCTTTAACGCAAATGTCCAGTGATGACATATGTGAGTCCCCTCCTGCGCATGGTCTTGACAGTCAACCCCCAGGTGTCACGATCTTTCTTTCATAAAGAACACCTCAGCTGAGTTGGGCTAGCTCCTGCTAGTTAGCTTTCTTGTCTGCCAATTTGAGGTTAGTTTAAATGTGCCTGTTGGTGTTAACTATGGCTCATTAGGTGATGAATATGGATAGTACTTGTACCTGACACCACTGAAAAGTCTGGCTTGGTTAATTTACTGCCTGCTGAGCCACTTGCGTGCTTAGCTCTGTCACCATAGGCAATGCACTTGGGTCACTGAGTGCTATCAGATGATCTGCTTGCACCTCTCGTCAGTGATGGTTGGGCTGCCCAGATTTAAATGTCCGTGTGTCCCTCAGCAGATAAATGGCTTTCACAGAGACATATGTGACTCACCTCTTCAACTTCTGAGACAGGGATAAGGCAGTTACTCTGGATGAACTAGAGTCTACTGAGGGGTTGTTGGAACAATCACTTTGTGCCATCAGGTGAAATTTTAGGTGAGAAAGAGGCAGACAGAAGCTCTGTGCCATCTCAACCCCCAGATGTTGTATAAAGCCAACTACACCTCTCAGGCCTGGAATAACATCATCTCCCTCCCAGGAGGGCAGTATCATCTGCCACTGGGGGTCAGTAGTGAGACAGCAACTGCTCTCTCAGACTCCAAACTAGTTGGCTGACCCAACTCCAGGCTTGCAGAGAGTATGTATTAGATGGTTCTCAGGTAACTGCAACGACTGTTCGTTATTTACCATTTCAGTGCCCAAATAAATGTGCCTAAAATCTCTGGGAGCTTTGCGTCCCAGAGAAATCTTTGCTAAATCAAATATGTGGGTCCATCCTCTTGTGAATAAGTGCATGTAATAAAATCAGAGACCAGGGTAGACAGGTGATGCTGTTCCCCTCAGGCACACCAGAGGGCAGCAGTAGAAGACTATAACCTGGGGGTGCCTGCTTCTGTTTGGTACTTTGGGCAAAGTTAACAAACCTTTTAACTTTTCTTTTAAATTAGATTTGATTGGTGATTCTATTTATGTAGTTTTTAAAGTCACAGAAATTAATACTCAGCCTCTCTCCCTATTTATTTGGACAGATTTCAAAACAACTTCCCAAATGACTTCCCAGAGGCACTGGCAGGATGGCTGCGAAGTGGTTTGTCCCAAGGGCTCCATAGATTGGCTCTGAGGGTTATGAGTTGCGGTTCCAGGTCAAACCAACTCTGTTCTTCTCAGCATAACTCCAGGCTCATTTCTCTTGCTGTGTTCGGTCACTTTTGCTTGGGAAGGTTTGTAACTGAGTGAAGTGAGCATCTGCATGTAAGCCATAACAAGAGCTGTTCAAATTCTCAAAAGCTGCTTCAGTGGCTCCTTTATTACCTACTTGATCAACACCTCCTTACCTCCTTTGTGAAAGGGAAGGAGATAAACTACCAGAGCTTTCACAAAAGCAATCAACATACCCGACAACTGATGCAGCCCACGCAGATCTTGATTATTTCTGTGCCATAGCATAACTTGCTGATAACTAACGTAACTAAGAACATTATGCTGCTGTGATAAATGTTCTCCGTGCTTTATGTAATCCATCTTTGGGATGTAGTTTGAACACAGCAGACCCACATCAATAACATCCACTCTCACATTATTAAGCAACCTAATTTATGTGCAGATGGATTGGCCTCCTCCGCACCAATTTTTGACCTCATGACATTTTACCTAGCAGTCCAGGAAATGTGAAAAGTGATTGTGAAAAGAAAAGTAATTTTCTGTACTGTTTGACTGCAGGGATAATTTTGTGTCATTCATTTTCCTGCCTGTGACCTGGAAATGAATCTCAGTGCACCATCTTGAACAATGTCAGTTCCTAAAATGGATCTGGAGAAGAGGAGTTCTGTTCAGGGAGCTGTAATGCATCCTTTGCAGAAAAGATGAACAGGACAAATCAGGACAGGACAAATTTTGAGGTCTTTTCAGATAAGCTGATCTTTATATTTATAGCCTCTTTTGTTTCATTAAAATGTTCAACTGTGTGAGCAAACCAGTTTTGCATTCATGTCTATTTTAAAGTCTTCAATCTATTAAACTCATCTGATATCCGATATCATCAAATACAGTAGCAACAGGTTTTGGCAAAAATGCCATTTGTTTTTTGTACTTTTGGTCAAATATCAGTTACACCCACTCCTCTCTCTCTGTCTGCCTCTTCCTCGGCCTGTATCTGTTGTGGGAGGGATTACAACGCAAAACAAAGTAGGATGTACAAACTGAGAAATGAGAAGGGGACAGATTCTGTAAGAAAATTTGTAACACCAGCAAGAGAGAAAACTGTACATAAACTACTGAGCAAGAGAGTGATGCCAGTGGTTCCTGCTTCGGAGACAAATAAAGGTTGGTACAGCCGTTATTTATTGTTCCCAAGAAAGGCAGGGGGTGGGGGTGGGCCTCGTCCCATTGTGGACCTAAACGTGTAAGTTCAAAATGCTTAAATACTCTCACAGCTACTGAACGCAGAGACTGGCTAACTACAGTCGCTCATGTAATGTCATTAGCGATACTTTAGGACCACAAACAAGTTTACATTTGAAGGTAGCCTATGGATACTTTCCGCTCTGTTTCTGCCCACCCGCACCTTCACTGAATGCGTAAATGCGCCACTCCTCCGGGAGAGGGGCGTCCACACTGTAGCCTATCAGGACGATTGGGCTCCGAAGGAGCTACTTCTCGCAGATATTCAAGCCCTGGGCTTCTGAGTGAATTTTCAGAAATAAGTAACTTGGAGCAGAGGCTGGCTGCGTTTTATCGAATTTATCATGGCATGAGATCTGTTCAGGATCCTGCTCTGCGTCGCGCCCCTTCCAGAAGTGGACGGCAATTATGCGCCTGTCCATTGACTGTATGCAAAACGTAGACACACAAAAGAACTGTTAAAATACAGTCACAGGTGTATTATAACTGCAGATACGTCCGGTTCACATCACTCAGTTAAGAAATTAGCTAAGTTCACTATTGGACCACAGCCTGCATTTAGAAACTTCATCATCTGAATTTAGGCTGCCACTGTGTTGGATTTTTGCAACCATAGTTGGCATATTTGGATAAGCAAAGTTAATTAGCAAGCTGCATTAATAAACTGAACAAGTGCAACACACAGAGTCATATATCTGCTAATTAGTGCTAAGTAGCAGACTAAGGAAATACTACAATTTCAAAATTGAAGCACAAACTTCTTGGATGGTCTACAGCACACAATAGAGCATATTATATGTCTATTAATTTGATTTGAAATGGTCAAAAAGGCATCAGCAGCACAAACATGTGGTCCAGTTCAGTGATTCAGACTAGCAGAGATGAGGTCTGGCACACAGCGACTAGCTGTGTCAGGAAACCTGTCAGTCATTTCCATAACTCTAAGCCTCAGTACCAGATGTAAGGGAGTCTATGGGGAATGACTCACATTGGGTGCCGGGCTGAAGCGATGGTGTGGCAGTGAGGGGGCGCCTGGACTTCTGGAATATACCTAGAACTGCTGAATTCTTTCCTTGCTCATAAGTGGGTTTTTTGGCAGTCTATAGCCCAAATCCTGGCTCTGGTTGTGGCTCAAGAAGTAGAGCAGGACATCTACTGATTGCAAACTTGGTTGTTCAATTCCTGGCTCCTCCAGTCTCCATGCCAAAGTATCCTTGGGCAAGATACTGAACCTCGAGTTGCTCCTGATGTATTAATATCAGTGTGAATGTTAGAAAGCACTTAGATGTAGAAACACTAAAAATGAAAAAAAAAAAAAAGACGTAGAAAAACTGTTTGGGTGAATGCAAATTTATTGTATAAAGTGATTTGAGTGCTCAACTAGAGTAGAAAAGCATTATATAAGAACTAGTCTATTTAGCATTTTGCCTGCAAAGGATGCCAGTCTTCATTTCCTGTCTTTCAGATGCGATATGGCGATCTGCTAGTGGTGGGTCAGATATGGGATCTTTTTGGCATGGCTGAAATGAATCTCTGCTTTTAGGGTAATCACCCTTTACCCCATTTTCTTTTCTTTGACAGAACTTTGTAAAAAATTCAGTTTTTCCATTTCATTTCACCCTGTGGAAATGATGCTACCGATTCTGGAGAGCATGCTGTCAATCACGAGAGAGGCGTATGATCTAGGTTTCAGTATTTATTAATACCAAGCTGTTAGGAGACAATCCACAAAAGTCATGGGGGAGAACGCCTAGCATATCTGTTCCCCTAACACCTCGCGTTACTCTCGACCTCGCGAGACCGACTCATACGGCAACACCGTTAGTCAAAACAGTGCATTAACACAACTGTCTACATCCCCCTTTGTAGGCCTAACATGCAAAATGAACACAACTGACTGATAGTAGGTCATTTTAGAACTTCTTGTTAGAACTTGAATTGACAATCAAAACTGAACATATCAAAATAAAACAGAGGACAACTGAGTTAAGGTGGTGCATAAACGTTACAGTCTAGAGCGAAACAGCTACTCATTCTAACCAACAAAATATAACAGTTTACACCATGTGTACATTTAAGCCACTTATATAATGGTGCCTTAATTTGAGTTTTACTTTCAGTCCAGGTACTTTCTGTTTGGTTTGGAAACTCTGCCAAATCTGGTGACATATGTGGATGTGGAAGGCTGTGCCACGCTTTCTCTCCGACTCTCCTGCAGTACACTGTTGGGACTCTTTTCTGCAGTAGTTGGTATTTGACACTGTTCTGGGTATACATGTTCCGCGTCAGGGTTTGTTGTTTCAGGTTGGTGTTTATTTTGAGGTTGTTTCTGTTCGCTTATATGTGTGAGTGGCTCAGAGGGTCGAGGAGGTTGTGGTTCCATCACTGGCAGGAGGTGCTTTCTGTTACGTCGGTACTCTCTCCCTTCAGACTCAACTACATATGAGCGTGGTTCATTGCATCTTCGCCTCACGATGCCCATCCTGTCATATCCTTTTTCCGTTTGGAGTCTTACTACTTGATGTGGTAGCAGGGGAAGTAAGGGTTTGCTGGACTTGTCATAATAACGTTTCTGTGTCTCACGTTTCTTTGTGAGCTGGGCGTTGACATAAGCCGTTGATCTTGCTGCAGGTTTTAACAGATGTTTGCAGATGGGCAGGACCGTCCGGGTCCGCCTGGACAGCAGTCTTTGTGCGGGAGAGCCCAGGATCTTGTCCCGTGGTGTGTTACGCAGGCTTAGCAGGTTCAGGTAAAAGTCTGTCCCATCCCTTTTTGTCGTCTCCAGCAGCTTCTTTGCACTCCGTACGGCCCTTTCACTGAGGCCGTTGGACTGCGGGTAGTCGGGACTGCTCGTCACATGTGTGAAGTCCCAAGATTTGGTGAAGTCACGGAATGTCTGACTCGTGAACTGAGTGCCGTTGTCTGAATACAATTTCTGCGGTATGCCCTGAACAGAGAAATGTCGTTTTAGTTTGTTAATTACACTTAGGGAGGACATGTTGCTGAGCTGGTCAACTTCAAACCACCCTGAGTACGAATCCACGAGTACAAGGTAGTGGTGGTTCTCCCATTCGAATATATCTGTGGCAACGACAGACCAGGGCAGATCAGGGACTGCGTGTAGTTTTAGTGGTTCTCTTTGTTGGTGTGGTTTCAGGCTGTTGCAGGTACTGCATGCTTGTATAGCAGTCTCCACATCCTCATTTATTGAAGGCCAGAATGCGCATTCTCTTGCCCTCCTCTTTGTAGCTTCCACACCTGGGTGGCCCTTGTGTAGCGCCTTAATATACTCGGAATGCAAGGAAGTAGGGATGACAGCTCTGTGCCTTCGCATGATGATGTCATCCTCGACGGTGAGTTCATCGCGGAGATTGAAATATGGTTTGGCCTCTACGGGCACTCTCCCTGTGCACCTGGGCCATCCATTTCTGATAAACTGGGTGATTGTCTGGAGGACTGGGTCCGTGGCTGTGTGTTCACGCAGTTCAACAAGCCGCCGTGGGGATATCAGTTGGACTGACATCACCTCAAACTCGTGCTTTTCCTCATCTGAAGGACCCACATCACGTCTAGGTGCGCGTGAGAGGGTGTCAGCCAGGTAGAGGTGTTTCCCCTTTTTGTACATCAGGGTCAGGTTGAATTTCTGCAGCGTCAACATCATGCGCTGCAGACGTGCAGGGATTGCATTAAAGGGCTTACTGTGGATTGTGACCAAGGGTTGGTGGTCAGTTTCAATCACAATGGGTTTGCCATAGATGTAGTCATAGAATTTGTAACAAGCAAAGACCACTGCCAGTAGCTCTTTTTCAATTTGTGCGTACCTCCGTTCTGTCTCGGTCAGTGCGCGGGATGCATAAGCCACTGGCATGTCGTTCTGAAGGCAGGCAGCACCTAAACCATGTTGTGATGCGTCACAGGTGAGAGTCACAGGTTTTGTGACGTCGTAGTAACAGAGCACTGGCGGCCTTGTGACACACAACTTGAGTCCATCAAACGCATCCTGTTGGTGTTGCGTCCAGCTCCAAGCCACATCCTTGTGTAGCAGTTGCCGTAGTGGCTGCGTCAGCTCGCTCAGGTTCGGGATGAATTTACCCAGGTAAGTGACCATTCCCAGAAAGCGCTGCAAGGCTGATTTGTCCTCTGGAGGGGGCATTTTATTGATTGCTGCTATTTTTGTAGGATCAGCTTTGAGGCCTGCCTCAGTGAACACGTGTCCTACGTAGCTCACCTCCCTGAGCCCGAATTTGCATTTTTTTCTGTTGAGTCTGAGCTTTATTTTTCTGGCCCGGTCCAGAACCATTCTCAGATTTTTCTCATGCTCTTCTGCGTCTCTACCACCAATAATAATGTCGTCCACGATTATAGCGCAGGGGTATCCGGCGAATATTTGTTCCATGGCTCTTTGGAAAACCTCGGAGGCGGTATTGATGCCAAAGGGCATCCTGAGGAATTTGAACCTGCCGAAGGGGGTAGTGAATGTGGTGTGGAGAGATGAGGCACTGTCTAATTTAATCTGCCAGAATGAGCTTTTGGCATCAAGGACGGAGAAGACAGTGGCGCCTGACATTTGCGCTGCCACCTCCTCTACTGTACGCATTGGGTGATGGGGGCGCATTAGTGCTTTGTTTAAGTTTCGTGGGTCTATGCATAAACGAACCTCATCTGTGTCTTTCTTGTGTGTAGCAACCATATTAGAGACCCACTCAGTGGGCTCGTCCACTGGTTCGATTACTCCAAGGTCCTGCATTCTCTGGAGTTCCAGTTTCACCTTTTCCTGCATTGCCACAGGAATGCGGCGGGGGGGGTTGATGGCTGGCACCACGGTAGGATCTAACTTCATTACATAGGTTACAGGTAGATCACCAAGTTCATTTGTAAACAAGTCCGCATATTCCTTGAACATCCTCTGTGATATTGTTTGATCCTGAACAGTGTCTATGTGGTGCACATCTTTGCTAAAGGTGACCAGTTTCATCTTCAGGCTGTCTTGTAAGCCTAGTATAGGCTGTGCACTTTTGTGAATAACTTGGAATTTTAGCATGTGGTACTGGCCATTGAGCTCACATTGCAGAGTCACTGTGCCAATTGACTCGATCACAGTCCCACCAAAAGCAATAAGTTTTATCATTCTACTTGGTTTGCATATTTCTTCATGTTTTTTGATGGTTTTGTATGTATCGAGGGAGATCACGTTGCATTTGGCCCCAGTATCAACTTTTAATTCAAGGCTTTTGTCATTAATCATTACAGTGCAGTGTCCTTCCCCTTTGTAACAGTCCTCAGTGTGTATAGTGTCGATATTGTTGTCTCCCTGTATTGACAAGCCCTCAACCATAAAAGTGTCAGTGTCAGAATCTGCCTCTGTCAATAGCTGATTTACTTGTCTGCTAGACTTGCAAACTCTTGTAGATCTGCACAGCTTCTTGAAATGGTTGTAATTCCCACAGCCGTGACACTGCTGACCAAAGGCCGGGCATTGGTGGCGTTGGGCAGGGTGTGTGCCTCCGCAGTAGCTGCAGTTTGAGATCGGTGTACTTTCCGGTTTGGCTTTAAATTTCAACTGGCCTTTGGGTTTGTTACTGCGTTTTATCTGCATGGTATCCACACTGGCAGCTGTCGCATATTTAGGTGCAGAGAGGGTTTTTGTATGTTGGTCTGTGAGCTCACTTATTTGGCAGATACGTATAGCCTTTGCTAGCGTGAGGTCAGTTTCTTTGAGTAAGGAACGTCTGACACTGTCATTACATATTCCAACGACCAGTCTGTCTCTAACAAGTTCATCCTGTAATTGGCCGAAGTTGCACGTTTTGGCAAGGTTTTTCAGTGTGCTTACGTACGATTCAACTGTTTCTGCTGGTTTTTGGCATCGAGAATTGAAATTGTGTCTCTCCATTATCACGTTTGTTTCCGGGTTACATATTTCTCTAAATTTTCGTAGCAGGCAGACGGGATCCTCCCGGGACTCCGCCTGTGTGATGACGTTTTCGCCATCTGTGACCGCGGGTGCATATGTGAATGACTGTTCCCTTTCTATAGCCTCCGGTCCCGCCAGATTGAGGAGTATGTATGCTCTCGTCTTGGCAGGCTTATCACTGTGTGCAGCGGCGATAAATATTTCGTATTCACGTTCAAACTTACGCCAGTTTTCTGCTACATTTCCGTCAAAGACGAGGGGATCGGGACGTCTGAATCCATCCGCCATTCCGGCGATTTATTCACCTCCTTTCCTGGTGCCGAGTTGTCTGTGAAATTCCGTCCGGCTCAGTCACAGCGAGGGATATCCCACTTCTGACACCATGTCAATCACGAGAGAGGCGTATGATCTAGGTTTCAGTATTTATTAATACCAAGCTGTTAGGAGACAATCCACAAAAGTCATGGGGGAGAACGCCTAGCATATCTGTTCCCCTAACACCTCGCGTTACTCTCGACCTCGCGAGACCGACTCATACGGCAACACCGTTAGTCAAAACAGTGCATTAACACAACTGTCTACAATGCACCAGTAATGATCCTGAGCCTGGTGCCTCTTTGTTGATGAGTGATGGCATGTTATGTCTATATAATCAGGCTGCAGGCAGTGGGGCCCTAGTCTGCCGTCCCACAAATGTGCAAGGAGTGATAATCCATACCTACCTGCTGAGGGGGTCAAAATTAACAGCTGAAGGTTTCCCCCCAGTGTGGCAGTTTGTTTTTCAGTCAGAGAGCACTGAATCATGGTTAACCTTGTTCACATACAGCACAAAATAACAGCTTACCATAATTTGTAAGTAGTGGACATAAATAGACAGATTTCAGGTGAATAGGAAAAAACGATATTAAGTCATAATGTTTGCCTGAGCTTGATTGCCTTATAAAGGTTATTTATAATTCTTTCAAACAGTTTCTATAAGTGAAAAATTTGTATTGCTAAAATGTTAGCTTAGGGCCAGCACAGGGTGGAAACACTGTTTCACAACATGTAATAATACATAATCCCTTTTTCGGTCTATGCACTGCATCAAACAACCTCCAGCTTTGTTAGTCACAGTAAGAACTGGAGAAGAGGAGCCCATGCTGTGTAAGGTTCCAGTCTGTGGTTAAATGGGCTAATGCAGGCTAAGTTGCCCTCATCCAAAACCCCGAGCCAAGTTTCTCACCATGTGTGCCTCTCTATTGTAAATGGGCAGCAGCTCCCTCGGTGGGGGGCTTGGCTGGTGCTTTGAGGGACGTCCCATACTGCAAACCTCAAACCTCTGACTGCTGAGTATTTCTGCTCTCTGATGTCTAAACTGAGCCCTCTTATTTTACTCTACACCATAGTTACGGAGGGCACTGTGTGGTGAGTTTATTGGATGCCTTTCTTATTTTTTCTTTGTTTTTCCATATTCTTTCTTTCTTTGGTCTTTGCAGCCTTTTAACTGAATGAAGATCTATCCCCCCCCCCCCCCCCCCCCCCTTTCAAGCATAAAAACTTTTTTTTAATTTCACCTTTCTCTCACTCTCTCAGTATTTGTACTTGCAATATGAGGCTGCTGCTCTTTGGGATTCTGCCAATCAAGGAGAACGCTTGTGCCCCTCTATCTAGTGTTACTGTCACCCTGTGTCTTTTAACCCTCCTCCTGATGGTCATCTGGGGTCGAAAGAGTAAGAGATCCTTCTTCCGCTTCCACCATGACCCCCAGCTGGATCACACAAAATACCCCCCACCTCCTGGCCCTAAACCATGGCCCCTTGTCGGGAATCTGCTTCAGGTTGGGGAGCAGATTCATCTTTCTCTGACCAGGCTGAGGCTTCTGTATGGAGATGTCTTTAAGGTATATAGTTAGTTTGTGCATGAATAGTTTCAGATGGACAGAGCTACCATTAATTAATTTACCCCTTATTTGTCTGTGTCATCACTCTAGCTCCGTCTCGGCTCTTTGACTGTTGTTGTTCTGAGTGGGTACAGCACTATCAGGCAGGCTCTGGTTCGGCACGGGGAAGCTTTTGCAGGGCGACCTGACCTCTTCATCTTCTCTGCTATAGCCAATGGGACCAGTATGACCTTCAATGAGAGTTATGGACCTGTGTGGTTGCTCCATAAGAAGCTGTGCAAGAATGCCCTCAGGTCTTTCTCCCAGGCTGAGCCAAGGGGCTCTGGTGCCACCTGCCTCTTAGAGGAGCATATATGTGCTGAGGCTGCAGGGATGGTGCAGGTCATTCGTCAAAAAGCTGCTCAAGAGGAACCGGATCACAGTATGACTGGTATAGACCCAGCGACGACCTTGGTAACTTCAGTGGCAAATGTCGTCTGTGCACTGTGTTTTGGAAAAAGGTATGACTACAATGACGAGGAGTTTCTCACTATTGTTCATATCAACAATGAGGTCCTGAGGCTCTTTGCAGCAGGGAATCTGGCTGATTTTTTCCCCGTGTTTCGCTACTTTCCGAGTCCATCTCTGAGAAAGATAGTCCAGCACGTTCGCAGAATGAACAGATTCATGGAGCGGAACATTGAGGAACACGTTGACACCTTTGATAAGGTAATTAAGTATGCAAATATGTTTTTTTTTAGACAGGAACTCAGTTTAAACGGAGAAAAATGAAAAGCCAGTGGTGAATGACTACAGCAGTGGTTACCAAAGTGTGGGCTGCAGCCCCCTAGTGGGCATATATAACTGGGCAGTATTAGCAATTTACAGCCTGAGTTGTTTATGGTTTTTGAATCAAATATTCAAGGAAATACACTGGCGCTATCGGACAATGGGTTTTAGTCTGGCCTGTTATATTGAAAGTTGGATTTTCAGGTTTTGCACATCTTCTTACGGACATGGATTATTTACTAACAGAAACTTAACCATAAAATACAGACTGAAGAGTTTCTACCACAGCCTTATGTTGTGAATGACGCATCTGTTTGTTTCTTTAGATCTGTCCCGCTAATTTGCCTCCAGCTATTTAATCTAACATCACACTCATACATTAGTAGCTGTGAGTGTAACTGTAGCCAAAAAAATAGCAAACAAGTTCCATGGGATGGACCTTTGTTCTTGTGCATACGAGCTAAAATGTTCGCATGCACTCTAATTAGGAATTAGCAGCTCACTGGAAGACACGCGTCTTACCACAACTGATTACTGTCCCTTCCCTAATTATTGGTTTTAAGCGTTAACCTGATTTTTGCCATAGCTACAGCAGGTGGCTTTGTATTTCAGCAGTGACAGTGATGTTAGAATGACAACAACACTATCAGCGTAAAATTCTCTGTTTGTGATTGCAGAACTGCATCCGGGACATTACAGATGCTCTAATTGCACTCTGTGAAGAAAGAGAAGAAAACAAGGATACTTCAATGCTTTCTGACCATCAGATCATTCACACTGTCATAGACATCTTTGGAGCAGGTTAGACAAACTGGAAATTTCACATTGTCATGCTATTATGCCTGTAATGACAGTAATAGATCCCAGTGATGATAATCAGTGCCACCCTTTCACTCTAGTTGTGTTTTTTTGTGGTTTTCCAAAGGATTTGACACCATCATTGCTGGTTTACAGTGGAGCCTATTGTACCTCATCAAGTTTCCTGACATCCAGGATAAAATACACCAGGAAATAGGTGATGCCTTATGCTCAAATAAACCTAATCTCATATTGTGTATAGTGTAGTATAGTGTAGTACAGTGTGTGCATACCTAAGCAAAATCATCGCTAGAAACTGGCAAATTCACTGCTTACAGAGAATTACTGTGTGTATCCTATCAAAGAAAGAGAATTCATGGTTACGCTAAATAGCTAAGGCCTTTCCAGTGCCTGTTCTCATGAATGACTCATGGTCATTGTGTTTCTCATAGACCAAAATAGGAGGTTACTCATTAATCATTTCAAGCCCCACATCACTAATGAGCATAGATCTATGCTAAATGTAGTTCTTATCTGTTTAAACATTCACCACAAATGGGATTCAAACAGTTTACAAGAAAACAGGTGCAAATGCACCTCTCACTGACAAATATATACCGGCCATACAGGATATGATGCAGAGGGAATCCTTATTACAACGACTAAACAATGACCAACCCGAGCGTGCTTTCTGGAGAGACAGAATCCGACAGCCACCAGAGAAACTCACAAAAGATCAGTCCAATTTGCTGGCGCTAGAGGTACTTTTTGAAGTGGGCTCAGAGAACTGGTGCTGTCTGTTCCGAGGCACATTGTATTTTCACAGAGAGAGAGAGAGCGAGAGAGAACTAAGAGGAGACAGGACGAATCAGAACAGGAGAGGGGTTAGAGAGTTCCCAAGAGACACAAAGGCGCTGACACGCAAGGCAGTGAACAGACATAGTTTGACATTATTCCTCTTTTCATCTCTTAAATAAAATTTAATTAAGAAGCTTTAATTCTGTTGTTTACAGTAGATAAACCAGTATGGGAAGCCTTATTAGTGGAGCAATATTTGTGAAATAATCAGAAGGATCGGCATACTTTAAATTGCAATGATTTGTGATGCGCATGTTTAAATGTTGTTACAAACTGAAAGAAAACAAATCACAGCTGGGACATCAGCTATAGTGTATAGTAACAACATTTTCATTTTAAAATAGGGCATCTTAAAATATGCTGACACTGAAATGCTGTTACTGATCACTATACTGAAGTTTTAGCCCTGAAAGTTGAGATGCGGGTTGTATTGTACTCTTTGTAAATGGCTTTGGCTCTTTTTTTTTTTTTTTAAGATGAGCATATTGGAAAAGCCCAGCTGCCCAGGTTTTCCAATAAGCCCAAGATGCCTTTCACGGAGGCGTTCATATATGAAGTGTTTCGTCATGCTTCATATGTCCCTTTTACCCTACCTCACTGGTAAGACTGAAGTTTTGCATTCAGTAAATATGTTTTATTTATATATATATATATATATATATATATATATATATATATATATATATATATATATATATATATTAACACTTTTCTCTGGTTTTTTCTCTCCAGTACAACAAAAGACATCACATTTAATGGGTATTTCATTCCCAAAGACACATGTGTCTTCATTAACCAGTATCAGGTCAATCATGATACGTGAGTAGCACTTGTCTCTTTCAACATCTTCTTTTCAGCTCTTAAAATATTTTTTTTAAATAACTGTATTTATATCCTCATGATTTTATTTCTTTCCCAGTGATCTTTGGGGCAATCCTGAGAAATTTCATCCTCAGCGCTTCTTGAACCCATGTGGGCTCCTTAACAAGGAGCTGACAGAGAAGGTCCTCATTTTTGGTGTGGGAAAAAGACGCTGTCTTGGGGATGAATTTGCACGTTTGGAGATGTTTGTGTTTCTCACCACGCTTCTTCATGGGCTGCGCATTGAAAATGTTCCAGGGCAGGAGCTGGATCTCACCACTGATTTTGGTCTGACTATGAAACCTCGTCCATACAGGATTACCATTTCTCAGAGGTCCTAGACCTTCTGAAAACCCAAATGATGATCTTGTGGATGTTTTGGAATTGTACAACAGAAATTGTAGTTATTAATGTTTTTCTTTTGTTTGTTTTGGCAAATGGGGTGGACGTGTGTGCGTGCACACACACACACACACACATACACAAAGATAAAAAAAAACACGGGTCATTCAAAGTGCTTTACTGCACATACTCTGAGTCGATCTGACTTCCACAATCAAACTGAAAGCAGGAGCTTGAAAACACCACCATCTATCACATGGATTCCTATCATCTTCTCACCTCTATCATGTCCTTGTCTTCTCTTTGTCCTCCATTCCTTGCCTCTTCCTCCTCCTCATCTACTCTCAATACTCCCCCAGTAATAAGCCCCTAAATAAACCCCACAATCTTCTCTTTGACCATCAGCACTGTAACCTCCCACACACCCAGATAAGAAATGCACCCCAACATATACGGGAGGTAAAGCGTGTGAAATGGGGCAACGTTATTTTCATAAGCTAAATGTAAAGGAGCTTGGCAGCAGAGTAAGAGAGAATTACTTCATTAGTACATCTGCAAATGGAAAGTTTTAAAGTTTTAACTTTTGTTAAATGTTTGTCAGTGAATATTTAGTGAGTGCCTGCATTTAAAAACTACTTTACAAGCAAAGTCTTCAGCTGTTAGCTCTTAGTGAATTGCTTCACCTGAACATTACAAGACAAATCACTTATGTAATCTTCAATGAAGTAAATTAATATCACATAAAAACACATTTGTTTGGAAAATTGTGTTGTGTGCTATCATAAGAGTTACATAATTATGTCAAAGAACTAATATCACTAAGTTCACTGTCATTTTTTATAATGTCCACATAAAATGGGAGCAGATAATGGAAATGGTTAAAAACACACGCGCACACACACACACACACACACACACACACACACACACACACACACACACGCACACTTTGTGATGATTAAAGCTATTAACTATAAAAGGAGTATAACTGAATCATGTAATGCAGTTTCAGACAACAGCTTTGTGTAAAACATGTAATCTGAAAATAAAATAATGCTTAACCTCTGTGTCACAGAATGAATGAATGAATTATTATTTATGGCTGCATTTCCTGAGCACCTTTATGTGTCACTGTTGGAAATGTTGACTTACAAGGGTGTACCTCCATTACTCTCAGAGGAAGGAAAAAACAAAGAAAGACTCTTTACTGCACGCGTGCAGAACTCACTATAAAAAGTGCAACCTGAACAACTTAAGCAAACATTTAGCAAAAACAGACAAATGATGCAGCGCAGCGGCTGGACATGCCATTTGTAGTTGTTTGTGGTAGATGTGTTGACGGAGATGGGAAGTTGGGTGATGTGTTACATTTTTTTTCCGCTCAAATGAAAACATTGAATTCTGATGAAAGAAATAATCTTGCTGAAAACTTCACTTTCTTAGGCACTGATTGGCAACGAACATGTTCGTTACCAAACACAAAACAAAACAAGTGAAAACTGAAAAACCTACTGACTTCCTATTCACATCTCCATTTACACATGGGGCCCTGTATTGTGGGGGTCTCATTCTATACTGTACATCCAAGCAGGCTGCACCCATTAAAAAATGGCACGCAATCCGCAGAGCAACTGTCAGTGTCCCCGTCAAGATATGAGCAAAGACTCTTCATTCATAACTTTATTCACTATGACGATGCCGAACAGCTCAAACATCTTCCTCTTCAACGGCCTGCCCGGATCTCAGTTTCATGATCACCTGGAAAAAAATAATTTCCTGTTCCTTTTGTTTTATTGTAAAAATAAATTAATACATGTGAATGTCTTGCTGTGAAAGTGGCATGCACCTCTTTTAGCTGGGCAATCTCTTTGCTTTCCACATTTCTCTGAGCGTTGTTGGTTATGGCCTTCACTCTTGTTGCGTAGCTGCAAAGTTCAGAGAGTTTGGGTGTCATTCATCTGAATTCATTAGTCCTGAAATACATTAAAACACTGTTTTTTTTTTGTTCTCTGTTACATGAGAGATGTGAGCGTCTCATCAAGATTGCATTCTGAAGGAGAGATGTTGACGATCATGAGGGTTTTAGCATTTCCACCCAAGGAGTCCTGCATCACCTGAGAGAGATGAAATGCATTTTGGCTGACCTGCTTGTCTACGTTGCAGTGCAGAATTAGAAAGTTGGAATACTGCCGTTTTTATTTATTACCTGTGTCAACTTGCTATTCCTGTATGGCACATGAGGCAGTTCAGCAGATAAAGCTGAGATCACGTCACCCAGTGCACTCAGAGACTTGTTGATGGAGTTTGCCTCCTGCAGAGAGGAGAAAATACAAAAATTTAAAGAAGCCATGACAAATCTCTGATTTTTTAAAAATCCTCCTGACAATCACTCAGTGTCCGGTGAAACATAATATAGGAGCAGACCTTCAGCTGGTGGTCCTTGGCACCAGTCTTGGCTGCTCGCTCACTACCTGCCAGGTCTACAAGGCTCAGCTTCCCAGCGCTCACACTCCCATTTGTCAGATTCCTGCTCTCCACCATGATGCCGACAATCAGATGGGAGCGGGAACTCTCCACATTCATCTCTTAGCAAATATACAGAACAGACTCAAGAAACAAAATTTATATATCTCTGGGATTTTGTGAACTGTGACTTCAGATGGGACCAACTATTTTCATTAGCCAGCTAATAATAATCCTCAGATTCTATTAAAAAAAAAAACAACAACAACAACAAAAACAGATGCAACATCAGGGTTTTGTTATTCTGCCACTTACCACCCAGACCTGTAATGATGTACCTAAATGCCATCTCACCACACTAACTGTAAATAACACAATTAATCCAAACCAATTAGCAGGACCCCGTTTGAACTGAGTGGCTTTTGCACGGTACAGAGAACTCACTGGTGGCAGAGATGTGTCGGTTTGCGCAGGCCTGCTGGAACAGAGCGTAGAGCTCCTGGGCACTGGAAGCCTCTTTTGTTTCTGCTCCTTGGGCGAACACAATCCCCTTTCTGTTCCTCTTGATCTCCACTCGCCTTGCCTGGCCACGGGACTGAGTGTGTGCATGGGCCTCACCGGCCTGGCTGGCAAAGAGGTCCTGCAGCCTGTCATTGTACAGTTCCAGCATATAGGCTGAAACCTGGGGTGAAAAGAAACACGGTAATGAGGGAGAGAGGGACGAAACCTCTTTTCTCTTCTAAATGCAGTTTATTTATAAGCTGGTGAAATAATGTCTGCTACCTTGAAGTTGAATTTACAGCTGTTCTCCTGCATGATATCAAATATGGCATTGAAAGATCTTGGGATGATCCCGGGGTTCTTCTGTTCCTTGTCCCCAACCATAGTGAAGGTTTTCCCAGAGCCCGTCTGACCATACGCAAAGATACAGACATTGTAACCGTCGATAGCCAACTGGATCAGCCTATGGGAAAAATATTTTCTAAGTACTTCAACTGAAAGTATCAAAACATATGAAAGTTTTTCATCTAGGATACCCTGAGGGTAAGAGTTAATTTGGGTAACATTGTGTCCATTTCTCCATCAGCTCTTGAAATCTGCTTTTGAACACGATGTGCGCCGCGTTAACATTACTGAATAGTTGTAAAACTGCACAGGAGCAGGAAACCAAACTGAGGGAGGAACAGTTTACAGAGGCAGCACAGCAGCAGCAACTTGAAATCTTCTGAGGTCTCATTGCAACCCTGTTAACCTGAATACTTCCACGCAGCGACGAGCTGAGCTGCTGCACAGTCACTGTTTCTATAGCAACATCAGCAACATCAAAGCTGTTAGTTTTGTTTTCAGCAAAAATTAAATATTGCTTCATCATGAGAATCCCATTACTTTTTCACTGGTCAATTTTCAGCGTATTTTTAGATTCCTAATTGAATAATAATTCCCACAGTGACATCACTGCAAGCGTGAAACTGATCTAATTGCTTAAGTAAAAGTGGAAATGCTCTGGTTGGTCATGTGTGGCTTTTTAGATTTCATCTGAGACAATAATGTTGAAATTTCACCAAAACAAGGGCAGTGAGGTTAGAAAATTAGCTTTTCAATTTCTTTTAGATTTTAATTATGAATGATTGTGCTATGAGTGTTTGCACTGACAATAAAGAAATTTCATCTAATCTTGTGCAAGCAGTGAGCACTATCTGGAGAAGGGCTACTTCTGATCATAAATTAACATTTAACTCATGCTCATGCCTATATGCAAAATACATTAACCCTGCAATGCCAAGTGCATCATATTTGATCCAGGAGTTTTTGAGACCTCTTTTCTTTTTCCCGAAAAACCTGATGTGTACTATCAGACACATGCAAAAAAATGCTGGATGTAGCAAAAATTATACAAATTAAAACTAATTATGTTCAATTTCTTTTTCTTTTGTTCTTTTTTAAATTCGTCAGAAGCTTCAGTAAGCACTCCACTTTCAAAAAATGTGAATTCACAGTGGTTCTTATCATACAAATTTGGGGCTCATTGCGTCTGTGTTATGTCACATTGGTGAACAGTGCTGTTCCCTCACCTGCTGGTGTCGTGAAACAAGTCTTCCTGAGAGGCTTCAGCACTGAACACCTTGTCAAACTGAAACTCCCTTGGCCCACGAGGGGTTTCTAGAGTGACTGAGTATTCGTCTATTTTTTCCACAACAACTGCCCCGCCCTGCGCAGCTTCGGCTCGGTTCACCGGGCGAATCCGGCAAAACACTCTAATTTTACCTGAGGAAAAAAGATTGCTTTTTCTTTAGTCTAGTCAGGTCTAAAACAAAATGCAGCACTATATACACGTACATTATATACATGTACCTTTCATGTCTTCCACCATATTGTAATATTTTTTCCTCAAGGTCCTTTCTGATGTGTAGTTCTCAATTATTTTCTTTTTCTCTTCTTTTTCTTGCTTCAGCTTGAGATAACAGGATGATAACAAAAGAGCTGTAATAGTGAAGAGTGCAGCAGGTAAAAGCATGTATTTATAGCCCTTTGGGCTAAAATATTTGACAGTCAGTGATCAACATAATAACAATGCTGCTTTGGTACCTTGTTGGACTACTGATTTACATTTTAAGTGATACTTAACATGCAGCAGGTATGTGTAAAAGCTCACATCAGTGCCCTTCTCTGTGGTTCCTGCCCTAAATGATCCATGTGGTAAAAAACTAACCTGATCCTGCAGCAGCAGAAGCTGCTGACCGACACTCTGAACGCCGCCTGTGGACTGGATTGTCTCCTGTCCCAGGATATCCTCCAGTTCCGAGGCTGCACAGTCTGAGCAGAGATGACGTTTACAAGAGTGATGCATAAAAGACTATTATTATTATTATTATTATTACTATTATTATGTCATGACAAAAAGTAGTAAAGAATGCATGGAGCTCATGTATATTATTTTACTGTTATTGGCTGCAGCCAACATATTCAGGCAAGATATATTTACCATTCACTATGGGGCTCTCTCCATTTTTAATGCAGTCTAAAGCAATTTGACAGACCTCAAATTCCCTCACTTTTTCTTGTAATAGAGACAGACTTGAGTCATATTTGTCTGACCTGTAAAACGGATGGAAATCAATTATTACTTCTTTAAAGTTAAAGGTGGCTCAATTTAACCTGAGATTCAGACATTAACTGTTTATTGCAACCATTTAAGAAACCATATATGTCTTTTTTTTTTTTATCTTTTTCTAACCCCTGCCAGTCAGTGGCATCCTCTCTGTCACTGCTTTCTTCTTGTGCATTCTTGTGACGGTCACGTTTGTCTCTGGC
This sequence comes from Archocentrus centrarchus, assembly GCF_007364275.1. NCBI lineage: Eukaryota > Metazoa > Chordata > Actinopteri > Cichliformes > Cichlidae > Archocentrus > Archocentrus centrarchus. The sequence continues at coordinate 20,705,727 of NC_044354.1, forward strand.
TTTGACCAGAGCAACCCGATTGCTCTCAATCATCTGGTCTAAAAGGGCTCTGGTCTCAGGCACTGCACTGCAAATTTCATGAGCCTAGAAAAAAAGCAATCATTTGAAATCAATGCAAATGCTCAAAAAAAAAAAAAAAAAAAGGGTGAAAAAAAGATGATTTTGTATTTGAAATCATCTGTCACTCTGCCAGCTGGCAGTTGGTTTACACATAATTTAATATTAACTAATATTTGAGCAGCACCTTGTGTATAACAGTGGGAAGCAGAACGCTGCAGGGTGGCTGAGGCACGGGAGGGATGGGGCTCCTCTCTGCCTCCAGCAGTTCAGTGATCTCCCTCTCCCTCTGATACAGGCTCTCTTTTAGCTCCTCTAGGCGGGCTTTAGCACCCTCTAGTGGCCGGTCAGAATCGCTGCAGTCCTACACTCAAAAAAAAAAAACAAAAAAAAAACAAGGAAGTTTCAGTCCACAAGAAACAAATCAGAACACAACAGAAGAAACATTTTGCCACTTACTGGTTGATTTTTAGTGACATGTATGGGTTTGTTTTTATATTAGATATTCAGTTCTGAAATTTAGGCAGTTATCTCAACATGTGGTAATATTAGATCTGCCTTTTACTGCAGTGTAACCTTTTCTATATATTGTCCTTTAGAAAGTTTTCTTTGTTGCTTTACTAATAATTTGATTATGAGAGCTCTTCCATCCCTGATACGGGCAGCAAACTATCATGATAACTGATTCCAACCCACCGCAGTCTGCTGTTGTGCTGAAAGTTCTCTGTTCTCCAAGCTGTCACCTTCCCCTGCAGCTTCCTGCTGCTCCTGTGTGGACACCATCAGCATTTCTTGGACTTTCCCTATTTCTTGTCGTGCCATCTGTAGCTCCTGCAATGCTGTTCAGTGTAAAATGGCATGAATAGGTCATTATGCACAAACATTAGTCATTTCACAGGCTTTATCATCGCAGCAGCTAAACTCACTGGAGGCTTGATGGCTGTGCAGGACATCCAACCTGTTGGAGAACAGTTCCAGCATTTTGCTCTAATCGAAAGAAAGGAATAAAATCAAATATGGCCACAAGAGCGTGCTCTTGTTCAGAACATAGATGACTGATGTAAGAGGCCATGAAGTCTGCCAGACTGCTATGCGACCTTTTCTCTGTGCCACTGCAGGGCCTCCTCTACGCTTCTCTTCCTCTCAGCTCTCTGCTCCTTCAGCAACAGCTCGTTTTGAGCTCTCAAGCTCTGCAGGAAGCAGGACGATGAATCCATATAAATATACATGGCCCCACTCAATATTTTAGCTAAAACTCCAACTAGGAATGCACCACAATAAGGCTACAATAGAATAAGCAAGATAAAAAATAATAGAGAGCATAAATTTCTTGTTAGAAATATAAAGAAAATTTGGAGATGGACTGATTCACAAACAGCTGTGACCTCAACTTTTGTCTCCCAGTCAGCTTTCTTCTTCTCCACCTTCTCCTGGTAGAGGTCCAGGATTTTCCGCAGAGTGTTTAACTTGTTCTGGTAGTGAGATCTGATCTTCTGCACGGTCCACTCCTGATAAGAGAGGACAGTTGGCAGTACCGTTTTTGTTTCAGCGGAGACACTTAAATGGACACTCATGCACATCATCACCTGGTTCTCCCGCACTGTCATCTGGAAGTTCTCTTCCAGCTCCTGGACCATTTCCAGGTGCCTTTTACTCATTGCTTCCATGTCCTTTGCTATCTGTTTATACAGCACACAATTACTAACAGATATCAGACAGACACAAAAATGCAAAAATGCCTTCAAGGGTAACAGTACCCGTATGAGGGCAGCCATGTGAGTGTGAGTGAGAGCAAAACAGCAGTGTCTGACAGTGCCTTCATTGTGCAGCTGCATGGACCTATCACTGAATAACTGGACAAAACACTAAGTAAAAGGTCTGAATATTTATTGTTCACTGAGCAAGTACAGTAAAACTGTTTTCTGTTTAGACACACGGTAATGCAGATTATGATGTTATTTCTTTCTTTTCTTCTTTTTTATTACTGCTTTGCTTTGGAGCAGATGATCTGTTTCCATCTGCCCTCTTACTTTGTCCCTGAACCGTCCAACCTGAGCTGCCCCTCTGACATCCTCATTCATAATTAAACATTTAAAACATCACTGCTCTGTGCTGCAATGATGCTCTGTGATGATGCTCATTGTTTTACCTGAGCAATGCAGAGTTCAGCAGACTCATAGGGGATGTAGATCTTGCCACCCGTTGACTGCCCAGCTTCTGCTGCTCCATCTGCATCACTGCTACCTGGCAGCTGAGAGTCTGATGAGCCTGTAGAAATAGCATGCTGCAAATTACTGTGTACTGGAAAGAAGGGGACTTAGTGAAACTGATAGTTAGCAGTGCCGTGCAGGAGCACTATTTCAAATCGGTATGCAGCTACAGTTCTTAAAGTATACTTGAGAAGCACGTTAAAATGGTGACTAAGTTATGTAAAGCAAACTCGCATAGACTTAGACTTGATAGAGATTGTCTGCCATTTCATGCTGTAAATAGTGTTAAGCACTTTATGATTTTTCATGTTTATGTTACTGTGAATCATGTGGAAGCCTCTACATAAATCCTCATTTGGGCAGACATATCTGTAATTTCCCCATTGTGGGATCAATAAAGTATCGTCATCTTTTTCTGTTTGGGTGATCAGCGTGTGGAACGAGCAAAACTAAAACTGGATCCTGAAAAGGATCAATTTCAACTTCACTGTTACACTGTCTAAAGCGGGACCAACAATGGTTGTGGCGCTGTGGTAACTGACAGAAGTATGTTGTTATGTTTTGTGTCTCTTAATGTTTATTCTATAGATTGCTTCTTATGAATTCTCATGTGCTGCTCAGTTTTATTGTAAAGGCCTGCCTAGAGAAGGGAGTTGCAGATTAGCTTAGCATATGAATGTGGCAGGGTTCATGTTGCATTCTTGTCCCTATACAAAAAAAAAAACAAGAAAAATAACCTTTCCACATTCCACCACACCTGTTGTCATACTTACCTCACAGCAGAGAAACACAGAAACTAAACTGTACATTTAAATGATAAGAAAAATCTGTGCTTCCCCATCGTTTTTGCCCTTTGACTCCTTAAAATCAGTCAGTTTTTTTTTTTTTCAGATGTATTTGTGCTGTTTGCAGTTTGTTTGTTGTTTGTTTCATTCCTGTCCCATTAGATTAGATATGATTGATTTTGTGACCTTTTGGAGGGCGCTGACCTGGGTTTGAGATTTGTTGACCTTAGCGCCCTTGCTCCAAATGCAACAGTGAGATGCTACTTAAACACGGTTCGACAATCTAATAATTTCCTGTACAATGAAACACAGTGTCTGTCTCATGTACTTTTGCTTTTGGTACTTTGTATTTTGATGAAGCAGTTTTACATTGTTGTATTTGCCAGTTTTACTTCAACATACTCACTGTGTAAGCAGAAAATGAACTCCCACACTATCACTCCCTTTACTCTGCTACAACATACTCCTTCCTTTTTTAAATTTTTTATTTTTTTTACAGCACCTTGGTTGACCTCTTGTCCACTGTGTTTCCTTCGGTCTGCAGTGATCCAGCGCCTGAACGCAGCCCACCTCTTCATCCAGAGAGTTTGGGGATGAGCAACAGCTTGAACAATGAAGCAAATGTTTTTGAAGAGTTGGAATCAGCTTGAGGAACAAACGGATAAATAAGAAGAAAGAGAAGGCACAGATTCTCAAAGCGTAGCATGTTATCTATTTTATCTTTATTTTGGGGTAGTTTTTTTTTAAATCCCTGAGTGAACATGTAATCATGTAACTGAAGAAAACTTTAGAATGGTGCTGAAGGTTTTAACCAATGAAATGAATCAAACCATAAAACAACTCAAAAAAAAGTCCAAATAAATAAATTCAGCTCTTTTCCACGTGGATGGAAATCATGTTTTTGTTTATAATGCATTTATGATCTTTTTTTTTGCACTTACACAGACGCAGTCTTGGGGGGAAAAGAAAACACATAAATCGCACTGAAACATTTACATTTTATTTATGAGTTTTAAAACATATGTTACATCTTTATGCTGAGCGATTCATGGCATTCAGTATGACGTCTGTTTACATTTCTGAAGGTTACACTCAAAATGTAATTACTGCATGATTAATATTTTCAAGTTAGAACTAAATAGTTAGTTCTGGTTTGTTTTCTTTTTCAGCTCAAAGCTTTACCACTCTCAGTTTAATCTAAAATATTCCACAAAATGGCCCCGTTTGAATATTTCATCGTTCTCTGTCTCTTACAGACCCCCCCCCCTCTTTGATTCCTGGTACAGGAATGTGGGCGTGTTGTCATGCTGTAACTTTCCTCCCAGAAACACCTTTCAGTAGAGAAACAGAAATTATGTCAGGAATGACAGAGAAAGACAGCAGACTAAAAACACTGATCCAGCTGAATGAGTCTAAAAGCAGAATAAGCACAAAAGCAAAAGACTCATTCAGAGCAAACCTTAAAGTCTGATCTGACCTGCTGCGTTGTCTTCATACTGGTCAAGCTGTGTGTTGTGAATTATTGGGCATGGCTGCTCGTCTTTAAGCTCTGGTACACTGCCTGGTAGATCTTCCAGCGTCTGCACTGTCACTGGGACCTTAGCAGCCCTCGAGGACACCACGGGGTCCTCGGGGCACGCAGACCTGACAGTTGTCTCCCAGGCAACTGAGAGAAAACAAAAAGCATTACTGTTCACGAATGAAGGGATTCTTGATATATAAAACATAAATACAGACAGTGAACTGAAAAGATGAGATCTAATCTTTACTCCTCCAATTGAAATGAAAAGAAATCCACTGCTGTTGCTTTGAGCAGACTTTTGATGGCTGTGGACAGAGAACAGGTGAAAGAACAAAAAGCAGGTGCAGCATGAGGACAGAGAGCTTAAAAGTAATGATAATATCTTGATTGAACATAAAGACACTAGGCCACGAGAATTCAGATGCACATTAAAAAACAAACAAACTGGAAAACACACCTGAGCATGTAGTTCATCTGCAGGTAGAGTGACTACCAGCTAATTTAAGTCTGTACACTTGTCAGTCAGTATGTGTGTCTGCATGTGCTTCAGTCTGTTTCTAAAGGACCTGGCTGGCCCTTGTATCCACCTCTCCAACCAGACCCCGTTAGGGACAAAGTGTTCTGTTTTTTCTAATGCACCGGCTGCTTCACTGCTTCACAAAGGAGGCAGCCAAGCAGCTGAAATATTTAACCCTCCTCTAACTTCACCTGTCTGCCTGCAGCACCCTCTGTCAGCCGTATCCTTATATCATATCAGATACAGCAAAAAGACGAGGATGCTGTTTTCACCATGATGAATAAAAGCCAGTAGTAATGTGAGTTTGTTTGTTAGCTGTGTGTGTGTGTGTGTGTGTGTGTGTGTTTAAACTCACACTGCTTGCCAGCAGGGGCTACAGATCGATGTCTTCCGACTTTCTTTCCCAGGAAGGTCAGTGCATAAGAGCCACTCTCAGCTCCAGGGGAGTTCACGTACATCGTGAGTATAAATATGTGGTGGAGATCACTGCTGTTCTTTTGGTTGTTCTCTGCCAACTTAGCACATGCAGCAGGACTGGTCCGAAACCAACACAGACAGGAAAATCATTCTGAAGCTTTGAAAGGTGAAAAAGATTTAATTTATATGCAATCTATATTTTGAACTCTCTGTCAACCCTTTAAACTATGTGCAGATGTCAAACTGCCCACTCAGCAGTTTTGCTTGGTGTGTAATCCTGCAGTCAGCCACTTCAAGCTCCTATAAGCTGCAAGCTTCAGAACAGGAAAAACTGAAAATCCTGAACTTTCAGCGTGTGTCTGTTTTTTTTTTTCTTCAGGTTTCCTTATTTCACTGTGCCATATCAGGACAAAATTCCAGTTTCACTTGGCAGGAATTAGCTTCTTTTACTGAGCTGGTACAAATTTACTCAACTAGCCTGCACAAAACAGGCAAAATATACATTTGAATGAAACATAAAGTATACTTAAATTCAAAGATGTAACAAAGATGATAGAGCTGAAGAAAAAAAAAGCAGAACTGAAGATGACTACCTGGTTGTCGGATAAGCTCAGATCCCTTCGGTACGATTCAGGTGGGCTGTGCTGATCAGGAGGATGAGGACGAGTTGGTCCTGATCGCTAAAGGGAACCAAACTCTGGACAGTCTTTAAATATTAAACCTGCAGAGATGGAGTTTCACCAGGTACCAGCTTAAACTCCACAGAGTCAGGTGGTAAAAAGATGCCACAAACAGTCCTCAGGTTTCCCGTGTGTAAGATAGAGATTGTAACTGGATGCTTCCTCATTCTAACACACACACACACACACACACACACACACACACACACACACACACACACACACACACACACACACACACACACACACACACACACACACACACACACATCATTCAGTCTCTCTTTTTACTGTCTGTTTTAGTGTAAACCCACACTTTCTGAAACACATCACCTACATCCAGTAAAAGACTTTCATGCAGGTTTGTTGTGATCAGAAATTCTTGTTTATAGAAATGATATACATTTGCTACAGTGATGTGTTTTGTTTTGTATTAAATCAGATCACAGCTGTCTGCAGCTGCTGCAGCTGAAAGGCATTGTGTTCTTTTGTTCTGTTGTTCTTGGCTGAGGATCTGCGTGACAGTTTTCTTTTTTAGACCAATAAACTCGTTTGGGACATTTAAACCACAGCTTGAGCATCTGTTTAACACACTTTACTTAGAGATAAATCCACCTATGATACCACTTTGATGAAAATGCAGCTTTGCCTGCTGTTTCCTCTTTATTTTTCCTCCTCCCCACAGTCATAACCCTAACCATGGATGTCAAATTGTCACTTTGTCCAATCTGGAAATTCCAACCAATTAAACACGCAAGTCTGTCATCACATCTTGCATATGCAATGGAGGCTTTATTGCATGTCCCCACTGGCCTGTGAGAATTTGATTGTTCAGTCTGATGACAAACTCTGACTGTGTTAAAATAATGTAATCACTGCACTCTGTTGAGGCATGAAGCCTGCAAAGAGTGTGAGGACCTGGCTGTGCTGTTATGATAGCACACCACACCTTAGAGATTCTCATTACCTCATCATCCCAAAGCTGAGACCTTTGAGGAATTGTTCTGTCTTCTGTTCAGTAAAACAACAGTGACAGAAACCTGTTGGTTTGTCTGCAGATTCCAGCAGTGAGTACACATGTTGAACTGTACAGATGTTGAAAATGTCCATATCGAGCCCCAAACTTCTTATAAATAAAAAATGTGCTTTAAACGGCAATGCCTTACTTGTTGTGGGTTTTCAGATAATTAGAAGATGGTAGTTAAAGAATACGAGAGACGTTTGTCATATAAATGGTTTTTACATGTCCAGCAAATATTAATTAATTGGAAATAAAGGATTAAACCTCCACAAAGTAAATAAATAAATAAAAAATAAAAGAACAAAAAAAAAAATTGTAGAATAAAATAGAATAAAGTATACAGTAAAGTGAGCCATCAAACTATACACTCAACACACCGCTCCCAGATGTCCCAGATGTCCGCGAGATCCCCATTTTTATTGACTTTTTTTAATATGCTGGCACGTGATCAGCAGATGTTTTCAAGCTAGCAACGGGACTGTTTTAAATCTGCATGAGGATCTGTCGCCAGTGCTCACGCTGAATCCGGATGTTGCGTTAAATGATCGCAGTTGCGTTGCCCTCTGCCGAGGACGCACAGCGGTTCGGCCCACTGGTAGCTGTGGTGGGCGGCATGGGCTGGACCCGTTGCTAGGAGTGGTTTGTACGTGAGTATAAATACACTCTTTCTGTCACCACACCGCCCCTGGAAACTCCCTGAGACAAACTTCTTCACTTTAAGGCAACACGGTAAGTCATTTTACTCCCAGAGGAATTTCTCATATGTACCTTAATGGTTAAGATCTTGAACTCCGCTGAGATTTGACGGCTTTAGACATCCTCTCCCCGAGGAGCTCTAAAGCTGCGTCCAGGAATATTGATAGAACTTCTGAGGGTGTGGTTGGAAAAGGAGCCGCCAGAAGTATGAGGTTAGCGAGTTTGACTGGAAGTGCCCTGTTGGCGCAGTTACGCAGAGAATATCAGATGCTATCATAAAAATCACACGAAGGTAACCGGATCTGCAAAGTATGCTACATTTTAATGAACGTCCGTTTCAAAGCTGTGAGTGGGTGTGGCCAGGGTGTCTCCAGACGCTTGCCATTATAGAAAACCGCAAACTGTAAATCCAGAGTAAATATGCAGCATTTCATTTGCGATCTCCAGCAGCGGATGAAAAAACACACTTTGTTTTCTTTTTTCTGCTGCTAACAATTTTGATAGATAAAAACTTAGATAATTATTGAGAGTGACGTTTTTGATCCCCATTTACAAGAGGCAGACTTTATTTTAAGATGCTCCAAACTGTGTCACAGTAGACCGCTTGTGAGACATTAAATGTGACTATAGATGTTCATATTTGGATCAGAGCGCTCCTGATTTCTTTTCTTTTCTTCTCGACAGACTCCACTCTCCACCATGTCTTTCATCCAAGCGTTCTTGCAGCAGAGCGTCTATTTGGGCATGCCTGATGATTCAGTACGTAACACTGTGGTTCTGTTCCAGTTGCTAAGGCCAAAACTTTGTTTTTCCTGTTTCTTTTTTTTTTTTTTCTCTTCCTGTGGTATGCTAGGGTGGAAAAAGTGATCAGGCAGTACAGCAGAGTAGAGAAGTGATACGCTGAAGGTGGTGATATAAAAAGAATGGGTTTAGAGGTTGAAGACAGGAAGGAAATGCAAAAGTGATGCGAGTAATAATGAAAATGTCGATAAGGAAGCCTGAACTGTAAAGATTATATGCAATGAGAAAGATAACCACACAGAGTCTTGTGAATGTATGACTCATTGAAGCTGGAATTTGAGCCCCTCCCTTTATAAACTCTGCAAACAGATCAAAATGATACTTCTCCTTTCCCTGATTTCTTAACGTGAGCTAAGGGAAAGTTGCACAAGTTACAGGATATCAGCCTGGACTCTTTCTTTTGTCTGTTCAGTTCACAGAGGCATTTTAAAGGCACTTTCCTGGGATTTGAAAGAATAAGGGAGCAGTCTTAATCTCTGTCTTAATCTCAAGAATAAAATCACTTGATTTAAACATTTTTGTACTTAAAGCATTTGAAAAATGCACCTCTACATTTCACCTTGTACATTCCTCTTACAGTCAAGTATTTACCAAACACAATAATCTGACTCCTTTCAGGCCTTAAAGAACGAGGGAACTGTGAAGCCGGCACCCAATTTCAACGCCAGTGGAGATGCAGCAGTCCTGGACAAGGCCATCAAGACAAAAGGTGAGCTTAAAATTCACGAGGGACACTCCGGAGCGTGTGTGAACATGCTTTGGTGTCGCAATCTGCCTCTTTAAGTGTGAGGTACTGGCTTTCTAGTGAAGAACCTTAACACCCTCTGCTGGCCATCATATATGATTACCTCTTCGGCAGAAAGTCACCTCCCATCTCCCTCTAGGACATGAATGACAAAAATTCTTGTTCTACTAACTTCTGCAGGTGTGGATGAGAACACCATTATTGAAATCCTAGTCAAAAGGAGCAATGATCAGAGACAGCAGATCAAAGAGGCTTACCAGAAGGCCAATGGCAAGGTATTGACAATTAGACAAATCCAAAACAGACACACACCATTTCATCCTCTGGATGCTGCATTTACTCATCTGTTGAACCCTTGTAGCCTCTGGAATCAGCCCTGAAGAGCGCACTGAAGGGAGATCTGGAGGATGTCGTGCTGGGTCTGCTGAAAACACCAGCCCAGTATGATGCCCAGCAGCTGAAAATGGCAATGAAGGTACACACACTCACACAAAAACACGTATCACTAAAATGGAAGCACTGACACCAAGATATACCCCTTAGAAACTCTTAGAAAGTACTTGAATACATTTGTTTTAAATGCTGTGGTATCACCATGATCTCTTATTGTTGGTGCATAATGATATCCACCCACTTCCACATATTCATCCATTGTTTATTAAAAGGAGGTGGCTAAAAGGTGTGTGTTTGAATTAGGTTTGAAGCATTAAGGGTCTTTCTGTTTTCATCTTTTTATCGATACATCTCTTTCTCAGGGACTGGGAACAGATGAGGACACCCTGATAGAGATTTTAGCTTCCCGAAACAACAGGCAGATCCTGGACATAAAGAAAGTCTACAAGGAAGGTTTGTGCTAGCAAAGTTTAAACAACAATCTTCAGTTTCCAGAAGCCAGTATTTGGAGGTAACAGCGACACAAGTGTCAGTGGGAAACGCTTTCATACCGCTTTTGTGATTTCTTTGCTAAGAATTCAAGAAAGAGCTGGAGGAAGACCTCAGGTCTGATACTAGTGGAGACTTCAGGGCAGCCCTCATTTCACTCTGCAAGGTACTTGAGTTTCTACACTTGTTTTCTGACCTGTATCTGGTATTTCATTTGCTGTTCTGTAACCGGATCTTTACCACAATCATTTATTCTCTTAAGTTCTAAAGCAACATAACACTCCTCACTGTAGCTTGGAAACTAAGCTGTTTATAAAAAGCAAACTTACTCCATAGTGACACACATACATGTGGACACACTTGAACTCACATTTGGGCATTTTACAAACTCAGTTCCCATTTTAAATAAAGTTTAAAGCCACAGTTTGATTAAATGGTGAGAAATACAAAGCTTTCCTGGTGTATTAATTTTATACTGAACATTTTTTTGTGCTTACTGTGCTTTTTTAAGCTCCTCCCACTATCTGATTTATTATGGAACTAATTTAGTACGGCGTTTTTATTCATAAAGTACGTGTGACTTACAGCATGGAAGCTGCTTCAGTTTCATTCAGCACAGTGATCATGTGTGTTTCTTTGTATCACAGGCTGCCAGGACTGAAGGAGTTTGTGAACAACTGATTGACAGTGATGCCAGGGCTCTGTACGAGGCCGGAGAGGGCAGGAAGGGCAAAGACTGCTCCGTCTTCATCGACATCCTAACCAGCAGGAGTGCCATTCATCTCCGTCAAGGTTTGCTAGCTTCTTATCCTGTTAAGTATATTTTGAAGTGTTAGCTCTGACAGCTCCTTGTCAGAGGAGTAATCTCTACTTCTTCTACTTCAGTATTTGATAGGTACAAAAAGTACAGCAAAGTGGATGTGGCCAAAGCTATCGACCTGGAACTGAAGGGAGATATTGAGAATTGTCTCACAGCAGTCGGTAAAGTCAGAAACCTCCACTAACTCCATTGTTTTGGCATTAAATCAGCATCTTGCAGGCAGACTGGATTCAAACTAACTCCTTTTTTACTATCCACAGTGAAGTGTGCTGGAAGCAGACCTGCCTTCTTTGCAGAGAAACTCTACTTGGCCATGAAGGTACAGCATATGTAGGCTACTACTGCTACGACTTAACAGTCACTCACAAGCGGATAAAAGTACAATTGGTAGAAGTAGCCTGTTATTTTGCTGAAGCCTTTGTCAGTTGAAAACTCCAGATGGCTGTTGATAAAGGAAGACCCCCCGCCGCAGATAAAGTAAACTAGATTTGTCTTTCAATGATCTAAATGTTAAATCATGCGTGTTCTACCATGTAGAAGTTGACTGTCATGTGTGAGCAGTGGCGAGCAGGGTGAACCCAAATGCAGAACTCCAACACAGGACTGACTGTCGCTGAAGGTTTATTTACAGAAAATAATCCAAAATGTACAAAACTGAGGTTGATGAAAAGACAGCAAAAACAGGAACAAAACCACACCTCCATGAGGGAGGACGCAACAAGGAACGGAGCAAACACAGGGGCTTAAATACACACAGGAGGTAATGTTGGGAGACAAGAAACAGCTGGAGAACACAGGGCACAGGTGAACAGAATCTAACAAATTAAACAGGGAAAGCAAAACTAAACATGACACATAGGGTGCACTGGACTGTCAAAGTAAAACAGGAAGTAAATGCAGACTAAGCACAACATGAGGAGATAACATAGAGAAGAGGCCAGGAACTAACAAAACACTGAACACCGAGACGTAGGAAGACAAGAAAAGGATACAAAACCCAGACTAATCTCAAAATCATGACAAACTGAAGACCCACATGAAAGAAACCAAATAAACATAATCAGAGAAATAACAAAACATAACCAAAAAGGACACAAGATACCGGGCCGTCGGTCCAGGATCGTGACATTGACTCTACAAAACTCCTTACACAGGCCAACCATTTTTCCCCTCCCCTAAAATGTTTATGGTGGCTCAAGATTTAGAGCAGGTTGTCTACAGTTCAGAAGGTTGGAGGTTCAATTCCCCAGCTAATGCATCTGTATGCTGAACCATGAATAGTCCCTGATGCATCCATCTGGGTTTGTGTGTGTGCATGACACTTAAAAATGTGTCTGTGGCTACAGCTTGCAGTGTAACAAGTGCGTTTAAGTGCTGTTTGAGAGTAAAATAGTGTTATATAAATTACAGTCCATTTACCATGGACTAAACTAGGAGAGGGTAGAAATAATTGGAGGGGGAAAAAACTAATTTAACAAATTTTAACTAAAACTAATTTTTTAGATCTCTGAATATAAGCAGACACCAGTGAGCACTGCTGTGCCTTTTGGGGTTCAGAATTTTCTAAATTCAGTTACCCAATATAGCAAACAGCTGGGCAGCATAGTGGGGAATTAGTCACTTCACAGCACATCAATACATGAAATCCACTGATATAGATGTGAGTAAATAGTTGTCAGGTGAATGTCTGAACCTAGTCATAAGCGTCATAGTGCTGCAAAAGGGTATTCTTCGACCTGTACAACATTGCTATTATCTGCCTTTTTTTAAAGTTTAAGTTATAAACTGACTTACTTAGTCAATAGCACATAAATCAAGACTAAATATAATATTTGTCCAGTTGTTGAAATTCTATAGCAAACCATCTTTTCTAAGATGGAAATGATTGCCAAATATGAAAATTTATATATATTTTTTTCTTACATTTTAAATGGCTATTGGGATTTAAAAAAAAAAAGTCACAATTTTGTCACTCTTGGTGCTTGTATCCACTTTTTTGAAATATCGTTTGTTGCCTGCTCCACTGTATAATAATTATTTTATGACTGCCTCTTTTCTGCCCTTCAGGGTAAAGGTACTCGCAAGAATATCTTGACCCGCATCATGGTGAGCCGCTCTGAAATTGACATGATACGGATCAAGGAAGAATACCAGAAAAATTACGGCAAAACACTCTACCAGGAAATTCTGGTGAGCAGACGTCTAAAAGACAAAACCCCCATTCCAGATGCTAAGTTTTTGATGGGATGTGCAAATGACAATATACAAGTCAAAGAAAAACATTGTAAAAAGGCTTCTTTCGTTTTTTCCCCTTTAGGATGACACCAAAGGTGACTATGAGAAGATTCTGCTCGCTCTCTGTGGGAGTGAAAACTAGCAGCTTGTGGCTGAGATCAAGGCCTATACAGCAGAAGGTCTGTGACAGTGTGCAACTGTGGAAAATCGCCTGTTAATGTACCTTTTGTGCTTGTGGAGACCCGACAAGATAGTCTTTCTTTGCAAGACGTCATGATATTTAGAAGATATCGGTAATGAGCGTATACTAACATGGAGTTAGCACTGCTTCAGCAGATAGAATTGCTTAGAAAGGAAACCGCTTTTTTAATTACAGCACAGGTCTCACAGCAGTATACGAGCAGATCTATGCTCTAGACAGACTTAGCTTGCACCTACTAGGTTCTATATGTGATGCTTGAAGAGAAGTTAATGTCAGTGATCACAGTGCAGCTGATGTATCCAGGTCGCCACATGCCAATTGTTTAGCATTACCATTACTCTTAATGAGCTTTGATATTCTGCAAATAAAAGCTTTTTCTTTTTTTTTTTTTTTAACTGAAGGTCTGTCTGAGTGGTCTTGGTTCTTTCCAAATTCATACAACACATATCAGACACATGAATAAATAGCTACAGTTGTGGTCACAGGTTTACATACAGTCAGATTAAAGCTGAAGAAATGTTCGGTCAGAACGAGCACAAGCCAGAAACAGGTGAGAATTTAAAAAGGCTCAAAGGATCAAACAACCAGTGAGTGAAAACAAATCTGTTCTCCACCCAAGTGACTGAGGGTAGGTGTGGTGAGCAGGCAGAATCAGTTTAATCAGTATCAAGAGGATATTTAGAGGCAAGAACTTTCCAGGAAAAACAAAACACAAGGGTTGCTGTGGCTCAAGAAGTAGAGCAGGTTATCTCTGATTCCTGGCTGCTCCAGTCTGCATGCCAAAGTCTCCTTGGGCGAGATACTGAAACCTGAGTTGCTCCTGATGCGTTCATCTGAGTGTGAATCAGGGGTGAAAGTAAGCCGGTACGGTCCGGTACTGCGTACCGCTAAAAGATTCTGCCCTGGTACGGAGTACCTGGAAGGGGGTGAGGGTAAAGCCTTCATTCAGAACCAGTCATGGCTGCACTTTGGGCCAGAATAGATCTGCTAGCAATGAGCAGTTCAAAACATGACTTCATCAGTTAATAAATAGCTCTTTTTTTTCTCATTTCAAATTGTTTCTGAACTGTTTGTGTTATGCTGGACCATCAATTCTCCAGCTTCTCTCGCCTTGGAGCTAGGCTTTCGTCAACAGCCAACCTTTAAAATGTTCACGAATATGTTCAGCCTGTTTACTGGCCATGTATCAGGGGCGGACTGGGGAGAAAAAGTGGCCCGGGAGTTCCTGACAGACTGGCCCACTATATATATATATATATATATGTGTGTGTGTGTGTGTGTGTGTGTTTGTGTGTGTGTGTGTGTGTGTATACTGTATATGAATCTATACATGGCACGTAGTGTATATAACCCTAACCCTTCCAGCAATAATATGATTACAATAATACAATAATATGGCATAACAAAATAACTAACAAACTTAACAACTTGACCCTGACAAAATACAGGGGAAAAACAACTGGAAAGCTACTGAAACCTACATTGTTCACCCAGTGAGTAACCTCTGCAGCAACCAACTCTTTTCTGCTACACCATCTATAATTTTATCACTCTCCAGCATCTTTAGGACATCTGTCTGAGTAGCCATGAGCATGAAAGCCTCAAGGTGCTGTTGTGAAAGAGAGCTCCTAATCCTGTTTTTGATGAACCTTAGAGTGGAAAAGCTTCTTTCACAAGCTACCTGTGTTACAGACAGGGTTAGCAGAAACTTATATGCAAGCCCTATGGTGCTGTATGCATCTGTAAGGAGATTGTATTGCCTCAGAACACGATAGCAGCAAAATGGACAGTCATTGCAAGATGAACAGTTTTTGCAAACTATCTCCATCACATCTTCAGCATCCTGTGGTCCTTCCTTTGTTTCCTTGGTTGGATACTCCTCCATTACAGAAGTCTTTAACCGGTCCCACTGTCCTGCCAGGCTGATGAGCTCATTCTGTAAACTGGCAACTGTTGCATTGTCTTCAAATGGCAGTAGACACTTGCTCAGCTGTTGGAAAGATGACTCTGGGAATCTGCCAGCATAGGCTGTTACCTGGTTAAAGTTTTTGGGATCCAAAAGTGCCAAATCAGCATATAGTGTGCCATTTTTTGGAAAGCGCTGGTTAATGCTCTCTAAAACTGTGTCCATGATTTGGTTATGGACATCAAGTCAAGTCAAGTCAAGTTTATTTATAAAGCACATTTAAAACAACGACGTTGACCAAAGTGCTGTACAAGATCTGTAACCCCAAGGACTATACTAAATAAAAATAAAAATATATAAATAAATAAATAAAATAATAAAATAAAAATATCAATCTTGTATGACGTGATAGCATCACTTAGAGACTCATCTCGGCACATCTCACCTGGCGTAGATTTCTTCTTTCTACCACGTTTTTGTGGCAGAGATGCTTCAACTTCCAGCTCATTCTCATCATTTAGGTTGTTCTTGGCCCACTGGACAAATGTGTCTGCGGCTGTTTTGACTTCCTGAAAGTCTCTGCTAATATTTTTCAGCTGCGATTCTGCACCCACAATCATCCGATGAGCTGTCAGTGTGTCCATTCCACTTGTCTGGAGGTACTTTGAGACTGGTGTGGTAATGTGGAAGATTCTCATGAAAACCTGGGCTGTAAGTACTGTTTCATATTTTAAGAGCTGGGTGATGTATCCCATTGCATTGACACGTGCGGTGGTACTGACGGTATTCATATCTTTGATAGCAGACAGAGTGTGAAGAACATCGACATATAGGGCCCCATCTGGCTTTCCAAACGAGCCAAATACTTTTGACAGAGCAACGTCTTTTGACCACCAGCGCGTTTGCCCTATTGGGGCAAGACGTCTATGTTTTAGATTCTTGCTCTGCGTTTCCCAAATGTTCATCCTCTGGTAGGACTCTCTAATGAAGATAGCAATGTTGTTTAGCAGTGTAAATAGAGAGCCACTTGCCAAAACACATTCTGTCGTGTCTGAAAGTACAAGGTTTAGTATGTGTGTGTGTAGCACCACACATGGAGTTGATTGGGGGACTTCTGATTCAAAAGGGCAGAGAAGCCATTATACTGACCCTGCATATTGGAGGCCCCATCTGTAGAACTCCCAATACACTGTTTCAAATCCAGATTCATTCCCTCCAGCACCTTGCTTACAAGTTGGACAAAATACTGACCTGTGGATGCTTCACATCTGATCACTGCCACAAGGCGCTCATGAATGATGTCTGTCACATAGCGTATGACAACAGAGCACTGGTCTTGAGCTGTGATGTCTGGGGTGGTGTCGATTTGAATGGAGTACATACCAGTCTCACGGATTTCTGTTGCTATAATATTCTTCATTAGGGACTGGATTGTGCTGATTATGTAATCAACTGGTGTTTTTGAAAGCAAAGTAACAAGTGCACCTCTTCCTTTTTTAGATTCAGATTTGTGGATCTGCGTGCTTTTTTCTATGCTGAGTGTAAGGTGCTCCTTGAGGCACACGTCATATTTGCCCAGCAAAATGATCATCTCTAAAAAATTATCATGATCCAGAGTATCATCATCCAGTGTGTATGCTGCCTCGGCCTGTTTGCCTCTGAAGCTCAAACCCCTTTTACCGATCAGTTTTACAACATCTATGATGCGCTCAAGAACTTGTCGCCTCCTGCGTACTTGCTGCCTGTGAAGTGACATCTGAGGTCCAATAAGAAGTTCCTTAACTGTCTTTTTGGAGGACTGAAGGAAGTATGCCTCACCACAAACTCTGTGGTTATCACTTCGCTCATGCTCTTCAGTTCTCAGGTGTATATGTGTGAAGGTGGTCATGCCAGAAATGAAGGAACTACTGTCACTACTTTTAGCATAAGCCATGCAAACAAAGCAGAAGAGTGCTTGATTTTTGTCATTGTATGACAGCCATTTTCTTATTGTACCATTTTTACGGGTAAATGCTTTTTGTGCTATAGGCTTGTCTGCCTTCTGTTTGGGGTGAAAACGAAGAAAAAGGTCTAATGTCTCTGGTTTGGGTCTGGTGAAATAATCAGTCTCTGACTGATGGGCATCTAGGCCTTCCTCTTGAGTCACATCTCTCTCTGTAGAATCATCAGATTCACTTTCAGCCTATAAATAATTAGTAATTGTTAATTGAATTAGTAGGCCTAAAGAACAACTACACAACCAGTAATAATACTAATACAAAAGCAATAATTAATGATATTAGTAGCTGGTATTAGTGCATGAGTTAATGAGTAAATTATTATTATTATTAGTAGTAGTAATAGTGGTAGTAGTAGTAGTATTCCAACCATAGTACTTTGTCTTTGTTCTTGTAGATGCTCTTCAGGATCAGGATGCTCTTTGCCCCTATCAAATGCTGAGCTTTGGCCCTTTTGGCTGTCATGTCCTTCCTCACCTGGGTTATCATCACCCACTGTCTATACAAACATTAGTACTGTTAGTATGTCAAGTGCTGTGTAAAACAACAGACGCAACAAAAAAAATTAAAAATAAATATGAAACAATGCTAACCTTGCTTGTGCTGCTGCTAGCAGTAGCCTCTGACCTCTCATCATGTCTTGACCCAGAACTTGAGGACGGACCACCAAACAAGTCAG
This sequence comes from Archocentrus centrarchus, assembly GCF_007364275.1. Taxonomy (NCBI): domain Eukaryota; kingdom Metazoa; phylum Chordata; class Actinopteri; order Cichliformes; family Cichlidae; genus Archocentrus; species Archocentrus centrarchus. The sequence goes on from NC_044354.1 coordinate 20,723,899, forward strand.
CAATTTTTAAATTAGTTGCTGCACTATCCTTGAGAGCTTTTCTTTTTCTCTCTCTCAGCTTTTCAGCGCCACCTTTACGTTTCGTCGTTTGTTTAGACCCTGGCTTAGACTGCTCCATCTTTATGGCAATGCGGACTTATTTTTTCACGTTTCAGTAGTGTCAACAGTGTCGCGGAGGGATCACATGATGAGTTAGACCCCCTCAGCAGTGTCAGTGTGCAACTGGCGTGTCTCTCTTGACTTGTCACTCATGGGATACAAACAGGGAGATGTAATTAATGTGGCATTAGTATGGACAAGGCTTTTCCAGTTCGTGACTACTTGTATTAATAAGTGACACAGCTGCTGTATGTTTTCGTAGTCCGGCCCGGATTTTCTGGGACAAGTTTTTTTTTTTTTTCTGATCTCCGCTGCATGCCGTCAGCCCGCATCAGCTGGCCGGCATGCTTGTTCATGTGTTTACAGGCTCATTCCACGGCCGCGCGCTAAGCAGATTTGCCTGACTGGAGTGGGGGAGAGGTAATAGGCACTGTTAAACAGCAGCGTGACTATGGGCCGGGGCCGCAGTGCGCGGCAATGGCTCCTCCACGGACTGAGTTAAACAGCCGGCGGCCCACTAACCCATCGGCCCACCGGGGAAATCCCCGGTAGTAATGTATGCCAGTCCGCCCCTGATATAATGTGCAAAACAGTTTTTAAAAGACATTTTAAAAACACAGCCATGCATATGATGTAAAGAATGAGAAAGCTTGTTCAGCATTTGTGTAATTAGTGGACTAAGCTGCCAACCGGGGTAATAAAATGATTTTCTTGCACTTTAGTACTTCAAAAACCTGAATTAAAAGCTGGTGTATGGCATTTCACGTGAAAAATTTTTAACTGGCATGAAGAAACTAGTCTCCGTTTGCCATCGCAGAAAGGGGGATTGACTTGACAGAACCTGGCAACCTCATAGCTAATCCCGACAGCAACTATAAACAGTCGGAGCACCCTCTCTGCTTAGCTGACGCTAACCAACTTTGTTTTAAGTATGTTTTAAGATTTCGCTCACAATAGACACCTGTCTTTTCCGAATTGCTTCAGGGTCGCAATAAAACTCCAAATGATGGTTGAATGCTGATACAATGTGATTTAAGCTTGTCGTTTGAGCACGTTTAGCATGACAGCAAGCTAGCTTGCTAACGGTAGCTAGCCAACAAACTTCAATGTTGTACCTCTCGTAAAATGTAAATGGTGTAAAGTCGTGTTTGAGTTATGATCCAGACTAAATGATGAAGAAAATCTAATAATAACAGTGCTGAACACGATGATGAGCACGACTCATTTGACTTTGAATTCGTTAGCCGGGTTAACGTTAGTGGTAACTGAGCTGGGCAGAGAAGCAGTAAAACAGCAGTGAAGATCCAGCCTTTTAAGGCTGCCTGCATGAGCTGTGGACGTGTTTTGCCACACAATATCTTCTACAGCAAGTCTCACCATTAGTAACCCTTAATTTCACACTCTGTTTTTAATTTCAGGTCAGTCTGTGCACCTGGGTCAACCACTCCATTTGAGGTACACCCCTTTAATCAAAACAATGACAGTGACCTGACCAATGGACCACTCCAGTGTCTGCTCAACCACAGGGTCACGTTTGGGGATAGATCATGAATGACAAACTAGTATTCCTGGGCCTGCTGTACTTTGTCCAGGGCATTCCCTATGGTCTCCAGTCCTCCCTGCTTCCTGTATACCTGCGTGGAGCTGGTCACTCTCTCACCCGCATTGGGTTCACCAAGATCCTATACTTCCCCTGGGTGCTTAAAGTCCTCTGGGCACCTTTGGTGGATCGAGTTGGTACTAAGCGTCGCTGGCTGGTGGGGACTGTCTCCGGGCTGGCTCTAACATGCCTTTCCAGTGCTGCCCTGGCCCCAGAGGCACATATTTGGGGAGTAGCTGGAACCCTGCTGGCAATGAACACCCTGGCCTCTGTTCAGGACATTGCTGTAGATGGAGCTGCCGTGGGGTTATTGAAAGGACGTGGGGAGCTGGGACTGGGCAACACTGCTCAAGTCGTAGGGTATAAAGCTGGGTCGGTGTTTGCCGGAGGTGGGCTGCTAGCTGTGATTGACGTGGCTGGATGGAGCTGGATGTTTATGCTGCTGACATTTGTGTATGCAGGTGTAGCTCTGTTTGTGTGGGGGGCCCCTGTGCTGGATGATGATATTGTGAGGGGCCAGCAGGCAGACGGCAGCAAGAAGGGAGGGCAGGGAGCAGATGCTGTACGGCCGTGGAGGGTGTGGAGGAAACTACTGGCAGTGCCTGGCACACCTTGGACAGTTCTCTATGTGCTCACATACAAACTGGGTAAGTCTGATTGTTATGCAAGCACTGGTGGCCTAAAGTGACCTGTAGTACAAACACTAACTGAAATATTATTCAGTTTTCCTTTATATAAACCTTTCTTGATGAAACTGTTTTTTTTAGGGTTGTTACCAATTTTGATCCAAGCCTGTTTAAAATAATTCCACCAATAGCTAATGATACAGATGTTGGTTTTTAATTCCCATTTTTTATTGTAAGCAAAGGAATCTTCATCATAAAAAAGAATGGAATCTGTTTAAAGTCTATGAGTTTAAACTATCTCTAATCTTTTTAGCCAGTGCAAAATTAATGCCACACATCAGATAAACATCTGTGATCTATGAATTCTCAAAATAAGAGACAAATGCCTGTAGGTGTTTGATTCACAATGATGTAAAACAGAGAAAACCACGAAGTCTTCACATTAGAGAGACTGAATGGCAGACTTTTTAGATTGCTGAATGACTAAAAAGGTGATCAATTATCAAAATAGTTATAGGTTTTTAAAATGTATCCTCAGATTTTGAATGCAGGTTTTCTTTTTAAACCAGGCCTTTACTTTTTTCTTATTTTCTGTCTCATATATATATATATATATATATATATATATATATATATATATATATATATATATATATATATATATATACTCTATTACATATATTATTATCTAGATTATTATCTTTATTAGGTGCACCTTGCCAGTACCGGGTTGTACCTTCTTTTGCCTTTAGAACTGCCTTAATTCTTTTTGTTATACAAGAGGCTGGAAGGGGCAACAAAGGGCTGGAAACATTTGTCACAGATTTTTGTCCATATTGGCGTGATTGCATCACACAGTTGCTGCAAATTTGTCAGCTGCACCGTCGAATCTCCTGTTCCACCGCATCCCAAAGGTACTCTATTGGATTGAGATCCTGTGACTGTGGAGGTCATTTGAGTACAGTGAACCCACTGTCATGTTCAAGGAACCAGTTTGAGATGATTTGAGCATTGTGGCAGCCATCAGAAGATGGGGACAATGTGGTCATAAAGGGATGGACATGACAAGACATTTTATCACAGAGAATTGCTTCTCACTGGATATTTTTTATTTTCAGACATTCTCTGTAAACCCTAGAAATGGTTGTATGGGAAAATCTCAGCAGATCAGCAGTTTCTGAAGTACTCAGAGTCAGTCCGGCACCAACAATCCGACCCCAGGTTCAGAGTCTGTTAAATCACCTTTCATCCCCATTCTGATGCTCAGTTTGAACTTCAGTTGGTCGACTTGATCATGTCTACATACCTAAATGCATTGAGTTGCTGCCATGTGATTGTCGGATTAGATATTTGTGTTAAACAGTTGAACAGGTGTACCTAACAAAGTGGCCAGCAAGTCTGTGCATCCACAATGGTCGATGATCATATCAAAAATTCAGTGTATATGCAAATAATCCCTAAAACTGGGGCTGGATTGCTGGATTTTAGCAGTATTTTTTTTTATTTCTGGATCTTTATCATGTCAAAGAGAGGAGCTTCTTCTAATATGGGTCAACAGCTGTGAGTACAAAAACCTCACCCATCTGCTGTTCAAACTTTTGTTTGCAACAAGAAGCCAACCAGAACGAAGCTTAAAGGGAGAGGTGCTAAATCAGCTTGTTTAAGGCAGTGAATGAACTGAGAGGCTGCACCAAGGCCCAGTATAAGATAAGTATTATTTTAAGCTGTGACTCAAGCAGACTTACTCAGGTAGACTCAAGACTAAAAACATGGCGCTGGAATTGATTATAAAGCCACTTTTAGAAAGAAGCACAGGAAATAATAAGGAATGTTTTTAGCGCTTCTAACTAGAAGTAGGACACCACTTTTTCACTTAATCAGTTTTTGTTTTCTGTTCAGTCTAGTCTAACTTTCCAGAAGCAATAAAATGCTGAAGTTCCAGAATCAAACCCTTTTCGTCTCAATTTGAACTTCTTACTATTGTAGCTCTGTTCATGTAGGCCCCAAAGATCACCACTAGATGTCTCTGGTGGTGTTTCTGTGAGGGCTGCACTCAGGAGCGCATTGAAGAAGTTTGAGAAGTAATTCTTGCAAGACAGTTTATGGTGTCTTCGCAGGTTCTGTGTGCACACTGGGAAATAGAGACGCTACACAGATAAAGCAGTTGTTTTTAAAGTCACAGTGACACACATACAGACTTAAGATGAGAATGCAGTGTTAATTTGAATGCGCACAGTTTTGAATGTGAATGGGTTTGTTCCAACAAGAAGCAAAAAAATAAAAATTTTAAAGTAGTTTTGAAATAGTCAAGCTTGAGCATATGGGGGAGAGAGTTGATGTGACCAGAGTTTGGTGTTTGATAGCAGAAGGGGATTATGTAAGGATTAGAGTGTCTTTGTGTCTGTGGCATTCACAAACTGAAATGGAAGATGGTGCATCTTGGTTTTTCTGTGCATGTGTGTACGTGGGTGGTGGGAATATAATTGTCTCCTCACATTTGCATAGTCTTTAGTTGTGTGTGTGTGTGTGTGTGCATGAATATATATGTATTTGTTTTTTTAAATTGCATGTATATATCTGTGTATGTTTTGGGAGAGTGTTAAGGGTGGCTCAGTAATCGGATAAGCCCCAGCAGACGACACTACTAGACAAAATATGAAGGCTGGCTGGACCCCCTAATCTGTCTCGGGAGCACCCCCCACACACCTAACACTCTCTCTGTCACGAACACACACACACACACACACACACACACACTAATGACTGATGCTCATGATTACAGCAATAAATGCTGCTCGTATACATTAACAGTCCTGTCACTTGTTAGCGTTTCATGTTGGTTTAAATTAAATATTCCCCTCCTTTGCATAAAGAAAAGGTTGTATAATATTTTAGATTAGGCCTAGATGTGCCAGCATAATTGCCTATGTGAGACAGAATTGTTTTTGTTCAAGGGGTATGTGGGTATGTTTGTGTGAGACCGGTAATCTGCCTGTCTGAACCCCCCCCCCACTTCTCACACTTGCACACAAACACACATACACGCATGCATACAAACACAGACCCCTCTCCCTCATCTATCCCTAATGAACTCTGAGTTTGCGCTGCGTCCAACACTGTGGCCAATCATTGGCAGCCTCGTGTATGAACTGTGACCCCAGTGCCATCTGAGGCCACAAGCATGATGGGAGAACTGTCTGGGTAGAACGATGGACAGAGGGCGTGAGGGGGAGGGAAGCAGACGGAGGAAATGGGAAAAAAGCCAAAAAAAAAAGAGGCAAACAATGGAGGCTGCGAGTTGCAAATAAGCTCAAATGTTGGGCACAGACATTTTAATGTCCTGCTGTTATACAGTGTTCCCATGGTGCGTTTTGTCACTTTGACTGTCAGGAAACTTCCATGAAGTTCCTAGTGATCAGATAAACTGGAATTTGATCCATAGAAAAATACATTTAGAACAACTCTAAACAATCAAAATCTACTAAAATAAGTCACAAGAACTCATGAGTGTATATTTACATAAACAAACGAGTGTTTGTACATCTGTGTGAGCGTACAATACACACTTTATTAGTTCCCCTAGAACTGGTTGGTTAAAGGCACCTGCAAAAATGGCACTGAGAAGTAAAGTGAGCTAAGAGAATGGGTTAAGGACACTTAAAAGTCAGTATTCCTTCCATGGGTATATGGATGCTTTAGTGTGTATGAACTGATGGTTGATATGTGGAAGAAATAAAAATATGGTTGATTTTGTGTCCATAATTTGGCAAGCACTTCTACATGTTTGCTGTACAAGTGTGCACATGCTAGCTTTCTATCTAATAAATGGACTTGGTGTGACAATTTTTAAGTGTAGCTTAAAAAGTTTCCAAATACTAAATAAGTGCTTCAGAGCAGGAAGTAGGAGCTCCATAGACGCTGTATGTTTGACAAGTGGTGGAACCTGATGGTGGCTTTTTTCCAGGGAACAACTCAGGTGTAAGGAGGGAGGGATGGATGAACAGTAGAAGTAAAGCTTTATTTCAGTTTTTGCCTTTCACATTTCTCTCTCAAAAGACAACTTTAAAGATATATGAATGGTGTAAACATAATGTGAGAAACTCACAGCACTGTAAGGCAATACAGCTCAGTAGCACCATCAACTGCTACTTCCAGGATGGCCACAAAGTTGCATCAATGCCTCAGCAATTTAAAAAACAAAAACATTATAAGGTTTGCAAGGGAAGGATTTATTGCAGCACTGTTGTATTAGACTGCATTAGTTTTAGCTAGCAGATTTAGAGGAAAACTTGGAGAGAGAGAGTGGGGGTTATTTTCCAGAGGGAAAAGGAAGGCCTGCAGGAAGGGAGGCTGAAGGAGGGGATGAATTAATGAACAACCGCCACATGGTGCCCTGAGAGACAGAACAAAATGGGAAGAGAAATAAACACATTTATCCATGGGTGCATGATCAGTTTAAATGTTTAAAGATAAAATCCTATTTTTTTACAGCATTAATCAAAGATATGTATGATTTATTTGCCTTTGTGATCCAAAATCCACATCAGGTGCCTTCATTTATAAGGAATTAATGGAAACTGTGCAGTTATAAGACTGAATGGATATGGATAGTAATATTGCACTCAGAAAATAAACACAGGTGGCAAACATAATCAACCCAGCAACGTAGCAGGTTTGAGTTGGAGTGGTGATGTATCTTTCCGTGTTCATGAGACCTGAGGGCCATTGGGGACATCTGCAGGGACTGCTGCTGTGTGTTTGTGTCAATAGCCCAATATGCAAAGGATTATATATAATCGTGTTCAGGGAGGATTCTGTTTACTATTTTGGCCTCGGGGAACCCAAGGAGCTGAAAGGGTGTATGTGTGCTTATACCTATATGTGTGTGTGTGTGTGTGTGTGTGTGTGTGTGTGTGTGTGTGAGAGAGAGAGAGAGAGAGTGGTGCTTTCCTCAGACATGTCGTGTGTATGAACCTGTCTATGTTTACCGTGCTTTCAGCAGGGAGTGATAAAGGGTGACTAAATGTTGAGTGTGTGTCCTCAGTGATCTCTCCTGGACGTGCGCTGCCAGCTCTTTTGTCTAAGGTTCAGCATGAGTGTCAGCATTTAACCCCGGTGTCCTCGTTGACCTTTTTCCCCTCATCTCGAGCTTATCCGACTGTGATCCCCCTACATACAACCAGCCATCCCCCGTCTGCTCCAAGCATGCTTATGCAGATAGGCGACAAACGTAAGGAAATGCTGACTGCTTCAGTGAGAAAATCTCAGTTATGCATATTTTGGACCCACTCGTCCTCAGTGATTTGAGTGATCATGTTTGTCCTGTGATGGTATGTTTTTATCGTGATGGAAGTCATCTGTTCTCTAGGGCATGTGGGTTCATTGAACGGTTTTAAGACTATCAGAACGATGTGAATCATTAGTGCAGTCAATCATTGCCAGGTTTTGTATTTCTTTTTTTTAGTAGTTTGTACACTGGCAGTTACTATGCACTCAACCTAATTCATACTATGGGGCCCAAAGACAACAGTGTTACTGCTGCTGCTGCTGAGAGAGAAGAAAAAACACACCGGGGAGCTTATTTCCCACTTCCAGCACGAAGAGAAATAATGTAGAGTATACCAGCGGGAGAGCCTCGTTGTCTGCTGTAATTAACAGAAGTGGACAGATATCAGCTGGACAGCTAAAACAGTATGAAGTCATAATATTTGCCTGGCTCTTTTTGATTTCTTCAGACGTCTTTTTATATGTGTAAAATGGCTGTCTCTCCCCTACTCTTCCACTATCAGCCGCACAAACCAAGTGCAAAAAAAGTTGAGGGAACTTGATAAACTGTCATCCCTACAAATGCAATTACATTAGGCTCAGTATACATTTCAGTTAACAGACAAAAACACCCTCCTCTCTTTTTTTTTTTTCTCATGTTTTGTGAAGATGATGGATCACTGCAGCCACCCACCACACAGAGCATTATTTCCGAAGAGAGTGGAGTGCGAGCATTGAGTGTGTCCACACACGTTTTTGTTGCATGTGTTGGTTATATGTAGAGGCAGATTAAATTTAATAATGATGATGATAATTTCATGCTTTAATGAGAAAATAACCGAAAAAAATTATCTTGGTTGGCAAGCTGTTGCCAGTCACTCCAGCCTTTGTCTATCTCAGAGATCATTGTTCATCAGCGCAACCCTACTGTCATGCACTTTTTAAATTACTAGAATAAATAGAACTCTCTTCATGTTAAATAATGCTTTCTTTCTGCACTCTCTGTAAACAGTTTTCTTTGAGCCTGCCATTCCTCCTCTGTTTCCTCTTCAATAACCCCCTAACATTGTCTCTGTTCATCTGCCCCTGCTCCTCTTCCTGTCTCTACCAGTCTCCATCCCTGTCCTATCTCTCCAGTCATGTTTAACTCGTCATTTTATTTATGATTTTATGATTGTAATTTCTTGCACTACATCACTTTTTCCTGCTTTTCTTGCTCTATTCAACATTGCTATTTCTCTCTACCTGTTCTTTCTTTCTTTCTTTCTGCCATCTCCCCCTTTCACTCTTATTCCACTCTTTCCTCCTTCCCCTCCACTCTGCTTAATCTTTGCGGATGTTTAATGAAATCCCTGCTGAAATGGACAATTGTTGCTCTGAGAATATTTATAGAAAGGAATAATCAGCCTGTGTGTGTGTGTATATCTGTGTGTGTGCGCGCGTGCATGCTTGCCTGCATGTAACCACCCCTTCCCCCCCCTTTAAAGAAATAATTAGTTGAAGGCAGGACTGTGAAAGCTCTGAGCTTTGAGCTAAACAACAGACAGGCAGGCACAGGAGCGCAGAACCATGGGTAAACAACTCTGGCATCATGGGTACTGCTGCTGCCAGTGTTTACTTTATTATGACTAACATGGTTACTGCACAGTTGATGCAACTCAGAACAGTTCAGCACAGAGGATGACAGACATTAAAATGTGAGTAATGCACAGAGATCAGTGCAGCACCCACAGAGTACGGGGAGTCACGGGATTGTAATGTTTTCTATTAAAATACACTACTATGCATTAGTTATATTACGCTTGACCACTGAAAAAAATGTGGCTTATTGTATTCAACAATAAAATCTTGTGTCACTGTTCATTAGTGTAATATCTACCAGATACTGATGATCAATATAAATAGGTACTCCAGTGTTTTTCTCCTGAGGTGCCTTTAAGTTCATCAGTGTCAAATCAAACCAGTGCTGCATCATCGTTAGCATCGTTTTTACTTACTGGGATTTGCCTTTTCCCCAGTTAACTGTTTAATTGCTTTGACTGCAGTGAAATATTACTTGTTTTTACAACCTGCACCTAAAGATATTCCCTCTGTCAGTATATAGAACAGAGAAAAGTGTCATATCCTTAGATTTGTGAATCTGGATCTACTGCTTGAAGATTAATTACCAAAATTGTTCCCAGTCCATTCTGCAATTAGTCAAATGTCATTAAATTTATTATGAAAGTATTTTTTCAAACTGTTAGACATAGGTTTTTAATATACATCAATGCATGATAATTTTTCCTTTATTATTATTATTTATGTGCAAATTCTGGCTATCCTTTGTGGACTTGTGCTCTTCTGGTTGCATCTAGTTATTTGTCACTGTTTCATATAGCTACTTTTAAGTATTATTACATGTGACTTCCTTCTTTCAAATTAGCAATATGAATAAACTTCTGTTCTTAATTTAATAAAATGCACATTTTACAAAGGTTTCCCTGCTTTGTGTGATGTAACAAACCTTTGTGGATTTGCAGTAGTCGTAGTTCTTGGGTCGCTTTTGCTTATTTTCTGAAACTAAGATTTCACAGTCAGGTTTGTTTCAGAATTAATCCTGTCTGATTGGCTAAATGAAGTTTCATGATAAGCATGGACATGGTCATTCCCGCCTCTGTTAACCATATGTAAATTTCCAGTAAAAGATGAGTGACAGAAGAGGGGGACGTGGAGAATCCACGTTTCCTACCCCGAATTTCTGCAGGCTTGTCACACCGCTGTTACGGCAGTGACACTCTAATTCCGCTGCTGCACTCCCCACCTAGCTTCTCAGCTTTCTCTTATTATTTTTTTCATTTCAGTCTGTTTCATCTGTCTTTTTTCCCCCCTCGTTCTCTATTTTTGTTTGTCTCCTGGCTGACTGAGTGAGTGAGTCGTCGGTTGTGTTGTGTCGTATTTGACAGCAGTCTGGGAACCAAGCTGTCACTCATACAGCTCCTTGGTCCCACTGTCTTTCTGAAGTCAGTCTCCATTAATATAATAATGGCGTATAGTCGGCACCACTGAATATTTTACTGTAATGTTCAGCAGAACATTACCCCCACACTCAATACCACACAGAGAAAGTCTTACTGCCTGACAGAAACTTTTTATTTTGACTGAAAGGTCTTTGTGCGGTCTGTTTCATCTGTGGAAGTTTCTGTGTTTTTGTTGTGTTTTCCTTTTTGTGCTTTAGGAAAAGTGCTAGGCCCCTGTTTGATAAAGTGACTGAGGGTATTCTTTTTCTTGTCAGGCATCTATTATTGACACTTTCCAGGAATAGGCCTGGGTGTGCCACATGTTCTGCATTTGATTCTGCAGTCGTCATCTCAGGAAAACCATGTTTTTTTTTTTTGGGGTTTTTTTGCAGTCTTGCAGGCTAAACAGTTTGATACAGCTCCCTCATAATATTTGACTGTGATTAGAATAGGCATGTGTATTCAGAAAGTGTCTCATATATTTACTGTTGGTGAAAACAGTAATGCTTAGTCAGACATATACAGTAGATACGTCTTTTAGCGATTGTTTTTTACAACCACTTTCCCACCACCCTCCCATTCACCAATTTTATGCATTATTCCTTTTGACTTTCTCTTCCTTGTCCACCTCTGTCTACGATCACTGTTTATGCAGGTGAGCAGGGTGCAGTAACCATGTTTCCTCTGTTCCTGTTGGATCACCACATGACTGCCAGGGAGCTCGGCTTCTGGAACGGCGTCATCGCCATGGGCTTCTCCATCTGTGGGTCGTCCTTGGGAGGCCTCCTGCTTGCTCAATTTAGGTAGCCTTCATCAGCACCACCATTTATCACTGGTTTTACCATGATTCTTTACTATGGCAGAAGTCTTTTGTGACTCTAGTCAATCGTGTCACTTTGCAAAACTCAATTTAAGTGGTGCCTTGGGGGGGTGGGGGTGGGGTGCCCTTGAAAATATGTAAAATGCCTGAGAAAGACTTCTTATTTAATGTAACCAAATCCACATTCTCCCATAAAACTGTAAAATTCACTGGGGCTGAAACTAAGATATTTAATCATGGACTAATCTGGCAGGTAGGTTTCCTCAATGACTCAAATCATTTAGTATATCAGTGTTCGAAAACTACTGAAAAATGCCCAACCTGGTTTCCCAGAATCTGAGAAGACTTTACAAAATCATGCAAATGTTGAAATTTGAGAAGCTGAAACCAGGATTTTTCTTAGATGGGTCTGTTATGGCTCTGGCTGTTTCTTGTATACAATACTGTGCAAAAGTCTTGAGTTACCCCTCATTTCTTTATGTTTTGCTTCTAAAAAGCCAGACTTTATTTTAATTTTTAAATTAATCTTGAGGAATATTTTTCCAGGCTTTCTGAATGTCTTTCAAAGTTTTTCTTTGGACATTGGCTGCTTTTTAAGTCATTTTCAGTCCAGTCCTTTTCCCTGACCATTTTCAGAGGAATGTTTTTAAGTTTGTTAAGCCACTTAACACTGACCTATGAATCATTTCAGTAAAAACAGTGCTTAATTCAAAGAATGAACCAGTTTTGTGTCTGCACATGACAACCTAAAACCTATCTATAGCAGATGAGCAGTATCAGAAAGGGAAAAAAATCCAGCAAAGACCTGACACAGGACCTGAGAGATATATCTGACCCTTCAGTTGATCCATCTACTGTTCACTGAAGCCTCATCGGAAATGGTCTCCGTTGAAGGATGGCTGTCAAGAAGTCATTCTTACACAAGAACTGGACTGGAAAATCAGTGGCAACAGGTCTGATGGAGTGATGAACCCAAATTTGAAATTTTTGGTTCAGATCATTGTCAGTATGTACAGAGGAGATCAGTAGAGACGTACAACACTGACTCTTATTCCACTCTTTCTACAGATGTCTACAGCCATCTGTAAAATGTGGTGCAGGCTCTTTCGTGGTTCGGGGCTGCATTTCAGCCAGTTGTGTTGGGGATGTTGTCAAAAATGATGAAATTATGAACACAGAAAAGTACCATCAGATTTTAATCCATCATGCAATACGTGATTGGCAGCAGCTTTTCAGCTTGACAGTGATCACAGACACCCTGACAGTGCAGTAAAAGCATACCTAAATAGAAAGAACACACAGTGGAACACTATCACTCATGAGTTAGCCTCCCCAGATCCTGGACCTCAACACGTGAATCTGTGGGATTATTTTGACAGAGACAAAAAGAAGAGCTTTGAACGTCCTTTAAGAAGCCTGGAGAACTATTCCTGAATATTATTAAAGAATTTCCAAGAAAGCTGCCTAAGAGAGTTCAGGCTGTGCTGAAGAATAAAGGTGGTCATACCAAATATTGATTTTCAAGCTTGTTAGAACTGTACAAACTGTGTTTTTGCACATGTGCTTCAATACACCTGTTTTCCATTTTCCTAGTAAAATATAAAGAAATGACATGTGGCTTAAGACTTTTGCACATGACTGCACATGACTATAGTCTTACAATGATGGATGCTCAAATTAAGTATGACCAACTATAATAACGTTTCATATAATGAGGTCAGTGTATGTTCAAGTTAGCCATGTGAGCCAACTGTTCTAAACAGTCAGATTCCAATATTTTTTTCTTTTCTTGGCACTTTATGACATCAGAGATGCTCCTAATATGGTCATTGCGAGCACACAATTCTTAAAATGTTAAATGACAGAAGAATAAAACAAACAAAAAAATGAGACCAATATTCTTCAACACACTTAACACATCACATGCTCTGCTGTCTCATCAGATGTTAGTCATCATCTTCCTCACTTTCCTTTATGATTTTATGTGCAATGAGTGTCTCTCTCATCACTCTGTGCCCATTGTTTTAAGCTTTATCTTAGTGCTCTCTGTATTTTTCATTTTTGTTGGTGTGTGTTCAGTAATTTAAGTAAACATTTACTTCTTTGAGAATTCGAGAACCCCCTCTGTGGTGTGTGGTGTGAGAACAACACGAGCAGCAAATCCATCAGACAAGCACTGATGTGTGCAAGGACACACAATACAAACACACACATCTCAAGTTTGAGACAGTATCCACTTAGGTGTTTTTAATTATCAGCTTTACAGACAGATATTAAGATGATATTAAGACTTTTTGCTTTACAGGAGACTGACAGGCTGATAAAGAGCATTCAAGGGTAAATTACAGCATTTTGAGATCAATAGACTTTGTAGGTGGTAGAGTAAAAGGGAAGGTTTACAAGATGGTAGTGAGTCCTGCTATGATGTATGGTTTGGAGACGGTGGCACTGACAAAAAGGGCGGAGGGAGAGCTGGAGCTGACAGAGCTGAAGATAAGATTTTCATTAGGGGTGACCAGAATGGACAAGATTAGAAAGATCAGATCAGAAGGACAGCTCAGGTTGAGCGTTTTAGAGACAAAGTTAGAGAGGCAAGGCTGAGATGGTTTGGACGTGTGCAGGGGAGGGACAGTAGATATATTGGGCAAAGGATGTTGAAGATGGAACTGCTAGGCAGTAGGAGAAGAGGAAGACCATAGATGAGATTCATAGATGTAGTGAAGGAGGACATGCAGAGGCTTGGTGTGAAAGAGGAGGATGGTAGAGGCAGATGATCCACTGTGGCGACTCCTGAAGGGAGCAGCTGAAAGAAAAAGAATAAGTTAAATGTTCTTAAGATTCAAAGTCTTCTGAAATCTGTTCATAACTTTTTATGCCAATAAAACTCTCAGGGAAAAAAGAAAAACCCTGTCATTCTTACAGAAGTTTAAAAAGGAGAAAGTTCTGTAGAATATGGCATATTTGAATCCAGGTTTGGATAAACTTCTTTTGTCTTAATAATCTGATTGTTTAACATTTTCATGTTAAATGCAGACTTCATAAAATTGTGCCATTTGCACCTGACCATAGAATAGGGACCTATAACTTACAGAAATGCCTGGACAGAGGATATTGTGTTGTTCCCACTCCATGTTGTTGTTCCCACTCCATGCATTTCTACAGTCTTAATATAAATCCTCATTCCATCTTTTGAGTCGCGTCTTTGCCACTTAAAAATTCTGCATCTAAGTGCATGAAGTGATTAGGAAACGTTAAATGTACATGGTTCATTGAAAAGTTAATGGATGTGTCTGTTGCTCTGTTTCGGAGTTCATGTCAGTACTGTATGTGTGTGTTTGCTTGCCCATTTGTTGGCGTGTATCAGTTGCCATGTGCTCTCTGATGTTAGTGTGTTTGTCCTTTTTTTTCTTTCTTCTTTTGTTTTTCTTTCAGCTGGTTTCCAGGCTTTCTCCTCTTGTCAGGTGACACTAACAAACACAAAGGAAGCCTCCAAAGGCAAAATTTTTATTTTTTTTTTTTCTTGTTCAAAAAAGTGAAAGTGCTTTCAAAAGATGTCATTGTCATACTTTGGCTTTTGATCTTTCACTCTCCCTCCATTTCACACCTCTGCAACTTGTAAAGGCGGTAAAATGTTCACACTCTCACAACAACAGAGAATACTCTGACATACGTCATCTAAATGTGTTATTTTATTCAAGATAGACATATAAAATCTGGAAATTACAGCTTTAAATTTGTCCAAGCCATGGCTACAGATGATAGTTATAGACTCAGTTTTATTAACTTTTTTTTTTGGTTTTGTAAGGAAATGTGCCCACCCAATATACACTATACTGCCAAAAGTATTCACTAGACGAGCAAATACTTACTGGGCTTAAACCATGATACGAGAGTCAAAGATTTTACATTGAAAAATAAATCAAGTCCCAAGTTGTTGTCCCCTGAAAACATTTGAAACATTTGAAATTTATACTTCATTTGAACTGTGTGTGAAGCACCAGAAGGTTCAGGGTTTGACTCTACTGTTTGACTAGGTCCTTTCTTTGTGGGGTTTGCACATGCTACCTGTGCCTGCGTGGGTTCTCTCTGGATACTCTGGTTTACTTCCACACAGTCCAAAGACATGCATGTTAGGTTATCTGTAGATTATTAATTGGCCATGAATGTGAATGTTAGGCCTCTAAGGAACTGGTGACCTGTCCAAGGTGCATCTTGCTTCTCTCAGTATGACGGCTGGGATATGGATGGATGGATGGACAGACAAAAGACAGATTGTTGACCAAAAAGGTCACCATCAGGTTATGATTCATGTGAATTTGAATTTGAAAGTAGTTATTTAACCCTGTAGACTTTTTTTTTTTTTTTACACTTCAACAAAATTATGTGCTGATAGGTGCTTAATCATATATTTAAGAGTCCACAAATCAGTAGTAGGTTCAGTGGTATGTACACTGAGAACATCCCTTTCGTTACCACCTCTCATTTCTCACACAACAAACACACACAGAGAAAGGGCTGTTCGTCCTCTAAGAGCTCAGTTGGAAGGTATATCCTCCCTACCATCAGAAACGGCTGAGTGGTCAGTGAGTGACCCCCTTTACAACTGCCACTGGCAACCTGAGAACATGGTTATTCTTATCTGGGCCCGGCCCGTGTGAGGTGGCAGCCAGGGAGGTTTCTTTTTCTCACACACACACATCCCTCAGCATCTCTTGAGAGTGCGTGATATGAAAGGCTGTCATTGAGAAGGGAAGCAAAGGAGCAGCAGAGAGAAGAATGTCTTTAGCATGTGAATGATGCAGGATTGGTTTTCCAGTTGGAGAAGTAAGGAAAAGCTGGGTGGAGAGGGGAGCGTGAGGTAAAGATACAGAGAAGAGTGAATGGAGAAGGGATGCGTGTGTGTGTGTGTGTGTGTGTGTGTGTGTGTGTGTGTGTGTGTGTGTGTGTGTGTGTGTGTGTGTGTGTGTGTGTGTGTGTGTGTGTGTGTGTGTCCTGTACAGAAATAAAAATACATTTAAATGAGTAGAACTTATGGCATCAACTTGGGCTCTAGGTTTTGAGATGTTTTGAAAACACTTCTTTTAATCCTTTAATCAAGTAATCAAATAACGTATTATCAGAATAGTTGTTAGCTGCACCCCCTGGAACATATAATTTCAACAAAACTGGTACATTTTGGAACCTCTGTTGCTTGCAAGCCATCTTTTATTTCCCCTCACTTCCTGTCACATTTTTACTGACAACCAGCACAAATATGGGCAGACATGTTTAAAGAGTCCGTCTGTATATCAAAGAAAAATTCATTTTTTCCCAACATGAATCCATACTGTAACAACCTTATACTTCAGTTGTTTTTTTTTTTTTTCCAGTATACTTATCCAACTCAATCAGATATCCTGCCTTGTGTGGCCCTTTCTTCCTCACAACCTTTTTTTTTTTAAACATATAAATAATTACATGCAAAAAAAAAAAAAAAACATAAACAAACACACACAGTCCCTTGAGTGGCAGGCATCCTCTGAGTGATTGGCATTGTTAATCCCTGATGTCACACAACAGTGTGAGTGCGTGTGTGTGTTTTTATGTATGTTAACAGTGATTAATTATCTTTCTCATGCTGGGGATCTCCTTAGGTTATTGATTACGTCATGAACCAGACCCACAGGGGGATGATTTTCTTGCACTAACAGGGAATCAATTAGTGTCTGGGGACTTGTTTACTTATGCACGTGCACGTATGTAACTGTGTGTGCGCATGCATGTGTGTGTCTGTGAAATGTGAAGAAAAACAAAGTGTCTCTAAATTTAATGATACTAGCCCGGAGTGGCTTTCATCAGGCATCACACTGCTCATCAATACACCTAAAAGTTAGTCAACAACTCTCTGATACTCTGCTTGTCTGCTGGTCTCTTCTCAGCATTGGGTCCCTGATGCGACGTGTGTTTGTGTTGCGAACAATCAGCATGGTCTTCCAGAGTTCTCTGCTCACTGTCCTGGAGCCATCACCGCTCATGAAAGGTAAGCCCACGATAATACAGCAGTCACAGCGTAAATGATTTCAAAATATTTTACCAAATGCCCCAATTCTGCATTATATATTCCAGTTTATGTTTGTTCTCTGGTGATGAAAGGACAAAAAAATCCATTCCTTTTCTACACCACTTATCCTATTCAGGGTTGTGGGAGGGCTGTAGACTGTCACAGGGCAAAAAGTGACAACATGAAAAAAAGAATTACATGTTTGGTCATCGTATATGTGTACATACAATCCTTTTTTTTAACTTATATAAACAGTTTGCATGTTCATTGACTTGCAAACTACATGTAAATGCCATTTTAGGACATAAAATGTGAGCATATTGTTTTGGAAATAAACAAGAATTGTCACTCTCACTGAACTGTATTAACTTATAGTTTATATGCCCATTGTTTTTAAAATCGTGTAGTGATTAACAAATGTATACCAAATACAGTGAAACTATAAAGACTAACAGTGGCCACAATTACATTTTCATCAGCAAGGAATGAAGTCAGCAGAAAAAATGCTTCAGAAATGAGTTCAGTCAGTGCTTATGGCAGTCTCAGTAAGACATAAGTAGTCATAGTCACCAGATTTACTGCAGTGCTATTCTGTTATGGTATGTCTGCTAGCTCGTTTAAGCTCTGGATAAACACTATTTTGCCAAAAGTATTCACACACCCGTCCAGATCATTCAATTCAATCACTTCCGTGGCCACAGGTGTACCAACCAAGCACCTAATCATGCAGACTGCTTCTACAAACATTTGTGAAAGAATGGGTCGCTCTCAGGAGCTCAGTGAATTCCAGCGTGGTACTGTGATAGGATGCCACCTGTGCAACAAGTCAGGTCAGAAAATTTCCTTGCTACTAAATATTCCACAGTCAACTGTTAGTGGTATTATAACAAAGTAGAAGCGATTGGGAATGACAGCAACTCAGCCACAAAGTGCTAGGCCACATAAAATCACAGAGCACGATCAGTGAATGCTTGCACGTGCATGGTGCGTAGAGGTTGCCAACTTTCTGCAGAGTCACTTGCTCCAGACCTCCAAGCTTCATGTGGCCTTCAGATTAGCTCACAAACAGTGCGTAGCGAGCTTCATGGAATTGGTTTCCATGGTCCAAGCCTTACTTCACCAAGTGCAATGCAAAGCGTTGAATGCAGTGGGTTTGCTTTTTCTTAAAGTTTTCATGCTCTTCCTGTGCCAGCAGTTTCCTGAAGGTGCTCTGGCTTCTTCACACAGTCCAAAGATGAGTATGGGCCCTATCATGTTTGCAGTTACTTAGTCGGTGCTTGGAATGCCACAGGTTGTGGTGCAGCACATTTTGGAGCATCCCAGAAATGGCTCTTTGTCATTAAAAATACATGCCAAGATTAGATGCAGTGGAGGCCATGTCAGGCTTCACAGAGCAGATGAGGACAGGAAGTCAGACACAGTAAAGGCACAGAGCAGCTGATCAGACCAAACACTCTGAAATGCTCCCATTGTGCTCTGAAGCCATGCAAAGAACAGAGCAAAACTTTGTCCAAGACACAGCATCACAGACTCTCACCTGACAAGTCCCATGATGGCCCGGTGATGGGATTTTGCCCAGTGTCAGCTGGGATAGACTCGAGTTTTTTTTTTTTTTTTTTTTAATTCTTTAAAATTTGTTTGAATTTTGTATCAAATTAAATTGGCAATTGTATAGTGTCTGTAGTAGAGTGACAGGTTCAAATTGTGGGTGGGATCAGCTCTGAGTCCCTTCTTGCTTGCAGTGGTGATGGGCAGGTTTGCAGATGAAGTCAGGCAGTAGTCTATATGGACTATATTTGCAGATGACTTTGTGATCTGTAGTGAGAGTAGGGAGCAGGTGGAAGAGAGCCTAGAGAAGTGGAGGTATGCTCTGTAGAGAAGAGGAATGAAAGTCAGTAGAAGCAAGACAGAATACATGTGTGAATGAGGGGGAGACAGGTGTAACAGTGACATTGCAAGAAATAAAGGTAGTGAAGTTAGATGAGTTTAAATGCCTGGGGTCAACCATCCAAAGCAACAGACAGTACACAAGAGAGGTGAAGAACAGAATGCAGGCAGGGTGGAGTGGGTGGAGACGAGTGTCAGGGTTGATTTGTGACAGAAAGATAGCAAGAGTGAAAGGGAAGGGTTACAAGATGGTAGTGAGACCTGCTATGATGTATGGTTTGGAGACAGTGGCCCTGACAAAAAGGCAGGAGGCAAAGCTGGAGGTGACAGAGGTAAAGATGTTAAGATTTTCATTGGGAGTGACCAGAATTGACAAGATTAGAAATGAGAACATCAGAGGGACAGGTCAGGTTGAGCAGTTTGAAGATGAAGTTAGAGAGGCAAGGCTGAGATAGTTTGGACATGTACAGAGATAGTGGATATACACTATACTGCCAAAGTATTCGCTCGTCTGCCTTCACACACATATGAACTTCAGTGACATCCCGTTCTAAACTCATAATGTATCGGCCCAGCCTTTGCAGCTATAACAGCTTCAACTCTTCTGGGAAGACTTTCCACAAGGTTTAGGAGTGTGTTTATAGGAATTTTCAACCATTCTTCCAGAAGCACATTTGTGAGATGGCCTGGCTCACAGTCTCTGCTCTAATTCATCCCAAAGGTGTTCTGTCAGGTTGAGGTCAGGACTCTGTGCAGGCCAGTCCAGTTCTTCCACACCAAACTCACTCACCACTGCATCCAATGCTTTACATTGTGCTTGGTGATGTAATGGATGACCGCTTCTTGGCCATGGAAACACATTCCACGAAGCTCTCTACGTGCTGTTCTTGAGTTAATCTGAAGACCACATGAAGTTTGGAGGTTTGTAGTGATTGACTCTGCAGAAAGTTTATGACTTCTGCACACTATACACCTCAGCATCCGCTGACCCTGCTCTGTGATTTTACATGGCCTATCACTTCACGAGTGAGTTGCTGTCATTCCCAATTGCTTCCACTTTGTTATAATACTACTAACAGTTGACTGTGTAATAATTAGTATTGAGGAAATTTTACAACTGGACTTGTTACACCGGTGGCATCCTATCACAGTACCACGCTTGAATTTACTGAGCTCCTAAGAGTGACCCATTCTTTCACAAATGTTAGTAGAAGCAGGCTGCATACCTAGGTGCTCAGTTTTATACACCTGTGGCCACGGAAGTGATTGAAACACCTTAATTCAATGATTTGGATGGGTGTGTATACTTTTGGCAATATAGTGTATTCAGAAAAGGATGTGGAAGATGGAGCTGCCAGACAGAAATAAAAGAGGAAGACCACAGAGAAGATTCATGGATGTAGTGAAGGAGGACATGCGGAGGGTTGGTCTGACAGAGGATGATGCTAGGGTTGAGATGGAGGAAGATGATTCTAATGGGAGCAACTCAAAGAAGAAGATTGTAGAAGTGTAAGTTTTTGAAATCATGAATGACCACAATATAAAATTTTTGAGATTTTGAACAGTTTCTGTGTCAGCTGTATAATACACAAGTGAAGAACCCTTAGAAGGAAAAGAGAGTTAAGTTGGAAAGGTTGTAGGTGGGATGTAAAGGCTGATTTAATGCCATTGCAGTTTCAGATGCTGTTCGACTTTTTGACAAAAACTGAAAGTTTGTAAGCGGTGGCCTACAGTACAAGTGTTCAGTGTTAATACTTGATGCAGAGGACATCTATAGGAGAAGTCTCCCTCCAATCAGATATTCATTTGTTAATGTCTGAATGACACATATGATTGCATTGAACAGCCGGTCTTGAAGCATTTGGGATTCATATTCACACCATTCATCTCTTCCCGAGTTGTCTGTTACCCTATCAAGCTTCTCTGACTCAAAGTGGAGGCATCTCCCGCCTCCATTTAAAACCCAGAACAAAGATTTCAGGAAAACTTGTCTAAAAACCCCCATAACAGAAAAACATTCAGTTTCAGATTTTTCAATATTACATGATAACCCTCCGCTTCCCAATCTTCCAGTCTGATCAGTCGGTGTATCTTTTTGACTCCACCAGCCTTGTGTCGCTGACTGAAGAGTCTTGCTCGGCAAAAACTCTGGCGGCTTGAGTGAATAATTCAGTGTTAGTGGGAGCAGAGACAGATAGGCTCTGTGGTTCCTCTGTGTTTCCCCACTAACACTGCTCTGCCACTTCCCCTCAGAGGATACACTACATGTGTTTTGGGGACTGGGGGGTGGGGGAGTGGTGCATTTCAGCAGATTACCGTTTCTCGCTGCTTTGTCTCACTGCTTTCACTTTAACATAGAATAGCAAAGTGAATAGTGTAGCAGAGAAGACGGCAGTGTAAAACTGCTAGCCTTCTGCCTACTTTCAGAAAAGGAACTGCTGGGTCTTCTGTTGCCGTCTTGTAGTTGGACTCAGATATGTTGAGACCCGTTTTGATTCATTTTCCTTGCATGTGTGTGCTTCTCCAGGTATGGCAGTCCTGAGCATGAGTGTTCAACATTTCCTGGGTGGGCTCATCACCACGCTCACCTTCACTACTATGATGTATTGTACACAGAGGGCCGAGGAAAGCATTCAGGTAAAAAAAAAAAAAGGTTTTGCCCCTTCCTGCCAACAAGCTCATTATCTAGACCAAAGATGCTTTCATGTTAAAGTTTTGCTCTCTTGTCCCATCTTTGTGTTGTTAATTGTGTTGTGCTTTAGTGTTCGGTCTCCTGTGGCTCAACAAGCCAACATGATCTTGTCATTCTTTTCACTCTCCCCCCTCGTTTAGGTTTAATTGTGTAATGTTAGCTCATTTCCTTTGTTTGTCAAAGTGATGCCGAAGAGGGAAATCTTCAGCACTCACTGCCATGCCTGTTGTCACCTGTACCTGTCAGTTCTCATCAGCTGTTTCCACCTGGAAAATGTCAAAAGTCTCAGCAGACCCAGTTTCCTTTCAATGCAAACCCACCACCACCACCTTTCCCCCCTGCTGACATTGTCCCTCCTACTGCCTCACTCTGTTTCTTTGTCATTCTCTAGTCCTTTAAATGCTCTCTTTTCCACTCCGACTTTTTCCTCTCCTCGCTCGTTTTCTCCTCTTTGACATAACTCCTTTTGTCCCCGTCGTATCTGGGCCAGCGTTGCCTGGAGGTGATCGTTGTTCACACAGCCATTCAGACGTCACTCAGTCAATCTCTGAAGGTGACAAATTATCATTTAAATTGCTGTCAGTCTTAAAGTGAAGAAGAAAGATGAAAAAAAAAAAATCATAAGCTTCAGCACAGACACCAGGATCCAGTTATGAAATTAAACTTAATGAAAAGAGCGAACAGTTACGGCGTTTCATGACGAGAACAGAGGTTAACCTGAGAGTTTCTCGTGACACACACACTGTTTGCTTTTTAGTGTCAGCGTGTGAATTAGTACGTCTGTGTGCACGTACAGGAGAGGAGAGCATTAGCTCACCTGTGCTTGTTGTGTGTAAATGTGTGCGTTATTGAAGGTAGTACTATCCAGTAACAGAAAGCTGATAGCGTGAGTGCTTGTTAACGATCCCCAAGAGAAAGAAACCGAATCTGTTAAACAAGTTGCTCAGAATAAAGGCACTCCACTTAACTGTGGTTACACAGGCTCTCAGAGCTCTCTACCTCGACCTGCAGACCACAGACTAAACTCACCGCTCATCAGGTTTAGATAATATGATTTTCAGCCTTTGTTTTCCAAAGAAATGCCCTGCTCTAATTTAGTGAGCATTGTCTTGTTGCCAAAAAAAAAAAGAAGAAATCCACGGTGACACTTAATATGTCATCTTTAATAACAAAAAGTCCACAACCAAAAATTATTAGATTTAAGGCAAAGAGGTAGCACGTCCTCATGGCAGTGAACTACAGAGAATATTAAAAGAATCAATCAAAATAGGCCCCAGTTAAGGCTTAATCTGCTGTTGAATTATTGGACTAATTGTTGCAGCTCTGTTTCTACAATAACAGAAATAATACACAGGAAACACTTGGTCCAGTAAAAGGAGGCTTTTGGAGCAGTTGTTACAGCCCTGGACATTTAGGGGAACATAACAGGAGTGAATACTTACCCTTGTTTAACTCTGGCAGCAAAATCTGTAGGGTGCAAACAAAAGCACAATTATGAACCTAACAGCTAAAAAAAAAAAAAAAAAAGTCTTATAAAGTTTTTAAAGTTAACTGTTATCTTTTTCCTTTTCTAACATAGAAATTAATTTGTGGATGAAACGATGCCTTTTTCAGCACAGGCTTCTTAGATATTTAATCTGTATATTTGATTGTGGGACTCAAAGAATTTGTTATAGAGAAGAAAGAAACCCTAATTTTCCTAATTTTAATTAATTTGTTCAGTTAATGGTCTAGGTGTCACTAGAGTCCCGTGTTTGTCAGAGGTACCTGCTGCTCTTGGGCAGAGGGAGGAGGCTGGGAGAGATTAGGTAATCTCTGTCCTTCTTGTTCTCCCTCTCTCACTCTGTCTTGAAAGCCTTAAGGCTGAGATCAGATACCCTTCTCTGCTTGGCCTCTTTCCATCATCTCAGGCCATGATCTCATGCTTTCTCTTCCAATATTCCAGCATTTTGTATTTTTCTTTTCCGGCCCTTTCTTTTGCAGTTTGTTTCAGACTTTTTCCTAGAAGTTTTCAGATCACACCTCTCACCTTATTTCTCTGTCTGTACTGGCTAATTGTGTTAAAGTTTAAGAGCCGGCAGGTGATAAGCTGTGCTAGAGGATAGGATGAAGTGTCACTGTTTTTTGTTTTTTTTTTCTTTTTTGTTAAACCTGTGTTACGCTCTACTCTCCAATACTGCTATCTCTTTTTACTCACAATGTGTCTTTCTTTCCCAAACTCTCCATTTCCCCTTCTCTCCTCTCGCTTCCTTCTCCTTTTAATCTCTTTTCCCCTCATCCTACCTCTCGGCTGCCATTCTCCCTTTAGGCGACCCACTACAGTTTCTTGGCTACTCTCGAGGTGCTGGGGAAGCTGATGTTCAGCGCTCTGGCCGGAGGCGTGGTGGACTGGTTTGGTTTCCAAGTTGCCTTCCTCTTCTTCCTCACCCTCTCTGCTGGAACGGCCCTGCACGTGTGGACGGCTACCTTCACCGGTGCTCTTAAGGAACACCAACAGCCCAAATGAGATCAGGGTGAAACATCCTGACTTAGGTGCTGAAACAGTGTTGAAATATTTTGAGGATTCAGACTCATTAAAAATGTTAAATGTAACTCACACGAAGTCAGAAAATCATTTCAGTTTACAAGATCTTGAATAAGTTTATCTTCAGCCATTTTTAAGGAGAAACCAGCCATGCTTTTAAGTGCTCTATTACAGTTTACCCCCCCCTTAAAGTTGCACAATCATTTCACTGGCAGAATTGCCTTATGTTTTATTTTCTTGCATATGAAAATATACTGGAGCACAGTGAAACTTGCACATTTGTGGGTAAGTGGTTAGTGTGCTAAGTCGAGCTGTATTGAGTGCACTTGGAATCAAAGGGAAGAATAATCAAAGCTTTTTATAAAATCATCTGAGCCATTTTAATATTGTTACAAGACAGCAATAAGAGCTGCAGCCAAAAGCAATATTGCTTCTTTGTTATGCTTGTTCTGTCATGATGTACTGTATGTAAATTTGTTAGTCATTCTCTTGGGTTGTATGGTTTACAGTTGTAAATGGGGGAAAAAAAATTACTACCTCGTATCAACACTGTATGGTACGATGCATTGAAGACAAATGTGGCAACACATACAATATGTTATCTAACAGTTAGCCAACGTAGGGTCGTATTTACTGGGACTTTCTCTTTAAAAAAAAAAAAAAGAGAGAGAATTAAGATTTACAGATTTAACATTTACAGTCAGGGTCATAAATATTTGGACAGTAATGGGAGGAAATGGGACACACAGGTCAGTTGCTTCATGGACGTGGACAGACTGTGTGCTTTAAACACTTGATATGAAGATAGAATTTATTAATCCTAAAAGCTGGGAAATTCCTGTGCAACAGCAGCCAGAACATTAAGCACAACTTATAACAGCATAGCTTAAATAAAGTAGAACTGCTGAATGAATAGCACAGTAAGGTAAAACTAACTCCAATGAATTCAAGCAGAAAGTCTACACTTCAATCAAGTCTTGACTGCTTCATTAAAAAAAAATCCACTGTGGACTTGTACAGAAGCAAAAAAAAAAAAAAAAAGAGGCATCTCTGTCCAAACACAACCTGACTGGACCTGACTGTATTTGGTTTCATTTCTTTGCAGAGTATAATACTCCTTAATACTTCTTTCTTTTGTTAAAGAATAGGTTAATCCACCACTTGGCTTACTTCTTGTAGGAAACCTCAGCCTTACACACTGCATGGTGCCATCTTGTCTCACCTTTGAATTGAACTCGTGTTTAAACTGTTTTCAAGAAAACTTGAATGACCAATATCACTGGGAAACTGCAGTTCTTGACAACATCGTATTACTTTTGTGTTTTATGTTAGAAAACGTCAAATGCACAATACTATATACTTATATACTGTAACTCTTTATGGTACTGTATCCTATAGAAGATCATTTTCTCCAGTCTTAATATATGAATGAAACAGCAATGTGGAATGTTTTTCTTACAAGGCTTGATGAGAATAAAGTAAAAATCCTTCACGTTGGTGAATGTAATAATAGGAATTAAGTCTTAAAATTCAGTGTTGTGCTGCTGATGGGAGCACATAAGAATAGACTGGTTTAAAGGAAGGCAGTAACCTTAGCACGTTTAGCTAAATAAAAGCCTGCTTTCACTCACATAGCAAATAAAGGGATGCCATAGCACATGTTTACTGTTTTACTCATGTAGCCAGGTCCTACGACTTGTGGTACGTATAAGCAAAGCATATCTCTCGTCTCTCAGCTACTGTGTTGCCTGAGATTTGCACAAAAATAAAGCTGCTGAGTGAATCTTGGGGTCTCTTTTTGTGTGTGTGCTTGTTTGTACGTGATTTTTTTTTTTTCTTCCCATTATTAGATTTGACCTCATTTTCTATTCCAGGTCCGGTGTGGTCTTTGGGGATACACCCACCTTTGAAATTCCACTGTTGATTTATAGCAGCCCTGAGCACGACACTGGCTGTCTGCAGTGTACTGGCTGAGGGCTACAGGAGTGAGTAGGGCCCCATGTCATAGGATCAACAACCCCATACAGCTCTAATGACAACAAATGCTATGAAGGATTAGACCAGCTTACATGGCCCCCTCAATACACCTCCACTTTACACTTTTTTCCTCATTCTCTGGGCATTTTGTCTCGTGGGAGGCTGTGAAAAGAGTGTTCACCCCTGGTAATGGATGTTTGCTTTGGTCTCTTTTAGAAGGTCTCCATAAGCCATTCCACATGTGTTTGGAAAGTTTGTCCTTATCTCCATAAAACAATCCTCTCTTTGTTTCAATTTGTCCTCAGAGATCTCTGTATATTATATCTAATGAAGAAAGGTTTCAAACATGTTGACTGCAGGTAAATCATTTGCAACCTCTATTTTGAAACCTGTGTAGATGAGAGTGAAGAAAGGTAGGGAAGTGGTCTTGATCTTACAGTGCTGATGAGAGTGAGACCTCCTACTGCAGTTGCCAGATTGTCAGAAACCCCCTGTGGTGAGAGTGAGTGTCTAGGGGCCGACCTCCCTGCCACAGTTACCATTGTAGTGACAGCCTGGTAGATTTGATGTGCGTGTTGATGCACATGCTGACTCCGTTGTGGAATAACAATCATGGGAATTGCATAAGAGCTGTTTCCAACTCTAATAGAAGGTGGCTCAATATATCAGGCATTCGCTGTAAACACAAGGTGCACCTTTCCTTTGAAACAGCAGTGCACATGGCTTTGTGTTAGTCCATGTTTGAATTTCTGATCTGTTATCGCCAGAGTCACATTCCCTATATGGGAAGGTAAGGATGAGGTTTTTGTTGTTTTGGTTTTTTGGCTTTTTATCAGCTGCTATTGTGTTTCATTAACAATTGGGTTGGGGCACAAGTCTGGTCACATCACCAACTTTATACCTGTATCACACGGGAGGCACAGCAAAAGGAGATGCCTCATTCACCCTGTGCCAAGCCTGGTCAGCTAATCGCAGCGTCACAAGAATCACCACAATGACACCCAGACAATAGGAAACACAGAAATAATAAGGGAGATTTTATGCGCTGCCTAGAACGGAGAGAGTTCACTGACCGTTACATCTCCTGCCTGGTAGAGTTACCTCTCGGGAGCGAGGGAGGGAGGCAGAGAATGCAACATGTTTTAATCTCAGCAAACAAAGGTGTTGTATCACTTTTTTTCCCCTCTCTTTTGTCTCTGAGCGCTTCAGGGGGGAGAGAGGTGTTGGCTTTTGGTGCTGCTTTTGTCCTGTGGTTGGCAGAATGGTCTTCTGGGAAACCTGAGTGGGCAGGTGGAGGAGCGATCAGCAGCATCAAGTGTCACAGTGTTTCCTCCACCGGTGTTTACTTTTTGTTTATTTGGAGAATGAGAGTCATGGACACCTTTCTCTCTCTCTCTCTCCATCTCCTGTCTCTCTCTCTTCCAAGCTCATCTCTCCTTCCCACCGTTTTGTCTTTAGTCTTTGTACTCCTCCTCTGCCATCTCGACTAACTTCACTCTAGGACATTTTTTGATGGGATACACAAAGATTTCAGACACTTCCTGTTACCTGAAATAACTGAAAAAGATTAGGGAAATAAACATAATCGGACCATTCACAATGCATCTAATGTTGACGGTACAACCAAAATGTCAACATAATATGTATTACAGAACACTGTGTCTGGCTTCTGTTGATGGGTATGCTTTTATTCTAATAAACTAATGGGAAACTGAATGATAAGCAGGTTGGGAATGTGAAGCCTAATTTTTTGTTTATACTAATAAGCCCAGCTTTAGACTCTTACAGCCGGTTTCCCAGTCATGGAATAAGCATGGTCCTAGACTAAAAGGAAAAACTCAATGAAGACCACAATAGGAAAAAGTATTTAGTCCAGGATTAGACATAATCCCTGTACGGGAAACTGGGCCTTAATGTTTGGACTGCCTCTCAAATCCTCTAAGTTTTCATTTTTAACCTTTTTTAATTTTACAGCAGGAGGTGACTCATTTGGTTCCTTTTTGTGTAATTTTGTATATATCTGTAGTAAAATAGACAATAAAGCAAGATATGTTTTGGTTGGTACCTACCTCTTGATTAGTGGCAGATCAGTCACATCCACCCCTTGTTTGTGACATCTACCAAGACAGCAATGTCCAGTTTCAAGACATGAGGATATGTCTCCCTTCAACCTCTCAAAGTACTAAGACAAAACAACATCATGTGTAAAACGTTAGACAGTGCAGGCTTTTGGAACATTATTATATTATAAAGACTCTGAGATGAATGGCATCCAAATGTTACATTCAATGTCAAGAAAAGTAGCTTTGTCACTTTTTATAATTGTATGAACACTGACGTACACAGAACATAACAGTGTTCACCAGTTCATGGAGGCTGAAAGTTCTCATATACAGCACTGTACTACAATGGACACAAGCATGGTGGCCACGGTCCATGTCCTTGAAGGCCGATGCTTTCGATTTAATTCAAAATTCATATTTTCATAGATACAGAATCTCTGAATGTCTAAAATGTTTGCATTTTAATGCCACACATGTTCAAACATACCTGTAACGACTCAGTCACACTAGAGTAAAAATAACAACCTTCTTGCAACCAGCAAAAAAATAAATAAAATAAATAATAATGATAATAATCAGTGGTTGCCCAGTGATTGCACTCAATGTTTTTTGCATTTCAGCAACAGATTGCAAGTAGTTGCAGTGGCCAACACTTTCAATCACAATGCACAGGGGACACACAGGGAGGCAACACATCTCAAAACAATCGTGGTCCAGCTCAGACTGACTGTAATCAGTCTGCACCATTGAGCCAAACTCATCTTGATATGTCTCTTTACAGTAAGACTGTATGACTCATTTGGTTGCCATTCTGGTTATACTCTTATATAAAAGCAAAGGCGCTGAGCTTCAATGTCATTTGCAGTTAAATTGCTGTGCTGTAGCAATTACATCACTATCTGTGGAGGGATTTCTGAAGCTCTGTTTTACATCTATGAGCCTGGCTGCAAACTGAATAGTAAATAGTTAATGTGGAATTTTTGTCTCTGCAGATTTGCAATTTTTACCAGTTTAATTTAGCAGTTAATCACCGCATTATCACAACCAGATTGCATGCAATTAGCAGCTTGACCCCATAGATCATAAGCTGATAGCTGACTGATAGCAGACTCTGCCTTGTTGTCTATTTATTGCAGTCTTGATGCACCAAAGTAGCTTTGAAGACAGCAGCTGACTGCGAGTGGTCACAAACTTGGTCTGTCTTCAGAGTAACTACTTCAAAGGCAAGATTGCAAGTCCATCGCACAAGGTCGCAATAATTTTAGTTGCCCCATGGTCTCCAACCACTGTTTTCATTTGTGTGACTGTAGCATAAAAGATACAATGACACACTCTGTGAAAACCCAGACCGGCAAGTCTGGAAGTCATTAAACCTACAGTCCAACAGTATAAAAAAAGAGTCTAGGATACAGCTTCAGCTGTTTGCATAAAACACTCTCATTTCAACAAAACAAAAGAATGACAACACACTGAAACGGCTTTACAGATTAAACACATTAGATATATCACAGTAAAAATATTCACACTTACGGGTGAAAAGTAATAGAAAAATAGTAGAAGTGGAGCAGAAAGAGATTAACTGAAATGAGATATTCAGTGACTGAAGTGACAAGAATGTGCAACAAATTACTTTGATAATACTGGGATAATATTACCTTATCAGCTTACCTGAAAACACACATTCAACAGAAACATTTCTTTAGAGGTGGCAAATGATCCATTCTTACTCTTTATTCTGTCAAATAAAGAACTTTGGTGTTTCTTTAGCGCACAAACAGTCAATTTAGGTTCAGTAGTTTAGGTCAAAAGGTGAACACATGAAGTTTAGTCACATAATCTATAAACTTAATGGGAAATGGAGAATCATTACAGTCACATCTATGTGTCATAAAACGAGCAACGCATATCGTCATTTGACTTTCAACTAATTTACAGTTCCAGACTGGGAACAGCAGAGAAGAGTGGAGGTGATACTAATACCCTGAAGACTATGCCAGCATAGACATAAACATATTCATTTAGACAATGATTCTGTATTTTTTAGCTTTAACTTAACTTAATTTAGCTTAATGTCAGAAATTCTCCTTCAATTCTACTGAAAAATATTCAGTGAGTCAATATTCGCTTATTTTATGTTTTCAAAATTGAAACAACTTGACTCATACACACACCAGAGCTGTAAAACACAGCCAGCACATGACCATTTATCCTGTTCTGTCATTTCAGGGTGTCTGATAATCGTGTTTTGGAGAATTTTCTTTTTTGGGAATTACCGGAATTTCAATGCAATTCATCAAAACACACACACACACACACACACACACACACACACACACACACACACACACACACACACACACACACACACACACACACACACACGCATAATCCCCTTAACTTAATTTAGAAACAGTCATTTTCCATTTTGATGAAAGCCTGAGTAGAGTTTTCAATTAGTTTCTTCTGAAGTGCTGTGAGTTCACCTTATGAACAGCCTCTGAGCAGTAATAACAAGCCCAACCTAAATGAATAACTTAATGTAGGAATAAACTGTATGTTCTGCACTCATTTCATTATTAATACACAGCTAATTTTCATACAGGATCTCTGCTCCCTGCCAACATAATCATAGTAGTCTATTTTTAGGAGCAGGGTTTTAATTGGCATGAATATTCCAATGAGAGACAATGAAGCACGCGCTGAAGACGGCAGTGTAAACAGTGTGTGATTCTCTTAGAGGAAGCTAGAAAGAGGCGACGAAAGCACAAGACACCAAATTTCAAAGACAACATAGTGAACATAGTCTGTGAGTTAGTCAGAGGGCGATAGGTGGGGTACGCCCTGATCAGGTTGTGAGTCTGTCACAGTGATGCTCAGTTGGTACCAAGGATCCCAAACTGTGAAACTATCCCCAACACTATTACACCACCAGCAGCAGCAGCCTGAACTGTTAATACAAGGCAGGATGGATCCATGCTTTCATGTTGTTTATGCTAAATTCTGACCCTACCATTCCAATGCTGCAGCAGAGTTTGAGACTCATCAGATCAGGCAATGTTTTTTTCAATCTCCTGCTGTCCAAGTGTGGTGAGCCAGTGTGAATCACAGCCTCAGTTTCCTCCTCTTAGCTGATGAGAGTGGTACTCGGTGCGGTCTTCTGCTGTTGTAGCCCATCTGCTCCAAGGTTCAACGTGTTGTGCATTCAGAGATGCTCTTCTGAATACCTTGGTTGTAACAGATGGTCATTTGAGTTACTGTTGCCTTCCTATCAGCATGAAGCAGTCTGGCCTCTGACCTCTGGCATTTTCACTCAGAGAACTGCCGCTCACTGGATATTTTCTCTTATTCGGACCATTCTCTGATGGTTGTGTGGGAGATCCCAGCAGATCAGCAGTTTCTGAATTACTCAGGTTATCCCGTCTACCGCCAACAACCATGCCATGCTCAGAGTTGCTTAAATCTCCTTTCTTCCCCATTCTGTTTGACCTTCAGCAGGTCATCTTGATCTTGTTTGATCAACAGATGAAGCTGTTGATGAAGCTAAGCTGGAGCTAAAACAGGAGGCTCTTTATTATTAAAGGGTAGTGTTTGAGAATCCAGAACAACAAGGTGTAAGTAGCATTATAGCATGGAAATATTTGTCTTATAATCATAGCCAAAGGATCTGCAGTTGAATGAATGAATGAATGGTAAAAACAATAAAAATAAAACCCAGCTTGCACATGGGGAAGACCAGTTTTGCTTATTAATTCTGCCAAAAAAGTAATATTTCCATGGTGCAACAAATAGCTATGTACACCTATTAATGGGAACATATTGAGACACTGTCTTGTACATCTTGGAACTGAAAGACTAAATCGCTGTGTCCCACAATAAAAAGACAGAAGCTAAAATAGCTTGTTAGAGACAGGGGATGAACTGAGGCATTTCTTCTTATTTCAGTTCAAAGCTTAATGTGCATGTGCTTTATCCCAGCTGTATTTCTATATTAACAGAAACAAATGACATGAAGATTTAATTATATACATGTCTCTGCAATGTGGCTTTGACATTTTACTGATAAAAGATTAGCTCAGACTCAGACTATAACTGAATCCAACAATTACAGCGTTTTCCCTGCAATATGCCAATTTGTAGCATTACTCTGCTTTTCTGGAAATAAAATGATTGAAAAAATGTTAAAAATTAAATAATCTAAACCACATATGTGACCGTTTGAAGTGATTGGAGCTGCTCTGTGGCGAAACAGGCTCTGCTATCCAGTCGCTCGGTGATGGGTTGGGATGTGACAAGCTGCCAGCTCATATGGTGCTGAGCCTGAGTCACTTAGCTCTGGTCTGCCTCTTTCTCCAGGCTCAGACCCCTTCATCCTCTACCCTCCTGCATCTTCACAATCTCTCCCTCAGTCTCAGTCCCCCCCCCCCCCCCCCCCCCCCCCCCCACACACACACACTATACTCTCCCCCAGCCTCATTTGGACCATTAGGGCCAGGACAGGAGAAGCCTCGTGCTTGTGCACACACCCCACTTTTTCTCTTTCATTTTCTGTCATCTATTTTCTGACGCCTTTCATGCACTCCTCCATCTCATTGCCCTCACATGTGGACAGCCCACTGAGACTAACTCTTGACCTGATGATGGAGCCTTTCTAGGTCATCTATCTATCTATCTATCTATCTATCTATCTATCTATCTATCTATCTATCTATCTATCTATCTATCTATCTATCTATCTATCTATCTATCTATCTATCTATCTATCTATCTATCTATCTATCTATCTATCTATCTATCTATCTATCTGTCTGTCTGTCTGTCTGTCTGTCTGTCTCATTCTCTTTTCATCCATAACAGCTGGGAGAAAATCTTTAAGCTGCTCATTGATGAGTTGTTGCTGGTAGACTTGAGCAGCTCATATTCCTGAACCATATTCTTTTCACTGTATTTCTGGGAAATCACTCTTTGGTAAAATTTGTCTTGAGACAGTCTGTTGCTTCTTAGAATGCTGTCATAATGTACAAATAACTGTGATTCTGGCACTGAGGCTATGTATCAATAGAAACGGTCAAACTTGATTTTAGTAACAAAAATTTGCAAGTATGATCTGATATCACAGTGTAGGCATTGTTTCTACAACATCATTGTGAGTGCTGGCCTAGCAACATCAGTGGAGTAAAGTCTGTACATGGATGTTTGCCATCAAGACTTTCTGGCAGAAAGCCAAACTAGAAAACTTTGGACACACCTTCTAATTCAGTGGTTTTTCATTATTTAAAAATTGTCTGTGTTGTAGATCAATACTAAAGTCATCCAAACTATAAATAAATACATATGGAATTATTTATTAAACAAAAAGTGTGAAACATACGAGAATATGTTATATATTTTAGTAGGCACCTCTTGCTTAGATGACAGCTTTGCACATCTTGGCATTTTCTCAGTCAGCTTCATGAGGTCGTCACCTGGAATGGCTTTCAGTTAACAGCTGTGCCTTGTAAGAGTTATTTCTTGAATTTCTTGCCCTCTTAATGTGTTTGAGACCATTAATTGGGTTGTGAAGAGGTAGCATCAGTATGCAGTGAATGTTCTAATCCATATTATGGCAAGAACTACTCAAATAAGTAAAAGAAAAAACAAAAGTTCATCATTACTTAAAGAAATGAAGGTCAGTCAATCCAAAAGATTTCAAGAACTTTGAAAATATCCTCAAGTGCAGTCGCAAAGATCATCAAACTTTGTGATAAAACTGGCTCTCATCAGGAAAAGAAGACCTAGAGGTTTCTCTGTTGCACAGGATAAATTCATTAGAGTTACCGGCCTCAGAAACCACAAGTTAACAGCACCCAAGATAAGAGCCACCTCAATGCATCATAGAGTTCAAGTAGCACACACACATCTCAACTTTAACTGTTCAGAGAAGACTGCATAAATCTGGACTTGATGGTCGAATTGCTGCAAAGAAGCCACTTCTAAGGAAGAACAACAAGAGGAAGAGAATGGCTTGGGCCAAGGAACACAAAGAATGGACTTTAGACCAGTGGAAATCTGTCCTTTGGTGTGATGAGTCCAAATTTGAGATTTTTTGTTCCAAACGCCATGTCTTTGTAAGATGCAGAAATGGTGAGCAAATGGTTCCTACATGTGTAGTTACCCTATGAAGGAGGAAGTATGATGGTATGGGGGTGCTTTGCTGGTGACACTGCTGGCGATTTATTCAAAATCCAAGGCCCACTTTACCAGCATGGCTACCACAGGATTCTGCAGCGACATGCCATCCCATCTGGTTTCCACTTAGTCAGACCATCATTTGTGTTTCAACAGGACAATGAGCCCAAACAAAATAACTAAATAAAAACAGTGAATGAAAAAGTGTGTCCAAACTTTTGACTGGCACTGTATGATTAAAGGAACATGAAGTTAACATAATGATGATCATAATATTATTGTAGGAATAAAAACAACACGACTATGTCACACACACAGTAACTCTTGTTTTACTTTAATCAACTTTATGATTCAGTCTTTGTGATGTAATTAACAAAAACCTGAAATGCTGACAAATTAACAGCACAAAACAGATGAGTGTCATTTTTAAATAAGCATACTCAACCACAACACTTAAAGCAACTAGGACAGGCTGATTTTTCTTTTCTTTTTTTTTTAAATACATTTTTTTAATCATTTTCATCTTGTTTCATTTTTCAGTTTTGTTGATTAAAAAAAGCAGCTGAATTTTTTTTTAAGTGATTAAATACCTGCTATTTTTCCAAATCAGTCATGTGTGCACTGAAGTGGATAGAATGTGATGTGATAAAGTGATGGAGTGAAGAGGAGAGGACTGGTGGAGAACCTTGGATTAAGCAAAGGAAAAATAGAAAGGGTAAAGGGTAGTGGGGGAGATACAGGACCATTACAGGACTGTTTGACATCATCAGGGATTCAGCCTTGGGCCAGAGCTACTAATGAGTGTCTCTCTGCGCTGCTCTCAATCTTCCCCAATCTCAGATACAGAACAATCATATTCAGAATGCACACTACATGTACAGTTATGGATTCATGCACGCTTCAGTGCTTTAAGCCATACAAGTAGACACATGTGAAAACCCATGTGTGCAACTATGCACACAGACACACTCACAGTTGAGCCGCCATGTCCAACCCAATAAGGTTTTTATGCAGAGTTTTGTTTTTTTGTTTTTTTTAAAGCTGAATTTATGCTTCCTTTTGGGGTCTCAAACTGCCTTCATCTTAATTTTGGAGCAAAGCCATTTGTTGCGTACATGTTATTTTCTTGCATCAAAATCTCTTCAGTAACACAGCATGGGCCTATTCATCGCATTTTCCTGTTGCTTCACGGAGACACTAATCTTGTATTATCATTCATGTAAGTCTTGATGTGTCATCTGCAAGACAAAAGAAAAATAGTTTAGTCACCTATATCTCCATGTACCTTGAAAGCCATACCACTTGTGCATCTCTGCAGTCTTTCAGGGAAAAAGGCTTACAGTGCCACGCTGCTGAGAAAAGCCAACTCATCCCCACCAGCATTTGTTGTGCTCCGCTTAATCTAATTCAACAGCTAAAACCACTGTGACAGCAGCTCCGTGCTTCAAGCACTAAATTATAGTCTTGCAGGGAAACGGCAGCAAAAATAAAGATGAGAGGGAGAGTGAGCAGAGTGGAGACAGAGCGACAGAGAAGATAATGCATCCAGATAAATTAAGATGGATGCGGGATAGAACGAAAGAGGGGCAAGGATACAATAGAGCATGAATGTATCTGGTGGGACCGTCAGAGAGACACTGCGTGGATTGATGTAGACAGCTGGACATGGATTTTTTTAATCTGTCTAAATAGGATCTGCCCAATGCAGGTTTTTCTCCCAAACAGTAGGCCCAGCACTGGGTTTGTGACAGCCAGACAACAGCATGGAACTACAACGCTCAGAAATGACACCACTGCTCTCTCTGTGTGTGTTTGTGTGATTATGAGAGTGTGTTTGATAGTAAGCAAAATGTGCATGCATTTGCATGAAGAAGATGAGGCACTGAAGCAATGGGTAAGGCATGCAGTCAAAACTCTTGCCGACTCCTGCTGACAGAAGCATCACATAAACTTTGTAATTTTCATTTCAGATTTCCATCTGATGGCAAACATTTGGTGATGCAGTTTCATGTCTGTGATGTAACTTAGGCACAGTAGTGAGAATTCCAAACAAAATAAAGCAAATGTTAGTGAAATTTCCAGAAAATCTGAAAAAACTGTGTGTTTCCATCTGCTATCATTATGTAAATAATCTGACTAATTAGCTACAATTACTTCCATTACAATACTGAAGAATGTTGTACAAATATAACCTATTTGTATAATATCCAAGTAGTAGGGAATCCTTCAACCTGCAGATATAAAGTCATCATAAGCTCATATAATTGTACAAGTGATGTTTCTGCTGCTTCAGCTCTAAGCCTGTTGCAGCTCTGCCAGTGCCAGAAGGTCAGGTCATTAGAAGCTCGATATTGACCATCATATTTCTCAGAAATCTGTCTTTAGAAGTTTTTTTTAGGATGGACCGAGACTGCATAAAAGATGGTTGTGGCCACCATGACTTCACCCACTGGTTAGATCCATTGTGAAGCCTCAAGCTAAGCATTAAATCCTGCAAGAAAACCAAGGACTGTCTATACATATACATAGGATTCACCCCCTTCTGGCCGTTATAAAGAATGCAGGCTTAAGGCACTTTCAAAGTGGCTTCACTTTTTAAAAGCCGGATCCATCTTTCATATACAGCAGTAGTGTCCTGTCAGGGGAAGCAAGGCAAGCAGTGCTTGTCCAATGAAATTTAAAAATAGACATTAAGTAAAACATACCAGTGTTCTGTCATAAAGCTTCTCTCTTGTTTCCATTTTTTAAATTATTGCCATCTTGTGGCCACAGTTGGCTGTTGTCTCTGGAAGCAGGCTTTCCACTAGAATCTACAGTTTCTATCTTTTTGATGAGCATGTCCCTGTCCCATTAACATAGGCTGGAGCTCCAACCAGCAGCTGTTTCTGGTTGTTTGCACATGCGCACTGTGGATAAACTTCTGGTCTGACAGGAGACTGACAGGAGACAACAGTGCTAGACAAGCTGCTTCCGGCTATGCTTTCACTGTTCAGAGATCAGTTGTGATCTACGTGTTGTGCAGAAACAGCTAGCATTAGCAGGTAAGTGAGCTTTCTGTAATGTATCATCTTTACAGATACTAGCTGCCTCGACCAATGTGTGATGTAGATGAGTTACAGTGTAATGTGAAGAGGTTTTTAATAACTCCTTTAGCACAAAAGCCACAATGAAGAAGAGGGAACATCATCTCCTGCCTGGTTTAAGAAAACAGTGTAGGCCTGTTTTTCTGAAGTAATTAATAGCAGGTTTTTTTTGTTTTGTTTTTTTTTTTCTAGCGATACGTGGTCATTACAGGAGAGTTGCTGTACAAATATATGATTTTAAATGAGTGTCTCCATAGTGTTTACACATTTGCCTAAGTTAAAAATTGTGTCATGTCCTGGGCCGTTGGCCCAGCGTTTTGTGTTAATTTATTTCCTGAGTTTGTCCTCCCTGTATGTTTGTCATGTTCCCAGTGTTGTGACTTGTCTGCGTGTTCCTTGGTTTATCACTTCCTGTTTTATTTTGCCAATGTGATTTCCTTGTGCTTTGTGTTTAGCTTTGCTTCCCCTGTGTAATTAGTTTCATTTGCCTCACCTGTTGTTCCCTGCTGTTTCCTCTTGCCCTGATTACCCAGTGTGTACTTAAGCCCTCAGTTTTGTTTTGTTCTCTGTTGCGTCGTTGATGTTTTGTGCCCGCATGTTCCTGTGTTCCCTGTGCCTGCCCTTCGTCTCCCTGTGCCTCCCTTCCAAGGTTTTTGTATTTGTGTTTCCCCGTTGAAATAAATCCCCTTTTTAGTTATGTTTGCTTCTGGAGTCCTTCATGTGAGTCCTTCCTCGTCCGTTTCCTCCCCGGCCATGACAGAACGACGCAACCATTACAAAACCCCCTCCGGCTCCAATTTTTTCGACGGCACTCGTCTAGCGCTGGGGGGCCCGGCGTCTTTGAACAGTCCCCGTCATCGTCACTCACCTGCCTCCCCTTTCGCTGATCCCTCCCTTCCTCGGCAGCCGCGGAGGAGAGGGAGTTCCCGGCAGCAACGGCGGAAGGCACCCCGAGACCCGAGCGGTATAACGCCGCGGACCGCTTCACCACTTCACACCCAATCCTCCGTTTCCGTGAGTAACACTGGCTTCAACGCTACTATGCCTGCGGACAATTATTCCCGTCACCCCCCTGCCTTTCCCCTCCCTGAGGTGGCAAAGCAGACCATTATCTGTTGGGTGGATTCACTGGTTATGGACCTTCTGGCTGACCCATGTGAGCAGGAACAGCAACAGCTCACGGCCCAGCTGCAAGGGCTAGTCGATGATTACCCTTGGTTATTTGGCTCTCTGCATGGGTTAGTGCAGGATTTCTTAACCTCCACCCTTCACCTACAGCAGTCCCCAGTGTCAGCTCATTCTCAGTCCCCAGTGTCAGCGCATTCTCAGTGCCCGGTGTCAGCTGTGTCTCAGTCTCCCCAGTCAGCTGTGCCTCAGGCTGCTTCCACGCAGTCAGCTCCTCTCCCTAGCTCACAGTCAGTCTCCTCGCAGTCAGTCTCCTCGCAGTCAGTCTCCTCGCAGTCAGTCTCCTCGCAGTCAGTCTCCTCGCAGTCAGTCTCCTCGCAGTCAGTCTCCTCGCATCGCAGTCAGTCTCCTCGCAGTCAGTCTCCTCGCAGTCAGTCTCCTCGCAGTCAGTCTCCTCGCAGTCAGTCTCCTCGCAGTCAGTCTCCTCGCAGTCAGCTCTAACGCCCTTAGCTCCTGCTCTCTCTAGCTCGCAGTCTGCTCTTTCTGTCTCCCGGCCTGCTTCCACGCGGCCAGTTTTGACGTACTCAGGCCCCTCTAGCCTTCAGTCGGTTTCCCTAATGTCTGTTCACCCTAGCACTCTGTCAGTTCCTCCAGTGTCAGTTCCTCCAGTGTCAGTTCCTCCAGTGTCAGTTCCTCCAGTGTCAGCTCCTCCTCAGTCGCAGTGTTCCCAGTCAGCTGTAGCTCCAGCTCCTCCTCAGTCGCAGTGTTCCCAGTCAGCTGTAGCTCCAGCTCCTCCTCAGTCGCAGTGTTCCCAGTCAGCTGTAGCTCCAGCTCCTCCTCAGTCGCAGTGTTCCCAGTCAGCTGTAGCTCCAGCTCCTCCTCAGTCGCAGTGTTCCCAGTCAGCTGTAGCTCCAGCTCCTCCTCAGTCGCAGTCTCAGACCCCTCAGTTAGCTCCAGCTCCCTCTGCTCACCCTGCTCCCGCTCCCTTGGCTCCAGCTCCCCCTGCACCCGTACCTGTTCCGCGGGTGGGGGCAGCCACGGACGGGCTGACCTCTGCACCCGTACCTGTTCCGCGGGTGGGGGCAGCCACGGACGGGCTGACCTCTGCACCCGTTCCTGTTCCGCGGGTGGGGGCAACCAGGTCCAAGCCTTCGCATCGGTTTTCTGTGTTAGCTGCAGCAGCAGGGTCTCAGTCAGCTCTAGCTCCAGTCGCTCTCCCTCGCCTTCAGTCAGCTCCAGTAACTCTTCCTCGGTCCCCAGTGTCAGCTGTTTCAGTGCCCTCTCAGTCAGTTCCCTCAGCCCCTGTCTTAGTTCCTTCGGTTTTGGTCCCAGTTCCCTCAGCTCCTGCTCCTTCTGTAGCTCCAGTAGTGTCAGCTCCCTCTCAGGCCCCAGTGTCAGCGAGCTCTCGGTCTGTCTCCACGCAGCCAGATCTCCCTAGCTCTCGGTCTGTTTCCACGCAGCCAGATCTCCCTAGCTCTCGGTCTGTCTCCACGCAGCCAGATCTCCCTAGCTCTCGGTCTGTTTCCACGCAGCCAGATCTCCCTAGCTCTCGGTCTGTTTCCACGCAGCCAGATCTCCCTAGCTCTCGGTCTGTTTCCACGCAGCCAGATCTCCCTAGCTCTCGGTCTGTTTCCACGCAGCCAGATCTCCCTAGCTCTCGGTCTGTTTCCACGCAGCCAGATCTCCCTAGCTCTCGGTCTGTTTCCACGCAGCCAGATCTCCCTAGCTCTCGGTCTGTTTCCACGCAGCCAGATCTCCCTAGCTCTCGGTCTGTTTCCACGCAGCCAGATCTCCCTAGCTCACGGTCTGTTTCCACGCAGCCAGATCTCCCTAGCTCACAGCCCGCTCTCTCTGGCTCCCGGCCTGCTTCCACGCAGCCAGTCGTCTCCCGGCCTGCTTCCACGCAGCCAGTCGTCTCCCGGCCTGCTTCCACGCAGCCAGTCGTCTCCCGGCCTGCTTCCACGCAGCCAGTCGTCTCCCGGCCTGCTTCCACGCAGCCAGTCGTCTCCCGGCCTGCTTCCACGCAGCCAGTCGTCTCCCGGCCTGCTTCCACGCAGCCAGTCGTCTCCCGGCCTGCTTCCACGCAGCCAGTCGTCTCCCGGCCTGCTTCCACGCAGCCAGTCGTCTCCCGGCCTGCTTCCACGCAGTCCCCTGCACCTCTGCTATTCCTCGAGCAGCCCCTGCTGCTCAATAAAGCAGCAGTGTGCCCTGTTCCGCGGTCCCAGCCTACGCATCCGGTGCCTCACTATGTAGGCCCCGTTCAGCCCATGGGCTCAGCTCACTCCAAGCCGATGGGGGTCTCCGCTCATTCCGAGCCGATGGGGGTCTCCGCTCAGTCCGAGCGCTCCGCGCCAGAGGGCCCCGCTCAGTCCGAGCCGATGGGGGTCTCCGCTCAGTCCGAGCGCTCCGCGCCAGAGGGTCCCGCTCAGTCCGAGCCGATGGGGGTCTCCGCTCAGTCCGAGCGCTCCGCGCCAGAGGGTCCCGCTCAGTCCGAGCCGATGGGGGTCTCCGCTCAGTCCGAGCGCTCCGCGCCAGAGGGTCCCGCTCAGTCCGAGCCGATGGGGGTCTCCGCTCAGTCCGAGCGCTCCGCGCACGAGGGTCCCGCTCAGTCCGAGCCGATGGGGGTCTCCGCTCAGTCCGAGCGCTCCGAGCCAGGGGGTCCCGCTCAGTCCGAGCCGGTGGGGGTCTCCGCTCAGTCCGAGCGCTCCACGTCACCCGAGGGTTCCCCACCAGAGCCCGGGGTCGCCCTTCTCCGCCGCCGCATGCCCCGCGGTCGGCCTCCAGTGTCTGCTCCCCGTCGCCGCCGCCGCACGCCCCGCGGTCGGCCTCCGGTGACTCCCCCTCGTCGTCGCCGCCGCCGCTGGGAGCGCGGTCGGCCTCCAGTGACTCCCCCTCGTCGTCGCCGCCGCCGCTGGGAGCGCGGTCGGCCTCCAGTGACTCCCCCTCGTCGTCGCCGCCGCCGCTGGGAGCGCGGTCGGCCTCCAGTGACTCCCCCTCGTCGTCGCCGCCGCCGCTGGGAGCGCGGTCGGCCTCCAGTGACTCCCCCTCGTCGTCGCCGCCGCCGCTGGGAGCGCGGTCGGCCTCCTGTGACTCCCCCTCGTCGTCGCCGCCGCCGCTGGGAGCGCGGTCGGCCTCCAGTGACTCCCCCTCGTCGTCGCCGCCGCCGCTGGGAGCGCGGTCGGCCTCCAGTGACTCCCCCTCGTCGTCGCCGCCGCCGCTGGGAGCGCGGTCGGCCTCCAGTGACTCCCCCTCGTCCTCGTCGCCGCCGCCGCTGGGAGCGCGGTCGGCCTCCAGTGATTCCCTCTCGTCCTCGTCGCCGCCGCCGCTGGGAGCGCGGTCGGCCTCCAGTGATTCCTTCTCGTCCTCGTCGCCGCCGCCGCTGGGAGCGCGGTCGGCCTCCAGTGATTCCTTCTCGTCCTCGTCGCCGCCGCCGTTGGGAGCGCGGTCGGCCTCCAGTGACTCCCCCTCATCGTCGCCGCCGCCGCTGGGAGCGCGGTCGGCCTCCAGTGACTCCCCCTCGTCGTCGCCGCCGCCGCTGGGAGCGCGGTCGGCCTCCAGTGATTCCTTCTCGTCCTCGTCGCCGCCGCCGCTGGGAGCGCGGTCGGCCTCCAGTGAT
This sequence comes from Archocentrus centrarchus, assembly GCF_007364275.1. Classification (NCBI taxonomy): domain Eukaryota; kingdom Metazoa; phylum Chordata; class Actinopteri; order Cichliformes; family Cichlidae; genus Archocentrus; species Archocentrus centrarchus. The sequence goes on from NC_044354.1 coordinate 20,766,480, forward strand.
TCCTTCTCGTCCTCGTCGCCGCCGCCGCTGGGAGCGCGGTCGGCCTCCCTCGTTGGGATTTTGCTTTGTGGCCCCTTGGCCTCTGCGGCCTCCTGAACTGTGTGTTTTTTGTTTTTGGATTTCCCACTGACTCCCCTGAACTGTGGACTGTTTTTTCCCCTGCTGTTTTTTGTTTTGTCATAGCTCCTGGACTGTTCCTTGTTTCGGCCCCCTGTTTTGGACATTGGAGCTCTCCGGCCTTGTGCCGTCGCCTTTTGTTCTGGTCCTGTGTTTTTGTTTTCTTCCTGTCCGGGTTTGATTTGTTTTTTTCACGCCCTGTGATTTCTGTTTTGCTCCCTGTCTTTGTTTTTGTTTCGGGCCCTCCCTCCTGGTCCCCCGCCTCCCGCCCTTGTCTGGTTTTGTTTCTGGTTTTGGCCGTCGGGAGCCGGCCTTTGAGGGGGGGGTACTGTCATGTCCTGGGCCGTTGGCCCAGCGTTTTGTGTTAATTTATTTACTGAGTTTGTCCTCCCTGTATGTTTGTCATGTTCCCAGTGTTGTGACTTGTCTGCGTGTTCCTTGGTTTATCACTTCCTGTTTTATTTTGCCAATGTGATTTCCTTGTGCTTTGTGTTTAGCTTTGCTTCCCCTGTGTAATTAGTTTCATTTGCCTCACCTGTTGTTCCCTGCTGTTTCCTCTTGCCCTGATTACCCAGTGTGTACTTAAGCCCTCAGTTTTGTTTTGTTCTCTGTTGCGTCGTTGATGTTTTGTGCCCGCATGTTCCTGTGTTCCCTGTGCCTGCCCTTCGTCTCCCTGTGCCTCCCTTCCAAGGTTTTTGTATTTGTGTTTCCCCGTTGAAATAAATCCCCTTTTTAGTTATGTTTGCTTCTGGAGTCCTTCATGTGAGTCCTTCCTCGTCCGTTTCCTCCCCGGCCATGACAAATTGGTTTGATCCCAGGAGGAGAGACAAATTCCTTTGTGGTTGTGACAGGAAGGGCATCTGGTGTTAAATAAGTAAAAATGTAAAAAATCTGCTAAATCAAAGTGTGCAGAGCTACCTGCTGTGGTGACCCCTCATGAATGAGAGCGCAGACAAAAGTAGCTTCTTCTGTAGTTTAAACAGAATATAAAGCGCTTCAACATCAGGAGCAGCAGTATTGATTGGGGGCCTTTTTCTCTAGAGTAAGTACTTTTACTTTTGATACATTATGCACAATTTGCCAGTAATTCTGCCCGCCTTCCAATCAGCCTCTGCTCAGTGTGCTTTAAATATCACTGCTTACCTGTCATTCTCCCTTCCAGATTCATTCATGCAACCCACCTCCTCTCCTTCACCACCCAAGAGCTCCTTCCAAGCCTCCATCTTAGTCTCCACAACCACCAGCATCTAGACAAGACTGCCTAATCCCTATCTGTACTGGGATTCCCTTCAGCTTCACTGGGCCATCGGAGTCTAATCGCCAAACTATTTGTATTGTCAGTAACTATTGTTCAGTTTCTCCCAATGATCTCTCCTTATTGAAATAGTTTTGAAGAAAACTATTTATTTAATGAAGAAAAAAAGAAAGTAATAATAATTTTACAATTCTTCAGCCATTAAGCAGCAAAGAAAGGTGAAGATGTCCAGGAGGAGTGCAGCACGATGCAGGAGGGTGTCAGCACACACAAAAGAACAAAAGATTTTGCACTTTTTGAGTAAAAAGTGCAAAAACATGAAACAGCGTGTTTAATGGTCCAGCTGGACTTCCTTGTGTGTTGAACAGTATACTTTCTGTAAAAGTCACCACATGCCACTGATGTACAGGCAAGAATTATGGAGGTGTTACCTTATCAGCTTGAGAGGAACTTAAAGTTGCATGTGTTGATGCACACTGCAAGTCTGTGCTGATTGGTGGAACACATTAATAGAGCACTGGCAACCATTACTAAAAAAAAGACGTAAGCTACTCTTAATAGCAGTTGTAAACAACCACAAAGACCACAATAAGACTTGACATTGCATTACCAGCTGCTGTTTGGTCCAAAAGTGGCTTATTAGTACTGCTCTGTAGGGCTTTATGCAGTCCAGCAAAAAAAACAAAACAAAAAACAAACAAAAAAAAAAGACATCATAAAAATAATCAATCAATCAATAAATAAATAAATAAATTTGTGGGAAAAAAAACAGAAAGAGTAATGAGAAAGGAGGCCATTACTGACATAAAAAAATACTTGCTGATTTTGCAGAACAAAGTGTAAATATCAGTAAAGAGTTTACTAGAGATTTTTGCGAGCGAATGAATAGTTGAGGTTTTGTGTGGGTATGTGCGCATGTGTGGAACATAGTTGACTGGGTGTGTCAGCCTGGTCTTCTGTCAACTCTTTCAGACAGGCTAACAGGCTCTTGGGGCCCCGGGACCCAGAGATGGTGATGGGAACACAGTTTAATTGGGGTAATCGGGCCGCTTTTAGGGACCTGCTTATTAAGGGAAACCCCTCACACACGCACACGCCTCAGCAAAGACAGACAGACAAGCAAAGTGACAGCTCGGCTTCACCATCCAGTGTCTCTGACCACATCCCTGCATCAAAGACCCCAAATCAGCGGGCAGAGATGTAGTGTATGATCACCGATGTGTGTGCCAATGTGTGTATCTGACATCTCTGTAACACTAACAATGTTTAACAGTACTTAAATGTGTCAGTGATACAGTGCCTATGCCTGGAGATGTGAGGGCTTAAAAGGTGTCGTGGTCACAGCAAATACTGAGCTCCGTCACACGTCCCAAAAAGTGACTGAATTTAAATTTTTTGAAACAGTTTATTTGGAAATCTCACTGGAGCTATAGTTAATCCAAAAATCCGACTGGTTAATTCTGGAAACATGTTAGTGTAAATAACATTCATTTCCCAGAGACTGAATATGCTTTAGTTTTATCCTTACTGGGCATGCTCAGTTAGGCTGAAGCCCATATGAAACAACAGACAACAGTTTAATTCATTGTTTGGGGCAACAATGACTGAGATTGTTTTATCTCATCTCATCCTGCATTAACGTTGTCATAAGAGAAAGGGGCGTGAGGATTAGACACTGTCTGACTCTGCCCCAACAAACACACTCACAAACATGCACACACTCACCTACAAACTCATGCAACTCACGCAATCTTTTCCCAACCACCCCACATGCACATTTATTTCCCCCTAACATGAAGTAATCATTTCTTCTACTCTCTGTCCCACCAACAAGTATCAGATAAAAGATAAATTCCACAATCCCGTAAATATGATGCAGCCTCTGTGTTGTTTTTGGGTCAGCTAAAAGGACAACCTGAAACAAGCTCTCAAAAAATGTGTTGATACAGTAGCCCTCTTATTTAGCATTATTTCCATCTCCTCATTAGGGCCAAACCTTCTTTTCAGTTTTTCATTTATTTTTCCACATTAATCTTTCTTTGTGTTTTCTCCCTCCCCACTCGCCTCCCATTATCCATGCATTCTTAACTTCATGAAACTCCACATTAAAACCCTTTTGCAAAATGGGAATCCAGTTTTCTGATTCCCATTTCGTGTCCTCACTCACTCACTCATACTAAGACAAAAGGGCTTTTATTTTATGCTGTGTTTTCTGGTGGTCTTAGAGATGTTGCCCCATCCTGACTCAGGGTCAATACATATTGTTTATGAAAAACAAAAGGATGATGACGTGATGTCATGTCTAGACTCAATGCAAATTAACAAGGTTCATAAAAAAAAAATCTTGCAAGCTTACGTACAGTATTTTCAAACCCATGTGATCACACACACGGAAATTAAATAAACCACACACACACACACACACACACACACACACACACACACACACACACACACACACACACACACACAGAGTGGCAGACAAAGTGGGAATGATTATGGTAATGATAATAATCATGGCTGTCATCACCGTCTCCTCCACCATGTTAAAAATTAATCTGAGTTAACGGTAATCCATGTCTCCTCATTAGATTACTGGTGTGGGGAGTGGAGACTCACAGGCCATCTGTACATCATTAACAGAGTCTCAGTGACAGCTCTTCTCTACTGTTACCTTCCACCATCTCTCCATCCCTCTGCTCTCTCATCCATTCCTTCATCTCGGTCTATATTCCTGTTTATCCATCTCACCCTGTACCTCTGTCACTCAGTCTCCTCTTCTACTCTGTTTTCTCCCTTCATTATTCAGTGTGTCAGTCTATATGTGCGTCATGTTCACAAACCTAACCCAGTGACAGAGAGGATTTGAAAATCACACTGATGTGAGACTGTTTCTCTATCTCCCAGTGGTGTCATCATCAGCCAGCTTCATTATCAGTCCATTATTATTATTATCACATCTCATTTCTGTTATGTCATTGGACATTGTTGCCTCTGATGCGCCTTCTGTTCCTGTCCTTCCTGCACACACCATTGGTGAAACAAGTCCAAGCAAAACTTGGAGTTCTATATTTTTTATGGCAAAGGTCAAAGATCAGGGTCAGCGTTGTCTGGAACTGCACTGAATTTTTAAGAGAAAAATTTATTGATGGCTGTAATCTCCAGCAAAAGGTGACCTTTTTACATAACTGACTGGCTCCTCAGCTGCAAAGAAAAAAATTTTTTTTTGACACATCCATCATGGATTGGTGTTGCTCATGTCACTGGAACAAGTACAGACAGGCAGAAAAAGAGAAATGAAGGAAGATGCTGCAAGACATATACAAAAAATGGCAATGACATTGAAAATGACACTGAATGGTGCTGAAATATGGGCTGGCAAATACATCCAATGTGCATAGAGTTTGTTCATTCAAATGAATGGGTGAGTATGTCCAAACCTTTGATCCATCCATCCATCCATCCATCCATCCATCTATTAGTCCATCTGTCTCAATCTCTTTTCACCCATAACAGCTGGCAGAAGATTTTTAAGCTGCTCATTGAGAAGTTGTTGCTGGCAGACTTGAGCAGCTCATATCCCAGACCCATATTCTTTTCACTATATTTCTGGGAAATCATTCTTTGGCAAAATTTGACTCAGAACAGTCTGTTGATTCTTAGTTGATTCTTAGCTGTATCTTAGCTGTTCCCAGGACTGGACAGAGATCTCAGATGTTGTTCCTGGAATCTCCAGCAACTCTCCCAGATTGGGAATCAGTGCCCCAAGTGTTCCAATTACCATGGGGATGACTGCTGCCTTCATCTTCCACATCCTTTCTAGCTCTTCTCTGAGCCCTTGGTATTGCTACGTCTATCACTACGCCTTTGTTTGTCCACCACTACTATGTTCGGTTGGTTAGCCATCACCAGTTCGTCTGTATCTGGAAGTCCCACAAGATATTTGTTCTGTTATTCTCGATCACCTTTGGGGCATATCCCATTTTGACCTCATGACTTCCAGGTCATACTTGGCACAGATGTTCCTGTATACTATGCCAGCCATAACCAGCTTGGTTATGGCATTCCATGTATGATTCTGACACTCTGTAGTCCTCGTCCTCCTTCCTTCCGCTTAGCGTACAGTCTCAGAGTGCTGGATTTGGGGTGAAACCCTTCTTGTCTTGACATCAGTGGCTTCTATTTTCTCCTTTGGCCAGCTTATTATCCCAGCAGGGTTTCTGACAACTGACTGTGTAGGTGTTGATTGGCTGGATCTTGTTCCTCGCATTCAGCTGACTCTTTAGGACTTGCCTTACTCTCTACAGGTACTTGGAGGTTGCAGCTTGTTTAGCGGCCTCTTCATGGTTCCCATTTGCCTGTGGGATTCCAAGGTACTTGTAGCTGTCCTCAGTGTCTGCAATGTTGCCTTCTGGTAGTGCAGTCACCTCATTGCTGACTACCTTCCCTCTCTTGGTTACCATCTGACTACACTTGTCCAGTCCAAATGACATTTCAATGTCATTGCTGGAGATCCTAGTGGATCCCACTGGATCAGTGAATCAATGTCTCATTCAGTCCTGGCATACAGTTTGATATCATTCATGTAAAGGAAGTGGCTAATGTTTGTTCCATTCCATAGTCATTATCAGTAGCCAATCTTCTTAATTATCTGGCTGAGGGGATTCAGGCCTATGCAGAATAACTATGCAGTGGAGACTGAGCATCAGCTTGGTAAATCCTGCACTTGATGGTGACTTGTGCAATTGGCTTGAAGCATGGAAATCCAGCAGGCATGTGGCATAATACATGACCAGGGCCCAGAAAGGAATTGGCAGAGATACCAGGGGTGCAAAACACTAGCTACTGGTAGATAGAGCACTCACTCAAGACTGTAGGGCTACGACTGACCAACCTTGCACCACCTGGATTGATTACAAGAAAGCCTATGACTCGATGCAGCACACATGGATCCTGGAATGCCCAGAACTATACAAGATCAACAGGACCCTAAGAGCCTTCATCAAGCACTCAATGGGAATGTGGAGAACAACATTAGAGGCCAACTTCAAGCCAGTCACCATCAACTGTGGGATTTACCAAGGAGATGCTCTGTCCCCATTACTGTTCTGCATTGGCCTGAATCCCCTCAGCCAAACCATCAACAAGACTGGCTATGAATTGAAGCAACCATCAGCCATCTCCTGTATATGGATGACATCAAGCTGTATGCCAGGACACCGAGGACAGCTACAAGTACCTTGGAATCCCACAGGAAAATGGGAACCATGAAGAGGCTGCTAGGAAAACTGCAACTGCAAAATAGAGAGTGAGGCAAGTCCTGAGGAGTCAGCTGAATGAGAATAGCAAGACCCGGGCAATCAACACCTACACCCTGCCAGTCGTCAGATACCCTACTTGGAAAATAAGCTGGCTAAAGAAGGAGATAGAAGCCACTGACATTAAGACTAGAAAGCTCCTAACCATGCATGGAGAGTTTTACCCCAGGTCCAGCACCCTAAGACTACTATCCTAGATGAAACAACAAAGATCCATGAGTACATCAGGAAAATGGATACAAATGATCATGTGCTTAGTGAATACCTCAGGCAGCAGAAACCTGATAAAGAAGAGGAGCAAGAACAGAAACCATCATGGAAGGACAGGCCCCTGCACGGCATGTACAGTACCACCACCAGACAGAAGTGGCTGATTTAAAAAAAACAGTCCTACCAGTGGCTGGATAAGGCTGGACTGAAGGATAGCACAAATGCACTAATCATGGTGACACGGGAACAAGCTCTAAGCACAAGATCGATCGAGCCTGGGGTCTACCACACCAGGTGAGAACACCAGGTGCATGCTGTGCAGAGATGCCCTGAGACAATCCAGTACATAACACCAGGGTGCAAGATGCTAGCAGGCAGGACACACATAGAATGCCATAACTAAGTGGCTGGCATAGTACACAGGAACATCTGTGCCGAGTATGACCTGGAAGTCGCGAGGTCAAAATAGGATATGTGCTCATCGGTGGTTGAGAATGACCAAGCTAAGATCCTGTAGGACTTCAAGATACAGACGGATATGGTGATGGCTAACCAAATGAACACAGTAGTGGTGGACAAGTAGAGGAAGAAGGCCGTAGGGATAGACATTGCAATACCAAGCGATAGCAACATCAGGAAGAAGATTAAACACGAGAAGCTTGAGAAATACCAAGGGCTCAGAGAAGAGCTACAGAGAATGTGGAGGGTGAATGTAACAGTGGTCCCTGTGGTAATTGGAATACTCAGGGCAGTGACCCCCAAACTGGGAGAGTTGCTCCAGCAGATTCCAGGAATGACATCTGAGATCTCTGTCCAGAAGACTGTAGAAAGAGCTAGAAAGAGCTAAGATACTGTGCAGGACCCTCAAACTCCCTGACCTCTGTAGAGAATCTGAAATTGAAAGACCACCCACAGGGCAAGTGGGGAGGTTTTTATATATTGTAGGGACAAAAAAATTATTTTTTTTCTCCTTTTATAGTAAAAATTCTGCTGAACAATCATGGGTTTTGAATGGGTTTTGATTGCACATGGGTCCATGTAAAGGGCAAAACAGGAATTATATTTGCTCAAATGCATTCCCAAAATCAGCTATATTGTGAGGATGTTTATATATATATATATATATATATATATATATATATATATATATATATATATATATATATATATATATATATATATATATATTAGGGGTGGGACTTTAACGCGTTAATTTCGATTAATTAATTACAGGGAAATTAATGCGTTAAAATTTTTAACGCATTTTAATCGCGCTTTGCACCGTGGAACGTATATATATATATATATATATATATATATATATATATATATATATATATATATATATATATATATATATATATATATATATGTAAAGAATGGCCAGTGCACAGAAGTTTTTGGCCCTATATCGGTTGACTACCCTAAAAGCTCCAAAATATATTGGCCATTGTCCCCCATAGGCTAACTCTTCAGTAATGGGCTCCAAGATCAATTCCTACATGATAAATGCTAAACTGCCACCTTTGCCAGTTTGCTTAGTATGTCTGTCATTCTTAGCAACCCCCCTCCCATAACCTTCATAACAACTAAAGTGTTGAACTACTTCTTTAACAGGATGAGTGACTCCAGACAAGACAGATTTGTAATTAAGCAAAAGAAAGTAGTGATGAGCATTAATAGTACAGTAAATGACTCCAAGGCTCTTGATAATTGATAACATCTGTACTTTAATTTCATTGTGGGGCAAGTCTCCTTTGAGGTCTGTCCTGCTGTGGGCAAACATTCTACACAGTCTACTTATTTCCAATCAGACACTTATTACAGGACAATGCAGAGGTGCACCAGTGAAGTGTTTTCAGTGAAAACTCATGGAAATCACTCCCCGGTTGTTTCCTGCCTGAGTTTTTGAACTGTCAAGACTCCCAAATCAAAGCATAATCTCACACAGCACAATGTAAAGCAGCCACTGAATGAAATCGACAGCAGAGTCCGTAAGACTCAGGTGTGGTTTCACATCGCTTTAACCTCAGCCGGTTCCCCGGCTATCTCATCTCGACAGGCGTGTGGGACGAGAGGCTCATCAACTTTTATTGTGACATCTGCCAGTGAGGAAAGTGTGAAAACAAACGGAAAAGTTCAGCTGCTTCTGCTGCAAGATCTTTTGTCTCTGTCAGCACAACTCCACAGATTTTCTACTAACTTTATGTTCAGCTTTTATTATTGTTTGAAGGTGGAGCTCACATCATTTGTGAGTGTGCACTCATGAGTGTGTGTGTGTGTGTGTGTATTGACAGATGGTTGTCATTGTGTGAGACCTGGTGTGCACATTTATATAATAGAGGCAGAGAAACACAGTAAACATATGTAGTGGACAGCAGGGTTCGCTGACTGGAACTAAAGGATGCACGTTCAAAACACACGGCACACACTTTGCATCAATTACATGCAAGCTCTGTAATATATGAGCTGCATGTGCAAAGCAGGTTGTGTGTCTTGCGTGTGACATGGTGTGTAGCAGGGAAAGATATTTCTTTTTTTGTCTAGCTTTGTTTTTCTGGAAAAGCAATTTTTAAATGAAGAGAGAATGAAGAGAGTGTCAGGGAAAGATTGGCACATGAACAAATAAATATGTCAAAGCAGCAAAAAGTGGCAGATGTGAAGACACAACTGAGGAAATCTTTAAAACCCTAAGGAGGGGGAACAAACCGAGACGTCACCATTGAAGTCTCTGGACCAGCTCACTCTTTGTATTTGTGTATATGCGTATGCGTGTGGAGGCCTCACCACTCCACTGGCCCTGCGCAGCAGCCTAACTGTTCCTGACAGCCAGTGGCTCATTAGAGCTGCTGTTCTGTGGTCCTACCTCCATCCGCCTGCTCCCAGTTTCCTGGGCCCAGCCCGCTAAAAACAATAGGTGTGTGTGTGTGTGTGTGTGTGTGTGTGTGTGTGTGTGTGTGTGTGTGTGTGTGTGTGTGTGTGTGTGTGTGTGTGTGTCAGCTGGCTGCGCTCAGGCCTGAACCAGGACAGGCACAGGGGGCAGTGGGGAAGAGCAAGAGAGAGGGGGAGTCAAGGCCTATTCACGGGCACAAAGACATAATTAACCAAATTGGCAAATGGTTCGAGAAACCGTCTCTTGAACATTGTGTGCTAGCCTTCGGTTGCTATAGCAACTCTAAATTTGAGTCTACATTTGTGTGTGTGGGTGCGTGTGTGTGTGTGTGTGTGTGTGTGGGTGCGGGAGTTGTGTCCAGTGTCCATATTAAAAGTCACAAATGATTATCAATTGCATCATCCAAGACCACACACACACACACACACACACACACACACACAAATCATCCAAAAATTCAAAAGGCCAAATTATTTCAATTTAATTTAATTCAATCTATATTTATCTGACAAAAATCAAATATATTTATAACTAACTTACTTTATAATGACTTGTGAAGATTACCTTTATAAAGATCTGGTATTGTGAAAAAACATTTGTGTTGATGGTCTGTTTTACTGGCTGTCTGCTTCATCTCTGACATAAGAATGATAATGGCGAAGTTGGCAGCACACTCATACTCTCACACATCTTCATCACAGGTGTGTGCGTGTGTGTCTGTGTATCAGTCCGCTGACTCTCCCCCATTAGTCAATAAAGCATTGATCACAATGACATCAAGGGACAGACATCAAGGACAAACTGCTCGCTGATCAATGGATGCACGACCGCTCTCTGTATGTGTGTGTGAGTGCGTGCTTAAAGCTTGTACTGCTTGCCTCCCATAGAAGAAAACATTTCATATTCATACTGAAGCTGCATAAGACATCATTGTATCTATCAAATATAAATTTCACCACTATACAAAAGTTGAAGTTGGGGATTTGTTCTCATGCACTGCACTAAGTTTAATCCATAGAAAGTTGCTGTTCTTCAGAGCTACAGTAAGGTTGCAAGGTTTGTTTGTTTGTTTTTGTAAACTTGTCTTCCTCCTGACGACTCCAGCCCCGTTTTGAGGTTAGTTTCTGTAAAGTTGTGCCTTTTGGCACCAAGCAGCATTGTGGTTTGGGAGCTTGAAGCTTGGTTAAAGATAAACTTCAGGTCTGACTGAAGAGTTCACTCTTTCTCGCTCTCTTCCCCTCCCTCTGTCTCTCTCCCTCTCTGTTTCTTCCCCTCCCATCCCTCGTTCGGCCCCCAGAGTCACAACAAGAAGCAGCAAACAGCTTGTGCATCCCTCGTACCAGGAGAAAATGCCCCATTTTCATCTGTTTGAATCTGACATTTTTGGCACATTAAATATTGGACATTAATAAATTAAACGTAATGAACTTACATGAAAGAAGAAAAAAGTCCATTGGTACAATGCAAGAAAGTATAAAAGGCAAGAGTGCAAAAGAAAGAAGCACAACAACAAAAAAGAAGGCTCAAACTTTTTTCTTTAATTCCAATTAACTATTGCCTTCTGCAGCCATTGGAGATTATTTTTCGTGTTCATTTATTCAAACAAATATTGAATAATTTATAGTAGAGGGAATAACAACATGAGAAATCACAAGCACTCAGTGCCAATGTAGGGAAAGAGGTCTGTCTATGAGGAGTGTGGTTGATGAGCGCTCTTAATAAGTGCAACTTATTGGTCATTTAATCTAATTAGACCTCCACTGGGTGTTTTGTAACATTGAAATAATCATAACTGCTTGAAGATGCAGCTGATGCAGCTGATCCATGACCAGCAAGAGCATCAATTTACTATTTGATTAAAGTTATTGGAAATTACGGACTACTGTGTTTTGATCAGTCATTACAGACAATTACCTCTGTTAAAACTGATGACATATTTACTGTAATGTGACATACTGGAGCTCATTATGTGCAGCACAGAGTGTGCGTTTTTAACACCTGCGTCTACTTTCTGGTGCGTGGTTCGGTCTCATTTGTGTCAGTGTGTGGATGTGTGTCAGTGGTCGGTACACAGTATCTAGGTCAGGGTAAGTGAATCCGGGGTCACACCCGACTATTTTGTTGCATAATACATTGACTTCCACAGATCCCATAGCAGTCGTCACTCTGTGTTGCATGCCAGTCCGGCTGCTATATCTGGGATCCCTGCAAAACTCCTGTACTGTTGTTGTTTTAACCCTCTTGGCTGACAAGAACTTGATTATTGAATGATTCTGCAAAAATTATCCCTCAAATTACCGGCTTTTACTATTACTACTTATTATTTCAAAGGTCCCAAATGTATAACACAAAGGATTGTTGTATGATGACCATCTTACCTGTTGCAACACCTTTAATTAGGTCCAATGGTAAAAACATCTCAAATAACTGAAAGATTTCAGAATTACGAAAACATAGTTAAGGTTATGGAACAACTTAGTCCAAAAAAGATGTTGCTGGTGGGAAACAGAAAACCTCCATGTTAAAGTCTAATGTTTTTGTGGTCAGTCTATCCACACTTATGTCCTACAGGACTTTTTTGCTTTATCCTCCTGAGACCTGAGCTCCTGTTTGCAATGCATTTTTAATTTCTCCTAGATATTTGTGATTAGATGAACCTGATGGGAAGCTGTATTTTGTTACATGGTTGTTACATACTTTTGTAAAACAAAGAAAAAAGCCCTCAGATGGGGACAATGAGTTTATTTTACAAAAAGTATAAAACACTATTGAGCAATGAAATATGGATGAAGTATAAGGTGCAGCAAAGCCAAAATGTAATGTCCACATATGAGGACGCAGGGTCTTAGGAGATTAAAATGTCATGTGACTTCGGGCCAATCAAAATTACCACACCTTACAGAATGTAAACATGCTTTGACACACTTACTGCTTTCTTGGTATGTCTTCTTGGAATGAGAAAAGGTGTACAACACCTTTCCCCTCCAACTCTAATTTGGATAAACAGTTGTGAAAATGGATGGATGGATAATGGATGGATGGATAATGGATGGATGGATGGATGGATGGATAATGGATGGATAATGGATGGATGGATGGCATGGAAACTACAATACTTTAGTGAAATGATCACTCCCTGCAAATTGGGAGTAATGAAACCCCACCAACCCCCACCTCTAAATACCCCAACTACACCACCAAAATGGGAGGGTGTGTTTGGTATATGATGTAAAGCGTGTGAGGAATGTTAGTGTGTATGTGTATGTAATGCAGCTCGAGTTGCCTTCCTAAACTAGCTCACCGGGTTAGCTCTGTTTAATTATGGTGGTGTAGGATTGGGGTAAAACTTCAAAGATTGTTAAACGTAAAAATTAATCATTAAGTCTTCAAAGTGCTGACGTGAGTGTGCTGAAAAGCCACTGTGCATTTCTTTCCTGTAATGTACAATGCTTGTAAAAAAAAAAAAAAAAAAAAGTACAAGCTTATAAAAAATGTACAAGCTTGTAAAAAGACAGCAAATGCTGCATGGATGCTCTTGAAGTGATAAGCTTGTTGCAAATAAGGTGCAGATCAGCATTTATCTGTTTTAATGTGTTTTTACTAAACTGAAGAGTTCGAAGCAGTAAGAGACTGAACTTACACCTGACCTAAAACAATCAAAAGAATTTGTGTCATGAATGGTGACATGTTCTTGCTGTTGTTCAAGGTTTATTTGAATTATGATGCAATTAAAAAAAAACAAACAAAGATTGGGTTAAAGATTGGGGAACTATCTATTTTTACACACAATGTTCTTAGGTGTAAAGAATCTACAATCTGTTTCCATTTCCCACAAAATAAATGGTACACAGAGTTGTTATTTGTTACCACAACACATTGCCATTTAACAATGAATGAATACAGCAAATCCTCTGTATTTTGCATCTGATTTTTTTATGACTGGTGTTTTCCCTGATGAGCATACAGTTCCATGATTTACAGCACCTTGTTAAAGTGAATAGGTGTGAGATCTTTGGGTAATTTGTGAATTGGGCATAGCAGCACCTACGTGCCTGTGTAGGCACCTCAGGACCAATTATCTGCTCCTCTCATCCTCCTCTCTAAGCAAAAGGCCCCATTAGAGGTCCATAAAGATATCACAGATAGACTAGAGACCAATTATGAGTCCCTGAACTAATAACAGGTACACCAAGTGACAACATGGCCATCCAGTCTACATCTTCCTCTCATAACATCTTGTGAGAGAGTAACAAATTGTGACCACAAATTCCCATGGCTCGTTCTGCACTGTTACACTTAGAAACCTGTAGAAAACCATAGATAGTTTGACTAACAAATAGTGTTTCGAGGTGATCAAAGAACATTTTATAATCATAAAAACATTAATATTTATCTAATTTTATATTAAAAAAACACCGGGAAATTATTTTCTCCTGATGTTTTTTGAAGCATTCGATGCATCACAGGAATTGAATCACATTCCCAAAGCCTGCTGTGAGTAATTTTTATTTATGCTTAAGCTCTCATACCCATGCCAAAAATGGATGCCAAAAGTGGCACCGGTATCCTGACTCTCCTACCCGCACCCATCCGCTCTGTCCAAGCCTCCCTCTCACCCTCGTCTGGATTGGGCATCCAGAGGGGTTAAGTCCAGGTCGGGTAGGCATCAATGAAAGAACTGTGAGACTCCAGTCCAATGATGAAACCAGAGGGGAGGAGAACGAAGAGAGACGAATGGCAGCGACGGAGAGGAGGAGAGAGAGGGGGGAATGGACTTCAAAAACAACAACAGCAAGAAAACAAACAACAGGGAGAAAAAACAAGTGAGAGAAAAGAGAGAGGCTCAGAAGAAGCTCAGAAGCACCCAAGGTCCTCGAACTAATTAAGATGATTTGCATTTATTTATGAGGTTTAATGAGCAGCTTTTCAATGGTTTGTTTTCCCCTAATATGAATATTTCCTTTTCATTATGTTACATAGATGGAAAAACTCATTCTTTCCAATAATCACATCCTGGCCTTTCTGTATCTGTAGCTACCGTAGCCGTTAAATGTGTGTGCATTTATTTGCTACTGATAAACTTCCAACATCTATCTATCTATCTATCTATCTATCTATCTATCTATCTATCTATCTATCTATCTATCTATCTATCTATCTATCTATCTATCTATCTATCTATCTATCTATCTATCTATCTATCTATCTATCTATCTATCTATCTATCTATCTATCTATCTAAAGCCTGGACTATACTCTTCTTCAAAACGTAATAAAAATAATCTTGCAGTTAGCAGGTCTTAAAATTAAGTAAATACAACCTCAGAGCACAGGACATATTACACCATGAGATTATTTGATACATCCTTACTTCTTCCATAGTAGTTAAAAGGGTAAGTAGTAGAACCAAGTGCTGATAAATCAAATGCACTTCATTAATCGATCATCAGTGAGCACCTCTATACATGCTTCGGCAGTTTGCTGCTCTGGAGTATGGTGTATGTTCACATAATGCCAAGGAGGAAAGTCATCAGCAATGATCTTAGACAAGCAATTGTTGCTGCCCATCAGTTGGGGAAGGGTTACAAGTGCATTTCAAAACAATTTAAAGTCCACCATTCTACAGTGACACAGCTTATTCATAAGTGGGAAATATTTCCACTCTTAATCTTCCCAAGAGTAGTCATCCAAGAAAATTCACCCCAAAATCAGACCATACAATGCTCAGAGAAACTGCAAAAAAACCCAAGATAATGACAACACAAATAGAAAAAGACTGAGTATGTATGTATGTATGTATGCTTTTTTGAATGGCTTCATAGAAAGCTTCTTCTTTCTGAAAAGAACATGGCAGCACATAGTGCTGCTTTGCAATCTTAGGTTTGCAAAGCTGCATCTGCACAAACTCAAAGATGTCTGGAACAATGTCCTTTGGATAGATGAGACCAAAGAGGAGATGTTTGGCCATAATGCACAGCGCCATATTTGGAGAAACCCAAACACAGCATATCAACACAAAGACCTCATACCACTGTCAAGTACGGTGGTGGTGGGGTGATGATTTGGGCTTGTTTTGCAGCCACAGGATCTGGGAACCTTGCAGTTATTGAGTCGAGCCTGAACTCCTCTGTATACCAACTTACTGTAGAGTCAAATGTGAGACTATTTGTATGACAGCTAAAGACTGTTCACAATTGGACTGTGCAGCATGAAAATGTTTCCAAGCACAGGAGCAAATAGGATCGTCTTTTTCCGCCACAATAGGATGGCGGAAAAAGAATCAAAGTGTTGCAGTGACCGAGTCAAAGTCCAAACCTCAACTTGATTGAGACCTTAAGAAAGCTGTGCATAAATGAATGCCCGGAAACCTCAATGAAATGAAGAAACATTGGAAAGAAGAGTGAGCCAAAATTCCTTCACAATGTTATGATAGACTGACAAATTTGTCCAGGAAACAAGTACTTCAGCTTACTGAAATAAAGGTAGCTCTACAAACAACTCCTGGGATGCAATTTGTATTTCACACAATGTCTCTTCATTTTGGCTTAGCTTTTGTTAAATAAATTATGACATGATGCACTATGTCATGGGTTGTAGATCATCTGAGGTTGTATAATTTTAAACTCTAATGAGAATAATATTTTTTTTAATATTATTATGTTTTGAATAAAGCCTTAGAATTGAAGGAGGGTCTACTTTCTTTCTACCATGACTGTATAATCCCAGCAGGGAGTACACAGAAGAAGGCACACATAAGAGATACGAGAATTCAAGGATTTACTGATGAATGATCAGCGATGACAAATCATGTGTTCACCACATATTCTAAATACACAAAAATGTATAGTGTTGGTTAATGGTTGACTAATCATGCTGGTGATTTAAATTTTCACCGACCTTAGCAGCATGGCTTTACAGACACCAGTTTCAGCTATTCTGTCCACCTCTTTTGTTCCACAATGAAATATCTGGATTCCACTATGAACAGTAAATTGTGTGCGCAAATTCATATTTCCCAGGTTATGGCTAATATGTGATTATGTAAGTGCCACCAACAGTTCAAATTTTTCACTTTACTGTGAAATGTATAGATGGAGAAGCACAAAATTTTTTATTGACACTGAAGACAAAAATGCAGAGATTTTTCCCCTACAGTACCATTTTTACATATGCCATATTGATTTTAGATGAGCAACTGTTAACAACTCCCCAAAAAAACTGTACATACATTCATAGTCTCAGTCATCACGCTGGTGAGTTATTGACTTTTAATCCAGGATCATCATCAGATCAAAATTAAATATGACTGCTATCTGCAGAATTAATAACATTAGCACCAATCCTCTCTGCTTTGTGTTCATTGCCAGTCAGTAAATGTTAGCATGCTGACATTGAGATGGCGCTCTCCCCTAAACCCTGTGCTCTTTACTTTTATTTTCTGGGTTTACATGTAGGACACTGAATCCTCAAATCTGTCTGACTCTTTATGTCAGGATGGATTGATTGTTTCCAGCAACATCATAATCACCACAAAAACAGGAGACAAAATCAATGAGCAATTCCCATCTGATGTTAATCAGAATCCTGTTTACTTCCTGTTGTAAAGAGGCACAAATTTCTGATCGTCATTAACAAAAGCCATACTATCTAGCCATACTGACCTGTACACCGGATTTGACTGGGAGGCCCTGTGGCGGCGCTCAGGAATATGAATCAATGAATGAGAATGAATCCCCAGCAACACTATTGAATGTGTATTCTGCAGCATGTGTGTGCATGTGTGTGTCTTCTCCTCAGAGCTGAACCCTGCTGGCCTGCCCAACAGTCCCCATGACCATATGGCTGACTGTAATTATACATAATGTACTTCTCCATCAGGTTGGGCCTGATTTGGAGACTATATGTTGGTGAATGTGAGCTGATTCTGTGTGTCTGTTTCAGTGGGAATATTCATATGGGTGATCCCCCATATGTGCATGCATAAATGTGATTTGTGGTCTTTCTTATAGTCTATATAAGTCATTAGTTACTTAATTACAAAATAAATTTATAGTTTTGTCCACATCAGAGTAAATCTCATGGAAAACCAGAGACTAACTTAGTGAGTTTGTGTGTGTTTCCCTGAATCCTGACAGTTGTGCTATGGGAAGTAAAAACAGATGCATGTGGTGAGTTCACACACTGTGAACTTCATTAAATTACAACTTTGTCTGAATGTTTGACTGGTGCTTCAGGGGATCCCTACCAATATTCTTCCTTTTTCTGGAGCTTTACTGTAGGACTGGATAGGCTGTGAACATGCCAGCAGTTAACCAGATCATAAACAACTTTATGTAAATGTAAAACCAAATTGGCGCAATTTAAAACTGTTTGGATCACATCCCCCTTTGGACTTCATTGTATCTGTTGGTTATAAATGTTAGAACTAACAAAATAATCATAAATCTATGTTATCATTGTAATTAAGAAATTATCATTTTTTTGTTGACTGTCACTTATTCGGGCTTGTCCCAATGTTTTTTTGTTTTTTTTTAATTACTGCCAACACTTTGAGGCTGTCATTAGTCCATGTCATCCAGGATTTACCTGGGCTGAAGACCAGCTATCTGACATTGGAGGAAAGACCCAGTGGTTAAATAGAAGAGAGGAGGAGGGTCATAAGGACGGAGGGGAAGCCTCAGAAGACAACTGAGTTGTGGAAATTAATTTGACAACCTCTCCTGCCTTCTAAAACACACCCTATAACCTACCTCAGACACCCTGCTCTTATGCTGCTCCCCTGTGTGTTTTATCACCATATTTGTGCGCACAAGTGAGTATGAGTGTCTCTGTGTTATGTATGAGTGCATAAATTTCATAAGACTCTGCGTGTGTCCATACTGCATCTATGGCTTTGATGTGATTTATTCTGTAGCCTCCTCTCTCTGTCTGTGTGATTGTGATTTTGTGTGTTTGTGTGTGTGTGTGTGTGTGTGTGTGTGTGTGTGTGTGTGTGTGTGTGTGTGTGTGTGAGGGTGATGAGTTGTGACAGGTGTTGTGGCCGCTAGTGCTGCAGGAGAAGGCGGAGGAGGAAGAGGGGAGGGAGTAAACGAGAGCAACACAGATGATTATTTAATTACCGTCTAATACTGTGTACCCCCTCCTCCTCCTGCTCCTCCTCTCTCCCTCTCTTTCTCTCTCTTTCTTTCTCTTTCTCTTCCATTCTCCTGGCCCCCCAACCTATGCGCGCGCACACACACACACACACACACACACACACACACACACACACACACACACACACCACTCCATCCACTCCCCCTTTTCATCTTTTCTTTATTAATGAACAATCCGGGCCTTTCTACAAATCCACCAGGGCTTACTGTACCCCCCCTAGATTGTGTGTGTGTGTGTGTGTGTGTGTGTGTGTGTGTGTGTGTGTGTGTGTGTGTGCACGCGTGTGCACGCATGTGTGTAAGAGTGAGTTGGCTTCTCCCTTAGGAGGATACCCCTCCACCCCCAAACACACAAATACAAAACAAGCGCATGCACACACATATTTCCAAACTAATCAGCACATTCATTGATTCTTGTGCACATGTGTGCATGTGTGTGTGTGTGTGTGTGTGTGCGTGTGTGTGTTTAGGGCATTAACATATTTCATTTTATTCATTTATTTGTAAAATAAGGCATTTGCATGTACAGTATAGCTGTGTATACTGTTATCTGCAGGTCTAGTCTAAAGCTCTTTTGTTTGTAGTACAAGGAACTGTGTGTGTGTTTGTGTGTGTGTGTGTGTGTGTGTGTGTGTGTGTGTGTGTGTGTGTGTGTGTGTGTGTGTGTGTGTGTGTGTGTGCACGTGCACACGCGCTCACACTTTGCATACTCAGGTCTCTGTCTGTGTGATGGCAGTGACCTATGTAACGTGTGTTATATCATGTGCTCAATTATGTGCTCCTTACAGCACGCAGACGTACAGTACAATAGTCTGGTGAGTGTGTGCCTTGGTAGCAGGTCCTGCCAGTATCCACAGTAACAGCAGGGATGTGAGCAGTATGAGAGTATAAAGGAAATGACAGTGGGCCACTAAAGAGAAGTGTATCACTTTTCATCTGCATTGATCCACTGTGCGGCAGCATATAAAAGATAAATGTGGGATGCGGAAATGTGGAAATGTGTAAACATACTTCCAGCAACATATTAAACATATTATGCAGTTATTTCAATATTCATGTCAACATTGAATTGAATATTCTAAAATCCTCCTCCTACTGTGGCCTGAATTTCAGGATATCACTGTCTCTGTTCATATGAGTTCAAAACCTGAATGGCATCTATTCAAATGACAAAGATTTTAGCCAAGCATAAAATTACTGTTAATGATTGATTTGCAACACCACCACCAAATATACATACTTTTTTTAATAATAGGAAACACGTCAGATAATAATAAAAACAAAGGTTGTACAGAATTTTCTTTTGATTGTGGAAAATAAATTCATATTATCAAGTTATTTGGGCAAACTGCTTTTATTTATTTATTTTTTTGAGGTGCTGCTGTAGTTCTCCCTTCAGAGGAAAGGTCACTGCAAATCAATACAAAGTTGCTCTTAGTGATCACCTTTATCCTTTTACAAAGCATTTCTATCTTGAAGGGATTTCATTGCTCCTGTCCTTAGGGCTGGGTGGTCTGATGAGTATGAAAATGATGTGAATCATATGCTTTGGCCTTCACAGTCACATCTAAGTGTAAATGAATACCTGTGGAAGATTCTGGGTTGATTTGATTTGGCAGTGGAGACGTGGAGAATCAATGCCAAGCTGCACTGAAGCCGTCCTGTCTCCAC
Source organism: Archocentrus centrarchus (assembly GCF_007364275.1). Lineage (NCBI taxonomy): Eukaryota > Metazoa > Chordata > Actinopteri > Cichliformes > Cichlidae > Archocentrus > Archocentrus centrarchus. The sequence goes on from NC_044354.1 coordinate 20,787,099, forward strand.
ACGAGGGCCCAGCACCTTATTGGGACATTTTACATTGTTTTTTTTTCCTTATTTTGTAACCGTCTGTACATTAGGCAGTAACAGTAATAAGGGTAAGGCAGTAGTAATATGTAGAAGCCAACTCAGTAATGGAACAGTGCTAACAGAATAAGATACACCCACACTAAATAATCTGATATCCTGAGAAATATTTATTTCACCTGCACTATCTCAGTATTTGAGCACAGCAATTCAACTGCTGTGCCTCCTAACAGAGTCCCCCGGTGCCGCAGAAGTGATTTTTTCTGTCTTTTCCAATGCTGCAGAAGTGAAAAGGCAACAGTGGATCCCCCTCAGCAGGGATTGATTACCACAGCTGAAGCTTTAAAGGTTTGTATTAAAACCCTTTTGCTGTCCAGTCCTCATCCTCTGCCACTTCTCGCCCTTCCACCATCTTTCTCCCACCTCTCCTCACTCTTTTCACTTCACTTTTCTGACCCCTGTCTTCCTCACCTCACCTCCCCGCTACATCTCCACACCTCTCCTTCTCACCGCAGCACTCTGAGCGTGCCTCTCACTCCCCCCCACCCCTACCCTTCGTCTCACCTCCCTCCCTCCCCATCCTCTCTTCTCTATCTTCCCATCTCCTTCTTCCCCTATCACCCTCGTTAATAATTCAACAGCAGTGCACACATGAGTGGTCATCGCCCAACTTCACATGGGGGATCTGGAGGACAAATGAACCATAAGGGTGGAGGAATTAAAAACTTCCCCACGGCTCCACTACAGGGCCGGAGGAATCTGCCGCCTGCCTGGCTAACGCCCGTCTGTGCGTCCTTTCCCTCTCTTCCACCCCACCGCTAAATGTTAGCGCTCCTCTTTCAGTGTGAGGTGGGGGGGAGGAGGTGGTGGGCTTTAAATGCTAAGTATGCCCTGAGTTTGGAGGTTGGGAGCGGGGACCGCCCGGTGACATTTTGTGTCTTCACACAGCTTGTTCTCCCATTAGAAACCTGCAGACACACGACTTTGTGTCTGTGAGGATGCGCCCGTTTGTGGATCTCAGAAGACGTTCGGATGCAAGCATATAAAAAGAAAATGTAAATTATAGATAACACATTCCATGACACATACCCATGTGACTAGATCAGCTAATGAATACGTGAGAGATTCTTCATACCTTTCAGTCCACAGGGAAATAAAACGGGGGGTGGGGGGATTTCCTTTATTTAATAGTTGTTTGATTTTCTTCCCTAGCATATGGCTGTATCATGTATCTGGATAAGCCAGGTTCTGATGGACTCCTTTACTGCGCATTCAGTTAAATAAAAACATAAATATAAAGCATTATGTTAATTAACTGATGGTTACATCAAACACTGTATGCTATCAATATTCAGCAAAAACTATTTGTTATTAAGTGGTGTGATGAATGTTGTCTTTATTAGTCATACAGAAAAGCACTGATTTGCACATTTATAATAAATTGACATGATAAAGGCAAAAAAAATAATAGTTGTACACATGAAGATTAAGGGTAGCTTATTGATTGGTGAGTGTTTTTCTGTGCGGTTCCTTGTTGGCAGCCTCCCAGTTAGTGCCAGTGAAGGCTTGTCCTGGAAAAGAAAATATAGATTGGCATCCAGGCCAGAAGAGTCCCCAGGCATCCTGAGCGCATATTAAAGGTTCCCGGTGGCACCAAATTTTAAAAATATCTATTCAAACTTTAACTTTAAATGATAGGCTGTAGGCTAAGCTGTTGCAGTGTTATAAATAAAGTTATTGATTTTTGGAGGATTGTGCCTAAAACCTAATTTTAATACAGTTTAATACAGATCACCTCTTTGTTTTTTCATTAGTTCAGTTGATCATTGCTGCCTTATACAGTGCTGTGGCTTGCAGATCATATTAGTAGCAGTCCATAAAGGGCTACAAAACTTCCAAAAACTATTTGCTGATAAAGACACCTTTTATTTGATATGATCAAAAACACTGGTGAGTCATCACCACTGTAGCAAAAAATAGAGTAATGTATAACAAAACACTTGTCACTCTTTGGAAAGTAATGAATTAGTTTACTTAATTAAACCCTGGAGAAAATCATTTTTTATCCTCCTCATTGCACTGCTTTTGCGTTACTCTGTAACAAAGCCTGACATGCACTGTCACATAATAACCAGTTAATAATAGAAACCCTAAGCTAGAGTCTCACAAACCAACACAAATCCCTGTCCTAATGAGAACATAGCAGCTATTTTATTTAGTCTTTAAGTACTAACTCAAAGCCATCAGCAAAGTTAAACCCGGCCCAAAGAGCACTTCACAGCCTGTTCTGCTGTAGAAAGAGATACAGGTAGAAATGGAGGTTACAGTGCGATGAGCCCGACTCCTCGTCGTTGTCTCTGTTACCTGTCGGGGATCGAGCTCTGGCTGGCTGTGGTCAGCATACGCTCGGCTTTAAGGGTTTTCAGGGTTCTTCGCTGACAGCTTTGTGTTAGCATGCTGTCTTTGCCAGTGCTTGCAAAGAGTCATTTTATCAATACTCGAGTCTGCCCTGAGTGCAGTTTGCAGTTTACTACCACGGTCTTATCTTTTCATGCAATAACAATAAAAGCAACATCCATACCTACACTCCTCAAAACTTGTAGCTCACTCCACCATTTTCCTCCTTCCTCCACAGGAATAATAATCAGCTGATTGTAGTGCAAGCATGCAAGAAAAAACTATTAGCTTAATATTAACTTTACCAGCATTCTTTAAAATTTCATTGTATCCATGACAAAATCAGTAAGCATCAGAACATCTCTGTTATTAATATTCATCATGCTTTTGACCAATAATTCTCAAACTATCCTAAATTTATTGGACGAAGGACCTAGGTATGTAAGCTATGTATGTATGCAGAACATACTGAAATAACAGACAAGGAAACAATTATCTTCTTTTTAAAAATTTGTGTCTGCCTGATTTATCTGTGCCCTTTTGTTCAGTCCTGACTACATTCATTGTAATATAGCAATGCCACCTGACACCTCTAGTAAACCTTCACCACACTAATCCAACAGTTTCTTTCTGGTTTCAATTCCACACTCCACCAGCGAATGAGTCATCTTTACTGGTAGAAGAAACAGGCTCGACACATATCTAAGAAGTTGCTAGAGACACCAAGCACAAACATGTCCACTTCAGCTCACTTTGATGAAGGCGCGCTCTCTTCTTCGACAGCTTACAGCAGCGGTAGAGCTTAAATTAGACCTTGACAAGCATTTTTATGCCAGTGAGATCTGTGGCTAGAGGCATTATGTTTTCTAGTTGTTCATCCATCCATCACATTCTTTTGAACATGATATCTCAGTGATGCCTTGGGGGAATGCGACAAAATCTGGCGCAAAAATTATTATTATTGAGTGACATGATTATTGAGTCCCCCCAGAGGACTAAAGATGATTAAAGGTCATGGTATCAAAAAAAAGTCCAAAGTCAACTACACTGTTATATCATAATGTTCTTCACTCTTCTGGCCATTATTTAACATCACAGCTCAGGAAAAGTGAGATGAGGACCATATTTCACAATGTTCCTTCACGCTTTGTTAAAAAATGAACAAAGGGCTAATTTTAACTCTATCAGGACCACTTCAGTCAAATAGAATTATTCCATCTGCAGTGATTTATATTTTTCAGAAGGGTATTCTACCACATACCTATGTGGAAAGCCCAAGGCGGGTAGAGCACACTTTCCTGCGCCCCCTCCCCCATGTGCATACATCGAAAGCCTGAGGCAAGGAGAACAGCAGCAAAACCTCCCTAGGGTACAGAACATAGCAGGCATTAGTGACAACAGACATGACACTGATTAGGTCGACACAGCCTGAAAAGAGGAGCTGAGGCAAAGGCGGGTTTCAAATTGGCTTGCAGAGGAAGCAGCAAGAGTAAGCAGGCTCAAGTGGCTTAAATAGTGCTCCCTGTAAGTCATTTGCCAACTGGATGCATAGGTCAGTTCTTAACAGCTAATCTAAACTAACACTATGCTTAATTTCTTGGATATGCACGTCATTATATTTCTCAGAGTTCAGCTCTATCTTGATAATAACGTAATATTTCCCCCACTGTCTCAACAGCAGGAACAGATCTGCTGTTTTCTTTTCTTGTTCTAGAGGAGGAATTTTTTGAAGCAAAGAAATTGACTCAGTGTGAAATCAATTGCGAACAAGTCATGGGATGTATGCAGGCTGCTCCAATGTTGGCTAAGTTCAAAGATCTGACTCTTTTTTTTCAGACAGAACAACATGAGGATCGCAGGGGAAAGTAAGACTGCAGAGCGCTGCTACCTGTGAGCATGCACAGACACACAAACAAACAACCATTTTCTCCTATTTAAAACAAGGAAGCCAAAAATAATTGAAACTGACCAAGTTACTTGATTTAAACTCCAATTGTTTTTATCATCTCTGGTCATTTTCTTTCAATAAGGAGGATCATGCATCTTACACAGGGATGAGCCTATTTTTTTTTCCACTTTTTTTTTTTTTTTTTTACTAAAGCTTGTTGTACATAGACAAGTGAGGAAAAAAATGAGTCACTTGAGGAAGGAAGAGGAAGAGGTGTGATTTGTCCCAACATCCTTTGGATTTTACCACTGCGACGGTCTTGTCAGTCATGGAGTGAACAAGGAGGCATATGTCACCACACTGTCGCTATGGCAATGACAAGCGCACTGATGACTCAGTGTGACACATGGAAATACAACAAACAGACTGCTCCCCCCCCCTCACACACACATATGCACACACACACACATACACACACAAAACTGAGTCAGAGTAGTGAGGCAAGACATGATCACGCCAGACAACACACACACAAAAACAACACTGTAGCTTCTGCACAGTAAAAAGCGCGCACACACGCAGACTTATACTTGGTCATGTACACATAAGTGAGGCATCACAACAGGCCAGTGATGCTTTCAGCCTTGCTATACAAAACTGAAAATGTTACAAAGGGAGAAAAGTCTTGAACTGTTGACACTGGGAACCGTTGTGTGACATCATACAATGGTGCAGACTGCGGAAGTGACATATCACCAGGGAAACTGCATTTTATAATCCTTCAAATAATTCATAGATGGTCTGGAGACAGACAGAACTGTGCACGTATACACCTGCACACACCTCCATAAATTTACACACACACACACACACACACACACACACACACACACACACACACACACACACTGTTAGTTTCTTTCTATCAATGGCATTAATTTATCAAACACTGTGTATTGTACTACAGCAAGTATTTACATTTGCTGTTCACACAACGTGACATCATGCATTGAGCTGTCTAAATATAACCATAAGCAGGCACAATTTATTTGACATTTTGGGAAATGTGCTTATTTGCTTTTTGCTTCTAAGCTGTGAGAAAATGAATTCCACTTTGATATTTGTTTGTTACAAATGAAATGAAAATAGCCAAATCTGCCTGCTCACCAGATAACACGTTAATAGACATTTCTTTGCAGACTGAGCTAAGCTGTCATTCCCACAAGCTTTAAACCAACACTCATTATTCTGGTTCCTAGGAAGTCTGCTGTATGCTGTATGAATGACCACCATCCCATAGTATTCACTCCCACCATCATAAGAAGTTCTGAGAGGCCGGTACTGCAAAACATTATGTGCAAATATACAGTTGATCCCTTTCAGCTTGTTTTCTGATCTATAAACTGCCATGGTGGATGGCACACTTACATCTGCCATCCCACGCGTATATCAGGATATTGTTCAACCTGATTGTTGAGCTGATCCAGCTAGATGTCAGCAAACCCTTTTGAAACTGGCACTCCCCCAGTGTATAGTTCAGTATGACTGCACTGCAACATCCAGCTCCAGCTGCATCATAATGTTTCCTGATGACAGAACAGTGGTGGGCCTCATCAGCGACAAGGATCAAAAAGTTTACAAAGACAATGACTGGAATTAAAAGCAGCATGGTGTAAGACGTATTGTATGTTTATACTAAATGTGAAGCAAAATTTCACCTTGCATTACTCATGTGATTTTCAGTTGTCTTGGAAACCCATGAATAATTGCAACTTACCATTAGCTTACCATTAAGTCCTGCTATTTCACTCATTTTTCTTCAAGCCCTCTCCGTTTTCCCTGTTTCTATCTAAAAGTAAAGTTAAACAATACGTCTTCCAGCTGCCTTCAAATGACATCAGTGAGCTTGTCCTCCATTTACGGTTGTTGTGGCATCAAAAGAGAATCCACAGTCTATGCGAGAATTCAGCTGATGGGTTTTTGCAATGCAGCATGAAGCAAATTTTTGCTAAAACTGAATTTTTTTTTTTTGCCACAGTGGCTTTTATCAGCAGTGGAAGGAGACAGGAAATGGAGGAAAGATACAGAGGAAGACACGCGGGCAAATTGCCAACAGGCTGAGACTCGAACCTGCGCCGCTTGCACCACAAAGTGATATGTATGTGGTCGCTGGCTTCACCATTAAACCACCCAGGCGCCCCAAAACTGAATCAATTCATCTTTATGCTGCATGCAAACTTTACTTCGCATTTCGTGTGAGAGCAACCTGATCACAGTTCTGAGGAAAAATGGAACAAACAGCCCCATAAATGATAACGATTGTCATACCAAAGATGAGCAAAGACACACAAGAGGTTAGTGGCTATGTACACATTTCTCTTCTTGAAGTCAAAAAAGGTATTGTCAAAAACTAAGCATGTATTAACACCTGGGCCTTTCAGTCAAGTTAAATCAGCCTCTGGTTGGTTTTTCCAGTGGTGAGCTTCATCTGAACAGATTTAAACCAAAACAACTCCCTTTAAAGGGGTTGATCTCCATCCTGCCCCATAGTCCTTCATCACGGGGATGTAATCCAACCTCAGTGCAATCCAGTCACCAGGTTTACTCCATAGGTTTGACTCAAACAACTCCTGTAGCCATGTGTATATTTATTCTGGGATACAGCAGTAAACAATGCTAGATGGGAATGTCTATTTCACAACAATACGCACTAATCCATAATCTAGGGTCTTTTTTCTAAATTGATTTCTTTCACTGAGACATTCCTGGCCGATAAGCAGAGTGTGTGTTATCATGTAGTTTGTACTAATGCATTTTGGTCAGCTTGGATTTTTCTCCAAACCAATGAGACAACTCATCAACTTTGAAAAGTCATGAACTGATCTGGACCACAGTAACATCCCATTCTTAACCCATAGGGTTTAATATGATGTTGGCCCACCCTTTGCAGCGGTAACAGCTTTATCTCTTTAGAGAATGCTTTCCACAAGGTTTATGAGTGTGTTTATGGGAATTTTTGACCATTCTTCTAGAAGTGGATTTGTGAGGTCAGACACTGATATTGAAGGAGATGGCCTGGCTCACAGTCTCTGCTCTCATTCATCCCAAAGATGTTCTGTCAGGTTGAGGTCAGGACTCTGTGCAGGCCAGTCCAGTTCTTCCACACCAAACTCGCTCAGCCATGTCTTTATGGACCTTGGTTTATGCACGGCTGTGCAGTCATTTTGGAACAGGAAGGGACCATCCCCAAACTGTTCCCACAAAGTTGGGAGCATGAATTGTCCAAAATATCTTGGTATGCTGAAGCATTAAGAGTTCCTTTCACTGGAACTAAGGGGCTGAGCCCAACTCCTGAAAAACAACCCCACACCATAATCCCCCCTCCATCAAACTTTACACTTGACACAATGCAGTCAGACAAGTATCGTTCTCCTGACAAACCCACCCAGACTCATCCAACGAAATGCCAGACAAAGATTTATCACTCTAGAGAACACATCTTCACCGCTTTAAAGTCCAGTGGCACCGTGCATTACACCACTGCATCCGACGCTTTGAATTACACTGGGTGACTTGGATGCAGCTGCTTGGCCATGGAAACCCATTCCATGAAGCTCTCTACGCACTGTTCGTGAGCTAATTTGAGGGCCACATGAAGTCTGGGGGTCTGTAGTGATTGACTCTGCAGAAAGTTGGCAGCCTGTGTGCACTATGCACCTCAGCATCCACTGACAGTGCTCTGCCATTGGATGCTGAGGTGCATAGTGCACACAGGTTGTGGCTAAGTTGCTGTCGTTCCCAATCGCTTCCACTTTGTCATAATATCACTAACAGTTGACTATGGAATATTTAATAATGAGGAAATTTCACAACTGGACTTGTTGCACAGGTGGAATCCTATCACGGTACCACACTGAGCTCCTGAGAGCGACCATCCTTTCACAAGAGTTTGTAGAGGCAGTTTGCATGCTTAGGTGCTTGGTTTTATACACCTTTGGTCATGGAAGTGATTGGAACACCTGAATTCAATGATTTGGATGGGTGAGTGAATACTTTTGGCAATATAGTTTATAATTTATTGCACCTTAATAATTCCAGTCTAAACAATCTGATTTCACAATGTGCTTTACATCCTACTGCGCTGTGCAGAGTTCATCAGCTACACTAATGCTTACATAAGCATCTTGTGCAACCTATTTACAACTGTCTGTCCTATATTGCAATGCGGTCCATGAGGAATCACATACACATGTGGAAAAAAGTAAACTTGAGTTTTACTTTGAATTGCAGCAAATCTGTACAAAAAAGTCATATAATAAACAGAATGCATTGCACCAGGCAAGAAATACGTAGTCTAGTGCATTGCTGCCACGGGTAGCTACCTGCCTATCACTGTTGGTGCTTTCTTCTGTTTACAATTATTATGCTAAGACAAGCTAACTTAGCGTGTTGCAGCTATAGAAATGACAGATACAGTATGAGTGTTAACAAGAATACAAAGAATCTTAATTCTCACAATATCTATTCAACTACTCAGTTAATCATGTTTTAGTTGGCAAGGCTAGATTTCATAAATAAAACAATTTCCCGAATCAACATTATTTATCTGCATCAAATAGGTGGAAGCAATGTTTAATGTTTCCTTGGTAAAAATCCTGATCTGGGTGGCATTTTGTTCTCTACAAAAGTCCTCTGTGAAAACAAATTTACTGTATATAAATCATTTTTAAGAGGAATGTCCGATACTGCTTCCCATGCACAAACAAAATCAGCACTGGCTAACAGAGATTGTAGTGAATCAATAAAGCAGTAATTTTTCGTCTCAGTGAAAACAGTGTATGTAACAGTGATGCCAGCCTGTCTGCATGGGCGCAATTTTTCATAATATTTGGCAGCTGCAGGTCTGACAATAATAACAGGAGTAATCTAAGACAAGACACCTGCCCTATTGTGAATGGGGTATAGAAGAGCATTATTACTGGTACTTTTCACCACTTCCTTAGTGGAAGTACACAGACAAAAAAAAAAAGAAAAAAAAAGAAAAAAAAAAGAAAATCACTTTATTGTCTATTTGGATGGAAAATAACTTTTGTAATCTTTTCCCAGAAAAGATGTTTTTACTGTACATGAGTAAATCAAGCATGAGAACAACTCGAGTGAGAGGGAAAGAGTCAGGTTTACTGCTGCTAAGGAGCTGTTTTCCAGGTTTGTTTCAAATATGTACTTCATCTTTGCATCCGTGGGTGAGTGTGTGTGTGGTCTGGGAGCCCAGCTGTAGCAAGGCTAGACACTCTTTAAGTGTTGCCTTCAGCCCCAAGGCTACAGAGCGCCATCTAAAATGAGCAACCAGACTGAAGCAGGAGGGAAGGACAGAGAAGAGAGAAAACACAGAAATAAAATAATGTCTGAAGTCTGAACTCTTCTACCTTTCAAATAACAAATTCAGTTTGATAAGATGATGATTTTTACAGTTTATTGTTAATGTGGCTAATGTAGTTTTAAGAGTCATGTTTGGTCCAGAGTTTGCACTTTTGACCTCAAAAGTAAAGATCTGGAGAAATGGGGAGCTGCACAAATCTGGGGCAGCGTGCCAGCTGATCGAATAACCATCACGGTCATCGGTGCCCACACCAGTTATTTCTTATGTGCATGAGGCTGACTTTCACTGTGTTCATACTGTCAAAGTCTTCCAAGGAAACTCGGCAGCTAGATGCAATGCTCAATTACCCCTGTGGAGCATTATAAAGACTTTAGTAGGTCAATTCAGTTTGATGGTCAGTTGTATTAGTGTAACCCAAGTCCCCAGAGATGGAGCTAAATCAAATGGCTGCAAAAATTCAAGTACTGAGGCAGAGACAGAAGGAGAAATATACCATCTTGAACGTTAACCCAACTCAGGAAACTGTGGTGTTCCTGTGGTCTCTGCTCTGCTGTTGACTGAGACACCCTGGTCTGAAAATAAATGCGATACAACCATGTCCTTTTATCACTGCATTACATGGTGGCTGTTCATTGTGTGTCCAAAGTAAGCCAGGAACAATGCCAGGAGAGAGTCATTTAGGAACTCTGTCATGGTGGACACACCCAGTAGTGGTAGGATAGCTGCAACATCAACAAAGTGCATTATAGGAAAATGATGTTGTGGTGGTGGAGCAGCTCAAATCCAAGCCTTATACATACTACACCAATTATTTTTCCCTTTATTAGTGTTCTATTCATATTTTAAATATAAAACTACAAAATAAATTTTTTTTTTTTTGGTTTGATTTGTAATTTTGTTTGGCTTATAAAAAAAAATAAATAAATACTTGGTTAGGTTTACAAAAAGGTCAGTTTGGGGAGCCCAATGTCATCCAAAAAAGAAGAAGAAGAATACAAACTTCTACCTTGTCAGTGGAAGTGTTACATTCATTCATTAAGCATTGCCATCCTAGAAATTGTTTTTCACTTCTTAAATCAATTGGAACAAAAGACTAAGAATGGCCGGACCAAATGCTCCATACTGTAAGAAAAAGCTGTTACAACAATGTAACCTCTAACACTAACTTGCCTCCAGAGTTGAATTAACTAAACAGTGCTGTCACATTATATAAATATGCAAACCCAAGCCTGAGAACAAATCTAAAAGACCCCCCAAAATTACTAACAGGCTGTTCTTGTGAGTCTGCATCAGTAGCTGATGTTAGCTCTGAGTCTGGCTCGCCATTAAAGCAAGAAAAACGTGCATTTTTTGCTGTCCTGAAACTGGAACACACAAAATACATTTCTGCGTGTTAGTACTGCCTCTTCTATAGGAACACACATTAAATGGAAAGTTGTCGACAGCCTCACAACTAATCGGTGTGTGTAGATGACTGGTGATGGTGATTAGGTCATCTTGCACATTGGCCCAAATTAGTGTGATTCCCAATTTTCCCCAAATCTCTATATTTAGAGATTTATACAAGCATTAATGGCTGAGTTAACATGACTGTTAATTGCATTTTAGACGTGCACTCCTTTGCATTAATCTGCACTTTGGCTTCATGTATGAATTAGTAAAGACGCCAATGTTTGATGTCAGCGAGTTCCAGGATTCATCGTCTGCAAAGAATTCCCAGCAAAGTATTAAAAATGAACATTTCATTGAGGATCAGGTGTGCCACTGTTTAAACATTTCTAGACCCAGCTATGCATCTGAATGAAGCTGAGAGGAACATCAACTCAAAAGTGACCTGTGTCTGAATGACAGAATGCCATCACTTTAACAGACTGATGAAGCCAGCAATGGTACGTCCTCCTCTGAAAGGGCCTTTGGAGCCACAGTAGTTGCATTTATGGAAAATATGCCAGGTTGAATTACACTGTAATTCTGCTCTAACTTTTAACATCAGGCAGACAAATTTGCTGTGGTTCAAAGAGAAGCCTCATTTAAATTGTATGATGTCTAAGTACAGTAGGACCTACTGTGGCTCAGAGAGAGATGATGATGGAGGGAGAGTAGTGAGTGTGCAAGGGAGGTTCACATACTAGAAGAGCATATGAATGAGCTTTACATGGAGGTTTGTCTAGACACTCAGGACATCCCTGTACACAAATGGAGCACTTTACACTAAAGACCTGTCCACAAGACTCACCTGAAAAAATGCCTTTTCAGTCCCTTCAGTCTACACACACGCAGGCACGCACGCACGCACACACACACACACACACACACACACACACACACACACTAGTAAAATCATAAACTGTCTGCGTTATAGTCTCTCCTTTGGTTACAAAAGGAAGTGGAGAGAGACCACAGCAACATTTGTTTTATAATTTCTTAAATGCTCTTTAATTTCTTTATTTGTCATTACTGGCATTTTGGTATTATTGCAGTGCTAATTTCATGACCACAACAGCACAGTCATGTAATACTCACCTGTCTGCTGCTCAGAGTTCCCTCTGATGGCCTTTGAAGGTGTCCTGTGATATTAAGGACCAAGTCATTAGCAGCAGATCCTTCAGGTCCTTGGTCTAAGTCAACACCTTGAACTCCCATCATGCTCCTCAAATTATTCTTGAACAGTTTTTGCAGTTGTGAGATGGTGAATGAGGCCACAACCATCATGAAATACTGCTGCTGTGAAAGGGTGTGTCTGGTCTGTGATAATGTTTAAATAACATAATATCCACATGAATGCCAGAACCCAAGGTTTTCCCCAGCAGCAGCAGCATAGTGCATCCTGCTCCCTGCTCTTGTTTCAAACGTTGTCTTTTCTTCATCACTGCGTACGGGGAGATGCTCTGACCCGGCCTGACACAGTCATCATGTCATCACAATTTGTCCCTTGTCAACATGTCTCAGATCCTCACACATTCAAATTTTTTCTACCTCCAGCACATCAGCTTCAAGAACTGCCTGTTTATTTGCTACATAATGTTCCCCACTGCTTGGCAGACACAATTGTAACGAGGTCATTGAAGCTATCCACCTGTCAGGGTAACACAAGGACAAAATAACATGCAAGTGCTATTGTGACAACCAAGCTTTTCATTTGGGTCTTGAAACTTAGCTCTCATCCAACTTGATTCTAACTTAAGTCAGGCCACATCCAATTATTAATCAAGTCTAAGATGGATAGTTGGACCACTGCAACTTTTGATCATGAAGTTCATGTTAATCACTGCAAGAAAAAAATGTGTTTTTGTGTTTTTGACAGGAAAACGAGTAGATTGCACTACCTGGATTCAAATGGGCTCCTGATGGCCTGTTTTAGAGCTAATGTATTTTTTCCACCAGAAAGGCAAAAAGAGATTTATTGCAGTTAATTAATGATTAAATAAGTAAACACTTGACTTGAGTAAAGCCTCAAGTGTTTTTTTCCAGATTAGTGAGTATGATATGACTCTCAAGTCACCACTTACTTAAACAGTGAAACAAATGTACAGCCAGTGAATTTATCTCGTAAACCATTATAGAAGACGTAACTGATATTCATCGACAACATCCTCACATCAACAGAATCAATTGTTTAAGCGAAGTCCCCCCAAACAAATGCTTATGTTGATGTGGCAAACAAAAAACACAGCATCTACATTTATAGAGACTCTTGTCTCCTGTAAGAAGGTGGTGTGATCCTGGTACACACCCTGGTGCCTGGATGGGTCAACAAAACACTGGACTTTGACATGCGAGTCAATTATTTGCTTCGTGAGTCTTTTACCTGTGAGTATAATACCTGCCATACCTTGCTGCAGTTTGCTCATCGCGCATTGCTTTGAAGCTGGCAGTTGGTCCATAGACAGTATAAAAACTATTGTGATGCCATTTTGACCCAAAACTAGTGACTGAGCCCATGAACTCATTAGGAGAGTTTTTACAGAGGTCAAGACAGAAAGCTGTTTTCCAGTAGTCTTCTATAGGACTGGAAATCTTTTTGCAACCACAGCGATCGCCATCTGGTGGCCCACAGACAGAATGCAGGTTTAAGGCACTTTTCCATTGGCTTCATTTTTCGGACCCATTCTGTGGTTTGGTCACTTGCAAACGTTCCAGGCTCTGGTTACCTAGATGACCCACTAAAGTATCTAGTACCATATTTCAGTCAGTGGTATCCTGCGCTCTCATTGGTAGTTAAATTAATTGCTCACCTCAAAGTTGAGAGAAGTTTATCTTGGGACCCACCCCCTTCACGTTGCCAGTAGTTTTTTCAACCAAAGTGACTTGAAGTCACCAAATGTCATTGACTTTTTGTGTTTTCTGGTCACCATGTCATGGCAAATTGCTTCCTGTGTGGACGCAGCTTTAGTTAAGTGTTAAGTGTTTTAGTAATTACGCGCGTAAACCTCAATTACCACTGAGTCAGAAATAGAAAGCAACTATTTTGTAAGTAAGTCCTTCTGGTGATAGGGGTTTCCTGCATGTGTCTTTTTAAAGGGGCAGTTAAAAATTTCATTATGTTGTTTAACATGTTTGTTTTTCTTGGTTAAATTTAGATGTCGTTACTTGTTTACCGTTGAAAAAAGCAGTTTATAATTTGAGACTCCAGGCATTATTTGACTGCTAGCTTGAAAAATTTAGGGTATTTCACCCTGTAGAGCTCAATTAGTACATTTAAAAAGAATTACCAGTTATAATAAATATTTTCTCACTTAGCAACCAAAGAACACGAATCATGGTGAGATGATGTGTTTGCACTGAGAGTAAGACTGATTTAAACGGCAGGCTTAAATTGCGGATTGTGTCATAATTGTTTGTGCATTTTGGGGTTGTGCTCACGCGTGTCTGCTTGTGTGCGAGTGTGCGCTCCCTGTACTGTGATTGAAGTTATCCATTATTGATGATGTCCTGATGAGATCAATCAAGCCAGAGTTTTCTCGTCTTTTGGCTGCTGAAGCTGATAATGCCGTTATGACATACTAATCGTCATGTCATGAATATTTAAATCACAAGGAACACACATTCCATATTCATGACTGTTCTCTGTTTTTGTCTAGATTTTTTATTTTATTTTTTCCCCCGGTCTGGAGTCCCCCCCACCCCCACTCCCACCCCAATCATGCATTTCTCTCTTCACTCATTTTAGACTGTATTTATAAAACAGTTACTGTCACCATCTCATTTGCCGTCAATCTAATCTCTAACATCGGAAATCATTCCCACAGAAGATACCAGATCTGTAATTTTACGCCTGCGCTCTGTTTTTCAGCTGTGACCAGAAGTCCACAGAGATCCATACCACATTTCTGTTTCCTTGCCATCTCTTCTGTTCTCTGCCGCATTGTTGTTTTATTTACCTCAGAGACAAACACCATATTTATTCATGACTCCTCGCAAAATGCTGGTAAAATAAACATTTGTTTTCTCCTAATGAAAAGCGTGTTTCGGAAATGAGTTGTTTTGTTTTGGGCTCGACCCCAAACAACTTGCTCTGGATACAACAAATATGTATGAAAATAAAAAGGCAATAATGCAATTGGTTTGTTACAGCAACTATCCTGTGGAGGCAGGCAGATCAGTAATAATTCATAAACAAAAGAGCTAACTGTGTTCATAATTCATAAGAGGAGAAACATATACACCCCAGTCATTGCTGTGGCTTACTGGGCCAGTGTGCAGCGAGAACAGAAAATGCTTGGACGGATCGCACGTGAAGGTTTGAAGAGCAGCTTCAGCAACACATTCTTCGAATTCAAAAGTGCACAATGTCCAAGGATCAAAAATTCCACTTAAAAAAATGTGCACTTTTGTGCAGCTTCCCAAGCTTACTACAATACACGCACAAAATGAGAGTTGCATTACTCGTGTGTGTGTGTGTGTGTGTGTGTGTGTCTCCGTCTGTGCTGGTTGGCATGAATGTTTCAGTGCTTAAATGGAGGCAGACATATTGAATCTTCACTTATCCTTGGGAGAGGCCTCTGGCACACACACACACACACACACACACACACACACACACACACACACACACACACACACACACACACACACACACACACACACACCGATAAAGCCGAGGCTAGGAAGTGCTGTGTGGGAATATTCACACAGCATTAAAAAATAATGGATTGAGAAACACCAAATATGGCATACGTGTATGTGCGTGGCTTTGAGTATTTTGAAGTGAAAAATACAAAATATTGCTTATTTTATAAGCTTTTTTTTTTTTTTTAATTCTATATCAAAAACATTTTCATTTTTGTACCAAAATCTTTTCATAGATTCATTAAGTGGAAGGACCTATTTCATCGTGTTCATTTTCCCCGTAGATAACACCACATTAGTTGCAGTTTGAGCTCTTCTAAAAGCCTGGGTGGGAATGAAACCTTTGTGGTAACTCATCAGTACAAGAGAAAAACAAGTGTGTTAGTAAACCTTATGAGGGTTTTTTCATATAAAAAGATGAAGATAAAGTCCAGTGTACATACTGTTGCATAATGTAGGAAGTACACAGCGACATCTTCAGTCTGCCATTGCCTCTAGTCTTACTGACCGGGGGTGGGGGGGGGCTTTAGTTTTCACTATCCAATCACCAATAAGCCACCTGGATTTATTGGCTTTTATTTCAAGATGAGAAAAAGAGTGGAAAGATTAGCAGCGAGGTCAACATATTAGTATGTTAGGGAGTAAAAAGTTCCTCCATATTCCATGTTCCTGTCATTCAGTAGCCATGCCTCCTGGGACCACCAACCACTGGAAATGTCCCTGTCAGAAGCACAGTCTGACAATGCTCGAGGTCCTCCAATGGCACTTACTGGATAAAATGAGAAACCACTTCTTCCTTTTCAAGGTTTTACTGACCAAAGAAGCAAGAGATCAGTGGAGAACATGAGGCACGTTCATAAGTTTATGGTCATGGCTTCATTGTTTAGAGTACACCTTTTAATACCAGTCTTCTCTCCTTTGTTTATATGTGTTACGTATAAGTGCTCACTGTAAGTGCATCTCACAAACTACAGAATAGTTCCTCTCACTGGTAATTTGGGGGAGGGTTTAAAAGCACCGTTCTCTTAACAGAGCTGTCTAGACCTCTGCTCTCAATGTACATTACAAGTGGCTTTTATTCCCACACACACAGACACACACACACAAGAAAACTTACTCACTGACTTTAATAGCTATGGTGTGTTTGTGGAAGTTGTATAGGTTGCCTCAAGCGCTGAAGCCCACAGACAGACAGGTCTGATGGAAGGATGGATGGACGGGGGCATTAAATTACATGCTGACTGACCACAGAGGTGGAGACTCAAGCCTCAGGCCCAAAAGCTGCCTTCCTTTCTTTGTCCATCTTCTTCCACTCTGTCTCTTCATCCTTCATCCAACTCTTTTCCACGTAAATCCTTTTTATCTCCAATGAACCACTTTCACTCTTTATGCTCATTTGAAAGCCTATGGCATCGATAGATGATGTGAAAGCAGAATTTTACATTTATAATCATGTATGCTTGGTAATTTCTTTGTTGTGTATATTGTGTGGTCCATTTGCAGGGAAAAATGCATGGCTCTACAGAAGGGGCAAACATTATTGCAGATATGGCTGTAAGGCATGACCAAAACATGCAGGAGTAATTTAAGGGTCCATTCTGACATGCTTTTGGATTTTTTTCCACAGTCTTATCCAATATTTCAGGATAAATTCATGTAGTTACTGCATGTGCTGTCTTAAGGCAAAGGTGTATAGATAGCAAATTTTTGACAGCTAACTACAACCAGAACTTCACTCACAATAAGGTTTTGTAGCTATACAGCTAGATAGATAGAATATAAAATTATTATTTTCTGTAACATGTTGTTGATGTCTAACAAACACTCACACTTTATTTGTAAACTTGTTCACCTGCTTGTTAGTGCAAATATCTCATCAGCCAATCACATGGCAGCAACTCAGTGCATTTAGGCATGTAGACATGGTTACAATGACCTGCTGAAGTTCAAACAGAGCATCAAAAGGGGGGAAAAGGTGATTTAAGTGACTTTGAGCATGGCATGATTGTTGGTGCCAGACAGGCTGGTCTGAGTATTCCAAACACTGCTGATCTACTGGAATTTTCCCGCACAGCTATCTCTAGAGTTTACAGAGAATGGTCCCAAAAAGAGAAAAAAAGGTCTATGGGTGAAAATGTCAGAGATCAGAGGAGAATGGTCAGACTGCTTTGAGCTGATAGGAAGGCAACAGGAACTCAAATAACCACTCGTTACAACCAAGGTATGCAGAAGAGCATCTGTGATTGCACAGCATATCAAACCGTAAAGCTACAGCAGCAGAAGACCACACTGGGTGCCACTCCTGTTAGCGAAGAACAGGAAACTGAGGCTGCAATTCACACAGGCTCACCAAAATTGGACAACAGGCCTAAAAGCTTTCGTCATCTCAGAAGATTTGAAAAATGCTGCCTGGTCCGAAAAGTTTTGATTTCTGCTGCAACATCCAGATGATAGGGCCAGAATTTGATGTAAACAACATGAAAGCGTGGATCAATCCTGCTTTGTATCAAATGGTCAAGGACAGTCGTAGTGTGATGTTGTGGGAGATAGTTTCTTGGCACATTTTGTGCTCCTTAGTACCAACTGAGCATTGTTTAAATGCCACAGCCTGAGTATTGTTGCTGACCATGTCCAGCCCTTTCACAACAGTGTACCCATGACACTAAGTTCACAGCACTCAAACGGCCTCCACAGTCACTGGATCTCAATCCAACAGAGCACCTTTGGGATGTGGAGGAATGGGAGATTCTCATCATGGATATGCAGCTGACAAATGTGCAGCAACTGTGTGATGTTATCATGTCAACATAGACCAAAATCTTCTGAGGAATGTTTCCAGCACCTTGTTGCATCTATGCCATGAAGAATTAAAACAGTCCTGAAGGCAAAAGGGGGTCCAATCCAGTACTAGCAAGGTGTACCTAATAATGTGACCAGAGAGCATGTATGGTAGTTGATAAATAAAGCAACGGTGAAAATTAAAATTACAGTTAGAGCTAAATGTTCACTCAAAGTCTGAAAAATGGATACTGAAACTAACCAAAATAGTGACACAAACCAAAACTGAGCTTCTGAAACTTCATTTCCTTTTTTTTTTTTCCACATAGACAGCTGAGAGTTAAATGTATCCAATACTAAAGGAGTGACTGTGATAATGATGGTGTCAGAAGCTGGTGGAACATAGGTTAGTTCATATGTGAACCCATGAATTTGGTTCTCTGTTTGATTTAGAAACCACAGATTTTCATTTTTACATTTCCTTTCCCAACAGTTCCTCCTGACTTTTCATTCTTTCACTGCATTGGCTGCTAAGATACACAACTATTATCGTAACATGCACACACACACATGCTCTCTCTATCACTCACAAACACACACTCACACACTTTCCCTTACACCATCACCCCCTACTCTTGATAGGCCAGAGGGGGTTCCATTAGCTCCTGCCACCTGCTGTGATACACCCACTCATCCTTTCTCCCTGCACACACACACACACACACACACACACACACACACACACACACACACACACACACACACACACACACACACACACACACTTGCATTCACTTCTGCAGAAATGTACGGTCCTTACTGACCCATTATTCATTTTCTTATGTGCATAACAGATATGAATTTGCTACAACTGTGATTACATGTAACAGAAGGTTTTTAAAAAGTGCAGCCACATAAGGGAAGGGCTCCTTTACAAAAGTTAAAACCTTTTTTCTGGTGTAATTTTATAAAAACTAAGTAGAAATATTAGCAGTAAAATGTAAGAAATTATTTGGAAACTTTCTTTTTTACTATTAGCAGTAATTACCTGCAATACATATTTAATGTTGTCTACCTACTGCATAAAGCAGGTTAATTGCTAACTATCTAGTTGATGATCTTTATTAATACTCTGTATGCAAAAAATTAATAGTATGTAGAAGGTGAAATTACATGGTGCCACTCTCGGAATGTCTGAGTACTGTAATTAATAAAAAAGTGTTATAAAAATTAATAATTGTGTGCTTTTCTTTTTGTTTCTGTTTTATCTCACTGTCTCTTACTCCATTTTTTCCTCACTGTTCTCCACATCATTCCCATATTTTGGTTCTCCATATCCCCTCTTTTCCTCCCTCCCTGCCTCCCTCTCATGCCCCTCCTCAGCTCAGCAGCCATGCTGAAGACGGGGCGATGCGCTGCAATTACTCTAATTGGTTGTGACTTCTTCATTTACATGACAAGTGCGCAGCAGTCCTGGGAACCAACGGCCTGCTTTCTGCACCCTTTTGCAGCTCTGGTCAGCTTGAGCCTGAGGTCCCCTGGGTTTGGAGGGGGGGGGGGGGGGGGGGGGGGGTCACTATGAGGAGCAACGGTGGGAGACCAAGGGGAGGGTGTCTGGCATTAGATGGTTTATGAATCTGCTCATGGGTCTCAAGAGTGTGAAGGACCCAGACTCATGGGAGTGGATTGCATTAGAGGGGAGTCTCCAGTAGAGCACCAGAAGTTCAGTCTCTCACAGAGTAGTTCTTGGAGGAGATGAGAAGCAGCTGAAGGTTGTTGGTTCTAGTTCAAATCCAGTCTAGAACTAAAAAAAATAAGAGATTAAAATAAGAATCTAAGGCAGAGAGGTCCTGCCATCCCTGAGGAGGTCTTGGAAGAAGTTTGCACTGGGAGTGACAACTTTCGGGGGGTTAAGGGTGATGGGATTTTGGATGGACGCTTCAGAACAATATTGTCTGCTTCTCAACATTCCTCCTGCTCATCGTCACGGCGACGCTGCTGCTGCGGCCACCACCCCTAACAAGGCAGCGATCTCAAACAGTGAAACTACTCATTAGCGTGGCCAGTGTGCATATGTGTGTGCGTGTGCAAGTGTGTGTGTGCTGTACTGTTAGTTTAAGCATTATGAGAGTACTCAGCTGAGCTATTCTTATGGTAATTCAGGAGTTAGGTATTCATTCAGTGGGCGGCTCTAATGTTTGCTTTGCGGATAAAAAAGGGCTTTTATTACCAGATGAAGTTCACTTGTCAAGACTAATCTCATTTAAACAGCTATTCTGCAGGCCAGAGAGGGCGAGAGGCAGCGGACACAAACTATTACTCAACAAGCTGGTGGTATTGAGAACGGTGCTGTTTTTTTTGTGAGGTACTGAATTATTGCCTTTAGAGAGCAGAGAAGTTTCTCTTAATTGACCCTGAGGAAGAGTGTGCTTCTGAAATATGGGTTAACATTTTTCTTGCCTGTCTTAAAGCAACAGTCACTTGTTCACATGTAAGATTAACATGGTTTTGGTTGCTTAAATTACTGCATATTTGACTACCAATATTAGGATCAGTCAAAGATCCTTTATTTAACCCAGATTCTTTGAGTCAAGCATTCATTCATCCACATGAAAATGTGGATTCTGTGATGCTCAGCTGATAAGAGAGCAAAAAAATTGAGTGATTTTACCACTTTTTACCACCTTTCCCTTAAAAAGAAAAAAGGGGGTCAATCTGTGAGTGACATAGGACTAGTAATATATGAAACAGCGTTATTATTGAATAGCTACGGCCACTGAGAAGTGTAGTGAAGTTACTGTATTCACCAATAAAGTGTTAAATGCAAACTTTGTCAGCAAGAATTTCCATATCATCCAACAAGACAAACATGGCAAGCTACAACCAAATTTCCAATAATCTTGTAATGCTGCAACGCTGAATAAAAGCAGCCCATCAAGGCATTAATCCTGCAAGGTGAAAAAGGATACTTGCTCTGTGCGTTTAAATGAGGTGCAAAGTGACAAGTTAGGCGTGAGACCCATCTCACTATTACCGCAAACCTGGTGCGTCACTGCACCTACGCCATAGGACACTTTGTGCGTTCAGCGACTTTTACAAAATGACCGTATATGATGCCCTGGGAATGAGAACAGGCTGAACTGTTTTACTTCTCCCTATGAGTGATATAGCTTATACCAAACTCAACAGAGCTTAAGGGAAAACAACCGGCAGCTAAAGTCAGTGTTTTCAGTCTTGACCTCTGCTGACCTTTGCGGGGACACTTTACCACTGAGAGCTTAAACAATAGAGATCACCCTTCAGGGGTTAGAAAGAGGAGAACAAGTGACAATGATGGGCAGTAAAACATGTCTTAGACTGATTCTCTCTTTCTGTGATGGTTGTATTCACTTTCAACCTGCTGAGGTAAGTTGAACAGAGCAAAATGAAAAATGAATCCAGTTTGTTTTCAAACACTGTCATGGCCATAGTCTTAGTTGTCTGCTAAGGTTACTAACCTATAGAAGAAGGTGGAGTGACATGAAACAAATGATTTTCTGCAGAGGAAAGAAGTGGAGAGAAGTTGAGACTGACAGTGATGTATGCAAAGGAATTGTACCTGCAGTAAGGAAACTTTAGCAATTGCGTTGCGATGAATATCTAATTAAACTTTTTTCAATATACATTTCAAAATCCAATTGGTTCACACAAAACCAGTGCACTGCTCTCCCAAGATGACAACAGATTAAAATAGATTCAACTTCAAATCATCCTTTTAAACGAATCATTAGGCTACTCTATTGCTGTCAGATCAAACTCTCTGATTTCAGGCATTAAAAGAAACACTATCACCACCAACAATACTGGTGCCAATTATCTTCTTCCCGCTTTGATTAGGTTTTTTTTTTTTTTTTTGCTCCTATGTTCATATTTCAAATTCATGTCATAACTAAGCCTCCAATTTTCTGCTAAAGGAAGACACAGCAATAATTTCAAAATTGATACCTTTCAAAATCTCTGTAATTCCTCTGCAGTTGTTGCAATATCTTTGCTCAGCAGCTTAAGAGTCTCCACGTGATTGTTTTATTCCCAGTCTCTTGTGGTGTCACCATCCAAACATTTCTGGACCTAACTGTAACTTTAAGTCAAACCATGGTAATCACATATCTCTCCTTTAAACTGAGGCTTTCACAGGTACCTTGCTTGATTCAGATTGTCCCTGTCTACTCTTAACCACAAGAGGATGGCACCTGTTTGTGTAACCAGAGGTACATTCAGTTTTTACAAGCAAAATAGAAAAATATGGCAGTATTTTTGGAAGCATATTGGAGCTTTTCTCTGATTTTACAGGGTGAACTATATTTAGACACAAGTATACAGCCTTTGTTTTGCCTAGATTGAATGGAACTTGTTGAAATTGTTAGCTAAGAGGAAGGGGTGAGCAAGACATTTATTTTTGAGACACAGAAGAGGTTTCTGGCTCACTTCACCTGCACATATTTACACAATTTTCATCTAAAGATTCAAAATATTAAACTGAAGTGAGAGCATGCTTTTACACCCCTGTAGAATTGGGCCTGTTTGAACAACTGACAGGGACGTTTAACAGCACTTAGTGCTTATTTAAAGATTTTTCCACAAATCTCAAACAGTCTGGACCATCCGTCCATCCACCCATCCATCCATCCATCCAGGAAGGTGGGGGGTTGGAGTCTATCCCAGCTGTCAGAGAGGGCTACACACTGGACAGGCTGCCAGTCTGTCGCAGCAGTCTGGGTGATCTGGAGGAAAAACAAGTACTCACTGCACAGTAAAACAAAATGCTGCAAATGCAACATAAAACCTGGGTACAACAAACCCAACTATTACAAATACTGTAAAGATATAAACATTTACACTAACATAAATAATGATATTTTTGTATGTGTTGTTTCTAGGTGTCATATTTGGATGAGCAAAATGAATTGCAACTTAAGAAAAAACTATTTTAATGTACAACAGTGAGATTTTTTTTTTTTTCATCCAGACTGTCTGTTTTGTTTTTGGTTTTTTGTTTTGTTTTTAATATCCCATTTTTTTTTTTTTTTTTTTGCCAAAACAAAAACAAAACCAGAAAAATCTGTGAATTTTCATCTCATCTGGAAACATTTCTAACTTTTACTATCACTCTCTTGTTATTTCCGTTTTCAGTTGCTGTTCAGGCATCAAAACCTAAATTTTTTTGTGACGAGTTTAGTTAAAACAGAACCTTTTATAAACAATGTTAAATGCATGCTAGAAGCCTCCATTTCTTTGCTCCCTGAGCACCCCATCTAAAGGTGACACTGCCAGCACGCACATTCGACATGCACACACCCACCTGCTAGTCATTGTTCAGCTTTAAAACTTAACTGCAGGTCATATGAACAGCTTGTACAAATGACCTTTTTTTCTAGTGGAGCTGCAGGTGGGCAGTTCTGAATTTTTAAAATATTAATATAAAGCCTTCAGATTGTATGTTTTTGGATGAAAAAAATATTCAGATTTAAAAAAACTTTTTTGTTGTTGTTTCGTTTTGTTGTATTGTGTAGCATTTCTTGAGTTCTGCTAGAACATCTTCAGATGGTCATTCCACTCCTTTACATATATAAACTTTGGCACTGGTAAATACTGTAATCAGGAGAGATTTCATGCAACAGATCACCTCTGTTAACTGCTCTCTGCATGTAACTGTGACCTGCTTACGAGGAGTTTGGAGAGTTGCTCTGAGCTTGCATCACTCAGACCTGCAACTGTGTTTGCATGGCTTCCTCACTTTGAGCTAATATGCAGCTATCAAAGACACCCCCTGAAAAACATGCTCCTTCTCGCTCGTGAGCTTGTGTGTGGATTCAGTCAAACAATTGAGCCGAAGCCTCGGTCTTATCTGTTTCTGGCTGAGCAGACACCAACACGTGATAAAGTTTTTCACAAGAAAATGTTCTTCTTTACTTCCTCCTCTTTACCTTGCCTCAAGGAAGTTGTGCTTTGGCAGCCGTAAATGCCAGTATCACTATAATATAAAAGAGTGATTGTTTCTTTATTCTCTGGGGCCTTTGAATCCTGCTGAGATAGTATGCTAGGTGTGTTCTCAGAAAAAGCTGTGTGTCCATGTGTGTGTGTGTGTGTTTTCTCAGCAATGCTTTTGTTGACTGTGTGAAACAGACACTTTTTAAAGCTGCCTTTTGAAGTTGTAGATCCTCAGAGAGAGAAGAGCAGTGAGACAGAGAGCTTGCAGATAGTGACAAAGCAAAAGGTACGAGGCGTATAACAGGGCAGGACACACAACCGCACAAGACATGTGATCACTGATACACACATTTACTCTTGGCTTCTCAGCAGACTGCCAGATTCCCTGCTGAACAAGCCAAGGATGAAACCCAAAGCTAACGTGTGTGTTCTCTTTCTGACCACAGCTGCTCCGCTCTCACGCTCCCTGAGGTGTGTCTCTCACATACACACATGCAGAGACACACACACAGAAACACACAGCATGCAGGGACAAGATAGTGACTGAAGGAACACATAGAATTTTATAAGCAGAGGGAGAGGGATTTTTTTTTTTCTTGTCACCGCTCTCATCATCGTATCATTCAGAGCCAGGTCACGACCAAAGAGGCATCAAAGATGAACTCCCAGTGAAGCGAGAGAAAGGGAGGAAGAGGTCATGACCACAGTGGCACAGAAATGAACCCTTGACTGTCATCAGGAGACCGAGCAAGAAAAAGAAGAGTTAGATGGAGGTGTGTTGCTAACAAATTAGCTTGGGCTTGTCTTTAGAGATTGGCCATTTTGATTGGTTCCTTTGGTCTCTTTGGCACACAGCAATTAGGAACCATACAACCCCTGCTCTCCACAGAGACAAAAGCTGGAGACGCCACTTCTGCTCTGCCATGCTGACTGAACCCCGGACGGTTTCTGGTGGGGGGAAATGCAGAGGACGAGGATGGCAAGAAATAAACACACATTTTCATGGTTTATGGGCAGAAACAGAAGGGGGAAGGAGATTGTGTTTTTGCAGAAGTTAGATGGTGGGAGATGGTTTCACAACAGTGCTTAATGTCATATATTACATGTGTTCACAGCATGCAAACCAGCACACTGGCTTTTTCTGCAGACACATAGTTACACTCGCAAAATTAGAGTGTATCCTTTTCTACACTGGTAAGACAATGACTCTTGGAGATTTAACCAATATCAAGGTAACCGGGGTTTTTGGATTAAGATATGGAGTAAAGATTGATCTAATAAGAAAGACTGAGTCACAGTGCCAGACTGAAAAAGTCTCAATAATGTCCACAAGGAACACATTTTTTTCTATCATCCTCTAAGCACTCTTATATCATCTAAGCTTGTCTTTATTTTCATAGACACACAGATTTAATATGTTGATAGCTAATGCTTAAAAAGAGAAGAGAGACAAAGTGGAAGCAGTGTAGAACAGCTGGTGAGCAGATACAACACACCAAGCTGAGATTTCAGAGATCTGTATTTGATTGGCGGCTGGTGTGAGCGTTTCAGACTGATATTTTTGGTGTGAAACGTATGCTGCTCTTTGTTGAAGGTGACCGTGTGTGTGTGTCTGTGTGTGTGTGTGTGTGTGTGTGTGTGTGTTGAAGCTCTTGCTCATTTCCAGTCATAGCAACCGCAGGGCATCACTGTGTGATTTCTGTAGGGTGTCCTCCTGTCCTCCCCTCTCTTCAGCTACACCACCCCTAAACCAGGCTGACATATTCACTGTCCTGTTTTCATGGACATGAAATATGTGTGTCTCCAGACTGGACAATTCTTTTTAAGTCAGCTTAAAGTGCAGTGTGGATGACTTACGTTTAAAATCCACAATGACCTTATTTTAAACAATTTGCTGTTGCTTTATCAGGAGTTTGAATTCAGCTGGTGTGAAAACAACTGAAACCTTCAGTTAATCTATGAAATGAATCTTCTAATCAGTATTTAAATTATTTTTGTTTGATTTCTCTGATTGTCTTTGTCTTATGTGATTGCAAAAAAAAAAAAAGTCTTATGATGGGTGTTTTTAATTTTTTCTGGACTATGCCATTAATAAAACTAATTGACAGTGGCTAGCTGCATTCTTCATAGAAGCACAAACACAGGGATCAAACCACTGAGAGTTATACTGTGGCTTTAATGTTGCTACATTTAAAGAGTTTTAAAAAGATGGGCACCCAGAGGGGGAGACAGTGAACCCCCAATACTCCCTCCAAAGTAGGAAGGAGTGTAAGGTACCCGGAGGCAAATAGAAGACAGGGAGAGCAAAGTTGCCACATCACATTTTGGTAAGATTCTCATAGTGGCCCAGGACTGGTAAGTTTCGGATGGGACCCCACACCTGCTTCTACAAGCACCTGACGTCAATCTATCAGCCCTTGGAAAAGATTGCTGGACTGCCAAAAAATGCAGTTCGTTTAATGGTCACATGAAACTTGCTCCACAAAAACTGAGTCAGTCCCCATAGACTCCTACGTTAGGATGCCCCAAACCAGTAGAAATAAACATCTTCATAGCCTTGTACAGGAAAGTGTTTTTTTGTAATAACTGTCCAAGGGGTATTTTTCAAGGCTTAAAGTTATGGGCTCTGCTTAGCATGACATTTGGATGCCAACCCATGTGGCTTCACAAACCAGTGGGTGACCTTTTAACTATTCTGAAACCCCAAGGCCAACACTTTGCATGCATGGGAATGGGTAATTGGATAGATAATTAAAGCCTTGTTAGCTTCTGAGACATTACTGCTAATAGAAGAAAATCATTTGTAAGTAGCAGCCACTATTGTACAGTGTAATATAGCTATTGTATAGTGTCTAGTGGGTATTTACTAAGTTACAGCTTAGCAGATATGTGATATCTTGCTAGCAGAACTGTAGTTAATTAAAAACAATCTTGGGTATTAAAATGATACCTACAATCAATTGGTTCTTGAAAGAAAATTGCACACTAACGCTAGAAACATCTACCAGCCAGCATACTAACGTAAATGAATCATAAATAAATGTAAAAATAATCATTTTAGATAATAGATCATTTTAATGTGTTATACTGAAGTGAGACTCAGGGTTGAACACATCCAGACTGCTGTTGATTGATGCCATGCAAGCAAAGCTGCCACCTGTTATTATACCAGCACTGACAAGTTCACACTTAAACACCAAAGTGTTCCTCTGCATTAGAACAGATAAATTAATTCACCTTTAATTCACCTTTGTATGGTCTGCAGCATTTGTTGCTGAGGTGTGATCTCCAAATTTGCTGTTTGTAAAGTTTACACTGTACACGTGACCTTTTATTTGGTCATCCATCTCAACAGAATGTAGCTCTTTGACAAGGTGTCAATAAGCTTGACTGAGACTATTTTTGCCACTGCAGAGTTAAAGTTTGCAGTTACAGTTTAATTTGCACATAACAGCACATAGCATAGGACACCATTTTCCATCCTGAATGTGATTTGACCATTGTGCTAATTTGACCATTAGTTTAAAGCTTTTCAAAAAGGAACAATATCTTGTTGTGTTCTCTTGTTGCGGTTGTAGTCGTGGTAGGTACTGTTAAGTCTTTAATTTCATTGTTGAAAATGTAGTTCAAGAACTACTTTGAAGGTAATCCAAAATAAGCTGAGCAATCTGAACTGGATAAAATTAGAATTAACTTATCAATCTGCTAATTATGTTTTTTCATTATCACACCATTTCAGTCTCTTTCTTCCCAATTCTCTCCTTTGCTTCCTCCTTCGGCTCTCTACTTCTCCACACACACGGAAAGTTACACAGAAAGTTCGCACAACTCCTGTGGATTGGGTGGCTTTTTATTGTGTTCTTTATTCATGTGTTATTTGTTTATGTGGATTAATAATTAAAAATTTAGTGCATTTTACAAAGGTTCAAGTCTGCAGATAATGATTCCTCTCCATTCTCTCCCAATGGGTTGTGTTTGTAATTTTCTTGAATATAAAAGTTGCATAATTCATGTGTATCGGCGGGCCACATCTATTAATTATGTCAGTCTTTTAGGTGCTCACATCTTTACCGCATCTTTTTTTCCTTTTATTCTTTCTCTCTCTTCCTCTCTTTCTCTCTTTTCTGATTCGCAACAGTAATAAAGACTTTTTCCATTTTCCCCTCTCTTTCTCTCTCTTATTACTCAGTTCATGGGGGTCAAATGGACTGTGTTCAAGTTTCATCTAGAAAAAGATAAAAAGAAACAGCGGAGAAAACGAAAAAGTTTGCAGTGGTGCTGTGATGTAAATGCCCTTATTTAGTAATTTATAGAAGAGGGAATTGAGCACAACTCTGTGGAGATTCATAAACTATTGATGTGTCTAATCTTTTAGATCCTGCCAACATGATGATCATGATCTGTGTTAGCGTAAGATGCTTCAGCCCCCCCACCCACCACCCTCTGCCTCTCATTCTTCTGTCTCCCTCCCCCATAACTCTTATTTCTGTCACTTTCCCCCGTTCTCTCTTTGCCTACACTTTTACTCAAAATGATTAACTTACTTCATCTCCATTGTTCATCTCGATGCGGTAATGATAACGGCCAGGTTTTTAATGCCTCATTGTAGTATATTGTTTATGCCAGGGATACAACAGAGTCGATAGAAATATACACTCAATGGCCCCTTCATTAGGTACACCTGTTCATCTGCTCATTATTGCAAATATCTAATCAGCCAATCACATGCAACTCAGTGCATATATGTATGTAGACATGGTCATGGTGAGCATCAGAGAAAGGTGATTTAAGCAACTTTGAACGAGGCATGATTGCTGTTGCCAGACGGGCCAGTCTGAGGATTTTCCCACACAACCATCTCCAGGGTTTACAGAGAATGGTCTCAAAAAGAGAAAATATCCAGTGAGCAGCAGTTCTCTGGGTGAAAATGTCAGAGGTCAGAGGAGAATGGCCAGGCCACTTCAAACTGATAGAAAGGCAACATTAACTCACATAAACACACTTCTTACAACCAGGGTATGCAGAAGAGTATCCCTACACAACATGTCAAACACTGAAGCAGATGGGCTATAGCAGCGGAAGACCACACCAGGTGGCACTACTGTGAGCTAAGAACAGGAAACTGAGGCTACAGTTCACACAGGCTCACCAAAATTGGACAACCGAAGATTTGAAAAACGTAGCCTGATCTGATGAGTCTCAATTTCTGCTGCAACAGTCAGATGGTAGGGTCAGAATTTGACGTAAACAACGTAAAACATGGATCCATTCATCCTTGTATCAATGGTTCAGGCTGGTGGATGGAGTGTAATGTGTGGGGGATATTTTCTTGGCACAATTTGGGTGCTAAGTGCCAACTGATCATCATTTAAACACAGCCACAGCCTACCTGACCATGTCCATCCTTTTATGACCACATCTTCTGATGGCTGCTTCCAGCAGGATAATGTGCCATGTCACGAAGCTCAGATCATCTCAAACTGCTTCACTATACTCAAATGGCCTCCACAGCCTCCAGATCTCAATCCAGTAGAGCACCTTTGAGATGTGGTGAATCACATGATGGAAATGCAGCTGAAAAATATGCAGCAATTGTGTGATGCTATCATGTCAATATGGACCAAAATCTCTGAGGAATGTTTCCAGCATCTTGTTCACTCTGTGAAGAATTAAGACAGTTCTGAAGACAAAAGGGGGTCCAACCCGGCACTAGCGATGTGTAACTAATGAACTAGTCAGTGAGTGTATGTTTACTACCTTTTGTCTTGGTGTCATTTCTCTGTTCTCCTCTGACCTCTCTGCTTACAGATCTGTGTACATGTAATCTGTCAACAGTAGAACTCCCTTTCTTTTTGTTCGAAAGAAAAAGTAAAATGAAAGAAAGATAGGCCCCTCCTCTCTGCAGATGTGTAAATGATATTCATAATGTATGTCAGTTCTCATGTTGAATGAGCCGTGACATTCAATTCTGTGACCTGATATCACCCTTTATTCAGCCTAACTCAGACATATTTTTAAAAATGTGCTACTCACCACAAATGTGGCGGAGGTGAAGTAAAGCAATGTAAACAAAGTCCTATATATATATATATATACAATAGAAATAAACATGTAATAGACTATTTGAATATGGAAATGAGATCCCTAAAATAAGTTCTAACACAGCATTAACCATATTTTTTTGTTTTGCAATACAATATGAAACCAGCAGTTTGTGTATGAAAAAAACCCCATCTTTTCCATCATGTGCACATCTCAATAAGCTTCAGTCCTCGCATATTAAACTCCTTTCCATCCATCACTTGAAATAATGGGTGGTATAATCAGACACAGTTAACAAAAGCAACAGCAGGAATAGGAATAGAAATCTATGCACATCTAAATAATACAACCATCAGTATATGCCAAATCTCTCAGGCTACAATCTCCCCCCTAAGGGTGCATGCCTGAAGCTGATTTGTATACAAAACAAATCTAATGTATGCTTTCAACACATATTTAACATATGCCACTCACTGATAAATTATTCAAGAAAAGAGGCTTACATTTTTAATCGTCAGCGTTTCGTCTTCCCAGTAAGTGATGAGGAAATGGGAGGACAATGGGTCTGTAGAGAGGAATGAAAATATTTTGTTGACGTTAATTGAATGTAAAAGTGATGCTAACATAAAATAATGTGCATAGAGATTTGTCTAGACAAAGATTTTCCCTATTTACTCCCCATATTTTAACCCCTGATGGATCTATCTATCTATCTAAACCTCTTCCAAATGCAGAAAATCATCACAGTATTGTAAACATACAAATACAGCAGAGTGAAACAGCAGTTAATTTCTCTCCAAAAGTCTACTCACAGAGACTGCTGTGAAAAGATCTCCCCCCAGCACAAACATACATGCATGGGGGTCCGTCCAAGTTGGCAACCCACATCTGCGCACTGACTAACACGTGAACTCACCCAGAAGTTGAACCATGAAGGTTAGTTGTGTTCAGGGGGTGATTTGTGACACACAGATGATTCATAATGCAGCCATGCAAACTGTTGTTCAACATAATAAGTATTCAGATGCATGGCCAAAAATAAACACAGGCAGACAGACTTGAAACCGAAAGGACACACAGAAGTAAACACATGTAAATTTCTATGCATAAGTACATAAGAAAACGCAAATACATGCATGCACATGCGTGTGCACACACACACGCACGCATGCCTGCACACACACGCACACACACACACACACACACACACACACACATGGAACCAGACCTGCTCTCGTGCAGGGAAGTCAGTGTGAAAATGTTATCAGTCCATCTTGTTTCCAGATGTTAACTGAGTGTTTTTGAGTGGATTTTGCCTTTGCCACATGCCTGTTTGCTCACACATACACATTCAATAAAATGTTTAGGAACAAATGAAAGCAGAAGTGTCACAGACGTACTCACAGATGCACACGTGTAGTCCCTCTCTGTCTTTGCTCTCAGCGTCTTGGTGTGTTTCATGCTATTGACAAAGAAACCTGACATGACTCTTGCCACACAAATAAGTGGGATAACTGAGAACATAACTTTATGTTGAGCAAACAAATACATTTGTTTTTCATTAGGAAAAAAAAATTTTAAGCACAAAAATTCACAAAAAAAAAGAACCATTTAGCATCCTCAACAGCACCAAAGATTAAAACTGTTAAATGTGGATTTTTAAAATCAGGTCTCTTTCTTCTAAGTCCTTGCTAGTAAATGGTTTTATAATTGATCAACATATTGATTTATTCTGCCTTACAGAAACCTGGTTACATCAGGATGAATGTTGTCACCTTCCTAAAATAATGGCCTAAGCCATTTTTTGACAAAAATGTTTGTTTGTTTTTTTGTTTGTTTGTTTTGGTTTGTTTGGTTTTTGTTTGTTTGGTTTTTGTTTGTTTCTGTTTGTTTGTTTTTTGCTTAAATCATCATATTTTCAATATTTGGTTCAATTTTTTGTGTTTTCTGAAAAACCTGAAAAAATGACTTAGGCCATTATTTTAAGAATTTGTTGATATATCAATTTAAATGAATCAACACCCCCGAGTCACACTAACTGTCAGAATGTGCGAAGCACAGGCCGAGGAGGAGGAGTAGCAGCAATCTTCCACTCCAGCTTATTAATCAACCAAAGACCCAGACAGTTTTAATTCAGAGCCTAATTCATACCCTTGTAGACTAACTGGAAAACTAAAAAAACAAACAAAAAAAAAACAAAAAACAGTTTTATTTGTTGTTATCTATTGTCCACCTGGCCCTTACTCAAAGTTTCTATTTGAGTTCTCACATTTTTAACTGATTTGGTGCTCAGTTCAGATAAAATAATTATAGTGGGTGATTTTAACATTCATGTAGATGCTGATGACAGCCTCAACACTGCATTTAATCAATTATTAGGCTCCGTTGGCTTTTCACAAAATGTAATTGAGCTCACCCACCACTTAAATCACACTCTGGATCTTGGCATATGGCATAGAAACTGAACACTTAACTGTATTCCCTGAAAAAAACCCTCCAGTCTGATCATTTCTTAATAACATTTATATTTACAATCGATTTCACAACAGTGGAGAGTAAATTTCATTAGAGTAGATGTCTTTTGGTTTAAGGATATAATTCCTCCACTATTATCTTCTTCAATGCCATGTGGCAGTACAGAGGTTGATTATTTCATTAGTTGTTTTACATCCTCATTACGTACAACTCTGGATACTGTGGCTCCTCTGAAAAAGAGAGCCTCAAATTAGAAGTGACTGATTCCGTGGTAAAATTCACAAGCACACACCTTAAAGCAGATAACCCATAAGCAGCAGAGGAAATGGCATCTCTCTAATTTAGAAGATGCTCATTTAGCCTGGAAAAAGAGTTGCTCAAAAAAACTGGTACTGTGTACCACTAAAAGATTCTGCACCCGTACACAGTACCTGGAAGAGGGGGTCTGCTGTAAAGCTGTCATTCAGAACCAGTCATGGCTGCACTTTGGGTCATAATAGATCCGCTAACAATAAGCAGTCTAAAACACAACTTAATCAGTTAATAAATAGCTTTTTTTTTTCTCATTTCAAATTGTTTCTGAACTGTCCGTGCTATACTGGAGCCTCAATTCTCTAGCTTCTCTCCCCTCGGAGCTCGAGGCTTTCGTCAACGGCCAGCCTTTAAAACGTTCACCGCTATGTTTAATGTCTGTCTGCTCGTTACAAAATATCCCAGTTAAAAGCAAAGAGAGATTAACTAATTGTGTTTCATGTTATTCTGCTCAATTTCAACAACACAGGACAGCTCGATAACACTGCTTATGCCCGGAGATTTCGATTTAATGAACTGTGTCATTTTACAAAGGTGGTGCACAGACGTTAAAAACTTCTGCTTTCATTGGGACAGGACGAACAATAAATCACTTATCATCTACAGACTTTTAAATAAAAACTGTGAAAACAACTGAACTGTCAGATTTTTAATTCAAACAAAATCAAAACTTGACTACAATGCAGAGAACAATAACTTCTTTATTCAAAAGAAAAGACAGGGAAACCAAAGATGAAAAGATACCCCACAAAATCAGAAAAACAGCCGATGAAGATTTTGAACAATCTGAGAGTCAGGGTGAAGAGGCACCCTGTCAGGAAGAAGGAGTAGAAGCTGCAGGATCTTCCAAACAAAAAACAGGTCATGATGCTAGGCCTACTGATTATTCCTCTGTCTGGACAAAGGATCAATATGATCAGTTTAAAAGCAAAAAAAAAAAAAAAGCCAGAATCCATGGAGGTGGTCATTAGTTGTGTTAAGTGTACAGTGTGTGCAAACATCTCAGTTATAATATATATAAAGTAATAGTATAGTATAAAGTAATATATTCCACATTGTCAAGTGCTTCTAATTTCTGGTTTTTGCCGGCAAGAATTTAAAACTACTTTCACTCCCAGTTCACTGATTGAAGAAAATAAGAACAACCCCAGGTTTCTTTTCAGCACTGTATCCAGGCTAACAAAGAGTCAGAGCTCTGTATTCCTTTAATTTTAACTAGTAATGACTTCATGAATTTCTTCACAAATAAATCATTATCAGAGGCTCTACTAAATATTGATGTATTTTTTTTTTGGGGGGGGGGGTGCAAATTTATGCACCTACCTAATTTTGTTTAAATATTTATTGCACACTTTCTGTAAATCAATCTGCTTTTATTAACTGGCTATGGACAACAGACCTTTAAGGTGGCAGTAATTAAACCATTACAAAGAAAGCCATCACTTGACCCAGCTGTCTTAGTTAATTATAGGCCAATCTCCAACCTTTCTTTTATATCAAAAATTCTTGAAAGAGCAGTTGTAAAACAGCTAACTGATCATCTGCAGAGGAACGGCTTATTTAAAGAGTTTCAGTCAGGAAAGAATTCATCATAGCACAGAGACACCATTAGTGAAGGTTACAAATGATCCTCTCAAGGCCTCTAATAGTGGACTCATCTCTGTGCTTGTCCTGCTAGACCTCAGTGCAGAGTTCTATTACAGAGGTTAGAGCATGGCTCAGTGTGTGAAGAAGACTCCCCATTTATATGAAGAGTCTTCTTCACACACTGAGGTTAATTATGGAGTTCCACAGGGTTCTGTACTGGGATCAATTTTATTTACACTATACACGCTTCCCCTAGGAAGGCATAGCATACATTTTCATTGCTATGCAGATGATACCCAGGTCTATCTATCTATAAAGCCAGATGACACACGTTAATTAATTAAACTGCAGGAATGTCTTAAAGACGTAAAGGTCTGATTTTCAGCTTCTAAATTCAGATAAAACTGAGGTTATTGTACTTGGCCCTACAAACCTTAGAAACATGGTGTCTAACCAGATACTTACTCTGAATGGCATTACCTTGGCCTCCAGTAACACTGAGGAATTTTGGAGTCATTTTTGATCAGGATATGTCTTTCAGTGTCTTACAATGTGCATAATAAACAAACATGTAGGACTGTTTTTTTTGCATTTGCACAATATCTCTTAAATTAGAAACATCCAGTATTAGTGTGATGCTGAAAAGTTAATTCATGCATTTATTACTTCTAGGCTGGACTCATTACTATCAGGTTGTCCTAAAAAGTCCATGAAAAGCCCTCAGCTGATCCAAAATGCTGCAACGAGATTGCTGACAGTGACTAAAAAGAGAGACAGCATATTTCTCCCATACTGGCTTCTCTTCATTGACTTCCTGTTAAATCCAGAATTGAATTTAAAAGCCTTCTCTTTACATACAAGGTCTTGAAATATCAGGCCCCATCTTATCTTAAAGACCTCATAGTACCTTATCACCCCAGTAGAGTACTTCACTCTTGTTTGTTCGTTGCCAAGTACTTGCTCTTAGGGGGCTGTCTGATTGTTGGAGCCTCTGTGCCTTGATGTGACTTGTGATTTGGCGCTATATAAATTGAATTGAATTGAATTGAATTGAATTGAATTGAATTGAATTGAATTGAATTGAATTGAACAAGGAAAATATTATACACCATAACATATGGGGGAATCATATATGAAGATAAATATAAAGAACTGAATTGTGTTTTTTTTAAGCTTATTTCTTCCCTCATGTCAGCCATTT
The DNA here is from genome assembly GCF_007364275.1 of Archocentrus centrarchus. Classification (NCBI taxonomy): domain Eukaryota; kingdom Metazoa; phylum Chordata; class Actinopteri; order Cichliformes; family Cichlidae; genus Archocentrus; species Archocentrus centrarchus. The sequence continues at coordinate 20,823,216 of NC_044354.1, forward strand.
GCATATCTGACTCTGATCACTGCCACCATAAGTTTAACATGAGTACAACCCTTCTCTAAACTTAACCTATAGCCAAAATTTGAACCATATCAGTGGACGGGGATTACATAATTCATCATTTTTGGTCTTTTTCAAAGGCTGTGACAAACATGTTTTTTGTCCTTTATGCTGGGGAACACTGAGTAACTCATTGGCCTACTGCCCTGAAGCCATCAAGGTCAAAAAAGTCAGGGAGAGATCTGCTCCACACACTGCAACAGCAAATCAGCATTGCACCAAAATTTAGAGTAGAGCAACAAAAGAACTGATAATGATTCTTTCCCCACAATAACCTTTCCTCCTGCCTTTGTTCTTTTTACCCACACTCCTCTCATCCCTTCATAATTTTCTCTTTCACTAAATGCTTGTCAGGTCTCTCACTCCTTCCCTTGCTTTTCTGTCCCTCTCTGTCTGTCTCTCTTTTTCCCCTCTCTCTGGGTAAGAATAAGGAGCAGCACTGCTATTCAGACCGGTAATTACATTTCTGTCCTTTGTTGGAGCCGAGTGTTATTTTCCATTAATGGTTGGACATATTATATAAGCAAGTCTTTATGGAAGTGATAATGGTCAGGGACAGAGGCGATGGTGAGCAGGCGAGTGTATCAGTGTTGCTCTTTTTCACAGAAGGGGCACAGCAGAGCTTTCATTAATCCTTCAAGAGTGCACACCTAACCCTGCTGTAAATGAACACACACATACGTACAGCTAGACAGGGATAAAGTGACACACGCGTACATACACAACACAGATATACTCACATATTCGCATATGTGGTTGGCCACCACAAACATCAGCCATCATCAACCCCACTCCCCATTCAGAAAAGCAGAGAAATAGGCCATGGTGATACGCTGATGCAGAGGTTATGCCCACTTTCACGATATAATTAATTCATCTGTTGTTTGCAAAATGCTGTATGAAATATAGATGGTCTGAGTTTGGCTTTAATGTTTCATACAACCATGACTGTGGAAGCAGGAAGGCTGGGAAACGTGGCCCTTGCTGCACACTCTGTTAACTCATGATGGATGGATGGATGGATGGATGGATGGATGGATGGATGTTAGTCATAAGTTTATTATATAATTGTGCACTCAATCTGTTTGCAGTATTACTGTATATTTGCACAGTGTGTTTGTGGAGGTGGGCAAGTAGCAAGTGCAATTTCACATTTAATGTCAGCTCAGCAGAATACAGAAATGGAAATTATTCAATAGGTTAGGATTATTTATTTATTTATATATATATTAAAAAAAGTATATACAAAAAAACCAATATATATATATATATATATATATATATATATATATATATATATATATATATATATATATATATATATATATATATATATATATATATATATATATATATATATATATATATATATATATATTGGTTTTTTTTTTGGTTTTTTTTGCAAATCTATCTAACAACTTATTGAGCTGAAAAATGAAGCCAATGTGGAAATGCCACAATCTCCAGTTCTGTAAATGGCCACTTGGGGCTACCTCCAAAAGAAAGTCAGTTCTTATAGACTCCCTTGTTAAAATGTTCAGCTTTAAAGGTAAAATAAACATGTTTACAGACTGCTACAAAAAAAGGGTGATCTGCCATAATTATGCTCCTTCATCAAAAAGGTTCTTGGCATACATTTTTATATAACTCACTTTTTATTTGTTTGTTTTATTGTATTAAGGCTTGAAGTCCTGCAATATTAGGGACGTCTACATTTTTAGAAATAGATAGATCCCTTTGAGGTGATTGTTTTGTCATTTGTAAATAAAGTTGAACTAAATTGCTAAGTGTCACCGCAGCTAATTCGGGTTACTGAATGCAACCTTGTGACCTTCACCTGTCTGTGGTGACGGAGCGTTTTGGAGCATTTTTAATGCAATTATCTGACAAGTAACATGTCCCGCTGTGCAGTTTTACTGAAGATTTGGTGCGCTAAATTCTGCTAAAAGCTGCTTTGCACTCATTAACATTTTTTTCTGTCTGTGGGATGCACACACGCACTTACACACAAAGATTTAGATAATAAATAAAGCACTCCACCTTCTCATGAGAGTTCACAATCCAAAGGGGATGTCACAGTGGCTTTTACTATATACAGTGAATGTTAATATGCAGTACATATACTCACACTGACATGACCATGTCTATATATACCATGGCACTGAGTTGGTGCCATGTGACTGGCTGATTAGGTATTTGTGTTACTGAGCAGCTGAGCAGGTGTACCTAACAAAGTAGCTGGTGAGTGCAATAAATGCAACCTATAAGAGTTTTGGAGGCCAGTAAAGCTTATGAACATTTCCTACACACAAAAGGAAACTATATCAATATTACAACCCAATTCCCAAAAAAGGTGGGACGTTGTGTAAAATGTAAATAAAAACAGAACGCAATGATTTGCAAATGTCATGAACCTATATTTTATTCACAGTAGAACATAGAAAACATATCAAATGAGTAAATGTACCATTTTAAGAAAATATTTTTAACTTTTTGTCTTCTAACAGCAGTTTATAAACATCTGGGAACTGAGGAGACCAGCTGATGGACTTTCGGAAGAGGAATGTTGTCCCATTCTTGTCTGATACAGGATTCTAGCTGCTCAACAGTCCTGGGTCTTCCTCACTGGATTTTTCATTTCATAATGCACCAAACATTTTCAGCTGGTGAAAGATCTCCACCCCTGTGCCATCAGAGATGCAGGCTTTTGAGCTAAGTGCTGAAAACAATTCTTTAGTCTGGAGAACACAGCATCCATGTTTTCCAAAAAGAATTTCAAACCTTGATTTGCCTGACCACAGAACAGCTTCCCACTTTGCTTCAGTCCATTTTAAATGAACAGTGATATTTCTGGACCATGTTCACATATGGCTTCTTCTTTGCATGATAGAGCTTTAACCTGCATTTGTGGATGGCGCAGTGAACTGGTTCACAGACAGTGATTCCTGGTATAGTCAAAGCCTTCACAATTTTACACTCAGAAACATCATTCTGAAATCGTTCCACAATTTGTGGATGCAATTTTTTTTGGAGGTTGATGAACCACTGCCCATCTTTACCTCATACTCATACTTGTGTTTAGAAGCTAAACTGTACTTACCAGTGTTTCTCACAGAGCCAGTACACACAGACACATCATCACCTGTGTCTACTGCATAAATTAATAGACAACATGTGGTATTTTGTTTAATTACAATGCACAACTTGTGTATTCGGGCAGCATGGTGGTGCAGTGGTTAGCACTGCTGCCTCACAGTTAGAATAACATCTGGAAGGCCTGGGTTTGATTCCACCTTGGCCCAGGCCTTTCCCTCTCTCTGTGTGGAGTTTGCATGTTCTCCCCGTGCTTGCGTGGGTTTCCTCCGGGTACTCCGGTTTCCTCCCACATTCCAAAGACATGCACTTACTGGGGTTAGGTTAATTGGCTAATCTAAATTGCCCATAGGTATGACTGAGCGCGTGAATGTGAGTGTGAAAGGTTGTCTGTAACTCTGTGTTGGCCCTGCAACAGGCTGGCGACCTGTTCAGGGTGTACCCTGCCTCTCGCCCTATGACAGCTGGGATAGGCTCCAGCCCCCCCACGACCCTGAACAGGATGTGCGGAAGCGAATGGATGGATGGATGGAACTTGTGTATTCTTAAATATTTTCATGTAAATGCAGTTGATTAATTGTTACTAGAAGTCTATTTATTCCATGATAAGAGTGGATAGCTGGGATGTTTGGTTGGTTCATAAATTGGCATTTATGGATTGTCTACAGGTGTAACTTTCCTGTTAGGCCTGAGCATGATGAGATCAATGTGAAAGTAAAACATGGTCCTGATCATTTTCACTTCACTGTAAAAGGTGGCATTGAATTCAAACAGACAAATTCAAAATGATAATATAGTTTGGCCAGCCAGGAAAAAATAAACATGCATAGCAACACACCACACAGCCATGTAGCATCACTTTTACCTACTAGAACAAAACATGATGAAAAGTGGCAGCATTGCTTCGGGCAACATGAGAGAAAGAGAGAAGACAGAGATGGAAACGGGGAGGGGAAGTAGAGGATAGGCTGAGCTATACTGTTACATCAGTGTACATAAAAATGCACACACCTACAAATCATACCGCAGCCATACATGAGTTGTCTAGTCTGGCATGTTTTGATTTGGGGAGTGTTACAGTGCTGGGGAAACATTTGGGAAGACCACACAGGTGGGTGTTGGACCAACACTGCTGATAGGTGGATGTCTGATCTTGGGCAGAGTATCATCCCCCGTGTTCCCTCAGCTAATTTAAGTTAACCCAACAGACTACTGCCTCCAGCTAAATAAGCCATGAATATAAAAGTGGTACTTATCCTCTCATTCAGCTCTTAGCAAAAAACATAATAAACTAATTTTCCAAAATATCCCAAAAAGATTTTTATGGTTACACAGTAGTTTCATTACACTTCAGTTCTCTATGAAGGGATGCTCCTGATTGGTCATACTTTGTAGATTATAAAAGTAGCCATCCTTACTGAATTCTGTTGTAATGCAAGAAGTAAGCAAAGAAGGACTGTAATTCATCATTTCACTTTAATATATAGTGTTGCCTTAAAGTTTCTGACTTGTGTTTAAAGTCCTAACAACACTCACATTTTATGAAAACAGAGCAGAGTTTGTCAGAAAGCTATTAATTTTTCAATTTCAGAGTTTCTGTGTGTTGGAAATTTGTTAAGAGGAATATAAAGTAGGGCTGTTATTAATATTTATTGCAGTCACTGGATACATATTCAATTTACGCTGATAAAAAACAAAGACAGCAACAAAACCCTACAACCCTACATATAAGAAACAAAAACCTTACATTTACCTAGACCTAAACACAATGCACAAGTCCCGAGATATTCCTATAAGACTAATCAGGGCCACAGCAAGGAAACAAAACTGTACACACCAGCTCACATTAGGAAGAAATCAGTGACCTTGTATCTTAGTACACATACACAACACTCAAGTTAAAAAAAAAAACAACAACACCATATTATACTCTGAAAGTCAAGTTGTTTGATCTTGTATCAAGATGATGCAGGTGATTGAGTACATTGCGCTGACAAGGATCTAACATGGTGTCCTTCAGCTCCACTATTCTCACATGTGCCTGCAAAGGTAATATTGCAGAGTAATCACAACAACATGTCTCCCTCATAATGCCCTGTAATGAGATTTCCAGTCGCACATCCATTGATTTCAGCCTATCTTGACCCTCTCAGACAGAAAGAGGCTGAAATTGGTTTTGGCACCAAGAGGTACTGAAAAAGACTCAGAGAAAGAAAAAAGAGAGAAAAGGCAAAGACACTGGACTGTTGGTCCTTCATATCTGATACATATATATATATATATATATATATATATATATATATATATATATATTTTTTTTTTTTTTTTTTTTTTTTTTTTGCAACAAGGTGATGGAAGAGCAACAGAACATGGTCTGTGTTAGGTGTGCAGAGAAAATGTTTATCACTTTGTATTTACAAAACAACATACATAACATTTGTACAAGCATCAGTGGCAAGTTCACGGGCAACCATGCATATATATGTGTGCATTCATGCGTGCATGTGTTTATATTGTGTGACAAAATGCATGTAAATCCACAGTTAAATGATGTCGGAATCTTTGAGCGAGGATGTCTACATGTTATAAAGACCTGTAATTAGCGGATACAGTGAATCATTATCAAGATGACACTTATGAAAGAAACCAATTTGTGTGTCATCTTGTCGTACATGACCCTTTTTAGTGTGTGTGTGTGTGTGTGTGTGTGTGTGTGTGTGTGTGTGTGTAACTGTATACATGTCTGTCTCCCTGTATTTGTCATGTTAGGCGAGAGTTGACGTTGCCAGCAGGTTTTCTCATTAGTGAAAAACGAAAGCTCTTTCGTGCTTTTAACCCACGAGACTTGAAAGATAAAGGAAGAAAGACAGAATGACAGACAGGGGCTGGGAGGGGGATTATGGAGAAAGAGGCTGTGATTGACTCGCTGAGCAACTTAATAAGTTTTTAAATGAGAGACAAAAGGAAAACAGGATTGAGAGAAAATGAAAAACTACACTCGTGAGGTCGGGCCAAAAGGAGGTAGACGGGGCAGACAAGAGGCACAACATTATTTATGGGCTGGGAGTAAGGCGAACATGAAGCTACTTCACAGACTGGATATGTCTTCTAAAAAGCCAAGTGAAGGTTCGCTTTTCTCCCACTCTATGTCTCTTCAAACACTCTGAAACACTCATGAATGCTGACAATGCACAAGCACAGCACGCACACATACACACACCTTTAATCCCATTCATCTATCAATATTTCAGCGTGGCAGGACATGACTGTTACCAGGCAGACTTAAAAAAAAAAAATCATATTTAAAATGATGACAATCAGCAAGAAATGGCAAAATTGTTGCATGAAAAACTGAAAAGAGGAGGCACAAAATCATTGTGGTGACAGTTCTTCAGTGCAGCCATGCACTTGTACTGTACAACCACTGCACCCATCACCCCACTGGTCTGGCTGGGGAGACAGAGGGCTGGCAAGGCTGGGTGGAGGGACTGAATCAGTATCCAGGGAGAAAGGGGGTGGGGGGTGGGGGGAATCACATCTGGACCACAGACTGAGCGAGAGGAAGAGCAGGATGAGGAGGAGGAGGAGGGGTGGAACATAGACTCAGCTTAATGAATCATTGCCCTAACAAACACACATGCAATCATTTTTCCACCACTTCAGAGGACACTGACTTAAATGCATTCCCCGGAGACATTCCCTAAGCGTGAGCATAACTACTACTTTCCAAACCCTAACCCATTAATCTAAACAAAACCTTTAAATCAAAATTAAAATTAACAGTTTACATAATGAGGACATGCTTTGTATCCCAAAAGAAAGGCAGGTCCCCCACACTGTGACTGTGTAAACAGCTTTATTCAACTACAACATGAGTAATACACATGCCCTTCCCCACTGCATGTTTCACCCTGCAGCGCCCCCACCTCTCCCCCCACCCCCCACCCCCCTTTAAAACAATCCTACACAGACATAGTTACAGTGCATTCATTTCATGTAGACACTCAGACAGCCATACACATACTGTGACCAGTTTTTATTTCCATTTATTGTTTTGGGGATTTAACACCAACCCAACTCAACAAAGGAGAACTTCACGGAATACCGCATTAACATTCTCTTTCATCAGCACTGGATTTGCATCTATGCACAGCTGAAAATTTTAGATCAATTTAAAGGAGCGCCCCGTGGTCATGTTTGCCCTGTTGTAAATATCAACTCCCAGCTAATGGCATTTACAATGACATTTCTACCACTCTGCTTTTTTTTCTTCACAGATGGCATTAATGTTTTTGGGAATGCCCGGCGTGCTGTGGAGCCTTCCTATAAGAACTTTCCCCCTTCAGCTTTTCCCCTCCATTTGTGTCTTTGCGTGTGCTTTTCAACAGATATGGACACACACATTCCACAGTCAGGCAGTCGATGGAGCTCCAGCGTGTTGCGGTGATTATGCTGGTCAATGTGCTCTGCTGTGTGACTGCATGCCCCCAAGACTGAGGCTGAGTCTAGACACGAGTCAGCCAAGCCGCCCTGCTGACCTATATCCTACAGTTACACAAAGTGAGAGACATAGGGAAACAGAGAGAGAGAGACGGAGAGAGGCAATGTGCAAGGGAATAGAGAGCAAGAGAGAGAGAGAGGGGGATGATGGGAGACATGAAGAGAGGATGCAGAAAGTGAAAGGGTGCAATAAAGTGAGAGAGGAAATTCAGAGAAGGGGGAAAAGACGAGCACGCAAGACAGAGAGCGAGCAAAGATGCAGACAGGAAAGAGGGGGATGGAGAGGGGAAAAGAGGAAGGGCGAGGGAGCGATGCTTCTATGGATAATTCAGAACGAGTTAAAAGGGAAAAGGGATAGGAGAAGAGGAGAAATTGGAAGTGGCAACCACTAAAGCAAAGAGAGAGCAATGGCTAAGTACAGCATGTAAAGCAAAAGAAACAGAGGAGAGAGCACTGAAAAAAATCCCAAGAGATGGACACCGACCACATTAAACTATCACCATGATATCAGCGCTGAGAAGATGCATCAAAGCCTGCACTGGCATATTGCCCCAAACCATCTTCAATATGACTGTTTGTATCTGGAATCCAAATAACATTTTTCTAAAATTTGCAATAACACTTTAAATTGAAGACGGTGATCAATTAACAATTTATTAACTTTCACCACTGTATCTATGGCTTACAATTCTACTGTCAAAGCTCCGAGTGTTTCCAGTAGCATCGGTGATTTGATAAATACAATCCTATCATTTTAGCTGCAGCAGTCATCCTTTTGTTACAGTACACATGCACACATCCAGACCCAGTAAAGCCACTCTGAAGTAACTTAGTGTTTACCATCTCAACCATGAAGCTCAATGGACAACTCATCATCTATGTCCTTCCAATTTTTTCTTTCTCTTTTCCCCATTACTCTTCCTCCCAGAATGGGAGAATGAATAGGCCCAGACAGAAGAGGACAAAGACTTAACATGTTTTTCTCTCTTTTCTTCTGCGCATTGAGAGGATGAGCTGGACTGTACTAATAGTCTTTGTGTGTGTGAATGGGACAGAGGGCTTTTTTGTGTGTGTGTTCCAGACAGCGGCGCATAAGGCAGGACTTAAGTAGATGTTCGCCAAAGCGTGCGTAATGCCAGGGAAATATCAACTAATCCCTACACTCTTCTACCCTTTACCCCTCCCTCAACATTCATTCTTCTCCTCCTCCTACTCATCATCAGCATCATCACCATCATCACCCTACTGTGTGGCTACACTGAACCCTTAAAGTAATATTTATAAATGTGATTTTACATCTTAAATGAAGGATTCAAAAATTCAGAGATGAAGATTCAGACATGGAATCCCAAGCACACTGTACTGCACTCTCCCTGTCACACACACATAAACACACATACGCACACACGCAGTGTGCACTCCATGGGGGATTGTTGTTGTTTCTTAATCCTGGTGGATTAAAAGACTAACAGACTCATTTTACCTCAGCCCAAACAAAGAGAGATGTCAAATCATCCACCCAATGCTAAAGGTGATGACTGTATTAACATGATGAAGCTGCATGTGTGTACTTGTGTATATTTGCAGGGGTTAGGGTGTGGTGGCAGGGAGTTATCTGGCCTCTATTACTACTAGCAAAAAAAGGAAAAGGGTGAAAATCATAGCACCTGTTGAGAACGTTCACGACCTCACTCAAACGCTCAGTTTTTCACACAGAAACACAACACGCCAGAAATGCGTCCACACGTCGACATATATGCATCAGGCCACAGTACTAAATCACGTGCCAGCGCTCAGATTGCATAGGATGTCATTAGCCAATGCGCTAACTCCAATATTCTCACAGAGCTGTGAACGTAAACTGCTTAAAGACGTAATCGTATATACCCTGTGGGACACGGTGCGTTCTGTCAAACAGTGGTGCTGCAGAGTAACCACTAATCCACATGCTAGACTCCAGATTAACAAGACGGGAATGGGGATGGGGATGTGGGGAAGGGAGGGGTTAAAAACATGCCGGCCAGACCCTCTCCCACCCCCCACCCCAGCTACATCATCACACACATACACACACATAATCACTCCCCCTCCCCTTCAGATTATATTATGCTTAGTGCTGCCCCTGTGCGACAGACAGTAAGAGGATCTCTGGATGGCGTCCCCCTGGGCTCTGTTATTGGTCTTCTGGAAGAGCCCCCTGTGGACTGGACACCTATAGACAGGATAGGGGTCAGAGGTCAAGGAGTAGGGGTAGAAAAGGTTTAAAATGAGGTGGTTATAAAAGACACATCTGTTTGTTTTGATGAGGGGGATTATTGTAAATCAATCCAGTCATGTCTCATGAGAGGAAGGCAGAAAAAACTTAAAATTCACTAAAGCATGACATGTCAGGAGAAAGGGTATGAAATCTGATTATAATGCAACGTCTCACACACACGCACTCAAAATGGCATACAATGTGATTTTTGATCATTCTGGAAGGTGCAATTTGCACACGCTCGCTAAAATCTGACACACGCAGTTTGACTGGTCCTCTTCAATAAAGACTAATGTCGAAAAGTGTTCCTCTTTAGGCCGACCCGTCTTTCACAAACCATCTGTGAATATTAACCGAAGAGGCTGATTTGGAAAGCTGTTTCTGTATCCTCCACTGGTTTGTATCATTACATACTGCTTCAGAAAATCAACATAACTATCAAGTAGCCTTGAACATGAAAGCCTCGTACAGTCCCCGTTTGCAATTTCCTCCCCATTTCAACGTCAACATTTATTAAGCTCTCCCAGAGAAATCAACGACGACTAAATTATTTTGAGAGAGAGCCTCGGGCTACAGAGGCATATTCGATATGCCTAACGAAAAAATATATATTTAAATATATATATATTAAGAGGAACAAGGAGAAGGGGGAAATGACTGACTCAAAGTGAAACTAGATTTAATATCTTAATGGCTTTGTGTGAAAAAAAAAACAGATAATAGAGAAATCCAATTAAAATCTGATGATTGGCACTGTGAGGTAGAGACATGAAACTGTTTGTCTGAACCACTGGCTCTATATAAAGCTTTGATTAGATGATGCTCGTAATAGTAGCAGCCAGACTAATAGGTTGTATATTTTTAACTCTGATATACCACAGGCTCTGAACACTTAACACAGATATATAACACTAGTATTAAAAAAGGGACGCGGGCAAAGTGGATGAACGGTGGAGTAACTCATTACAGAACGACATGAGCATAAAGTTTTAGATTTGCACGAAGACTTGAAATTGTACTGAACAGTGTTCGGTGTGTGTGTGTGTGTGTGTGTGTGTGTGTTCGTGTGTGTGTGTGTGTGTGTGTGTGTGTGTGTGTGTGTGTGTGTGTGTGTGTGTGGTGGGTAAGCGTTTCCCCTAATGCCTCTCAAGGTGACTTGGCCTTCCTCCTTCAGGGCTTTCCTTTCAATTCTTTTGGGATTGAAATTATGATGAAGTAATTTTTCTACAGAAATTGCCTATGTCACTTGTGGTATCTCTCGGCAAATTTCTCAAGTGTATTTTCAATCTCTCCCTCTCTCTCTCTCTCTCTCTCTCTCTGTCTCTCTGTCTCTCTCTGTCCTCTTCTTCCATCTCTCATCTCTCCCTTTTTTTGGCTTTCTTTCTCTTTCTTTGAGCTCTCACTTGACATGTCAATGTGTCAATGTCACATTACACCCAGGAAATATGTGTGAAACAATTTCGTGCATGGGCTAATAGGAAAAAAAAAAAAACACGCTCTTTATTTTGCACCAGCAAAACAGCCTAGCTTGGCGGTATACATTTACACTCACATGGTGTAGCTGTCTGTATATGTGTGTGTGTGTGTGTGTGTGTGTGTGTGTGTGTGTGTGTGTGTGTGTGTGTGTGTGTGTGTGTGTGTGTAAAGTAGGATGTATTACAATAAAACAAGACACTTAGCAGTACACTGCTGGTGTAACTATGCGCACTCACTCAAGTCACAGACCCACATGCTCCTACATACACATGCACATACACATGTAGTTTTACAGTGAAAATAAATCACCTGCTTGTTTCAGGGGAAAATAAGAGGCAGTGTGGAACATGTCGTCAGATTGAGAGGGAGATTCCTCAGAGACCTGTGGCCTAATTTCTTATTTTCAAGAGGAAACTTATCTAATTATATATAAGTTAACTTCCTAGTGGTCGATTCAAGGGCAGCACTGAGTGGTTTAAATGAACAGCCTTAACAGAAAGAAGGATATCACTTCTAGCTCTTTCCCAGCTTGTTGTTTTCTCTCATATCTCTCCATTGGTGTCTTGTTCACACATGATGTGAATTATTTGGAAACCATCACCTCAGCATAGCTAGCAGGCAGCATGTTAAAATGCTTTGATGATGGTTAACCACTGCAGTGCATTTAGTGACATTTGTGAAGGAAGTATAAGAAGCTTGAGAAGGATTTCCATGTTACTTTGATATTGCAGATTGAAACAGTCAAATAGGAATGGAATCTGCTGCTAAGTGCTCCATGAGGCTGAACTTAAGCTACAATCTGTGTTAGTTTACCATGTCAGCCCACTAATATTTGCTAATTAGCACTAAACACAGCTGCAGTTAATGGCAGTCTCTCTGCTGTTAACCTTCACAATTTATGGTTGCACATAGCTCTCCCTTCTCTGCAGAGGCATAATGCCAGCTTTACTCTGAGAATACATGTTTCTTCATTGCAATACATCCAATCACTGCTGAAATATATCTCTAAAAGCCACAGATTCAAGCAGAGAAGGATGGGAGTGACAAACTAAGTCATTAAAAGCATAAAAACAACTGGGTGCAAGCATAATTACGAACGCGACCGTCTCAAAACAGATCCACAATCAGTCAGCCGAGCAGTGCGACCTGCACTTCAAGGCAGGAGGACCATAGATGGGTGAATAGACAGACAGAGATGTAGCAAGTGATCTCGCAGCCAATAGAACCAGACAGCGAAACATAAAAGGCAGAAGGACCTGAGATCCCATCTCAGAGGAGAGCGCTTCTTTCTCCAAGTTTAGCCCTCAGGCATGGCCCAGTCTGCTCCCTTCCTCCCTCTTACCACCATATGGACAGAGCAGCCTACACGCCATTATATCTCATCAAACACAACCGTTATGTTCTTTTTCACAATTTCTCGCCCAGCAGACAACGTAGTTTACGTTCACGTTTGAAGTAATTTTTCTGCTATCTCTGTGGCTTTAGGAGAACAGTGAATGGTTGAAAATGAGGGGTAATCCTTCTTAATGGAGTCCCCAGCCCTCAGATGGATTGAAGTCCACACAGAGCACAGATCACATAAAGACACATTTTATTGCTTTGACAAAATGGGGAGAAACCTTTATTGTATTCTTAAGAACTACAACCCCCCCTTTTCACCCCTCCTCTTTCCCTCCACTGTCTATCGTTCTCTATCTCGTCTTCTCTTTATCTCGTTCTCCTGTCTGCCTGTCTTCTAGAGTGTTTCACCCTGACCAGTCTGCGATTTTATCACGCTTGCTTTGGTCATTACATCACAATTATGGAGCTGTTGGTACGGGAGAAATAAGAGATGAAAAAAAAAGAAGAGTGGAAAAAAGCGACAGATGAAATGTAGGTCAGTGGAGATGTGCTTGGGGCAGTTTCTCTCTCTGTTTCTCTCTGTGTGTCTCTCTCCCTGGGCCAGAGCTAAAGGAGGCTAAAAGAGACCAGGGGTGAAAGTGCCTCACACACACACACACACACACACACACACACACACACACACACACACACACACACCTGCCTCTGTCCTACCTTGCACACACTGACAGAATCTCCGGCAGTGTTACCTCTTAGAGAACCACTCTGATGGCACAGGCCTATGACTGAGTGTGATGCTAATTGTGAGTGACAAGGGTGGCTCTTTTCAGCACTGAGTGGAAAGACACTCACTTCTGCACATTGATGACATTATAATTTAGATTTTTAAATTTTTTTTTTTAAGTTTTATTTCAGTTCTTCACATTTTGTTAATACTTCCCTGAGCATCGCACCAGAGGTCAGCACGAGTCAGTCCAGGGTCAAAGATTACTTGGCAGTGGTGTTTATAAATCAGCTGGTAGACACTGAATCATGAAAAAGCAGACAGAGGGCTTAATTATCCCTTTATAGTTGAAAATTCACCAGAAAGGATCATATGCTAGCTCTTTAAATGATGTTACAAGTATTTAAACACATCTTATATCATACTAACCCTATTACACCATTTTTACTGTAATAACTTTTTCCTATATGAAGATATAACACAGTTGACACTAGTGTTTTGCAAACATATAAAGCACTGGTTGCCATGGCTTTAAAAACCATTCAATCACCTACGTGATGCATTTATTTAATCTGTAGTTATGATAGTCAAGTTTTAATGACTGTCAGGAAATTTGAATGTGCTCTGAAAGTGAGCTCATGCTAGTTACACTGACAGTGTAGTGAAATGACTTAATATTATTATTACTTCAAATTATTTAACACAATTATCTACATGATTGAAAATTCAGAGCACCTGGTTGAAAATTAGATCTCACACACACAGAAATTTTAATGCCTTGCAGCATACACCTGCTCAGCCACTCCACAGTGCAGTGATGGTCTAACACAGACCTTCTCTCTCATTGTCCAGCTCCGTATTTCAGTGAATCTCTGAGGAAGAAGAGGACCCCGCCCTGAAAATCATCCCAGAGTCACCTGAGACACCTGCTGTTATTTGAGCTGCTCTTCTTTCTCTTGCATATTTTCAGCATTCTATGAGTGACCTTAAGAGAATAAATGTTTTATTGTTGTTATAAATAAATAACAACAATAAAACATAAATTAACTTCGATGTAATTGATATAATAATTATAGCAATGTTATTTACTGTAATCACTGTGATTCGGCTGGAATGTCTACGGTGGTTTCAGTGACAAAGTATCCTGCTGGGTGCAGTAATGCATGCACATATGCAACAAAGTGTTAAAGTTTCAACAATTCAATAAAAAAAAATATTCCATTCAATGGACATTAAATGTGTGTGTGTGTGTGTGTGTGTTGGGGGGGGTTGTATTTCTAATTTTTTAACATCACATTTTTTGAGAATGTGGTTTCAACTTAAATGCAATCATGTAATTATTTGATTATTTGTCAGTTTCAGTGTAATGTGCATGTGCAAAATTTTTCTTTTTTTTTTTTTAAATCAAATGTTATCGTTTTTAAACTCTTGGTTTGTACACAAAAAGTGACCTTGACTCATAAAATCAAGTATAGTCTAACCATTTAAAATATTTTGCTGACTTGGAGAGGCTTGACTTGCAGATTCATTTAGACAGACGATACTGAGTAACTTTTTAGTGCGTGTTTCTATTCATTTCATTAAAGAAATAAAAACGAAATAGAACCAGAGGTTCTATGCTGCTAGACAGAAAGTTAGATTCCTATAAATGCGAGACCAGATCAAAGACTAACTTTTTATGTGCATGGATAAAAACAAGACTGTTATATGTGGAAGGTGAAGTTAAAAACTTCGCTGAGACTGCCTGTGTCTCATACCCAAATAGTGGGCTCGGGGTGTGTGTGTGTGTGTGTGTGTGTGTGTGTGCAGGTTCCAGGCTGCAGGCTGAGCAGGAGAGAGTGGGAGGAGCGGAAAGTGCTCCAGTCCAATCCGGGCCGCCGGGTAAAGCTCTCCTATACGCTCTTCCCTCCCTTAGCCAGCAGAAAATAGTGAAACCCTCCCATAGAGGTGAGAGCGCAGATATCATGAGAAAAGCGGCCACACAACCAGAGCGCACCGACCGACGCACCGACCGACCTCAGCACGCCTCCCTGCGCCCCGCTCTGGGATGCTTTTAGCGCAGAGACGCTTCCACTCAGGGCAGCCAGTGGACGTCGACGCAGATCATCTACACTCCTTTCGTTGTTATTTTTAACCGAGGATCTTTCACCCCCCGCAGCCCCTCTTTTTTTAAGTGTTTATGTTTGTTTCTTCATGACTGCTGCTTTGGGAAGCGAGCCTCAGCACCAGCTCCAGCAACGCCAACACGATGCGAGGTAAGACCATCCCACTGTGTTCGCACTTTCTCCCGCTGAACACACACATACGCACACGGTACGCCAAGCTTTCTCACACATTTGGCTTTGAAAGTTTATTCTGGGAGATTTAGACGCGAATCTGTATTTGTCACTTTCTTCAACCTTAAGCTCAAGGCAGTGTGTCTGGGGCTCCCTGCAATCTCATCAGCCACGTTAAGTAGTCTTTAAAAGTTTATTTGGATCCTTTCTGCGTGTGTGTTTTGACTCAGGAGTGTGTGTGGAACAGGCCTACGTTCCTGCAAATTTACTGGAGTCTGGGATTGGAAATTAAAAGTGCCGCATTATATTTAGCTTAATCATTTGAGCTCTACTCCACACGGGCGGAAATTGCGGTTAGGGTGCTAGATCGGATCAGATTAGCCCATGTGCAGAAAAAAAGAAAAAAACTTTATTTCGTTATGTTCTGGTGGTAAACTTTATTGACTGGTTTAGGGATGCGCACTTTGAAGCGCTCCACTAACCCATTTTCCCCAACGCCGCGCTGGGGATGTTGAAATTCATTATCAATGTCGTCCTCTGCACACTCACGCGCGTGCACACAACAATCTCGACCTGTCTCACGCGCGGGGACGCGCGCACGCACAGGTCATTCCGCTCTTAGCCTTTTCCTCACCGTTAAATTCCATTTAAACCAGAAAAAGCGCCCTTTTCTTGTTTCTCCTTAAACAGTATTTGCAGTTCATCGGTCATTAAAAGTCCAGCGCGAACGCTTTAATATTTAACCTTAATACTATCAGCTTAGTGTTTTGGAATTCGCTTTATTTACTCTTGACGTTGTGCAATTACCGCTGGCGCAAAGTTACAACAGTCGTTCAGCTGCATGATTTGAACTCTAATTTATAAGTCAGTCTGTTTTAACTGTCCGGTCCTTCTCGTACTAGCCTCAGAAATAAGTTAATTGGTTTACAAGGTAGCCTTTATGATGCCTTAATGTCCCCATATTATGTTGGAGGTGAGAATTTGTTGGAGCATTTTGATCCAACGGTACAAGGTCGCCTTCAAATTAAAGGCACGGCTCAGAAATCAGGGCCTGTGGTTTGTCAAATGAAAATGCTGCTCACACGTGCTTAAAAATAAAACACTCGTTATTGTCTTTTTACATCGAGTAATATTGTTATCATATTTTGCACTAACAAAAGTATGTTCTGACCAGAGGACAGGCCTAAGTATTATTCAGAATAATCATTAAGCAGACTTGTGTTATCATTATTTTAACTTGATTATTAGTTATGATGATGAATAATGATTTAATGAGAAGGTTCATTTTAATGCAGGTCTTACTTTGAAAAAAAAAAAGTTCAAACACCAATCTATCCATTTATATATGTCATATAAAGCTATCTGCTACCTCAGCTCCAGGAAATCAAACCTTGGGCAAGAAAGAAAAAAAGGAGAAGGCCAAACATCCCCTCCTCTTGCTCTCTTTTTCCAATCCCATGGCAAACTCTTCTGTCATACACCTTGTATTTTATCCACATTTTAATGGGCCTTGCGACTACTCTCGTGCATGGGAGGCTTTGGGGGGTATACCAAAAGCTCCTGCTTTCACTTTATAGCCATGGTTGGCAGAAGAGGCCCCTGAAGCGTCTCTCTCACCCCTCTTTTACCATGTCTATCTCTCTCTTTCTCCCTCTCTCTCCATCTTCCTCTCTCTCTCTCTGCACGCCCCAAAGGGTTTTGTCAGATAGAATTAAATCAGTGTGGGCCGTGCGGCCCCCACTCCCAACCTGTGTGTGCGCGCGTCTGTGTGTGTGGAGTCTCGGCTGCCCTTGCACAGAAACGTGCTCACAACCGCAAGGTTTTAAAAAATAGAGTCCCCTCATGAGCTGTGGTAATTATCATTTAACAATAGCCACAGCTCCTGAAGCCCTGACCGAAGATGATGTCACGCCATCACCAAGCAGAGAAATAACAGATATAATATAATCATAAGGGCCTTTTCTGCTTCTCTGAAAATGAAGCTGGCTCAGTGTTGTGTAGGATGTTGTAAACAGGCTCATTATCTCTGTACTTTCAACAGCAACACAGTGAAGCTGTGCTGTAAATGCTGCTCCTCTAAAACCCATCAAAAAGTTGTGTAACATAATGATATTATAAACGGTGGCAATATATATGTTTAAGTGTCAGCAGAGTTTTACTCTTCAGGTCTTTATAATACGACCATAAATGAGTAGGAAATAATACAACGCAAACATAATTAACATCCTTTTTATTTGAATGAATAATTTTAGTTATTGTAAACGAATGTTAGATTTTTCTTTTTTTTTTTGAAAGTCATATTTTGCAGAAATAACTTTTACCTAAAGAATATCTGAGCTAATCAAAATCAGCAACCTCATACCAAATCTTAAATTAATGCTATAATCAATATGAGATCAGAGCCTGTATATGAAATTAGCATATGTGTGCTTGGAAACATGCACAGCATCACACAAACATAAACTGACATGTATTCTACATGTGAGTAGCTCCCTGTGTTACACAGCGATCCTTACAGTCCACATTATACTGCATATGTGTATGCTTTTTATTACTGTTATAAGCCTAAGAGCTTATAAATGCAGGCGGGTCAGACAGGTCCACAAGTTCAGCGATGGAACGAGCAACGGTGGAGGAGGGGCTCGCAGTGCCATTTCTCCTCTCTTAGCGATCTGTGCCAGTCACCATCTCTCATTCTCCTAACACCATAGGAAAAGATAGGATGACGGGAAGTGGGAGAGGACAATGAAGTAGTAAGATAATGACAGGAGATGCAAAAAAAAAAAAGGCTGGTGGTGGTGGGGAGACAGAAACCATTAGAAATGTTTGGCTCCAATCTACAAGAACACATTAGTGGTCATCCCATTTCTGGCATTATTTATGTTATCTTGCAAGATAGCATGTGCACACATTCAAAATCTGAAAGCAGTGAAAACACACACTGACACAAACAGCTGCAATACTACGCATGACGGCCTCATGCCAATAGAATTAGTCCCATCCTGCTTTGCTTTAGAGGCTCGTTTGCAAATTGATTTGTCCAGTTCAAAAGCATCCCGGGATCAATTTTCAGTCAGTGACAATGGCAGCAGTCTGTTTAGATGAATCTGTGGCACATAACTGAAATGGCTTTACTTTAGACTGAATTCTAATAAATATCTGTATCTTTTAAAACATTTTTTGCATGTTTTCATGTTTGTTCCTCTTATTTTTTTGTCATAACAACATCTCCACCATTTAGAGTTTTACGGTGTTGTGGCTGTGAGTGTTCAGTGTTTACTGTTGTTTTTCTCCTGTGAGCACACACAAGTAGAGGCTGGTGTATAAACACATGGATGACAACACAGGAAAACTCATATGAATGCATACAAATGCTGTACAATAATAAACACATAAACACAGCTTTTCACAACCACATACATAGATATATTTAATTCCTAAGTATTTACATAAGGTGCTAAATAGGGGCGATAAAGTAAAAGGTCAAAAATCAATGGTGCTGTGTTCAATTTCAATACCAACAATGAATAACAGCATGAAAAATATAAGATGGCACAATTCATACTGGTTGACGGTGATGCCAAACAGCAGGTTAACACACGGTTATTTTCGCCAAATCACTGCTTTCCACTGTCACCATGAAATCTCTTATTGTACACCAGACTGGGCACCTGGCCTGAGTGAATCTTTGCTTTGCAGTGTTATCGCTGCATGTGTGGTCTGTTGTCCAGCTCAGGGTTGTTGATTGTGTTGTTTATTGTGTGTTTGTGCTGACTAATGGTCTAGTGTTATGTAAGAAGAGTGGAGAGATTACCCCAAGCTCACACAGGCCACACTTTTAATCCCTCATCACAGCCCTACTGACTGACTGAGGTACCAGCGCCAGAGTGCTGTTGCAACACTCACATATACACACAGTCATCTCACATTCAAGACTCCCTCTTTCTGCTCTTGTCTTTAGAAACCCACAGTCTACTCCTCACCTAGTACTTCTGCATGACCTTTTTTGTTTTTTCCAAGCCATCTACTTAAAGCATCCCACCATGCTTTGTGTGTGTGCAGCCTGGATAGCACTTCTGTGGTCCCACTGAGCCACTATCATAGCCTGTGTTTGTTTAGCATGCGCTCAGCATGCACCCACTGTTGGTTTTATCCCTTTGCGGCCGTCTAGGGGAGTCTAGGCGAACTGTTTTGCCTCCTCAGTCAATTCTCCCTCTTTCTTAAATCTTTACACACACAAAGCGTGGGCTATACGGCACGCTTCAGTTTGTGTCTTCACTTTATCTTAGCCGGGAGGGATTTCTGCCTGAACCACTCCTAAACTCTAAATCTGCCTTGAAGTCATAGAGTCCTCTGACAGCTCCTTCTGTTTTGTCAGTTTTACTCATCCATGAAGGCAGCGTGTCTCAGTGGACGCACAATGATACTCAATATTCACATTTTCCTCTGATTTACACTGAAGTAAAAACTGGGGGAAGAGGGTGACTGCACTTATTAAAACACAGAAAGCGAGTAAAATATGACAAAGATATCGTTGGAGGGGTTGCTTTTATAGGAAAAATATGCTTATATCAAGAGCGGGAATCATCATATCATCATAACAAATCTGGTTCTGTGGAGAGGGATGTTGAGTGCACCGATTGATAGTCCAAAGTCAGAGAGCAATGCACATGTGCTTCTATAGTAAACTCTGGTTTCTGCTACTATAGAATAATGTAGAGCTTTAGCCACTTATTCAAGTTTAGTCACTTTATGAATGAAGTCATTCTCTTTTATGGGATTTTTTTTTTTTTTTTGCATCTGTTTAAAGACCATGAGTTTAGCTGAGAATCTATAGGGTGAATAAACAGAAAATGAAAGGAGAGACAAGCACAGAATGAGAGAAGGGAGACTATGAGCAAGGGAATGAGTGAGATAAGAAAAAAGAGGGCAAGTATGAGAGAGACTTAAGAGTTATATAATAGTGCAAGCGTGGATGTTTGTGCGCATTTGCCTAAGCAAGTTAGTGTGCGCTTGTGTGAAAAAGTGAGTTCGGGTGCAAAAACAAAATTTACTTGCGTGCATACTGGCACAAACACACACAGATACAAACAATCCTGTTCTCGTTGTTGCATTTGCACATTGTAGTTGCACGAAACAATGCATAACGCCGGTACCTGTTATAGTTGTATCCAAAGTCCACACTTGCAAACCACCTATCAGACTTAAGCTAACATTCAAAGTAGATTAGGTCATATACTAAAGTTGTGTGCCAGTGTAGCATTTCACTCTCTATGTTACACATAATCATATACATATAAGATATGAATTTGCACAACACTGATTACTTGGAAGTGCTGCAAAGCTCTTACATTTACAGCTTTTGCACAAAATGCAGAATCTGTTCCCCCAACGTTCTAGTCAAGATGTAAAGACCACAGATAAAGTGGCACATTATATCCCTATACTGTGAAGGTGTTCTCTGCTAGCAGCTACAATAAGCCTATAAGATGACTTAGCCTACTGCTGTATCTTTTCTTAATGACAAAGATTAGACTGTTTTAGTGCTTGTAATCTCATTGAAGGGACTCTTATTAGGTCTACCTTTCTTCCCTCTCTCTATCTCTCGCTCTCAGTTACTGTGTCCAAGTCATGAGATCCCTCTCTTAACTCTGTGCATGAGAGTGCTCACATGTGCGTGTGTGTCCACAGCGGTGGCTGTTGATGTGAGGTATCCTGCCATTCACAAAGAGAATGCAATTATGAAACCAAGACTGCCGCCGCTGCTGCTGCTTTTGCTCTCTTAACTCAGATTTAATGTTCATAACGCATTCTGTTAAATCATCCCGCTAGAGAGAACGAGGGAGAGAGAGAGGGAGAGGGAGTGGGGGAGAGACAGAGAGAGCAGGTAAAGAGCAGAGCAGGCTAGGTCGAGCCGAGCTGAGTTGTGTGATAGTCTTTGTGATCAATTTGCCTCTGCGAGAGATGCCCCTGGGGCCACTTTGGGGAGAACCTTGTTAGGCTGAGTTAAATTGTTGCCCGAGGCGAGCTATTAGCGGCCATCCCTGGGAGAGGACACACACATATAGTCACACATGTGCATGCTCACACACTCAAGTCACTTAAACAGAAACACTGAAACACAAGTACATCGAAACCTTTTTAACACGGGCGTTAACTCAGAGGGAACTCATTCATATGCTCATGCTCACTCTTGAGCAGACAGCCTGTTTTACTCCAAGAGATACATAAGCTCACAAGCAGCAGGCCAAGGCTCTTTACTCAACATTGTGGCATTCTGGTCTTGAAAGGTGTCATGCAAAAAAAGAAAAAAAAAAATCAAGTAATAACCAGAGGTATCACTGCACATTTTAATTTAAAAATAAATAAATAAAGGAAATTTTGCTGCATGATTTGGGAAATATTGAGCAGGAACCAGTGTGATCCTCTAAGAACAATTATAAAAACATATTTTTTAAAAGTAAAATGTCATTAAAAGCCATTATAATGCAAAGTATTTTTATTATTTGATCATTGTTATTAATATTTATATAATGCTTTGTATTTTATTTTAGTTTATTATTTACACAATTCTCATAGGTTTCAAATTATTTTAGTGAAGTACGCGCGTGTGTGTGTGTGTATGCATGCATGCATGAAAAATTTCAAGAGTATCCCATCACATGCAGAAGTAACCTCTGTTTATTTAATTTAAAACAGTCACACAGACGAGTTTTCCATCCTCTTCTCCGTACTTTAATTCTGTTAGCGAGTCACACTAAGTGCTGCCCTCCTCGTCAATGCTTTAAAGTCCATTCAGCCTCACTGATCTTGATGTTGCCATTTCCTGATTTTTTCTGCCTGTCCACTGACTCTCACTAGAAAGGATGCGACTCCAGCAAAACCGAGGGCAAATTTCTCTCTACCTTATGCAAGAAGTGAGAGCAATTTTCTATCTCCATCTCTTCATGGATGTCCTTCTCTTTCCATTTCTCTCTTTACACTGTGATAGCCACCTTTTCTCTCCCTTCCCCCTCAAAGACACACACATGCATGCACACACACACACACACACACACACACACACACACACACACACACACACACACACACACACACACACACACACACACTGTCATCTACAATTAGGCTCAAGAGAAACACCATAGTAGGAGGAGCGTGAGGTTAAGCAAGGATGGCCATTGCTAACATAATGTTATTTTCTCATCTCAGGAATAAAGCGGTGGGATCTTAGTCAGTGTGTGTGCAAACATATTCTTCCCTGCACCGATTCCCTTCACCCAAACAAAGCATGAACACTGCTCAGTGTTTTCACAGCTCAGTGTGCGTCATAGGTGTCTGCTAGCATGAGGGTAAAGGTGCGAGATGAAATGGAAAAGAGAGAGAGAGAGCTTTAAAGTCTTTTAGTGTGTGTTTTTCTGTGTGTATGCATATATTAGCACTGTCTGATTTCAGGATGGTAATGACCAGATGCAGACCTCTCACACTTGGACTTGGTCCTTCCACTCTGATTCATTCTCTGAGTCCCTAAAGAGAGGTCAAAGGGTATCAGGGCCTCATAGGTCAGCCAGGGGGTTGAAGTGAGTGTGCACGCCTCTTTACAGTGACCACGAGAGGGGCTGGGTTTACCCTGTGGATTTTTTTCCCACGCCTCCGTCTCCTTCTTATCTATCTAAGGACACATGCTGCACTGGATGCGAGACTATCTGTTTGTGTCTGTGTGTGTTTGTATGTGTGTGTGTGTGTGTGTGTATTGGAGCTAGGATGGGAGCAGTGTGACCATAAAAATCATACTGTAAAGTGTGCTTTTTTGAAAGTGGTGTGCAGTAATGTGTGCTTTCAAGCATGTCTGAATGTGTGTCTCTGTCTGTCTGAATGTGTCTCTGGGAGCATGTTGGTGTGTGTGTGTGTGTGTGCGTGCGTGCGTGCGTGCCTGTGCATGTGAATCGATGCTCTGGATGGCAGCCAGTGGCCCCCTTCTGTTCCCTCTCTGCGGCGTCCAATCACACCATGGCACAACATTCTATGAGCAAATTGCAGCTGATCCCAGACCTGCTATCTGAGCAATTACCCAGAGTGCTTTGGGGCCGCATGGCAAGCTGGACAAGCTCATGCCCTCTGACATACAGCATTGGGGGAGGGCGAGAGCGGCACTGTTTTTTTCTGACAGTTTTATATGTGTGTGTGTGTGTGTGTGTGTGTGTGTGTGTGTGTGTGTGTTTATGCGTTGGACTGGGGGGGGGGTGGTGACGATAGACCGATGGGAAAAACAGAGATGGGGGGTGGTAAACGTATGCCTTTGCAGCAACAGTATGACTGTCTGTATAACAAAATGGACAAAGACATGGTGGAGATGGTTCCACTGCATGGCTTTGTGATTATCACCAAACTCACTGTGCAGCAGACTGTAGAAATGAAGAGAACCAGTATGGGGATGTGCCACCTTACATTATTTTAATGAGGCTGTTTCATGTCAGCATCATGTTTATCTGTTCAGGCCAGGTCTGAGATCAGTTTAGGTTTGAGTCTAGAGTGGCATATACTTCCCTGCTGAAGGGAAGGGCTGAAGCTGAAGAGCTTTTCACAAGCAATTAATCTACTATTTTCTCAACTAATCAAGTAAGTGTTATAAAATGTCAGAAGTTGCTATAAAAAGTCAGAAAATTATACAAAATGTCCACCTCACTTTCCAAAACAGATATCTGCAGTGAGATTATTAAGTCTGATTGAAAGTCCAGATTTCAAAGGAAATGAATTCTTGGTAATATTACCCAGAGAAAAGAACAAAAGCAGAGAAAAGCCATAGCATTATTTGATGAAATCTGCTGTTTGGAAATCAATGAAATTACTCATTTTTGCAGCTCTAATTTTTTGCAAGTTCTTTCTAAATTAGTTTAATACAACTGAGCAGGCAACATTAATGACATCAATGGATCTTTGCCTAAGAAATAAACATTATCAAAACCTTAAATATGTTTTGTATCAGACAAGCAAACAGAAACCAGAGAAAATTGTACTGAGCATTGTTAAGTACTGAAAGCCAGGCTTAAGGAGAGGATAGACAACACAGACTGCGAGAGGTGACTTAGAAATGATGTGCATCAAGTATCCATAGCCAGGCTGCAGGGCTCCCAAAAAATTTCATTTGTGGTAAATACTGTAGGCTGGTGTCGGAATCACAAAGTACAAAGATACAGTATGGAAAATGAATTTAAGTGAGGAAATCTATTTTTTTTTTCTTTTAGTTCAGCACAAAGTCCATCAGTCCTTTTATATTTTATATTGTGTGTGCATATATATATATATATATATGTATTCCATGTTTCAGACAGTAAAACAGACAGGAAAGAGGGAAAGTATGACAGACGTCCGTTTGAAACCATATGCCGTGGCAGGGTTTCATTGATTTTAATGGGACAGTATGATGTGGAAACATGACAGGAAACACAAGGGAGATAACCCAAGAAGCACTGCTATAAACTATTCCCAGCTGTGTGCATTAATCCGCTCAGTGATCACGACACCAAAAGTTTCCTCAGTGTTTTTCATCATCAGCAGAGAAGGAGAGAGAGGAAGAAAAACCTCTGCTTGTTCCTCTAAGTTCTGTGAGACAAGGAGACAGAGTTTGACTGAGAGATGGAAATAGATCATGAAATGCAGAAACTGAAGTGATTTCCCAGTCACACAGCCGCTTACAGCGAGGAGGAACACGCGAATGAAAAAGTCAAACAGACTGAAGCAGAGTGGATGGTGAAAAGTGATAGCATAATTCACAGTATATAGACATCTAAGACCAGCGCCAGAGTTGTTCAGATTTAACAAGGAGTGGTGGTGGTGGTGGTGGTGGGGGGTAAAGTGCTGATCTCCTTCATTTTCCCAGAAGATATCAAGTTAAGTGGGAAGAAGCTATGCATATTTTTTAATGAAGTGGAGATACCACCCACATTCATCCCCAACAAATCAACCCCTGGGACTACAGTATGAGTCGTGTTTGCATTTCTGAAGTGGCTTACACTGGCAAAAGTTACGGCAGGAAAGTGATTCCAACTGCTCCATAAGCTCTAATACTATAACAGCAGTCTCTAGTGTACACTGTGTTGTAGCTAACTGCGTGATACTGTGTGCTGCTTGAATATGTTTCTGTTGGAGACCCACCCTGCAGGCTAAATGAATGAAACATGCATGTCCATTCTGCCCTTTTGGAAACACACACACACACACACACGCACTCACAAACCCACAACTTAGACTTGTACAGCAACACCTAGTGGCCTCACTTTGCTGTTACATTGCCCGTATAAACAAGCTCCTTTTAGATAGCCACTTTATTCTCTGTGTATCTACGCACGCATTAACTCTCAGTAGTTCCCGTGTGTGAGCTACTTATGTGCTTTAGAATTAAGTATTGCTAAGATATTGGTGCAAGGCTGCTGCTTTTTTTTTTTTTTTTTCCTGTAGTGCAATATGGATAATTAGGGCTCTATTTAGGGAAAGGGCCAGCCCAGGAAATTCACAGGAGATCCTCACTTCATTAAAAATCAATTATCACAACACACGTGCTGGTGCAGTACAACCCTCAGCTACACACACATGCATGTGCGCGACTCACATTACAGCAACTATCTTTGCCTTCCCTATTTCTTAAGTGAAATTCATCTCTAGTTAGTTCTCTCTGTCTTTTTCTCTCTCAAGAGATTGTGCAGGCCTGATCCTCCTCTTAGCTGAGGAATCGCCAGCGCTGCAGTCCCGTTCTTACATAATAACCTCAGGATAACACTCACGCTCCGGCTGGCTGAGGACCCCGTCAGTCACTCTGCTATGACTGGGTCAGTTCAGGTTGGAAAAAAGTCCCGCCCACCCTCCAGAAAGGCATGTAGCTAGGAGCAAAACAGTCTCCAAAAACAGAAAAGAGTGGTTTATTCCACAAAGAGAGGTTAATGGAAGAACTGCAGTAGACTTGTTTATGTGAAGTTGTACTCACTGCATCTTTTAAGCTGCACGTTTGCTTCTGTAATGTAAAATCATGAAATCCAACACCCAAAGTGCATTATTAAATGTTCTAACTTTGAAAACAGTAAGAACACAGCTTTTTCTAAACAGATAAACTCGTCTTAATTCTGCCACATGCATAATCCATCGCTGCAGCTACAGTATAGCGTGTATTGTTGACTGGATGTGGAAGTGGGAGTCCTTTGGTAAACAATTCACAAAGCCTCCGCTGCTGAAGGAGGGCGACAGGACGAGCAGTGATGATACACCGAGTTGGCTTCACACACCAATGACATCATTTCCTTTTAGGTTGTGACAGCTTAGCACATCATCGCGGTGACAGCCAGACGAGTGCAGCGAGTGGGTGGTCACCCTGGCAACAGCTATGCTGTCATGACCATCTCCCTATATCCTACCTGACAGTCCCCACTGGCAATGAGTACAACACACACACACACACACACACACACACACACACACACACACACACACAGACAGACACACACACACACACACACGCACACAGAGGAAACAATGCACACACCCACACATACACACACACATACATTCACAAACACTTTGCCAAACACACACACAGTCATGTACACATATTTTATCTTTCTGTGTCTCTTTCTCATAAGTGAAACGCTCACTCAAACCATCCCTGAAACACACACAGAAACAATGCACATGCCCACACGCCCATGCTCTTTTGGGCATAATGACTTGATACAAAGAGGAATACAATCTCCCATGGGGTAAAAAGAAATACAGTCAAGATATAATATAATCAGCGTAGAGGACGAGGAAAAATGTAAAGCGCTTGTTCAAAAAATCAACAGAAATAATAACTCCGTATATCCACATCAGACAGCAGCAGGTGTGGGCTGAACGCTTTCAGATTGTCTAAACCCACAGAGATTAACTTGCTTCACGATTAACATTTTGATCAAAGAGTTTGACTGAAACTATGGGACTAACAGTGCCAACTGCAAAGAGTAAGAGGATTGTGAGTGCAAAGAATGAAGATGATTAGAAGCATGGCTGATGCACTGTTGTCCCGTCTTCTGTTTATGCTCAAGTGTGGTCTGCAGATAAATGCGGTCTGTTGATACCAGCCACGTCCTGGGTGCAATTGACCTGTTTTACAGACTAAAAATAGGGGCACACAGGCCGCGTTCATTGACAGCTCTGTGTATGTAGTCTGTGTGTCGTCCCAGTCCAGTGCCTTTCTGTGACCCAATTTGGCGAGTTGGCCGAGAATTGGTGGAAATGGGTCACATCTTGGGCTGCACCAGAACTCAGAGTATAGCCGTGCTACCCTAAGCATGCATTCAAACAGCATATGATTTTGTTGGCTGGGTAGTCATGGGCAACCTGCTGAGATAGATCCAATGATCCATTGCTCGGTATAAGCTACTAGAGATAGATAAGGAAATTACGTCTTCAGTAATAACTATGAAGATATGTGTAAGAAACATCTTGGAGTATGTGGTCCAGGATTATGGCAGCAAGTAAAAACATTTCATGTGTCTTAATAGCCACCAGGGGGCAGATAGGCAAACAAATTAATGAATGATGAGGAAAAATAAATGACTTTTTCACTGTCCACTCTTTGCATTTCATGTTCATGTAAAGAGAATACAGTGCAAATAAGGCATCATTTATTTATAGCAGATATGTGGCATAGAAACAGTAGCATGCACCTATAAATTAAACCAGGGACTTAAAAATCTCCTACCGGAAAGTTTGAGCATATATAAATATGCTATTTTAATAAATACATAAAATAATGAATAATAAAATGAATATGAATATGCAGATATGTTTATTTATATTTTTTTATTACAGTTTAACTAGAGATGTAAGATGTCAGTGTTTGATGTGGGCAATGCTGGCTCTGTGTTTTCAGAGAAAACACACAGAAACTTTTCACTTTTTGGAAATTTCATAACAGATGTGCATCTTTTTTTCAGGGCTGCTGAAACAAATAAAAGAAGTAACACTCATTAAAACCCATAGTTAATAATGATAAAATATTCAGACTCCCTGAAGTACAGGTGGAATGTATAGAAGTGGTTGTCTGTACCTGCGCAGTTGCTAGACAGACAACTGCTTCCATTCATCCTGATAAGAGATTATCCAATTATGTATACTGTAAACTCATTCTGCCAGACAGCATACACACATACATATTTTACACAGGTACAGTGCATGCATATATGTGTGTGTGTGTGTATATATATATATATATATATATATATATATATATATATATATATATATATACACACACACACAATTAACTGTCAAACTAAAGCATCAGGCTCAAATGAATGCAAAACTAATACAAACATAAAACTTGTAAAGCTGCTCTTCAGTGTGCACACGCATACTTGAGACACACATCTATGTGAGAACATGCACACAAACACAATGCTGTACAAAAAGTTTAGTGGAGTGCATAAGCGGGATCAGTTAGTCAAAATTCATGCAAACATGAACATATGTTATTGACTTCATCTGTTTCTCAACCTCTCAGGAAATTCATAAAACGTGCAAAATTTCCCACAGGCGGGAGTATGCAAGGAGATTACATGTGAATGGCTATTTCAGCTGTGGCTAAGCCAGCGCTCAGCAGAGGAGGGAACAAGCTCGTTGGGAAATAATTTAGGATTAGATAGGCTGTCTAATCTCTTTATAGAGACTGTGCCATCTCAGCAGCATACCTGCCTACCTCTACATCCATGTCATATCTCTTAACTGGAACTGCAGCTTTCTCTTTCCATATATTATGGATACTAAGTTCAAAGGCACCCATGACAGGTGCTTCTGTGTGTTGAAATAATTTCTGTTGTTCATATTCAGTGCCTTTGGTTGTGACTGTACATGGAGCTGCCTATACACAGTGAGTAAAATCAAAAATGAGCAAAAAGTAGTTAAGTTAGTTTACATGTAGATTAAGAGCTTCTAAATACTAACATCATTTGAGTTGTTGGACTCAATGTGTGTGTGCGTGTGTGCGTGTGTGTGTGTGTGTGTGTGTGAGACAGAAAAGATAAGAGTTGAAGAGCAAGTGTAGTCTTTTGGTGACACAATGTGTTTTCTCATTATGGGCAACCTTTCTAACCTGCAGGGGTCTGTCCTTTAAGGCTAACACAAAGAATCCACAGGCACAACCCTGTTACTTTGTGTGTGTCCTCAGTGTCCCGTTCATTAGAAAACTCCTAGAAGCACATAACAAATGCCCGCATGTCACTGTGCCCTTGTGAATTTGGAGTTAACGTGACACAAACGCAGTATGCAGGCACAGTGTAAGCTCAGTGAGGTCGTACAGCCAACTGATAACCCAGTTGGCTGGGTTACTCACTGTATGTACATTTAACATCAAATTAGACCACCAGCTGCGGTCTGACATCTGTGAGATGACTGAACGAGGTGTTCGCAAAACCCCAACTGCAAACTAGGCTGTATCCAAAATCTGATTAGTAACGCACATCTTTTTTGTTCTCTTTTTGTTTTTTTCTTACAGCCCAAATCGAAGTTATACCATGCAAAATCTGTGGAGACAAATCATCAGGAATCCACTATGGCGTCATTACATGTGAGGGATGTAAGGTGAGACTTTATGTGGTTTAATCAAAGCCTGATTTATTTGCTCAGAAACATCACCCAGTCTGTGCTCAGCGGGTACCTGAAGCCTGTATTCTCTTCTGACATGTAACCAGGGTTTCTTCAGACGTAGTCAGCAGAACAATGCCTCCTACTCCTGCCCCCGCCAGAGGAACTGCCTCATCGACAGAACAAACCGCAACCGCTGCCAGCACTGCCGCCTGCAGAAATGTCTTGCCCTAGGAATGTCCAGAGATGGTGAGGCCCAGTATACATTTATATCTATGGTGCATGAGTGTGCAAGCAAATATAAGTACTAACCCTCTATCTGTAGCTGAGCCAAAAATAGGATCACATATATTGTTTTCCCCATTCTTTCTACTTTAGTGGAAATATTGGCTTTCTTTTCATCCGTTATTTTATTTATTTTCTTCCCATAAAGCGGTAAAGTTTGGCCGCATGTCCAAGAAGCAGCGTGACAGCCTGTATGCAGAGGTCCAGAAGCACCAGGCACGACTGCAGGAGCAGCGGCAACAGCAGACAGGCGAAGCAGAAGCTCTGGCACGCGTGTATTCATCCAGCCTAACCAACGGACTTTCCACCCTTAACCATGAAATTGGGGGCACCTATGCCAATGGTCACGTCATTGAGCTACCCAAAGGTGGCCATGGCAATGGAGGAGGAGTCCCTGGGGGCTACTATGGGATGGATTCCACCCAGCCATCTCCAGACCAGTCAGGTTTGGACATGTCGGGCATGAAGCACATTAAGCAGGAGCCAGTGTATGACCTGACGCCAGTACCCAACCTGTTCAGCTATGGAGGCTACCAGGAGAGTCAGCTTGGGCCCAATAATGTCAGCATGGGAGAGCTGGGTAAAAACTGCATTTTCCTCTATTTGTCAAATAAGACGCAGCAGAATCATTTAAAAGCTACCTGACTTAAAGACATGGACATTTACGTGTTTGCACACAAAGAAGCCCTTTGGGGAGCGTGAGTCAGGGTCTTAATCTGGGAGCAGAACAGGAGATCAGACAGGCTTAAACTTACAGCAGGCAAGATGTCATACTACTGTACGCACAGCTAAGGCTGATAGCACAAGTTAAGATTTATTTAAGATTAAATCCTTCAGACTAATTCAATGGAATATCAAATCAAGTAGAAAGTGGGCAGCAATAAAAAAAAAAGAAGTTGCTTTCTTTTTCAACATAGAATGATCATAGTACCTGCAGCACAATGTGCACAATGCTTCAGACTAATTTTCAGGCCTGCTCACCCCTAAACATACGCACTCCACATACTGCTATATCAAATCTATAGTCAATTTACAAAAAAATAACATTGTGTAGGGAAATGAATACATAACCATCACGAATAATCCTCTTTTCCAGATCGTATTGCTCAAAATATTATCAAGTCTCACTTGGAAACATGTCAGTACACAACAGAGGAGCTGCAGCAGCTAGCCTGGCAGACACATTCCTATGAAGAGGTCAAGATGTACCAGAGCAAGGTGAGGTGTCATGTTATGACACCATCCAAACATGACATTTACAGTTACAGAGTGCTATATATCTCTGTATTCTCCAAGTCCTTTTTCCCATTTCAGTTACATTGGTTTTCAGCTACTTCTAACATACTGAAAAAATAAGGAATTTAGGAGTATGTTTGTGTTCAGTGCAGTAATGGTTATTCACATGTAATGCTTTGAACTTTGAATACTTGAGGTACTTATGTGGACATTCAAATTCACTTTACTGACTTAATGGGATTTTTTTCACTAATCATAGAAATGAAACATACATAAAATCAGAGAACATGTCAGTGATGGCAGTAAAATGCAGTTCATTTCATTTACTCACATGGATGTAGATACAAAAGTGCATAAGCCTAACCTGTCTCTCCTTTGGTACTAGCCCCGCGACGTGCTGTGGCAGCAGTGTGCCATCCAGATCACCCATGCAATCCAGTACGTGGTGGAGTTCGCCAAGCGCATCTCAGGGTTTATGGAACTGTGCCAGAATGACCAGATCCTTCTTCTCAAGTCAGGTGAGCCAAATGTCAGTAGCAGGCCAGGCCTATGTCTTTATGTAAGCAAAGGTCAGACATAGTCAAGTCAGCGGACAGTAAAGGACATTTACACCAAGCAGTGCAGGCTGAGGGCCATGAAGATCCTAAAACAGCCCAGCCACCCCGGACACTCTCTCTTCTCCCTGCTCCCATCAGGCCGGCGTTACCGCTGCCTGAGGGCTAAGACTGAAAGGTTGAAGAAGAGTTTTTACCCACAAGCCATCCGTCTGCTCAACTCTGAGCCCTAACTGGACCATTATTGCACAGTGTAAATATCATAATTTAAAAAGTGTGTATAGTGTATAGTATATAGAGTATAGTGTATAGTGTATAGTGTGAATTACTTTTTTTTTTTAATTTTTATTCTTATTTATATGTGTGTGTATATAGGTTGCAGGTACAAAATACATTTCACTGTGCATTGTACTGTGTATAACTGTGCATGTGACAAATAAACACTATCTTATCTTAATATACTGTGGATCCTTGCTTTGGTTGCCTTTTAGTGAGTATGTCAACTTCAAAGTTACCACAATCTCTCTCCAGGTTGTTTGGAGGTAGTCTTGGTGCGGATGTGCAGGGCATTCAACCCTCTCAACAACACTGTACTCTTTGAAGGGAAGTATGGAGGCATGCAGATGTTCAAAGCCCTAGGTAAGACATTAATACCTAAACATTTTGTCTTGGTATGAATGAGGACCACAGTCAAGGAGTATGAAAAAAAGACTGACGATGAAAATAATAAAGTTTTCTCTTCTTGTCTGCCATTCCCTGTGCATCCCTCCAAGGTTGCGATGACTTAGTGAGTGCAGTGTTTGACTTTGCCAAGAGTATGTGCTCGCTGCAGCTAACAGAGGAGGAGATTGCACTGTTCTCTGCAGCTGTACTAATTTCCACAGGTCAGTGTGACTCTGCTTATATTATAATAATGCAGGTAGCAATGTGCATTCACTTTAGCACTTGAATTAAAAAAAACTTTAAAGTAAGCAAAATAAGATAGTTACTCTGTTTACATTCATCTATATCAAGCAGTGTATTCAGTCCCGCCCATGTAGCATTTTATACAGTGACCTCACAGTCATGTCAACTTTATGTTCAGCCCTTCAGTCAACTCTGTGGACGGTAAAAGAGTCTATTCTTCTTTTCCACTCAGATCGACCGTGGCTGATGGAGCCTCGGAAAGTTCAAAAGCTCCAGGAGAAGATCTACTTTGCTCTGCAGCACATTATGCAGAAGAACCATATGGATGAAGATGCACTGGCTAAGGTAGGGCTGGAATTTTTAGTGTGAAAAGTCATACCAGCATAGCCTCTGAGACCTAAAATGCATGAATCTTTAGGCTAAGACAAATCAACCATAGACAGGAGCTCCTCTGGTCTCAGAGACAGGTGGCTCAATGGGGAAAAAAACACAACAGAAGTAGCAGTACAAAGACTGACTTCTGTCAGTCTTTAAATTTCCTTGTCCTTGATCATCTCCCCCTCTTTTCTGGTAGCTGATCAGCCGAATCCCAACGTTGTCAGCCCTGTGCACACTCCATACTGAAGAGCTTCAGGCCTTCCAGCAACTCCACCCAGAAACGGTCAATGTCCTGTTTCCTCCACTCTACAAAGAACTCTTCAACCCAGACCCAAACTCTGCCATGGCCATGCCCAAGTGACTGCCTGTGGTCCACGTGCAACAAATGACGGCAGCAGAGGACCAAGAAAATAAGACAGCCGCATCCAACGAGATGATAGCAGCTATGTCGACTACGTCATCGTGGCAAACAGATATTACCAAGCTCCCCCAGGCACATTTCAAGCTGGTGGGTGAGGAGTCATCTGCTAGCAGCTTAGAGTTACCGCCAACAATACTAGGAATGTCCAGCACTTATCCCATTCTGTTCACCGATACAGTCTGAAGAATGTATATATAAATGAAACGTGCCCCAAGCCACAACCTGAGCGGGGCATCCACCTCTCTCCTGAACTGAACTGACTGACCAGTAATGTACAGACTTTAAAACATCTAGGAACAATTTTAAGCTGTCAATCTTTAAAAAAAAAAAAAAAAAAAAAATTGGTAAGTTAAAATGATTTAACTTTTAAAAAAAAAAATCGTTTGAATTATTTTCCACGTGAAGACATTGTGAAGTTGGAGAAGCTGGATGGGGGCGGGAACTTGTGGATTTAGAGAAGCTATTGTAGATATTCTTCTAGTGGAGAGCGGATTCCAGTATTACTTCTTGTTCTGTTAAAATAAGTTAGTCCTAATTTAAATATACAGCAGTCCACCGTGGCTGACTATACCGTGTCTATGTGTTTTTATTTTATTTGATAGTTTCGTGTGTACAGAATTTGTAAAGTTGAGACTTGTAAAACAACACTGGCTAAAAACCGGGAGTCAATTTGGGTTTGTTGATATATAGAAGCCTTGTCTGGATTTTGTTTATTTAAAGAAGGTACTATATCCTTCTTATCTTATAGTAATGTAAAGAGAGCATATGAAGGATTTAAAAAGAAAATAATGGCTACTACTACTTTTCAAGCTGGAGATATATACAGAAATATTCTATTTTGCAAGAAAAAGAATCTGGCAGCTTTGCCATCTTATCACTCGTTTATTTCTCGCTGCAATAATTACGTCCAATAAAAGCTGGACTGCTTTCGAACAATCAACCACAAACGGCTAATCGGAGACTAGGACCTTGCAATGAACCCCAAACCTCTTCCCAGATTCCCCCTGTACCCAGACCTTTTATCTCTCATGTACTGGGACCTTCACATAAATATTTGGCAGACATAATTGGATAGAAATCACAGTGAAGACGTGTATAGATATCCACCAACAAAAAAAAATAATAAAAGGCAACAAAAATTAAATAAACCTGATTCACGACTTTCCAGTCACTCAAACCTGTATGAGTGCCATATGCCTCATCCGTACAATCACTGTTTGCACAATCATCACAGTCCGTGGGTAACAAAGACTCTGTGGGCTGTGAACACGTGGGGCCCTTTCTCTAAAAAGCAATAATTTTCACACTGCCTTTCTGATCTTATTCTTTTCCTCTTCTTCCTGCTTTCAGCTGTTTAGATCAAGGTAGCAGTTTGCACTATATTTCACTCAGTGGTTATTTCTATGGGCGGTACTCATTCCACCACAGACTCTGCAGTGTTTTCAGTGTGACACAATGTGAACTGAGGTTAGGACACTAAAGAGAGCACTGATTTATAGAGATGAAGAAATGCAGAATAGCCTCCAGTCATCCTAACACCATTTAAAGCTGCAATATGACATTAACAATTTGAAAAAAGGAAGCTGTGATAGACAATCACTTTTTTTTTTTTTACTTAGTCATTCCATAACTATTAGCACTTACATTTTGTCTTAGTTTCTTTCTTTTGTGTGTTTTGGTCACTGTTTAAAATCACACTTATTTATCTGGGCATGTTGTTATTAGTCTTTTGGGTTTTTTTTTTTTTCCTGGTGAAGGAATAATTTGAAAAATCAATGAGTATATATGTTTCAGTGGTTTCTGCATACAGCCACTGGATGCTCTGTGAATCTCTTGTGTAAAGTAATAAGTGCTGTGAAATCTCAGCAGCACAGCTAAAGAGCTCCCTTTCAAAATGAGCTAAAATAAGAGACACTTGACACAGCATTAGCACAGAATTAATCAGCTGATGATACTTTTATTACCTGAATACATGTTGGACTGACTGGCAACTAACTTTTTAAATCTGAAAATCGCACTTTTACCTCAACTTTGAATGCTATGATCAGCGGACTATTTAGGCACTAAAAAAGGGAAGGTTTTTCTGATTTTTGCAAAGTCAAAGTGGCCAAATCTTTGACTTCCCCACAGGCACAGATGCAGTCAGACCAGTAATGCATCCCTTAAGACCACTGGAACCCCTAACATTTATTGTCCTGTCATACACAATTTTTTTCCATGTGAAGAACAAAACAATGTGGATAGCACGAGGGCGCAAGTACCAATGTTAACATTAGCAAATCAGCTTACGCTGATGTGTTCCACCCTGCGTCCAGTTAAAGGTTCCCCCCCAAAGTCCAACATCTCTCCTTCAACCCCTGACCCGACTACAGATCAGAGGCCAGTGACTCTTTAAAAGACAATCACTTGCTCATTAAGGCTCGATGCACTACAAAGCATCTCTCAGGGAGCAGCTCTTTTTCAGATTTTGCATTAAGAGGGTTTAATATTTTTGCAAATTTACAAAAAAAAAAATTATTAAAGAATAACTTTTTAGGATTAAAAAAAAAAAAGGGGCATACACCACCAGTGTATGCCAGCAATGAAATCTGCCCAGACAAGGCTTTGACAGATGTATGTCTGTGTGTATGTGTGTGTGTATAGAGCATGAATTCACTGTCCAAATCTCTTTAGACTCCAGATTATATGGTAATCATCATTTCATAGGACTAGGAAAACTTATATGCCAGCGTGCTCTTGTCACCACTCTACGTTCATGTTTACTGCTTATTTTGCTGCTCTTGGGTCAGTGAGGGAAGTCCATTAGTAAGCTGTGACACAAGCGCCATCACAACACCGCAGGGACAGTGAATTCCAACTCTGAATATGAAGTTTTTATGTGTGACGTTTTTATTATCCCTTGTTAGACTGTGAATCAGAGGGCTGGGATGGGGTTGTGAGGGGAGGGGGGCAAGAACGAGTGGCAACGCAACACTGTAAGTAAGATACTGTAGCAATAAGAACTGGAGGCATTTACTACTGTCATGTTTGCATTGTAAGATTATTTTTTATTTTATTACTATTTACTATTATTATTGTTCTTATTATGACTACTATTCTTCTATTACTATTAGCCTATTGTTGTTCTGTTCTATTTGCATGATGTTTCATAGCAATGAAACATTTGGGGCTTATTGTGTTTTCTCTTCTCATGATAATGTGGGTTTCGTGGGAGAGTTTTTTGTTTTGTTTTGGTTTTTTTGGCAGGGTGGGCAGTGGGTTTTGGGAAAATTCCACATCAATTTAGTCAGTTCAAAGCAATTTTTTTCACAAACTGAAAGGATTTTTAAATAAATGCTCTAATTTATACACGACCAATTTTAATTTGTTGCTGGATTTGAAATGTTTTTTGTTCTCAACCTCTGAATGTGTGCGTTGAACGGCCCTTTCTGAACTGGCCTTACTGAATCGGATAAGACGCCCTTAACCTGCTGTGGGAGAATAATCGATTCTGAATGTTATGGAGTAGTCTGTTCAGTGTGAGGGACTGAACGCATCATGCGCCTTTACCACTCCATCAACACAGAATGACATCACGGAGCGCACAATGAGCAGTCGCCGTTCTTTGGCGTGAAATTGCGCAGACAATTTTTAATACGCTCAGTCTGAAAAAACATTTCCTACACTTAGTCAAATACAGTCCAAACCTCCTTCTCCCTTTCCTAAGATGAACCCGTGTGTGCGTGAAAGTGTGCGTGTGAGGAAGAAAATGAGAATGAGATGATGTTTTGCTCTACCAATGCTTTGTAAACTTTCTTGATGCATTACACATTTGTGCAATTGGAGTAGTGTTGAAAATTGTTAATTTATTGTTTAGAATGTCTTTGCATCCCAGCAAGAGCAAATAAAACAAAATGTAGCAATCTGTAACCGAAACCTAAAAGGTACCTAGGCTACAGAACCTCTTTTACACAGGACTAACAAAACAACAACAAAAAAAAAAACACAAAAAAAAAAAAAATACAAAAAAAAGGAGACATTTGTTTGTTTTCAAAGTGCCATAGCTAGTGAGGGGAGGAAGGATTGGCAGAGTGGGGGCGTAGATGCTTTACTGTGTGAGTTTACTTGAGAAACCAATCAAAAAAGGGGAACTCCAAGGAAAACCTGTATTTGATTACACTGACAAACCGTTTTTACATTTTATGCTTTTTCATTTGGTGGGGACTCTGCTTGACTCTGAACTCTGACTCTGCTATAAGTCCACGAGCTACTGTCCAACTTTTCATTTTGAAAGAATGAAAGAGTGACTGTGCGTGTGTAAATGCATGCATCTGCAATAAAGTGAGTCACACCCAAGAACGATGGATCACACTGGGTTGAAGTTCAGAGCTGTGCAGGGGCCTTAGTGAGTTCTCCTTTGAGATGTATATACAATGTGAAGGTCTGAAGTGATTTTTTTTTTTTTGGTTAAATTCTATATTTTATCGCTTTTGTAGACATTTTGTTGTGGGAAGAAAAAAAAATAAAAGAAATTTTATGGGTGAGATTCTGCTTCATTTTTCTGACTCACATATATAATACATATTAAATGAATCCTCTTTATATTAGTAATTGAACTAAAAACAGTAATTTAGAGTGCAAAGTCATATAAAACTGCATTTTTTTTTTTTAGTGTTTTTCTTTACTGTTTCTTATCATTTTTGCATAAAAGTGTTCTGCAACACTGTTTTTCCCTCCTGAAAATTCTATAAACATCCTTAGTCCAAAATCATTGGTAGTATCCGGTCAAGGCTCTTTCATGAAGAGACAGAACTCGTGATTATGGAAGACATCTCTAAAAGCTCTCCTGGTTTCTTTTCCCTGCTTCTTGAGTCAAAGGTCACTTCCCGGTTTCATCGTCTTCTTGCTCTTCTGTCCCCGACGTCGGCTCCGCATCAGCGCTGTTCTCGCAGCTGTCCGGCTGGTTCCTTAAATCTGAACAACAGAAACATCAGTTAGCGACATGTCGCTCCAATAACACAGTCATTACCACAAGAAAGAGAATACTGACAGGCCTGGGAGGAAATCCATGCATCCAGCATGAATAATTTGGTTTGATTTGTCGGTGAAATCTTGGAGAGGACACAAGAAGAGGAAGAGGAAACACAACGTACCTTTGAAATATCAAAACAACTGTGTCTGAATGTTTGTGTGTTTGTTTGCTGGGCTTGTTTGTTTGTGAGCACAGTTTCTTTCCGCGCAGTTATCCTCTAGATGCCGGTATCATGTCTACCCAGAGACGTTAATTAATAGCTAATCAAAGCTAATGTCTCAGCAGCACATCGCCAGCACAAAGACATGATTAATACGTAATCAAAGGCCGTGCAGCACAACGCACAAAGAAGGGCCCTCCCCCATGCCTCAAACACTACTGTTGTTATAGAAATAAACGAACACTCGCAGCTTAATTAGCTGGCTGCTCGTGTGTGTTGTCTTCATTTGAAGTTGTTGGGGATTTCTCTCTGAGCCAAGCTGGCCTCCTGAGTGACGACACAGAGGTGACACACAAAGACATGTACATGCACACAAGCAAATAAAAAAAGGTGCATACCGTGAAATGGTAATCCACATGTCACACACTGGATTATACAAATACAGTACTCATATATTATATATTAACACACACACACACTCTTTGACCCCTTCTCTTTCTCTTAGACAAACTTTTGTACGTTTCTGACCTTTTAGGCCCAGTCTGCGGCAGCAGGCATTGCAAGAGTGTTTCTGCAGGAAACCGCTGATGGCAGCATCTCCAAGATTATCGGGGCCAAAAAGCATCTCACCCCTGCTAACACTGCAACAGAGTCAGAGGCAGCATGAAGAGTACAGACTTTCATCAGTGCATGTGGGACAAAATCTGAATTTTTTTAAATCAGAAAACATGAATTTCTGTCATTAATTATACGCATGGCAGAAATGGTTACTGTACCTCTGGTCATCGACCATAATGACTGTCGGATCAGTCAGTTCCTCTCCTACTCCTGTCAAAAAGAAGAAAGGAATGAAAAAAAAAACCAGAGAGGAAAGACAAAAAAAGCAAGAGCCAACATCTCACGTGCAAATATAAACACACATTCCACAAACACACACAAAGTAAAAGTATCTGCCTTGTATGTCGAGCACCAGGAGCTCTCTACACGAGTACTCATAGGTCCAGTGGGAGAAAGCCAGCAGCATTTCTTCCAGTGAACAGCAGGGGGTGATCTCCTCTCCTGTGTTGTTGTTGTATTTCCTGAAGTCACCACACATGTTCCTTTCAACCGTCAGCCACTGGCCATTAGGATGCCAGAGGGCCAGTGACACGTCAAGAAATCTGGTGGATAAAAGAGGCTGTTCTTAAATGCACAGACAAACCTAACACACACGTAGGAAAGACAAAACACAGACCTTGGCGAGTGGTGCAAATCATCAGGTTTGACCTGGTTGAACACTCGCATCATCTTCTGGGCTGCTCTCTGCTGCTGTATCTCCTATAAAAATGTCAAACAGAAACTGAGCATAAAACTACTCAATTTAAAACTGTGAAAAAGTAATACATTTGCTAACCAGGAAATGTAAGTTACTCCTTGATTACTTTAAAGATTTTTGGTACACATACCCTTAAACAGAGCTGCAGTGCCGTGCTACCATGGAAGCACTTCTGCCAGGTACGAACCACCTCTGGTCTGAAACCTTTCACCACATATATCAGACCAGGTTTGAGCACATCCTGTTCTGCCCACGTACAGAGTACCCGGCGGCCCTGCCGGAGGCCACCATCCAAAGACCCTTCTTCACTCAAGAGGGGCTGCAGCATAGCGGACAGACCTCGTGATGACCAGGAAGAGACTGAGCTGGATTCAGGGTCAGCATCAGAGGCTACTTCCTCCAGAGAGTAAATGCTCACCTCTTCACCTCCTACAGAGAATGTGAAAAAACTAAATTAAGGGCATAGAAATGGATGGAAGGGTATTCAAACAAGCACCAAACAGGAAAGTTACCCAAAATTGAGACAGGAGTGAAAGGGATGGTCTGAGCCAGTCTCATCAAATTGTTTCTCTCCATGGCTGTTAACACACAAACGCAACACAGACAAAAAGTGCATATGAGCTAAAACACAACTATAATTACTCAAAAAAATGAAAAAATAGATGCACAATAGATAGACACCATTTTTGCAAATAAACTACCTGAATAGTGTGGATACAAACTGTCAGTCGACTGGAATGAAGGGCTCTTGGCTGCAGCAAGTAAAGTAAAGGGAAATTTAAAAAAAATAAATAAATAAATCTCAGTATAACAATCACTACATGATCATAGTCTACAGAAAATGTATTCAAGCTGTACATCCAAAAATACCTTCCAGTGAAATGCCACTCTGCAATCTGCAACAGGCATAAAGAAAAATGTGTGACAGTTAAGTAACGAGTTCAGTCAAATTCAGGGTAAACCTGGAAGGCAAAGAGAGAGAGAAAAAAAAGCAGACTTACGAAGACCTGCGGCTCATGGATCTGGCACAGCTGTTCCAAGCTGAATGAGTGGGGCTCCAGACATCCTAACAGTAATCAGAGAAACATCACTGGCATATTATACAGTAATTATATTACAATTATTATTACTAATGTTGACACAAATTACA
This sequence comes from Archocentrus centrarchus, assembly GCF_007364275.1. Classification (NCBI taxonomy): domain Eukaryota; kingdom Metazoa; phylum Chordata; class Actinopteri; order Cichliformes; family Cichlidae; genus Archocentrus; species Archocentrus centrarchus. The sequence continues at coordinate 20,864,966 of NC_044354.1, forward strand.
AAAATATATCTTTACCGGATGAGAAAACACCTGTTTCTGCATCAAATCCAATGGTTCGAAATCTGAAATAATATTGATATTAACAATTTTTAAGTAAAACATGAGAAACTTCACAATGTTGATAATTTACACATTGCATATATCCATATTAGTGCTTGTTTATTTTGGTATAAAAAAAAAAAACAACCCTGTCCACTTCATTGTTCTTCTTGTGCTACTGTACACACACTTACAGGTTAAGTAGGGAGATGCATATTAGCAGGTGCTGTCCGAAAGCTCTAATTACAAATACAGCATGTATTCAGTCTAAATGCAGGTTCTTACTGAGCTGACTGAGGCTGGTTGAAGCCGACCAACATGTGGGTTCTCCTATCAACCGCCGGCACTTTCCCCAGGTGGCATCAGACAACTGAGACTGCATGGCTCCCTATTGAAATGGACAAGTTTCCCTTAACATTATGAGAAATGGCACATTATGATTCATGCAATGTTTCTGAGGAACACAACTTTTTCATATTACTGAATCTGGGCTGCTCTCTTGTATCTTCACAGTCTTTCTGTTCTGGCTTTTGCCTTTGTTGTCCAGGACCTGAGAGAAGTCAGACGATTTGGACCACTCTGCAGAAACACAGACAGACATGTGTTAATGCAAACAAATCACTTTAAACCATCAGCTTCCAAAAATGAACTAGGTTTTCACACCTCTGCGTTACCATACCTTGGCTCCTGCTGCACTGTAGTGATATATTGTTCTTTAAACTCTCATTGTTCATTGGTTCATCGAGAGAAGGAAAGGATCCCCTGGTTGGACTGAGGGGTGCTCCAGTGAAAGCCATATTCTCCATGCTGGAAGACAAAGACCTGCAGTAGCCATAGGGACGGTCTCTAGACAAACATCCCCACCTGGAGGATTTCATGGGTTTTCTCCACTGGTTGGACTTTCTAGACCGAAAGGTTGGCTGGCTATCATCATGAGAAAAAGCAGGATTTGTCAAACCCTCTGAGATGTCTTGTGGGTCGAACAGAAGATAAGCATTGCTGGAGGCTCTGCATGCTATATTAGACAAGTCTTCCTGTGACTTTTCTTCCTCTTGCTCTTCTTCTTCCTCTACTTCATCCTTCTCTTCCATGGAAGTTTCCTCCTGACTGGGAAACAAATATGGATCACAAGTCCAGAATTTAAAATGGAGTGACTCCAAGCCTCTGGGAGAAAGAGGAGACCCACACTGGGATGGTTCACAGGACTCACAGGGTGTCTGATCTCTGATACCACCCAGAGAAACTCCTCCACCAGTACAGGGGGAGACGGAAGCATAAGACCCAGGCCTAGAAGCTCCCAGACGATTCTCATATGGATATTCCTAGAGGAAAAAATATGTGTTTAACAAACTATTTTAAACTCTTAAAGTCACTGATTAATTAGTGACAGTTTAAACCGTATAAAGAAGTGAAGACAATGCTACATATTAAAAATAAGATTCTGATACTTTGCAGATCTCTTTTAGCTTGTCTCCCCCTAAAGGCCAAATTCAGGTTTGCAACAAGAGTTTAACATGACAAAGGTCTAAGGATTGAAACATTGTATTTCCCATTAAGTATACTGTAACTGAAAGGACAGTGTGTGGGAGTACTACTGTTATTATGAAATGACAGTATTAAAAGACAGCAGTAAGCACCTCCTTTGCCCTTTCTTCTGGCTCTTCTGTGTGTCCATGTCTTCCTCCCCTGCTTGCTCTGACTGCTACATAGCACTCCTGTGATCCCCGTCTACTCCCTGCCAACGTGTAGCCCTTTAGCAATGAAGGCGGGGTACTTTTACAGGACTTGGCTACCAGTCGCCGTATATTAGTAACATCACAGTCAGCAGGACTTCTGTGTGCATGGGTCCAGCTGTGAGGGATGGTGTGCTGAGATCCTTTAACAAGTCGACACTGAGCCAGGCGTGTCTCTTCCTGATGTATGTTGTTGGATGCAGACAGAAGAGTGAGGGTGTCCACACCCAGCGCAGAGAGGTCCTGGAGATGACCGAGCTGAGAGTCCAACTCCGTCAGGGTATCCTGAATGAAGTTGACCTTCTCTGAAACTTCCCCCACCATCATGCACATCTCTTCAGCTCTGATGGAGTAAAAATTTGGAAAAAAAAAAAAAAATGGTTAAAGATGTCTTACTGCTTTAAATACTGATGTTAAATGCTTGCTGTACACCAAATGTGACGGCTGACAAAAATCGTTGGCACGGTCAACTGTAAATTCACACTGTTGTCAAGTTGTGAATGAATTGTTAAACAAAAAGTGACGCCTGTGTTATTAGGTTCACAGTCAGAAAAAAAGTGCCTTTTTTGGACAGATACACAAGTTAAGTTTTTATCTTTGAACAGATGCATCAACTTGATTACTCCATTATTTATTACACGATCAAACCACAATCAAAATTAGAGAAAATAAGAAGAAAAAAAGAGCAATTGTGGGTTTTAAAGAAGGAATCATTTATTGGCTCTTGCATCGCACACGAGAGGAACTCTTGCTAAACTTCACCAAAGCAATTATCCTGCGCATGGGTCCCAGACCAGAAAGTTGCCAACAACTGTGATATTGCCGGAGGAAAAGCAATGCAGTATTCCACAAGAAACACACAGGCACTGGTGCCGCATCTTAAATAATTGCACAAATTGTTTAGAACATCAGTCCTACCTCTCAGCTGTGGCTTTGATCCTGTTCATTTGGCTGCTGTGCAGACCTTCACTTTTCTCATGAAAATAGGCCTCCACACATTTCTCCTCAAACTCGTGCAGCTTCTTGCGATCCTCGTGGCCCAGATAGAGCTCTAGCAAAGGCAATACAGGAGAAGTGTAAAGATAACTTACATTTTTACTATTTTTTTTTCTTTTACAGAAAATGGTAGTACTTACTAAGTCCAGAGACTCTCTCTTCCCGCTCAGCGTCTCCACTAATTTTCTTGTAAATAGCTCTCAAACTCAGGTCTATGTGACTGAGGAGGGTAAGGGGCGGTGGCAGCCACGGTCTCTCTTGATAGGTCATTATGTAGCGGTACCGGTTGTACTTCCACAGCTTGCTGGATGTTGATGCCATGTCAAAGTAGATGATGCTGTTGACAAGAGGTTGGTTTATTGAAGGGTAACCACTAAAAAAAAAAGATTTACGATGAACTAAGATTTTTCACAATACGCACTTAAAAAATGCGATGAGGATGTTGACCATGATGATATACTGGACAAACATATACACAGCCTGGAGAAATGGTAAAAGAAAGGATGCAGGAGGACACGGACCATCCTCATCACAAGCTGTTGACACATAAAAACACACAGATCTTACACTCATCATCCTCATTAATGGTGAAAATACAATGCGACCCATCAGGGGCCACTTCTTTGTTCAACTTATTCACATGTCACGAATACAGAAGTGCTTGAAAGAAGACTTTCATCTGTTCCATCTAAAACACATGCACATGTATTGGGCGCAGTAGATGTTGTGATTCTTATTCATCACACAAAAACCATCAGACTTGGTACGAATCTCTTTCTGCATCATGAACACAAAATTAGAGCCAGAGTCATAGAAAACTCTCTACAGGCACAAGAAAAAGGCACAGAGTCTTGCAACATATGGTATGGCCGACACAGAGCTCTGATTTTAACATCACTGATTCGGTCTGGGAGACATCAAGACACAGAAGCAACAGAGACGGCCTAAATCCACTATGGCACAAAGTACATTTACAAAACTGAAACTAAGAGAGAGCGGTGCAGTTTACAGAGCAAAGTGTGGCTTATCATCCACTGATCTCTTTATTGTTCTGGAACTGCCTTAATCATTTATAACAATTGCATTTTAAAATCTCTTGTTATCTACAGTATATTTTATATGCACAGAGCATCAGCTCCTGCACTAATTAAATTTATTAGATTCCTGAAACAAAGAACACCTTTCACCTTTAGTCTGCAGTCTATAACAAAGGTGAGTCAAGCAAAGCTCACTTTGACTGTTTGAATGACCTTAATTCTGGAATGGGATAAGTAGCAAATTAGCCTTGCAGCATTTTTCCACTGAGCATTTCCATGAACTCAGGGCATTGTCCAAATCATAAAGGTTCAATTCTACTGCTTAAAAAAAAACAACTTTGGTTAATAAGTGTCTAATGTTTTGGACCACTAACCATCTATTTCTGATGCATAGACCTCTCCATAGATCATCCAGTAGGGCTGGAAGACTATGTCTCGAGCGAGGCTCCAAGATGGCTCCTCATCTGGTGACAGGATGGCCTTCCTGGACACCCCATAAGTCAGCAGAACTATTGCCATCATCACCACAATGAAGAACATGTTTCTGGTCTAGGCACACACAAAGAGAGAGGGTACTAAAAAAAAACACACACACACTTCTCAAATGTTTCTTTTTCCAGTGAGTGCTGTACAGTCTGCACCCACCATCTTAGTGATCATGGTGAGGTAAGGGCCAGCATGCTGATTAACAGCCAGCAGATCCATCACTCTGATAAACCAGAAGATGATGTCCAGACAGTATGTGATGCGTCCCGCTGTCTGATAGGGATTAGCCTGCCAACGCATTGCCAGTCCAGCCAGGAAAAGCAGGATGGCGATGAAATCCGATATGTTCCAGTACTCTGAGAACCAAATCTTCAGCTTCTGGCTCAGTTTTGTTGGCTCAGACATTAATACCTAATTAAGACAGATATAGTTACTGATTTAGTTCATTATTTACTTGTGTTATTTTATTATCTTCTATATAACACTTTTTGTAATGCCTTCTGACCTCTCTGGTTTTCTCTGCTGCAGTTGACAAGATGTATGCTATGACCAGCCACTCCTGAACACTGGGTTGATCCCCCATCTTCACCAGGACAACATAGGAGAATAACATCAGAAAGGCCAAGTAGGACATCTGCATTTGAGAGAGAGCGGGATGAGAACAATATGTGACAACAACCATTTTTGTGATGCGTTTTGAGAAAGAGAAATATTCTATTATGTATTTACTAACATAAAAGATGCACGCCACCTACTGTGTGAAACCAAAACTTGACCACAGGCGCTGTGTAGAAATCATAGAGCCTCGTGATCCAGGAAACACACTGTACAGTTAAAGAGGACATGGTTTCTGACACAGGACCGAAACATTCGTCTTGGAAAGAGAGCCCTTGCTCTGCATCCTTACTGTCCTACGAGGGCAGAGCAGAGAAAAAGAGAAGACCAGACAGGAGAGGTGTAGTACTAAAGATATTATCCAGCTGAAATTTGAAAATAGCGCTGGATAAGTGCAACATTGGCACTTTACCATTTGACCAGCACCCCTGGTGCCTGGTACTGGCTTGACAGAGTCGAGTCCAAACAGCATTGCCTCGTGGGTCTGTGGTACGTGACACATTTCAGCTTTGCTTTTAAACTCCAGAAGCAGGATGGCAGGAGGCAGAAGAAGGCTCAAAATGATCTGAAAAAAAAGGGAATAAGTGTGTCTGGCTACTTTAACAACCTCCAACAAAGCATGATACAACACACTTCTTTCACCACTTGAGGAAAAAATATGCCATCTAGTACAACCAGGCTATGAAGGAAGAGATAATAGCAGCTGGTGATGTGTGGCCCAAAAGTAAACAACAAAGCACGGATAGAGCACTCTACATGACAGGAAGATCAAACGATGGAAGGAAAATTCTGATGTGGTTAGATGGTGGGAAAGCAGAGCTTTAAGCAGCCGGTTTGAAAGCTCAACCGAAGGTACAACATTCCAGGTAGAAAATGTTTTTCAGCTTCGACTTCATTGTGTGACAAAATCTCTCGAATCACCTGAATGTGCGACAGATGCATCAAAAATCCCACAAAAACAATTAAATGACGACACACAGTCTCACTTATTGCTAATACATTTAGGCAAGATAACATTTTTATAATTACTGTTAGACTCTTAGCTGACACTAGGAACTGGGACCCACTTCATCTGGCATCTTCTGAAAAGCTTACCTTCAAGAATGAGTTTTTTCTCATGTTGAGTGGACCAGTCCAGAGATCTGTGAGGAGAGTCTGGGTGCAGGAGTGTGAGACAAATGGTCTAAGACATGAGGAGACTGCCATCTGCAGACAGGTGAAGCGGCTCCATGCCTCCATCTCATAAGTCAACAGCTTCATGGCCATTTGCTCGTTCTGACGAAACGCGCAATCTAACACATCCACCGCCAGCTGACCAAACTCACTGACACACAAAGACAGAAGAGAGAAGAAGAGCACAGATGACAAAAATTCAAATAGCACACCAAAGAATAAGGTATAATCATTGGCACCTGCTCTGGATTCATCTACTTTTTCCATTATGCACCACTTGTCTGAGTGCACCACTGTTAATAAATTAATAAGCACTGGATCACTGCCATACATTTCGATGACACTCACAGTGAATGTGTCTTGAATCGCTCTACAATATTGTCATCCAGGCTGCTTTGCCGTGCTTCAAAGGCCATGGAGCGGTAAAGCTTGCAGGCCACAGTCGCACGTGCCAGCGCTTCTTCTCCGTGTTGCCACAGGAACAGTGCCATCTGCTGCCTCTGTTGAAGGACAGCCCACACAAACAAGTCGTTGAAGTTGAAAGAAACCAGCAGTGACGTGTCATCGAGGCCTGGACTTGACATCTCTCCGCTGGTACCGGGTGACACATCTTGCGACTAGATGAAAAAGTTAGAGTTATGAACAAAATAATTGACAAGGGAATGAAAAAATAGACAGATGGGAGATTTTTTCATAAAACCACTTTAGCGCTCAAACCTCAAAAGATAACTCACACCAACCTTGCGTTTGTAAGGCTGGGCAGTCCTAAAGAAATGCAGGTCCTGGAGGCTCCTGCTCCTCGTAGAATTTGGCATCAGTCCTTGTCTGAGTTTAGAAAACGTGGCCGAACTGTCTCGTCTACCCTCCTACAGGCACCGACGGGAGAACGTTATTTGTGTGAAACTTCAAAAAGTAATTTAAGCCAAACCATTTTAAGAGGCATTTATCAGGATAAAATGGACCAAAAAATGAATACTATCAAAGCTCACTTTGTCATGCATACGGCTGTATGCAGCTCTGAATTGTTTCCGTGTGTAGGTGCTGCGGTACCCTCCTCCTATAAGGTATTCTATCACCAGGCCCATGTCAATGAGGGAAAGACGATAACCTGCAGGAAGAGAGGTCTCCCCACAAACGCACACAAACATAGTAAATAAACTTATACTATGCAGGTGTACTGTAGATATGGCTGCTACAGTAAATTAAATCAGTATTTATATGTACGTAAAAACGGGGGGGATCCAAAGCTTGCATCTGAAATGGTATGAAGGAACATTAGCGCACATGGGTAACTTGCACATCTGTCAAGGCCTCCTTAATGCTGAACAGGTTTTGGAGCAACATGTCAATCTAGTCTTTTTCAGGATGGGCTTGCATACTTCAGCAAGACAATGCCAAGCTAGATGTGCACCCACAGGTGCTCTCACCATAAAACTCACCTGTTTTGCATCTTCAACGAGGTGGTGCAGGAAGCGGGCCGTGGGCCGGTGAGCCTGGGGAGAGGAATTTGTATAATATAAAAAAAAGCAAATTAAATCTACTGGTTACTTTAAACAGCTGCACAAAAGTACTCTGTTAAGTGAGGAAGGTTATTTTCTGAAAACTATATTTTATAAAATTAATTCTACTGTTCACCTTGATTGATGAAATCACGAATAAAAAAAAAAGAAGAATGGAGAAGCGTCATAAATATTTTAAGTAGATGGCTGAATATTTCATAATAACCAGATTGTAGAGCTCTTCGAGGCGATCCACTGTGAGGAAGCGGCTCATAGTCATGCCGTTGTCGATCAGCATCTTGACAAAACTGACGCGGTCCATCACCAGGGCATCCAGCATGGCTTGCTCCAAGGAACCCACCTGCATAAGTAAAAAATAATGTACAATATGTCTCATCTGCTTTAATGAAAAATAATCAAACAACATTCTCCTGTGACTCCCTTTGCTGTTGACGGTCTCACCTGCCAATGCTGTCCATAAACAAGAATATCTTTCTGAGCGATGTCAGCCCTGTCCCAAGCCAGAGTCATACTCAGCTGCTCTGCCGGGCTGGCCTTTGTGCCTGTTTTTGATTAAACAGCAACAAAACACATAACAGAACTTATACCTCTGTATTTCTAGACTAATACGTACACCTTTTTCCTGGTAGTTGTTTTAACTTACAAAGAGAAAAGCTCCAGTCCTGCATTAATTAATCAAAATGTCTGCAGAGAAAATGTGTGATATTTAGAACCAAAAGAAGAAGAAAATAAATACCTTTGAGAGTAGCAGTCAAAATGGCAGCATCTGGTGCCATCTGGTCATCTGACTCTGAGTCAAAGATGGTTATCTGTTGTTCAAAGAAACACTGATTTAGTAAACTATGTCATCAGTCACAACCACACATTCTTCAAAGGCTGAGTTACTCACAGACTGTCTGTGATCCATACACTGCAGCAGGAGAGTGTAGAAGTCAGTAGCTTCACTCCTCTCCATTCCAAACACATCTCCAATCGTGATGAGAAAGTTATCTTTGATGTGAGGTTCCAAATGCCTAAAAAAAAAAAACAAAAAAACAAAAAAAAAAACAATTAGTGTGCATTTGGGCCAGCTGGGCCCTTTCTGTGTGGAGTTTGCATGTTCTCTCTGTGACTGTGTGGTACTCTGGCTTCCTCCCTCAAAGCTTGTGAGGCTAACTGCTGACTCTGGCTATAGGTGTGAATGTGAACTGTTGTCTGTCTCACTCTGTTAGTCCTACAATAGACTGGCAAACGCTCCAAGGTGCACACCAACTTTCAACCTGTGAAACTGAATTGGATAAGAGGTTAGGAAAACGGATGGATGGATGGATGGATGGATGGATGGATGGATGGATGGATGGATGGGCACCATTTATGTATCCAAAAATAATAATTGATAAGCTAATCACAAGCAGCAATCTTCAACCCTAAAAACAAAGTCAAGGTGGAAGTTCTTTGAATTGCCAGTAAAATGCCAGACATCAAGGCTAAATCTTGGAAAGTAGAGGGCAAAACATCCAACAAATACTGAAAACTAGATTTTAAATAAAGTTTTATTTAGGTTTCCATTATCTTTGAAATTATACTCTATTATTACTTTCACTGAACTAAGTTTTAATAATGGATACAGTCTATCTTAGGTTAATTAGGTTCAACAGTGTCCCCACCCACAGTTTAGTCGTCACACTTATAAACAGGCACAGAACTGCACTACAAAATGGCTATGCAAAAGTGACCTTCAGATTTCTTAATGAATCCATGAAAGATAGCCAAACTTAGCAAATGGTCAATCTGCTCCTTCGAAACTCATGATTACAGTCTAACCACAGTTAGGTTCACAGGTTTTTGAGCAATGGCATAGGTTTTTTTAAGGGGCTTAACAAAAGAATTGCATTAACTATTTAAGAATTACAGTCAGCGTTATACACAGTCTCCTATTTCAAAGGCTCAAAATTGGACAAAATAATTTTAAATATAAGTACTTTTTCTTGACACTTGGAAGAAAAATGCTGTATTTCCTCCCACGAGAGGCTCTGCTAGGCCTTTAGAAAGTAATTAAGTCTTATGTCCTCCAATAATACTCAATTTTGAATTTCTAAGTATTTCAATGAGTGCCTTATAAAGGGTAAAGCAAGTTAACGATTCTTTCATTGTGCAATTTAGTTATCTTCTGTGCTTTTTCAGCCCTTTTGGTGTTTCTGAGCTGCCCAGTGCATTGTTTCTTTTTTAAAGATGAACCTGATTGTTGATTTTGGCACTCCTAAAGTTTTTGCTCTCCCTGTAAGGTACTTCAATAGTTTTCTTAAACCCCCTGTAATAGTGTACAGAGTGAAAATTACAAAAAATGGCTCATTGACCAAAGAATTATGGCTCTAAATGTATGTCGGCTATTTCTTTGCAGGCAAGCAAGCAGAAGGACATGTTTTCTTAGATCATTATGCTTTAGGAGACCAGTATATTTATAATATTATGTGTACATATTTGACTTCATTTTAAAGACCATCATCATATTTGAAATTCTGCATAACCAATGTACATTTTACAGCATATATAATTTATACAGCTGTTATTTAGCTTTAGAGCTGAGGGTACTATTCAATTTATAGTGCCATCCCCACAGCACCCCATGGGTGAAACAAGTTCCTACAGCTATGCTTCATGGCAGAAATAAACATGTTTACAGCCTGGTAGAAAAATAGTTTTAGTTCCTATAGCTCATTTCCCCTTTTCACGAGATCTGTGCTGTGATATTTTGAAATAATAACTCTTTCAAGACTTAAATTATGGGTGTGTTTTGTCTTTACCTTGTTTGTACTAAAATAACACCAGTTTCTAGTTTCATTCTAAGTTAACGTCTCATTTTATAATCAGTGAATTGCAAATCCAACTTGTTAAACAAACTAACTCCCTGGGCCTGCCCCTCTCAGCGAAATATGGTCAGGTCCGGCTTCAAAAGAAAAAAAAGCAAGATGGTCACAGCGAAGCATCATAGAAGCTACATCCATATACATCAAATTTATCTAGCAGAACAGTATCATATTTTGATACAACTTGCAGCTGTGGCTCAGGATGTAGTGTGGGTTGTCTACTAGTCAGAAGGTCATTGGTTCGATCCCTTACTCCCCTACACAACAAGGGCAAGAACCCCTGAGTGTGAATGATGCTTGTAGTAAGAAAGCACCACATAGGTACAGTCTATTTACAACTATTCAAGCTAACAAAACACCAGTTATAACAACAAAAGAGAGATTTTTCCTCTTCTCACATTTTCTTTTTCACCTAAAAATATCTTAACATGTAACATAATACTTATGATGAGGGCACTACAACCATATAAGCATAAATTGTGCTTGTCAATCAATAGTCCAGTAACATTTGAGAGTGAAAATGTATGAAATGTGCAAAAGTGGCTGTAATTCCTAAACAGGTAATACAATAAACCCCGCTGTAGTACTGTACAGAGTCAAAATTGCCTCATTGTCCGAAGACTTATTGATCTAACTGTATGTTGCCTATTTCTTGTCTGCTCATTAAATCCGGTGGCTTAAGAAGTCTGACTACTATGTATCCACTACAGGCCTACACCAGCCTACATACTGTACCTGTCAATAGCAGTCTGCTTGTGTATGAAGGCAAGCAGGTCGGCAGCCCTGCCTGATCCCTCAAACACAAACACTGGCACAGGGGGCACAGTGCTAACATAGTCCAACACTGTAGACACAACGGAAGGACCTCCTTCCATCACCACACACACCACAGGCACTCCTTGGTTCAGTCCTGAAGAAAAAAAGGAAGATGATATGACATCAGTCACATCAAATCTATGTGCTTCCTGTATGTTTTTCACAAAACACACAGTGACTCACGGGGATGTATCTTCTGTAGTTGTATGTGTTTCTCCAGTTTCCTCCTGAGCCCTTGCTGACAGCCATGTTTGCCCAGCGTTCCATCATCCACCAAAAGGAAGTGGGAGTGGAAACCATTAAGACAAGCTCTCTTGCTCAAAGGGTTTCCCAATGGCTGGTAAGGCCTGAACACCTGAAGTGATGTTGAATCAGTGTCAGACGAGGAGCCAAGCAGGAGTCAAAGTAAAGCAGCACAGTGGGATACAGTGCTCTGGACACATTAAAAAAATGTGGTGAGGAATGGAGTAATCTCACTGTGCACAAACACAGTTTCAGTACTGACGTCTCTGCCTATTAGGTCCGTGTTGTTGTCAATCACTCCCCAGGGTGTGATGCCAACTGTGTTTCTCTTCCTCAGGTCATGGCTTCCAAAGGTTTTAACTGCATCACCTACATACTTGGACACACCTAGAGGACACACAAACAGCAGAAAAATGCACAGCAAATACACAATTAGAAAAAGCACTAAAATCCTAAAATCACTCATAATGCAAGGGGTACTTTTACAACTGCATGGCATACAGAAATGCACATGATAACCAAAATTTTACCTTCCAGTAAGAGAACATGGATCAACATAGAGTTTTCCAGATGTTTTACATTAAGTGATGTGATTGCAATCAGCCAATAGCTCAAATATCAGTGTCGTTCAAGAGTGGTAAAGAATAATGCTCCACGACGGTTTGTAAAACTTACCTGTATTAATGCCATCAGTGAATATCCATGCCCCTGTGCTGAGGGCTGCAGTGATCAGCCCTTTGCTAAAGGCCTGCTTGACTTTAGGTGGCAAAGTAAAGTTTTCGGAGCCTCCGTGTACACTCAGTAGTAGCTTGGGTCTCTCCATCTGCCATTCCCTCAGCATCAGCTGGAGTAGCGCTTCTGGCTTGGAGTCCACAGCCACACGAACATACTGGAAAAACATGAAAGTGTTTGTGACTGAGAAGCTCTTTGTACTTTTCTGAGGTGCTGCTGAGGCAATTGTTTTGTCACTGCATTAGATAGCATCTTTGCTTTCACGCAGCCCGATTAAGTCTGCTTACATCATAGCAAAGTTTATACAACCATCAAAATCTAGATCTGACTGACTGGAGAAAAAGTATTTGCCTCTATATTTCAAGCAATCTTTTGTTCATGTGTAAATTTGCTTTGTTTGCTTTATTCAATTTTTTTCCCTTTGCACCAGAACCATGCAAACTTACAGACCTTGGCTCGACAGACACGTGTGGCGGTGTCTTCAAAGTCTACGGTGCCATAGGCATTGGTGGGACTGGCCCTGGTGTGGCGCTTCATGGACCACTCCTCTTCTACATCCTGTCCAGGACCAGGACAGAGGGATAATGGAGGAAGGGAGTCTTGCCAAGAGTGTTCCCCTATCAGGCGGCCACAGCAACATCTAGCAAATAGGAAGATTTTTCATGGATGCATAAGAAAAAGTGACAGTGGCTGGCATTTTGTAGAGAATAACCTCAAACCTTTGCACCTCAAAATAAAGGCAGGGTTGTTTACATATAATCTGCAGGCACATGACAAGCTACAGTGATTTCTCCATTTTTCCTAAATCCCACCCTTCCTCTTCACCTCCCTGTGTCCTTGAGTCCCCATTTCTGTGTTTGGTTGTTGTTAACATTTAACAGACTGAGAAAAATCACACATTTCCTCCAATTTCCCCAAACTGTGAGGTGAAAATGTAAGAGAAACAAGGCAGAAAGCACATGATGAAATGCTGAAAGAATGAGGGTCGGGGAACAATACAAACGTTAAATCATAAGAAAATAAACAGCTGGAATATGTGGAAAGCTTGTAGAGTCTGATGATGGCATAAAGAGTCATAATGTAAGTACACAATTCATCAGTGATACCTGATCAAATTTTGACAAACGTGGCATACTGGAATACATCTGAAAGAGACAGGAAATAACATATTATCACAAAAATCCACATGGCTGCTATTCCTGGAAGTAAGGGCTGTGTGCCAAATAGTTGCTCTCTCAGAGAAATGCTACTTCAAACAACTGCTGTTAATGTTACACTACAAACTGTGAAACAAACCAGCCTGTATTTCTTCTAAGAGTCATAAAAGCTAATCAGTGCAATCAGATTCCACTTTACCTGTGCTGATCCCAAGAGGAAGGGATGAACTTCACACACTCTCTCTTGGAGAAGGTTTCCTCAATCCAAGACTTCCTGGACTGAAATAAAAGCAAAAAAATATTTACTTACAGTACATAGAGCCTGGCGCAGTTAAGCACTACATTCTCGTCTTTATTGTCTCATATTCCAGGAAGTAGAGGGCCATTACCCCTGAAAAAAATAAAATAATAAAAAAAAAAGCGTTAATCAGTGACCTTGACTTTGAAGCTCATTTTGGTGCAGCTGTCTACAGGCTGAACAAACAGGGCAGTGACTGTGGGCCAGTCCCCATCACAGAAAGCTGAATGGCAAACACGTAAACCTGCAACATTCAGCCTTTCATTCCCCCATTCACAGTAAACTTTCCGTCATGTTTCCCAGGAACATTTAACAATGCCTCACCGATGAGAGCACTGTTGTCAGGAAGCATGCGCGCACACACATCCTCTTCCTCCGTTTAGACTACGCGGCTGGAGAAGTAGACGGTTTCGAAGTGGAATTGTTAGTGTTTTATATGCAGAAGGACGAACAGTTTCTCAATGCAAAGCCGAGTTATGTTACTACACTAGTTCATTATAACTTTACTATTATTATTATTACCAGTCCCCGCGATCCTGACTTGGTTAAGCGGAAGAAAGCGGATGGATGGGTGATTACTGGTTTTATCTAACTTAAAATCTCTGCTAAGCGGTGCTAATATTAACGTCAGCAAATTAGTAAAGACGACATGAACATATTTAAATTACTCACTTACTGGAAACAAGCTGGCCCGTTTAGTACATAATAGTAATATATAGCTTACCATGGCTGAAACATCATGTGAAAACATGTTCAAGTTTAACAGAGATACTCCGCTTCACCTCCCGACGAAGACTGAGCGCCCTTTCATCAGCCGCTGGTCCAAAGGGCAGCCTTCCAATAAGCCTTGGGGAGTTCATGACCTCCTCCCTTCAACTCAGCTGGGAGCGTTTTACCTCCTTAGCTGTCGGTCAGCAAATGGTGGAGGCGTTAGGGTGTCCTGAAGGAATGTGTGCATGATAATTGGTCACAGTGGACACTGCTGAGACTGATTTAGTGTCACTGTCAGCTTTCCCTCAAACTCAGCTACACACAGGCGAGCTGAGGCTCAAAACACCTGCAGTGACAGCGACGTAAACCGGGTTACACACTTTAAGCAGGACGGGGGAGTAATATAAAATAATAACGGAAACAACAACAACATCTGGCAGATGCCTCTCTGCCAAGATAGATACCATACTGTGAAAAACTCTTGAACCACCCCTCATTTCTTTATGTTTTCTTAGGAAATGGGAGCAGTCATGTATTGAAATGTGCAAATATAGATGAAAATTTAGCGTATAAGGGAAAAAAACAGAATTTGTACAAATTAAAGAATTTTGAAAGTCAATATTTGGTATGATCAGCTTTCTCTGAGGAGGCCAATCCATGACTGATAGTGTTCTGCTGTGTGTTTTTCTATTCAGGTATGCTTTTACTGCATTGGCAGTGTGTTTGGGATCATTGTCATACCGACAAACGAAGCTGCTTGCATGGTGGAACAAAATCTATAATTCCATCAGTTTTGATCTCCATATTTTAATCTCCAACACCACTGGCTAAAATGCTGCCCAGAACTATGACAGAGCCTCTACCGTGTTTTGCAGATGGTTTAGACATTCACTGCAAAATGATGTGTCTACACCGCAGAGAAACTGCAGTATAATTAATGCATTAAGGCCAAGAAAAAAGGTGCAGTGGTTGCTAACGTGAATCGTCCAACATGAACACAGACATAAAAGCGAGTCTGTAGCGCGTCAGCGTATCCAACCAGCTCACAAAGACGCACTTAAATCACCCACGGGACCCCACTACATTTGGCCAAAGATGTGTGCCCAGTGCACGGTGAGCAACGAATGCTTCAGGATAACGGTAAACTTACTGGACAAAAGATACGTTATCCCCTTGCACAAATATTTTTCCTAAAGCAGCAAAACATTGCAGGGGAAAAGTAGAGGGATCTCACAGATGCACAGCACTTTGCTACGAGTTTTATCCACATCTGCCATGCAAGCAGACCGAATGAAGTTAAAGTATTTTTATTGTCTATAAAGATGAATTTATAAAGATTAATTTGCGCAGTGTAAAAGTGAAAGCTGTGCCCTGTTGATTTAGCGCCCAATTTACGTGAATGAGTACCAATTTAATTTTAAAGACTTACACAGATTAGAAAGGTGTTCTATGTACATGACAGTGTTATTAAAAAATAAATAAATTAGCTGTCACTAAAATGAATGAGTAATCGTGACAAATAATCGTGATTATCATTTCGGCCACAATCTCAGCCCTAAGACAGGGTAACAGCAAAAGGAGTGTGTTAGAAAAGGTGCTCCATGCGCCTGTCCAGTGTGGTGCAGAGGGTAGTTAATATTATGAACCAAAAAACCCACAAAACTAAACAATTAAAAAAAAAAAAAAAAGTCACACAAATACAGATTTTTTTTTATTGCCAATGAATACAAAGGCCTGTGATAATCAGCTCTAAATGGTAATCAGATGCACTGATATATATAGAATCAGATCCTGAATATACGCATATACAACCAAAAAATACACACTTCAGTCACACAGTTTACAAAGTGCGACCCTACATAATTGGACCGAATAAGTTCTGAACGATAATGGAAAGTGCTAATAACGGCAACTATTATCTGCAGAACAAGTGCACAGCTTCGATTAATTCTCAAATTAATTTGACAAGATAATGCACACATGTTTATACAATAATACTCCACTGTAGGTTTGTAAGGTTAGGGACTCAGCACTGAACACGGGGGATCAGCCACTGCTGTTACCAGGCTGACACACAAAGCTCTTGGATCAAAAAAAAAAAAAATTTTTTAAAGTCTGAAAGAGTCCCACCCAGGCCGCTGAAATCCTGCACCAGACTGTAGCTCACTTAAAAGCCTGCATCGCCCTACCGGGATCAACCTTGGCAGTCTCCGTTTGTCGCACCTCACCTCGATGCATTTCAAGCAACCTGCTTTTGACACTATCTGCTGAAGAACATCACATGGTCCTCATCACGTCCTCATTACAGCACTTGCTTGTAACTGGGGGGCACCTTAAAGGGACCTGCTGTACCCATCATCTTCAAGTCTCCATGGCGTCAGCAGAGGCTTTTAACTTGTCTTTTGTTTTAGAGTGGTCGTTTGCGTCTTCTAGCAGTGAAAGGTCCAGTTCGGGTAAGGGCACCCTCCAATACTGAAAGGAGTTGTAAGTGCAGTCTTCAGTGTTTTTGTCCTCATCAGCCTGAAAAGGTAAAGACAGAAAGAAATGTATCATCCAAAATCAACTCATTTTGTTACAGAGGGGTTAAACGTGATGCGCTATCAGAGCCCCCCCCCCCCCCCCCCCCCCCCCACACACACACACACACACACACACTGGCTCATAGTGAAAACGCAGGGAAGACTAGGATGCGTAAATTGTGACATCTAGTGGTCATTCACTGTAGTTAACCTAAATGCATGGTCGCTTATCACTGTGGACATCCCCGACTTCTGTTATGTCCTCATTAACCTACTTTATCATTAGCTTTGGTAACAGTTTCTGGATCCACGCTGTCCTCTCGAGGTCGTTTCTGGGTGCCCGTGACCGTATTGAAGCTGCGACGGTCCTGGAAACTTCCAGAGGTCTGCACCGCCGAAACACTTAGTGCACGCTTCCTGGCGTCGCAGTGTGGCGTCTTGGGATAAAAAGCGGTCTCTTCTTCGTCGAAATAGCACGGCCTCTTTCTACAGCGGGTCCCCAGCAAAGCCAGGAGGGATGGCGGACTCACGCCTCTGGATGGAACCATGCTCTCCACCATGTCAACAGCGCAAAGGGAGCGGTAACATCTTTTGGAGGGAGAGTCGTGCAGCAGAGTGTCCTCGGCGCGTCTCTTTGCCATGCTGTCTCAGTGCGCCACCGATATGCAAAGAAAAACTGAAAATCCGTGATGCTAAACCCTACCGGTGCTTACTTGAAGAAGTACGACAACGAAACGAGGAGCAGCACCGGTAGTAGAATTAATGCGAGGAGGTGCGAAGAACCAATCAGAACAGAGCACCGCTATCTAACCCCGCCCAGAGCACCCACGCTCCAATCACGAACTCTCGCACACTTCCTGGAGTTCACTCATACAGGAGGGCTCAGGAAAGTTTGCAGATTCTGGTATTCATAAACACAGACCACAATGGCTGAGAAATGTCCGGACCAGAAAGCCGGATTGCAGAAAGCCGGATTGCTGAATGCAGTGTGACAGCGAGTTGCCGAAACTGGATCAGTCATTTTTAAGTCACATCAAAATGTCATTAATTCAGTTATTTCCTGTTTCACTGGACTGAGCCAACATTAATTGGCAGCACGCGTGCTTTTTCATATATTCTCTGCTCTTTAGTTCCCTCATGATCTTTGTCCAACATGTTTCAGCTGAGGCATGCAGGAAACACTAGAGACGTGACTGAAGTGCGGACCTTCAGCTTTGGTGTGTCTGAAAGTACTGCAAAGCCATTTTTATGCATAGTCCTCCATTTTCAGAGGCTGAAATTAATTGGTCAACTGGCTGACAACCAGTTTCATAGCTAGTTGTGACAAATGTGTAAAAATTGTGTTGTGACAAGCACATAAATTATCTGGAGGTGATTCCAAGCACTGGACTTGCATTTGATAGCTTAATATGGAATTATCAATATGAAGCCCAAAGACATGTTGATGCAAGTAAAGCCATTAGGCTCTAAAAACAAATTAAACCTCTTGATAGATAGGAAAAAAATTAGGAACAGTAAAATGAACAATCTAAAATATATATATATATATATATGCACAGGCCAGACCTGGATGACCATCAAAGACAACTAAAGTTGATGATCTTGGAATTCTTTCCTGTTAAGAATAATCCCTTCACAACATCCATCCAAGTGAAGAACATCGTTTAGGAAGGTAGGCATATCACTGTAGAAAGTCTACTACTACTCAAGAGACACCTTCATGAATGGTAATACAGAGTTTATAACAAGGTGCAAACTACCAGTTACACTCAAGAACAAGAAGGTCAGATTAGACTGCCAGAAATCATTAAAAAAAAAACAGCCTGCATGTCTGGAAAAAAATATTTGGCACATGAAACCAAGATTAACTTGTAATCTTGTAATCACAATCTGAAACATACCACATCTGTGTAACATGGTGGAGGCAATGTTATGGCATGTTCATGTATGGCTGCCACTGGAACCAGGTCAGTAGTGTTTATTGATGATGTGGCTGCTGATAGAAGCATCAGGATGACTTCTGAAATGTACAGGGTTACACTCTGCTCAGATTTAGCCAAATGCTGCAAAACTGATCAGACAGAGCTTCACAGTGCAAACACATAATGACCCAAGGCAAACGGTAAAAAACAAACAAAAAAAAACAGGCAAGGTTTTGTCAAGGCAAAGCAGTAGGATATTCTTCAATGGCCAAGTCAGTCAACTGAGCTCAACCCAACAGCACATGCTTTTCACCTATGAAATAGAAAACCAAAGGTTGAGAGACCCACAAACGAGCAGCAACTGAAGGAAGCTGCAGTAAAAGCCAAGGGAGGAAACACAGCATTTGATGTCCATGGGTTCTAAACTTCAGTCACTGATTGCAAAGGATATTCAAGTATTAAAAACAGTCCTTATTAAACTTTAAAATGTCCAATTAATTTGGGGCTTCTGAAAGTGGGGACTGTGTATAAGAATGGCTGTAATCCCTTTAGTTATTGCTATACTTTTTAAAAACCCCTTGAATCAAAGCTGAAAATCTGCCCTTCAGTCACACCTCATTTGATTTCAAATCCAGTGATTTTTGTACAGAGGCAAAAAAAAAAAAAACATGTCCTTGTCCAAAGACATATGAACCTAACTGTATAAAAGCTTTTATGTGGACCTATAGCTGTCTTCTCTGTTGGTGTTATTGTTTTGCAAAGCTGTTTGGAGTCTCACAGATTTAAAATGTTTGACTTTATTTCAAAGTGTCAGGACAATCCAGAAATCTAGATGAAAATAATTTCTACCTTTAAAACAACTGCCTAATGAAAATGAGCAGATGTAGTTATTGGCACATAATAGTTAGAAAGAAAAAAAAAAATCTAAAGCAGGCACTCACATCACACTCTCCTATCACATGCACACAAGGGGCCGAAAACAAAATGATGCTGTTCACGGCTCGTAGCTGACACACAAAACATGAACACAAAATAGCAGCCAAAGGTGAGCAAATCATCTCAAACAGAGATCATGATGAGTAGTCAGGCTTTTGTTCAGATGTTACAGATCACATATTACTGTAATACTTGACTTCATGTTACATTCCACATTTTGAGCCACTGTCAAGTGCTTGTGGAGTGGAGCACATTTTTCCAAGAGAGACGGCATAAATATATATATGACCAAAGGAATATTATGTCCATGTGCCCATTTTTCTTTTCAATTTGCTGTCATTTCTCATCCAAGCATTGTGCTCTTCTGATTTCACTGTGTTTGTGAAAGGACTTCTTGTCACGTCGGGCTATCGGGACCTTCTCGGCGTGGTGACTTAGCAGCTGGTGGACAGTTTTGTAGCTGGTCTTCGTTTTGACCGTTATAATACTGCAGCTCTGCAGGTTTCCGTGCCACAAAGTAGACACAGTCATAAACATATCTCAACATGGAGCGGTCGTTCTCTGTGTACGTGGTCTGCATTGACTCCTTCTCCACCTGCAGGAGGAATGTGATGTCATTTTACATCCCAAAGAAGGTTTGAAAAAGCGTAACATTAAGGCTGAATAATATTTACATGTTTAGTTTACCTCAAGGTGGAAGCCAAATTTGACCATCGCTGTCCTAATGTCTTCGTAGCTAAGCTCAACTGAGAGTTCGTTGGCCATGTTCTCAAAGTGATACAGCAGTGGGCCTTAAAAACATTAAATAACATTTAAACTGTTAAGTTTACAGACTTAAAAAAAATATTTAAAACATCCATATGAAAATAAAACTCAATAAAAACAAATTTACTTTAAAACTTCTTCTATACTCCAGTGTGCATAAACAGCGGCCGGCTTCATTTCACATGCAGTGTTCCTCCACTGCCAAAGGCCCGAGCAAAGCTACAGTTAAAATCTAGCTTACTTCAGCCTGGGGTACTTTCTGTTAATGTGGGTCACACAAACTATGGACTCAACATCTGTGTAGTATAAATATGGCTTTTAAAATATTTGTTTTAAAGTCTGACCCAAAGTAAACAGATTAAAATGCAAACAGGATCAGGTAATATGAGTTTGAATACAGACACTCACCCAGGTTGATCCACACTCCACCAGGCTTAAGAATCTTCCAGATGGTTTCCACATATTCCAGGACATTATGAGCTGTGTCAATAAAAAAGCAGGTAGCCACACAGTCCCAGGACTCTGCCAGAAATACACAATATGATCACTTTTATTAATACTTATGAAACCGTACTAAAGTGCACACTGGTGAGATGCACTCATACACTCACTAGACACATTAGGTAAGCCTGTTCAACCGCATGTTAAAGTAAATATCTAATCAGCCAATCAAATGGCAGCAACGCAATGAAATTAGGTATGTAGATATGGTTAGGATGACCTGCTGAATTTCAAACTCAGAATGTGGAAGAAAGCTGATTTAAGTGACTGAGTGTGGCAAGGTTTGTTGGTGCCAGATGGGTTGCGGAGGTCAGAGGAGAACAGGCAGACTGCTTCAAACTGATAGGAAAGCCAACATTAACTCAAATAACAGCATTACAACCAAGGCATGCAGAAGAACATCTCTGAATGCACAACAAACAGGCTCAGCAAAACCAGACAACAGAAGATTGGAAAAATTTCCTGGCACAATTTGGGTGCCGTAGGACCAACTGAGCAGCATTTAAATGCCACAGCCTGCCTGAGTATTGTTGCTGACCATGTCCATTCCTTTATGGCCACAGTGAACCCATCATCTGATGGCTGCTTCCACCACGATAACACACCATTCCACAAATCTCTAATCATCTCAAACTGGTTTCTGTTCACTGTACTCAAATGGCCTCAACAGTCACCGGATCTCAATCCAGTAGAGCACCCTACTGGCGTTCTACTGGATAAACGGGGCGATTTACATCAAGCATGTGCTGCTGACAAATATTGAAGCAAGTGTGTGTCATGTCAACATTGTCCAAAATCTCTGAACACTGTTTCCAGCACCTTGTTTAATCTATGCTGTGAAAAAATTAAAGCAATTCTGAAGGATAACGGGGGTCCAACTCAGCAGTAGCAAACAGCACATCCAAGTTAAACGCTTAATTGAGTCAACTATAACTTGTTTTTTTAAAAGAGTAAAAATGTAGATGTTTGATCCAATATGAGCACAGTCATTGTCCCTTTTCAGGGATATTTCAAAGGTTAAAGATAAATGCAGTTTTTATTTACCTGGGTCAGTGTAGATCTCCACAAAGTCCCCTGCTACCATGGAGAAGTCTGCATGCCGCGACAAGCTCTGAGGGTTGACATCAGGGAACCTGATTGGTCGTGTTTGGTCAGAGGATCTCTTGTTGTTGCTAAACTGGTGGATCCAGGGGTACAGTGTCAGAGCATTCACCTTTTCACACCTGAATGGAGCAGTGAAATTTGACAGGCACAGGTACATGGAAGTGGTGTTCTAAGTATCAAGTGAGAGTAGTGTTTACAGACACAAAAGAGAGTAATAGTCACAGATGTCCTTTCAGGGCATTAATTTCTGTGTATGCGTTACCTATTGAGGACAAAGTTTGAGGAGAAGAGCATGAAGAAGCTCCATTCATTGCCCTGGCACGTATAACCCAGCCGAGCTATCTCCCAGGCTAGACGGCCAAGCCCAGCCCCCGGAACCAGCACGCTCACCTTAGACACATCACTGACATAATGAAATGCACAAAATGCACATATCACATAGAAAAAATTATGTAAGTCATACAATCATACAAAGATGTTGAAACCATTGTACAAGAAAAAGGTGACTGCATTTCTTAAGCAAAACATAAGCTTTAATTTGTTATTTTTATGTATGCAGGTGCCACATTATCAGCATCACCGCTTTTCTCTGTGTTGGCATGCATGTGTTTGTGTCAGTGTAATTAAGCATGTAAGCTTCTTACTATTGGTCACTTGAGAAAAGTTTTTGGATCTCTTGGATGATGGGCTTATAGCAGGTGTCTCTCTCAGCCTGGCCTGCTTCACTCCAGTCTCTCACAAACTGCTTTATGGTGGACTTAAGTTTGTCCATGTCAAATGTAGAGGATGGACGAACCTTCCTTGGATCCTCCTGCTAAAAGAATGGAGACATAGTAAATACATCGTCTTCTTTCTTCTTCCTCTTCTTTCAGCTGCTCCCTTTAGGGGTCGCCACAGTAGATCCTCCATTTCACCCCATCCTGAGCATCTTCTTCTGTCACATTATGCCTGTGCATGTCCTCCTTCACTACATCCATGAACCTCCACTGTGGTCTTCCTCTTTTCCCCCTGCCTGCCAGCTCCACCTTCAACATCATTTGCCCAATATATATACACACCATCCCTCCTCTGCACATGCCCAAAACATCTTCTCCAAACCATACATCATAGCAGGTCTCACTACCATGTCGTAACCCTTCTCTTTCACTCTTACTGCTATCTTTCTGTCACAAATCATCCCTGACACTCATCTCTACCCACTCAACCCTACTTGCACTCTCTTGTGCACTGTCTGTTGCTTTGGATGACTCACTGCTAGACTTGCCTCTCTCTCATTCACACATGTATTCTGTGCTGCTTTTACTAACTCTCATTCTCATTCCTCTCTCCAGAGCATACCTTCACTTCTCCAGATTGTCTTCCATCTGCTCTCTCTACAGATCACACTGTCATCTGTGAATATCATAGTCCACAGAAATTCCTGCCTGACCTCATCTGTCAGCCTGTCCATCACCATCACAAACAAGAAGGAGCTCAGAGCCGATCCCTGATGTAATCCCACCTCCGCCTTGAACCCCTCTGTCACTCCTACCAAACACCTCACCACTGTCTTATTGTCCTCATACATGTCCTGCACCTCCCTCACATGCTTTTCTGCCACTCCTGATTTCCTCATGCAGTACTACAGTTCCTTTCTTGGCACCATATCACATGCTTTCTCTAGTCACACAGACACAGTGGAGCTCCTTCTGACCTTCTCTATACTTCTCCATCAACACTTTCAAAGCAAACATCACTATTTCTTGGCATGAAGACATACTGCAGCTCACAGATCATCACCTCTCTCCTTAGCATAGCTTCAGTGACCCTTTCCCATATCTTGATAAATTGGCTCATCAGCTTTATCCCTCTGTAGTTACTCCAGTTCTGCAGATCACCGTTGTTCTTGAAAATTCCTCAGGCATCCTCTCACTGTATTAAACAATCTGGTTAAAATGTCCACTGCCCTCATTACAAAACATTTCCATATGTCCACAGGTATCCTATCTGGACCAGCCGCCTTTCCACTCTTCACCTCCTTAAAAGCTGCCCTCACTTCCTCCTTACTAATCACAGTAAATAGACAAAATGCTGGGGGGGGAGTAGAAATATGCAGCTCTGGATCTGTGACTAAAGTTTCTGTAGCTGATTTAAACCATACCCTCTCTCCATACTCCATATTCTCAAACATGTGGAGGCTATTGTGAACGATGGCCTGCAGCACCCCCTGGTTGTGGTCCGCACACTGGCTGATTCGGGCCAGGTTGGACAAAACGCCAGGTAGCAGATCCCGGTGGTGCTGTGGAAGGCTCCGAAACTGACGCTCGGCACGTTTGACCTGCTCCTGGACATGGATCCTGGGAGGAAGACACAGGGCAGAGTCTTCACCGGCTACGCTGAAGTAGCGTTCATCTAACCCTGATGTGCACGCGGTTCATTATTTACGTTTCCTACTGTGTTTAAGTTTCTTTTAAATATGAGAGGCTGAAAAGGTTGATCAAAAGAGGTAACATCCAACGAGCGGGACTAGCTTTACTGCAGGATGCGCTATCTAGTGTTTAAATAGAGTTTAGCTATATCAGCTTTTCTTTCAACCTAGTGAGCTTTCCTTTGCTATTATTTGCTAACAGTCATTTATTGACATCAACACCCGCTGCCTGCCTTTATTCTATAACACCTTTTCATACCTGTAATATCTAAAAGCATCAATTATTCTCCAGAAATGCTGCTTCTCCAGCTTGGCCTCCTCCTCCGGGCCGTATTTTATTCTTTCTTTTGTATAATATGGTCCACCTCGCGCTCCTTCTTGTCCTGTTGTTTCAGCCATGTCTTAAAAAAAAAAACTTCCGATCCAATCAAAACGGGACAAACTTCTTCTTCTGATCGGCTTTCAGCGCTGAGCAGACTCCACGAGGCGCCTTGCTGCCACATACCGCAGGATGTTTAAACTGCAGTTAGTTTAATCTAAAAAACTATAAACGAGAGCTAATAAATTGATACAATAATACAACTCTGATCATGGCAGATTATTTAAAATTATATGGGTAGAGCTACACAAGAAGAATAAGTTACACAAACTTCTGTGCAGATATTCTGTCTAACTTGACTTCAGTGAGTCTAAAGACTCCTGACATGCCCCTTTCAAGAGACTGAGTAAAATGAATTCATTGCATTTGTACAATATTTGTACTTAGAATTCAATAAATTTTGAAATACTAACATGGCCGTTTAGTCTTTCTGAAGGCAATGCCATTCACTTCTAGGTGATGTTATAAAGTACAACAGTGCAGGCCCTACTTTTGATGGGTTCAGATGTGCGCATCTTTACAACATGCCTTTTTTTTGGTCACCCATGTGCTTGACCCAGCAGGTTTTCAAGTGGGAGGCATTTTGTGTTGGTGCAGAAATGTGTCAAATCAGTGCATGTGACGTAATAATGCACAATTATTAGTGAAGATATTTGAAAACATAAAGTTATAGAGGAAGACGTGACAAGGTTTTTTTCTGAGTATTTTATGTGTATTGCAACAGCCATGCTGGAACACACAATTTTTCCTCCATCAGATGTTTGGGTTGATAATCTTGCCCATGAAAAGAATGTTTTCTGTGTTGCGCTCAGTGATCATGACCATAAATGGACGGTCAAACTTCAAGACCGGAATGACCGGACGAAAGAGGGAGGACCCGACCATGAGCTCGATGCCTGTGGCAGCTGCTGCTGTGGCTCCAGCTTCATTAACATCCAGGGTGGCTTGGTGTACAACCTACAGCATAATGGAGTGAGAGAAGGGTGAGAGAATAGAATAAAAGGGAGAAGTGTGTGTTTAATGATGCAACCTTTCTGTTCTTACCTTTGAGACTAACAGTTGATGCCCCTCTGAAATACCAGTCAAATTTGCACGATCATTAAACATGTCTGACATTCCCATTTCAGTCAGCACATTGTTCAGTTTGTAGGAAGTCTTGATGGAGAACTTTGGAACATATATTTCGTATCTCCTAAAAATTGGGAACGAGATCAGTAGGTTTGATATTCATCTATCACTGGTCAACAATGATTTTGCTACCTGGAGAAAAATACATGATATCAGGCATTTCACATATGCTGATTGCAAATCTATAATCAGAATTTCTCTAACACGTCAGGTTCTTGAGTTATGTGCATGTCAGTATTTAGCTAATGTATTGCTGTACTGGAACTTCTCACACAAATGTTGAGCGTGGTGAGATTTTCTAATTTTGAAACAGTGGCGGATCCAGAAATATTTTTCTGCAGGTGCTAAGGGGGAGCTAAGCATTTTGCTGAGGGTGCTATGATGGATCATTTGTTCTCTCAGTTCTTAACACACACAGACGCAAGCTATTTTCTTGGGGGTGCTACGACTTTTCCAGGAGGAGCTATAGCACCCCCTACCGCCACCTGGCACTGCCACTGTTTTGAAATTGAACAGAATTTAACAATAATTTGGCTGATTTGGGGGTGCTGAATCCAAATATAGTCATTAAAATTCAGTCAGCTAAAGTTTAATTGCCAACACTGAGGATCAACAATGCCAGAAATTTGCAAATTTTTATAGTGACTCCTTTCTGTCAATAGATAAAATCAAAGTTTTAGTGCTACATCAGGTGATGGAATAGTGTTTCTGGGGCAGTCCAAAGTGATGCCAAGCTTAAAACTGGGATCTTTGATGGACTCCAAGTCACTGAGCTTATTAGAGACAAACAGTTTCCATCTAAGCTCAGACCCCTTGAACTAAGAGCATGGGAATCACTTGTTCAGGTGCTACAGAATTTCTTGGGCAACCGCAAAGCCACAAACTGTGAAGAACTAGTTGACAACATGCTCATGCATGGGTTGCAGAATCTCAGTTAAGCTTCACGTCCTTCACTCTCATCTTGACTTCTTTCCACCCAGTTTGGGTGATGTGAGCGATGAGCATGGTGAAAGGTTCCATCAAGATATCTCTGAAATGGAGACCAGGTACCAGGGGCGCTATAACGCAAATACGATGGGTGACTACTGCTGGTTTCTACAGTGTGAAACTTCCGTGAAGCACAAGTGTTTGTCACACTTTTGAACTGTTTAGTCAGACTAATTGTGGATTGTATTAGCTTGAGATTCCTCATATGATTGACTTTGGTATCTGTGTCCTGCGTCTTCTTTTTTTTAAAGATATTTTTTGGCCTTTTTTCGGCTTTATTTGATAGTTTTCCGGTGGAGACTGATAGGAAAGTGGGGAGGAGAAACGGGGGAAACACGCGGCAACTGGCCGGGAATTGAGCCTGCGCTGACTGCACAGTCAAACTGCATGCGTGGTCGCCTGCTCACACTCTGGCGCCCCATCTGTGTCTTTTTTTCACCAGTTGTGTGTTCATGGTGTACTTTTCTAATAAAATCACTGACGTCAAGTTTGGCGATTGCCATTTTTTGGCATAGTTACATAGTTACATAACTGACATGGTAGAGAAATTCTGTTTGCATGTTTGGAATCAGCATACCCAATTTTTTTTTTTTTTTTCTGTTGACCAATTATCCAGTGCTGTAAAATAGTATTTGCCTCCTTCCTGATTTTTTTAGTTTTTGCATATTTGCCACATTTACATTTTTACAAGCCCATCACAAATGTTTTAATATTAGACAAATATAACCTAACTAAAAACAAAATGCAGTGTTTAAATGCTGATTTAATTTATTAAAGGAAAACAAGCTATCCAAACCTACCAAGTAAAATGTAATTGCCCCCTCTTGTTAAATGATGATGTAACTGTGATTAACCACATTTTTTGGAAAGCTGAGTTCAATTGCACTACTCACAGCCAGGCCTGATTACTGCCAGACCTTCTGAATCAAAGAATCACTTAAATAGAACCTGTCAATTAGGCTCAAAGATCTCAAAAAGCAGCACATCATGCTACGATCTAAAGGTACAGCTGAGAAACAAAGTCACTCACATCTATCAGTCTGGAAAGGGTTCCAAAGCAATGTCTAAGGTTTCACTTGTTCCTGAGCAAATCAATAAAATAGATATTAAAAATATTTACTCAGGAAGGATCACGAGAGCCTTTTGACCAGGAACATCACAGCAGCATGTTGATGCTGTTTATGGAGATCATGAAGCCTGATGGCAAGCCTGCTCCAGAATCGATCAAATTACATGTTTTAAATCTTTATTCGACTCTATTGTAAATGCCGTCTGTCTGTTGTAAGTGTTGGGAGTCATCTGGGATAACAATAACATTTTAACATCTGACCTGTTTGTTTTTTGTTCAGTAAGCAGCTGAGCTGTGTATACATATATAATGTTTTTATTCAGAGATGAAGTTTTTAATTTAAATTAATCAGTTTTCAATCAGTAAATTTAATCTGGAAGGTGATAGACACACTGGAGCTGAGTTGTGATGTCATCAAATCCGCTGGGGTTCAAATTGAGACATAGTTCCCTGTATTTGGGAAGTTCGTACTTGTCAAGTATGGAAGTACAAACTTTTTTACTTGAGTATTGAGAAATGGCCCAGAACAACATCTAAAGCACTCTCAGGCCTCACATGTCTCAGTTAAGGTCAGAGGTCATGATTCAAGAATAAGAAAAAGACTGGGCAAAAATGGCATCCGTGGGAGTGTTCCAAGGAGAAAACCACTGCTGACCAGGGTTATTATAGTTAACGAAAACGAACGAAATAACGAAAACTGAAATTGAAAAAACATTGTCGTTAACTGAAATAAATAAAAACTATAATTAAAAGGAAAAAACGATAACTAATTAAAACTGAATTGTGAGTTTACAAAACTAACTAAAACTAACTGAAATTATCGATAAACTGACTTTCATTTACTTGTTTTTTTTTTTCTAAGCCTTGTGAATTGATATGAAATCATTTTTTCCGCTCTCCGAGTTTAAGCTGGGAGCGCCATAGGACAACTGTGTGAGTGCGCATGTGCGTGCGCTCACCGCACTGGTCCGCAAAGTAATGGCTGCGGCAGAGTCCCGTATGGAGGTTCTTTGAGTACAAACACCTGCACAGGACCATAAGGTAATTAACACACACAATTCAGCTACACAAGCATAAATGTGGACATGAGGTCGACAACTTCCGTGGGTTGTGTACAGAGGCCGCAAAGACCCTGCAAGTTTAATTAGCAGCATCTAACCAAGCTAGCTCCAAAACAGAAGCAGCTTCAGGTGGTGAGAACATCAGGATGCAGTTGGATTTGAGCTTTGACTCCTTCAAAGAGTTTGTTTTTGTCAAACACCACATGTAGGTGTTGTTAATCTACTGCACTGATGCTGAACTTTATTGTGGAGTTTATTGTAGAATTTATTGAGTTTGGGAGTTCATGTTTTTCTTTGTTTCTCCCTGTTGATGTTCATGTGTGTCCTTAATATTACACAAATTTAGCATGTCTTGTGAACAGTTGGTTGTTGAATATATTTCTTTAAATGGTATCTTTTTGTCAAGTTTTCATTACACAATAGTCACTTTTGCGCCTTGAATCTTGCACCTGATTAGGTATGAAAATACTAAAACTAATACTGAAACTAACTGAAACTAACTAAAACTATGCATGAAACCAAAAATAAAAACTAATAAAAATGAGAAAAACCACTCTGAAAACTAATTAAAACTAACTAAAACTAAACTATAATGTAAAATCCAAAACTATTATAACCCTGCTGCTGACCAAAAAGAACACAAAGGCTCATCTCAGCTTTTGGGAAAATATTCTGTGGAAACAAAAGTTAAACTTTTTGGAGGTTTGAGTTCTGTTATATCTGGCTTAGAACTAACAGCATTTCATAAAAAGAACATCACTGCAACAGTCAAACATGGTGGTAGTAGTGTGATGCTCTGGGGCTGCTTTGCTGCTTCAGGACCTGGACGACTTGCTGTAACTGATGGAGCCATGAATTCTGCTCTCTACCAGAACATCCTGAAGGAGAACATCAGTTCATGCCCTCAAGTATCCCAGAATGCATTTTAAATGAAAATCAGTTTGTGCCCTCAAGCTCAACTCACTTACAACTCACTCACACTTAGCTTCAGATGGAAGCTAAGAATGGATAGGTGAATGCAAACGTGTTGTATAAGCGCTTTGAGTGCTCAGTTAGAGTAGAAAAGCACTATATAAGCATTAATCTATTCATGTTTGAAAAGTCTCCAGTGTGGCTGAATGAAAACACAAAATTCCTCCACAGTTCATATGACTCAATGCCAAGGGTGGCACAACCAGTTATTAGGTTTAGGGGGGCAGGTAAGTTTGAATAGTCATCACTTAAAAACTGCATTTTATATTTCTTTGGTTATCATTAATATTAAAATTTGTTATATGCACAAAACTAAGAAATCAAGAAGGGACCACTACTTTTACACAGCACTGTGTAGTGTCTAAAACAGGGGTGCCCAATACGTCAATCGTGATCTACTGGTCGAACACAAGAGGAGTTCAGGTAGATCGCACGGAACCCCCAGTGGAGTTGGGGGAAAAAATGTAGATCGCACGGCATTAAAAGAAGTTTTGTTGCCACCCTACGCATGCGCATTTAACCACGCTAGCTTTGCTAGTAGCTCACAAGCTGGAAAAGGATGGGCACCCCTGGTCTAAACCAAGAAATTAAGCATGATTTGAAATTCTACCCAACCTGGACTCCATCACTTTCAGCCATTTGGTGATATGACCTGAGTTTATGGCATTCTCCAGTCTTGTCATATTACCAGGCAACATCAGCCACATGGAGTGGGTGCCCTTGATGGGGAGGTGGAGGACTGATGTGTTGATGGTCTGGTCATAATAAATGTGCCTCCCTCAGCCACAAAGCGAAGGTCCATATTCTTTTCACCACAGATGTTTATTCAGCACACAAGGTACCGACTTACAACACCGTAGAACTAGACAGAACATATTCAAAGGAAACAAATCAATATAAATTGTCTACAAAATGCAACTCAAATGATTTAAAATAAACTATTACAATCATACCACTTTTGCCCGCTTGTGAGCTAAGAGAGGGATTTGTTCTTCAAAGTTCTTGTTTTTTAACTCAGAAAGTCCGTTTGAGCGATCCGTCTTTTTAGCGCTACTCCTTCTACCGTTTACACCAGCCGTTTACACCAGCCGTTGCGTAGCAACGCCAACGGGAAGTGACACACAGATCGTGCACACTTAAGAGCAAATAACTAAAATTGTAAACTTATCTATCCATAAGACTTGGTTACTTCTTGTGATAGAACTGTAACACAATCAAACACAAACATTTTGGTGCCACACAGTGGTCACTGACAAACACTGCACAGTTCAAACAGGATGCCTATAGCGGCAGATACACTCCCACCATCATGCAATGCGTGATCATAAAATAAACTTATCAAGTCACTGAAAGAACATCATAAAAACATAATAAGAACCAAACTTAGCCTTGTGAAGTAAAGTTAAACAACTTAGCTTAAACTTCAATCAGCTTCAAGTAATAGCACTGTCTTGTGTATGGGCCTCTCTAAATAGACTGGCTTACTTGTGCGTATGCCCCTGCTATCTAGTGTTGCGTCACTCTTCAGTAGTTTGAGTCTTCTCACCCTTCCATCACTGCCTGGGAAGACCTCAACTACCTTTGCCATCTTCCAATGACTACGTGGTGCAGCATCATCTAGAAGCAGAACGATGTCGCCAATCTTGGCATTTCTTCTTTCTCTGTTCCACTTGCTTCTCAGTTGTAAACTCAGCAGGTATTCCTTTCGCCACCTTGTCCAAAATTCATTCACCAGGAATTGCACTCCTTTCCATCTCTTTTGAAGGTAAAGTTCCTCCCTCATGAACTCTCCTGGTGGTGGTGCAATGATTGCAGACTTCATTGTCAGCAAGTGATTTGGCATTAACGGTTCTGGCCCTGTTGGATCATTGAGGTGTTCTGTGGTCAATGGACGACTATTCACTATAGCCATTGCTTCATACATGAATGTTCTTAAGGAAGAGTTGTCTAACCTTCTGGCAGACTGTTCTAGGATTGACATTAAAACATTTCTTATGGTTCGTATCAATCTCTCCCAAACACCACCCATGTGGCTGGAAGAAGGTGGGTTCATGACAAAGCTGCATCCCAATTCTGTCATGCGTTCTTGCTCCATTCCCTTCATTAGTTGCAGGAATTCCTTCTTTGCACCTGCAAAATTGGTCCCTTGGTCGCTATGAAGTTGACTCACATTGCCACATATAGTGATAAAGCAGCGGAGCGCCTGTATAAAGGCATCAGTAGTGAGGTCATCCAAAACCTCCAGATGTACAGCCCTTGAGCACATGCATGTGAACAACAGACCATATCTCTTCAGCTCTTTCCTGCCATCCTTAACATAAAATGGCCCAAAACAATCCATTACACTGTATGTGAAAGGAGGGGTAGCTTCCATCCTTTGTGGAGGTAGGTCAGCCATTTTTTGTTCTTGACTGCTCTTCCTAAATTTCCTGCACTTTATGCATTTGTAGATGAGAGATGACACTTCACTACTGCATCCAAGAATCCAAATTCCATTGGAGCGAATTTCATTAGTGGTCATTCCACGACCTTGATTTTGCACCCTTTCATGGAAATGCCTTATGAACAAGCGAGAAACATGATGTCCCTTAGGAAGGATGGCTGGGTGTTTGACATGAGGGTGAAGTGCTGCTTGTGTCAATCTTCCTCCCACCCTTAAGACATTATGGCTGTCAACAAATGGATTTAATCTGTTCAACTTGGAAAACTTGTTCACTGTCACTTCCTTCCTCTTCTTTAGTGATTTAATTTCCTCATGGAACACTTCTTCCTGGACTGTACGAATTATGAACAGTTCAGCATCATTTCTTTCCTCAAGTGTAGTGGTGTTATTGAATTTGGTTTCCAGCCCTTTGGCCTTCCTCGCCAGGCATTTGAGTCGTGCTATGGCTTTCACCAGGTTCTTCCAACTTGAGAATCTTTGCCAGCAGTCTGACAGAGGATTCCTTTCTTTGGCCTTGATAGTGTGGACATGTGTCCCTTTAAGTTCTGGGTCCTCATTATCAGTCTCTCACATCTTCAGGAAGTTTGTCTTGCCATAAAAAGCTTGGTCCTGAGAACCAATTTGAGTCCACAAGTTCCTTTACAGAGAGCCCACAGGAGGCCTGGTCTGCTGGATTGCTTTCAGAGGGAACATATCTCCACTGATGAGGTTCTGTGCTTGATTTGATACTTTGGATTCGGTTAGCCACAAATACATGGAACCGCCTTGCATCATTGTTGACATAAGCAAGAACAACCCTGGAATCTGTCCAAAAGTATTGTTGAGCTTCCTGCAACTCTAACTTTCGCTTGAGAAGATCACTCATCCTCACTGCTACAACTGCGGCTGAAAGTTCCAATTGTGGGATTGTTGTCACCCTTGTTGGAGCTACTCTTGCCTTTCCTGTGACAAGAGCACAGTGGACCTCTCCAGACTTAGCCACTGCTTTGAGGTACGAACATTCCCCATAGCCAGCTGAACTCGCATCGGAGAAATGGTGTAGTTCATACCGCTGAACTTCCTTAGATGTAAATGGTATATACCACCATTGTATCTCTATTAAAGAGAGGTTATGAAGGTCTTGCAGCCAAGCTTCCCAATGATGCCTGAGGTCATCAGGAAGAGGCTCGTCCCAGCCTGCCTTATCTTGGCACATTCTTTGAAGGATTTTCTTCCCAATCAGAATGAAAGGGGACACAAATCCAAGAGGATCAAAAATGGAGGCCACTGTAGAAAGCACTCCTCTTCTAGTAAAAGGATTTTCCTTTACTAGCACTCTGAATCTGTACTCTAAGTGCCCGTTCCATCTTGGGTTCACCAAGGGCCATGTCAAAGTCAGTTGCACCTTCTGTGCATTCCTCTTTAGGAATTGTGTCATTCACTTCCTTACTGTTAGTGATGAATTTTTGTAAGCGAAGCCTACCAGTGCTGCAGAGCTCCCTTGCTTCTTGGACAAGCTGGATGGCTTCTGATTCAGAGTCCACGCTTGCCAAGCCGTCATCAACGTAGAAATTGTGTTGTATAAACCTTATTGTGTCTTGACTGAACCTGCCTTCACCTTGTGCAGCAAGGTGTTTGAGTCCAAAATTTGTGCATCCTGGAGATGAGGCTGCACCAAATAAGTGCACCGTCATCCGAAACACTGATGGTGGAGTTTCTATGTTGCCTTCTTCCCACCACAGGATCCTGAGGTAGTCCTTATCCCTTGGTGCAACATGGAACTGGTGAAATATTCATTCCACATCACACATGATGGCCACTCGTCCCTATGAGGGCATTTGTGAGGTCTGGCCCAGTGAGCAGGTGTTCGTTAAGGGATGTGTTCTCAAACTTCGCTGAGCAATCAAAGACAATGCAGATCTTGCCTGGTTTCTGGGGGTGGTAGATCCCGTGATGAGGGATATACCATGCTGGTTGTTTGTTTATATCCTCCTCTGGAACCCTTTCAGCATCACCTCTGATTATCATGTCCTTCATGAAAGCTGTGTAGTCACCAGAGGTGGGAAGTAACGAAGTACAAATACTTCGTTACTGTACTTAAGTAGATTTTTCAGGTATCTGTACTTTACTTAAGTATTTATTTTTCTGAGTACTTTTTACTTTTACTCCCTACATTTTTACACAAGTATCGGTACTTTCTACTTCTTACATTTTCAAACAGACTCGTTACTTTTTAACACGTCAGAGAGAAGTTTGCATTTCCGGTCAGTGCGCCGTCAGTCATCAAACGATCTGAGCCTAAACGGAGGAATAATAACACATAAGAGACACTCGTACTGGCGTATCCTCCATCATTGGGGCTTATCTCGTACAAAGGGATTAAATACACAAACCCGTATAATTAATGTATCATTTATAGCGCTATAATCGGGCCGGACAGAGTCTGTAAGTTGCGCTGCGGCACATAAACAGCTTAGCTAGCGCTACTGAAGAGGAGCGAGCATGAAGGGAGTAACGTGTGGCAGGTAAATGCAACGTTTCTAAATGCTCAACAAATATCAACAAACACACAGTGTGTGCAGTTTGTCACACAGTGTGTCTGCTAGCTAAAAGAAGAGCTGCTGTATTTCAGGGAGAGCAAAGAGAGAGAAGTTCACTCAGAGATGGAGAAAGGGGACAGGAGAGGAAGAAGAGAGGTTAGAATTAAAGGTAAGGACTGGAAAATAAACTGAAGTATGCTGACGTTGATTCAAAGATTGTATGAAAATACTGCAGTTTAGTGTGTAACAAACAGGTTATCTTGTTGTACTGTATTTACAGTAAAGCTCTGTGTTGGACTGGAGCACAGTGTTCATGGTCAGAGTTACAGGTTACATCAGTGCAGCAGAGATGAGTTTGAATCAAAGCTGCTGATGCTGAGATTCATTCACTGAATCCAACATTTCTACAGCCTGTATGCTGTCAGTGTAGGGGATGGAGATCAGCTCAGATAGCTGTGAAATACTGGGTTACATCTTTGTGAGTTCAGTACATCCACACAGAGCAGTAAACCTCAGAGCAGCAGCAGCAGGTCAGCTGATCACAGCCTGCACACCAACATCATTTACTGCAGCTACAATAGAAAGTTGTGATTCTTCTCCCCATGCAGAGCCACTACAGCTGATCTTAGGGTTCCTCCAGCTTCTGAATCCCACTGTAACCCCTGAGTATCCTCATGTTGGTGTTTAGGTGGAGACACAACCACCCTCTACTATGGAGGACACAGAGAATAGAGCTGGGTTTAAATTCCCTTTCACAGTTTGTGTCCTACGTAACAGATTCAAGCTGAGTGCATTCATTAGGATTAAAATTTAGATTGGAATAATGTTTCTATTCTCATGTAATATTATTTTATATTATTACAATAATATATAACAAGGTTCGGTTAGTTTTACACAAAAATAGCTGGTAGAAACATCCTCCAAAGAACTACTTTTACTTTCTTACTTTGAGTACATTTCAGAGCCTGTACTTTTTTACTTTTACTTAAGTAGAGAAGTTGAACCAGTACTTCGACTTTTACTAAAGTATTTTTTAACATAAGTACTTGTACTTCTACTTAAGTACAGAATGTCAGTACTTTTGCCACCTCTGGTAGTCACTGTGGCACTGTTTGTATCTTGTCAGTTGATGTTTCAGGGATTTTAGTCGATGCTCAGCACAAACTTTGTTATTTGGCAGGCTAGGGCTCTCCTTTCAAAAGGGTAGTGGCATTTCATAGTGCCCATCTTGCTTCTGTCGAATTCCTTCTTTCAGTTTTGTCAGGAACTGATCATCCTCCTGTGTTACCAAAACTTCTTCACTGGTCTTTTCAGAGAAATCTGACTCAAATACCTTGATTATGTCTGCTGGAGAAAACATTTCTGTAACTTGGTTTCTAAGCACAAAATGGAATTCAGACCTCAGCTTACAAAATT
This sequence comes from Archocentrus centrarchus, assembly GCF_007364275.1. Taxonomy (NCBI): domain Eukaryota; kingdom Metazoa; phylum Chordata; class Actinopteri; order Cichliformes; family Cichlidae; genus Archocentrus; species Archocentrus centrarchus. Next base: position 20,901,496 of record NC_044354.1, read on the forward strand.
GTTTAGCTTCTGGTACAACGTGACTCACAATGATACGGTGACTCATACCTACTTCATCTTCATAGTCATGGCTGGAGTTGTCACCACCAACAATGCTCCAGCCCAACACTATTTTCAGTGGAAATGGCTCATCTTACTTGCCACTAATGACATCTCTAGGACGCAGGGCTTCAGGACAGTTGTAACCAATTAACAATCCCACTTCGCAGTCAAGCTCAGAAGGCATTTCGTCTGCGAGCTGTTCGAGGTGTGGCCAAGACCTTGCAGTTTCACACGTAGGTATGTGGGATCTATTTGCTGGTATGTGATCCCTAGTGTAGGTTACTGGAAGCTTGATTTTTGTGTCAGACTTGATGCCTCTTACTTGCAGTCCTGTCATTTTTTGACATGAAATGACCTTTGTTTTTGACGTTATTGTTGAAATTTTGAGATTCACTGGTTCTTTCTTGGCATTCAGCTCCTCAGCTACATCCCTTAGGATAAAGGCAGTATCACTCTGGGTGTCAAGCAATGCATACACTAGAATTTCCTTATCTGGTTCAGTAAGTGTTGAAACATACACTGGAACAATTGATGAAGTATGACTATTGCTCCTTTCCTGAATCACTTTGTTAGAGGTTGCTTGATTAGATTCTTGTCTTGTTTGTGACTCAGACCTTTCATTTGTTGAGTGGCTTTCCTTTAACTGTTCTCGACTGGGTCTTGAATTTTGTTCTTGTTAGTTTTCTCTCGATCCTGGTGCAGACATGTTGGATGACGTTTCTCACATTTCTCACATTTACTCCTGGTTGTGCAGCCTTTAGAGGAGTGGCCAGGCTTAAGACAGCCAAAGCACAACTTCTCCATTTGTACAAACTTAAGCCTTTATTCAACTGGCCTTTCCATAATCTTGCGACATTTGTGGAGAGTATGGCCTTGTTTTTTACAAAAGCTGCACATCCTGCTTGCCCTTTCACTGGAGCTTATAGTGAATGTCTTGGCTCCAGGATTGCGGCTGCATTGAGACTTGAATTTACTTTGACCTGTCAGCCTTGATCCTTCTGTCTCTGCTAGCTTCATTGCATGTAATGATGTGATGGGGTTGCATGCAATTCTAGCCTCTTTCTTTAGGAACTCTACAAAATATCTGAAATCAGGGAATATTTTGTATTCATCTTGGAACTTTGTGCATGTTCTATTCCAGCGTGAACTCAACCAATCTGGTAATTTGGCTGCAATCTTTTGGTTTTCAATGCAGTCATTTAGGGATTGTAAACCTTGAACATGGGGCATGGCTGATTCAACACTGCACAAAAAGTCTGCAAATTCACGCAGGTCATTGCTGTCTTTTGTTCCAACTAAGAAATGCCCTTCAATGGCTCTTTTGGCTTGGCCACCAACATACTTGTGTAGGAAGAAGAGTTTTTCTTGAGTTGGCAGGTTCTTGCGATCGATTAGTGTCTGGAAAGACAGTTTCCAGTCACTGTAATTAAGTGGGTCTCCTAAGAAAACAGCAGGTTCTGGGATGGGAATACGATTGGCCATAATTGCTTCAGCAAGGGTTGCCACTAAGTCACTGGAGGATGTAGTGAGTGTGGCTGGTTGAGTGGCAAGAGCTTGGGTGATGGGAGTCTGTGGAGTGGCAGGGATTTGGGAAAACGTGGTTTGCTGCAAAGAAGGGAGTGTGAAAGGTTGAGGGCAAGGAGCAGAGTTGACTGGTTGTGAAACTTAGTGAAAATTCAAAATTTGTCTTCAAAGGATATATTTTCATTAAACTTATCTGTGCAGTTCTTAGAGCCTTTTCTGCACCAGCAAGAAGGAAAATGTCCACTGCCAAATTTGGGATGAGGGCGAATGAGACTTGGCACAGCCGAAACTTTAGTGACAGTTTATAAGTTCTTCTGCTCCTTCCAAGACACTAATTCAAGGTGCTTGCATGTTTAGCCTTTACTTATTAACTTGCTTCTTCATTCTGCCGCGACAGTCCCAAATGTGGTACTTCCCTTGTGGCTGTGTGTTGTCTTCTTCTCGCAGAGTTCTGTGCGCCAATTTGCCTCATACAATTGGCCTTCTCAGATTGTTTTTTTCCAGAAGTTGTTCCGGCATCATGGCACAAGCTTCTCCAATCAGCAATAAAAGCTCTATAAAGGCACACACACCTTCCCCTCTCACATGTTCCTAATCATGACTTGGCAGTTTTATTTTCCGCAGCAACAGAGTACGATGACCTATACACACCCTTCCCTCCTTAAACACAGATGTACATGTTTTGGCAAAACCTTTGGGGATAAGATAAACATATTCTTCTCCGAGAACGAGAAGGTCATAAATAAGATAAACATATCTCCCAAAGGTCATGAAGTTGGTCCGGCACTATCTATCTGTTGTGCTCTGTCTAATGTATTATTTAATTATCCATTATTTGGTTCAGTCGCTGTTTATTAATTAATTTACTAGAGTTTACTTTTAAACATTTGTCATTTTATTCATTGGGTAAAAAATAATCTCTCAGGGTGCTAGGTGAGTGGTGCGGCTCTGTGTGCCCTTTTTCTCTCTCTGTAGGCTGGGCAGCTGGGTCGTCTTTTGCTGGGCGGAGCTGGGGGCTTTACTCGGATGGCTCTCACACCGGATGTGCCAAAATAAGACAGGAAATCAGCCTCCCTCTGGTTTTTTGCAGCCACTCGCAGTTCCTCGCAGGCCCTGGTCACACATTGCACTGGACTTCGTAACAGGCCTACCCCCCTTCTGATGGCAAAACCGTTATTCTGACTATAGTAGATCGCTTCTCCAAAGCTGCTCATTTTGTTGCTCTCCCAAAGTTACCCGCAGCTGCCGAAACCACCGACCTCCTGATAGAACATGTTTTTCGCCTTCATGGCATTCCCAGAGAAATAGTGTCCGACCAACGTCCGCAGTTCGTCTCCCGAGTCTGGAGAGCTTTTTGTTCAGCATTAGGGGCCAAAGTCTGTTTGAGTTCCAGTTTTCACCCCCAAACAAACGGAGAGACTTAATCAAGAACTAGAAGCCGCTCTCCACTGCACTGCCTCAAGCAATCCCTCATCCTGGAGTTTGCAGTTACCCTGGATCGAATACATTCACAACTGTCATACATCATCTGCTACTAACCCTTCACCCTTTGAGGTTTCCTTAGGCTACCAAACTCCGTTATTTCCAGAGCTGGAACGGGACTTTGAGGTTCCCTCAGTCCTGCATCGTCTTCAGCGGAGTCGGCAGGTTTGGACACGCACCAGGCAGGCTCTCTTGCGCAACCAAGAACGAACCCATCGGTACGTGGACCTGCATAGAACCCCCGTACCCCACTACACCCAAGGAAAAATAGTTTGGCTCTCTGCCGAAGACATTCCTCTAAGATCTCTGTCTCGGAAATTGGCACCTCGGTTCATCGGTCCTTATGAGATCGAGTCTGTCATCAGCCCTGCGATGGTCTGGTTGAAGCTGCCTACATCTTTTCGGATTCATCCTGTGTTTCATGTCTCTCAGGTGAAGCCAGTTCGTGCTAGCCCACTGTGCCCTCCGGCCATTCCTCCGCCTCCCGCCCGGCTGGTGGAGGGTGGTCCAGTGTATTTGGTCCGCCACCTGGTGGATGCTCATCGTTGGGGCCGAGGTTGACAGTATTTGGTGGATTGGGAGGGATACGGTCCGGAGGAGTGGACCTGGGTTCCTTGGTCCTTCATCGTGGATCCTGCTTTGGTTCGGGATTTTCATGTGTCCCGGCGTCGGTCCAGCGCCGGTCGATTGCCTCCTGGCGGCCGTTGAGGAGGGGGCACTGTCAGGGTGCTAGGTGAGTGGTGCGGCTCTATGTGTCCTTTTTCTCTCTCTGCAGGCTGGGCGGCTGGGCCATCTTTTGCTGGGCAGAGCTGTGGGCTGTACTCAGTTGGCTCTCACACTGGATGCTCATCCATCAGTGATTACCTCTGCTTTAAAGACCAGCTGAATCCTCCAGTCTTCGCCGGAGTGTTTGTTAACCCACCTGGTAAACAATCTTTGAGCCACCCCTTGGATTTTTCGAGTCAAGTTCAGGTTTGTTGTTTCATTGTGTTTTTTCCTACGCCTTGACCATCTGCCTCGCCTGTTTCAGATCTCTGACGGCGCTTTGTGATTCTCCCAGCCTTCCAGCCTGCCTGCCCTCCGGACCACTTTGTTCCGCATCACTCTGTATTTGCCAAACATCAGAGTAAGCTACTTACACTCATCTCCCTTTCCTTGCCATTACTTAAGACCCCCATCTTTCTGTTGAACCCGCTAATAGTTATTTCCCTCTTCTTAGACCAACTCTCCTGTGATCCATGCATTCGTGAATGCTGCCTGTGACATATCCAGTACTTGCCCCCGTAGAGACCTCGCCGGTTCAGCAGTTGTGTTTGTTTTTTCGTAAATAAACCATTCTAATGTTTGTTGTGACACCTGGCTACCGAGTCTTTCTGGCTTCCAGCTTCTGAGTTTTCCCTGGTTGTGACATAATCCCCAACAACTGATTCCTTTTTCACACCGTTCAGGTGTGTTATTAATCTATTAATCAAAAACTAAAAACAATAATGGCATGATTATAATATATTTTAAGCACAATAAGTAATTTCAACACAGACATGATCCAAACTGTACGCCATTGTTATCTACAGTATGTTTATCTTACCAAGGTCAGCACATCACAGGGGCCAGATAGAGTTCAGCACAGCTCTTCTTTTTTTTCTTTTTTGCAGTAAAGAATGGCAAAGCATATAAAAGCATTTAATAGCATAATTATTACAAGCACTCACATTTTCCAAAACCACCCTCCTTTTCTATAAATTAAAACCAAACAAACAAAAATACCAAGCAAGTAAACTTATGCACGAGACTAGGTCTGAAACGATTCATTGATTAACTCGATTAATTCGATTATCGACACAAATTTACTGTTTCGATGCTTCGTTTAAACTCTGCAGTGCTCAGTTGTCTCCGTGTAAGCGGCGCTCCTCAGTAGCATTAGCAGCATTATAGTGCTCCGGCGTCTTTTTGTGGGTTTATTGGTGGCTGGCAAACCAACATAGAACTGCATTACCGCCACCTACTGGACTGGAGTGTGAATCACACACGCACGCACACACACACAGATTCTAAAAAGCTCTCCGTCGCTGCGATGGATTTCCTTTAACACAGAGTGGATCATTACTAGAGTTGCCATCTGTCTTGTAAAATACAGAACCCCGTATCAGTTACGGGACTCCTTGGAATACGGCTCTGTAACATGCGGGGTTCCGTACTTTACGGGTCGGGTGGCAACTATCACTGACATGCATTTCCACGCCTCCACTGCTCTCTGTGTGTCTGTGTGTGTTGTGCTCACTGAGAATTTCAGCTGTTATTTTTGTCTTTACTTCAGCTGTAGCTGCCAGAACTGGTTTGCTAGCGAGCGCGGGCCATTAGCACTAGCAATGGTTCGGTACTGGAAGGCCCGCCCCCCAGGACCAAGGGGCTCCGTCAAAATATTTTTTGTACTTTAATCCCTTATTAGTGACTAAATATAGACCTGCAGTAGAAACGTATTTTCGAGAACGCTTGTGAATACAAAGCATTGCAACATTTCTCACACATGGGCCATGGCTCCCGCAGGCACTAGTTTTTCAAAAACACTCATAGCAGGCATACTGAGTTGGTGCTGTATAAATAAAATTGAATTGAAAAGGCTAAAAGAGTAATGCATCCTAAAAAAATTAATAATCAACTTTAACCCTCCAGCATTAATAACAGTTAAGTTCAGGGAACAATGAAGTGGTATGAAGGGGGCCCCAAATCAAATCTTGCTTAGGGCCCCTTCAAGGCTTGGGCCGACTCTGCTGTAGGTGAAAACAGCAGCAGCGGACAGGGAGAGGAGCAGCCAGAGACGCAAGCTTTGGAAACCGAGGGACAGAGTGAGCGGGAAAGTGTAGTACATACGCAGGTAGTAACGTTAGGATACTACAGGGACTTTGAGGTGATTGAAGTAACGTTAGCTCTATTATATGAAAATGATGAGCAATGGCGATTGATTAGTATCAATATTTATTGGTATTTGCATACTTCCCAAAATCTGGCACCTTAATCTGATAAAATATAAAACGGTCAAGGCCGAGAAGTGTTGGATCAGTACCAAGTGTCCATTTTAGGCTACTTCATAGCATTTTAGATAATTAGGTTAAAGGTGTGTTGAAAGGCTGCACAGTAGTTTGAATTTGTAGCCTCTATGCTATGGTTAAAGGTTTTAAAAAGCACTAAAAGCAAAATAACAGATTTTAAAAAAAAACTAAATAAGTAAAAGCTTTGCAATTTAAGCATTACTAAACTAAGTGTAAAAAAAGTATAAAAGTATTATTAGCAAAAGGTAAGCCCACATTGAATTAGAGTAAGACAGTGTCAAGTGCTTTTAAGACATAGTTGTGGGCCGGTCTAAGCCAAAAACGCCTGGGCTGATTTTTTGTCCCAGTCCAGCCCTGCCACTACATGACTGTGAAGTGCAATTTTGAGCTTTCAGGAACCGTTTAATTTTTTCGATAGCACAAATGGTCATGGAGTTACGGTAAAAAGCCAGCTGATCAAGGTCCTTTGACCAGCTGACTCTGCGATGATAAGCTACGTCTTAATCAGCTGTTTGCGGCTAGTAAGGTCAGGAAACCCGCGTATCAGCAGCGATCGCCTGGCGTTAAAGGATTAATCTGATAGACAGAGTGTAGACTGCAAAATTCAAATCAAGCAGGCTCCACAAACAACCTGCACAGGCATATACGAATTGTTCATCCCTCAGTGCAAGTAGAAGAACAAAACAGGGCAGGTCATCAGGCAGGAGAAACAGGATCAACTCCTCAAAGGCCCTTTTTTTTTTTGTGATTTCCAATCTTTTGTTTTATAATTTGTATTTGGAGCAGTCTATTATATGTTGAGTATATAAAGAAATGTTTGATATAAGCCTAATGTATGTTTTTACATTAGTAATTCATTTTACACTTTAAAAAAAAAAAAAAATCTAAGGAGCCACTTGGGAGCTGAAAGAGCCGGCTCTTCTTTGAGAGCCGAGTCTAAAGAGCCGGCTCTCTAAAAAGAGCCAGAATTCCCATCACTAATTTATTCTGCAGCCTTTGCCTACAGGAGGGTTTATGTTCCTCCGGTTCACTATGCATCACCTGGTGACACCTTTGGGTAATGTCCTGGGATGGCGCATGGAAAATACAGTGGGATCACTGAAACTAGAGACAAGAGAAACTAGAGAAAAAATACTGGGGCGGCCGTTTCTTCTTCTTCTTTTTGATTTATTTACAGCATGGACTGAACTGTAGTCCCATAACTCATTAATCTTTTTTTTTTTTAAATCTCTGGTTATGTCTTAAAATATGTCTTAAAACATATTACCAACCTTTCACACAGACAGTCATCCAAAGAGTTACAAATAATTAGTTCTTTGAAGGGCCTGGAAACTGTTTTATTCATTCGTACTGTCAGATGAGTTTCTGACTAACACTGCATTGGTAAAGTTTTTGCTTAATTCACATAGAAATTTCTGTTTCTTTCCCATCTCACTGGTTTGAACTGGAGGGGCCTGATTTACACACTGATGTTAAATACTGTACTTGTGTGCACCCATCAGAATTTAGTTACATTAAAATCTGAATCGGTTGTTTGGTGTTTTGGTTACACTAAACTATGGCATCAAACACAGTTTAAACAAGATACACAGAAAAAACTTTTAATACAGAGGTGCAAGAAATGCTATAGTTGTTATACTGCACTGTACAGTAGGAAGTGACAATGTATAGCGACTCAACTTTAATATTAACAAATAAGAGCCCTTCTACTCATGTCAGTGGGAAATATTTATCTGTTGAGTAATGAAAAAGCAAAAGTCTTTTTAAAAAGGTCATTTCTTTATTTATATTGAATGTCACAAAGAATATAAGAAACAAAAATCTGCAACAACTATTGGCCAAGTTGTTGTTTTAAACACTGGCAGTGGTATCTGAAACTTTGCATATTTGGTCGTCTAAGAGGCACTGTGGAACTACAGTAATGTGCAAAGGTCTCGAGGCACCTCTCAGTTCTTTATATCCTGTTGGTGAAAAGGTAAAATGGTAATTGAAAGGTGTGCAAACATACATGGAAATACAGCATATAAGGCAAAAACAGAGTTTGTACAATTCTAATGAGATTAAAAGTCAACATTTGGTTTGACCACCTTTGTTCTGCAACACAGCCTAAACTCTCTGAGGCAGCTTTCTTGTAATTTCTTTAAGTATTTTTCAGGAACAGTTTTCCAGGCTTCTGGGAGGACATTCAAAGTTCTTCTTTGGATGTTGGCTGCTTTTCGTCCCATTTTCTGTCATGATGATCAACAATACTTCAATAATGTGCAGGCTCTGGAGAGGCCAATCCATGACTGAAACAATGACAGAGCCTCCCCCATGTTTAACAGGTGGCTGTAGACACTTACTTTTTTATCTCTCTACATTTTGGTAATGATTTGAATAAAAATTTTGAGAGGGACCTGGCTGCAGGCAAGAGGGCACCGCCGTACCTCAACTCTATTCCGAGACTCCACAGGAAATTGGTTTTCTTTGTGAGTTTATGCTGGGAAATTGCCAGAGTCACTTCCTGAGCCAATGCACCTCTTAGCTGGTTTGCCAGCTACTATTAAAACCACAAGAAGAAGGAGACGAGCTGCTGCTAGAAATAATCTCTTGTCCTCAGCCAGGTCCCACTCGAAAGAACTCTTGAAATGCGCTTTTAAAAGGTAAGGAGAAGTAATTGACAAATTATCATGTTATGTTCACTAAGATGTACTTCTGTGTTATCTGACCATGTAGTTTATTGTGTAATGTCTGTTACATAATTAGCCAATTAGCCTTGCTAGGGACGTAAGCACAGAAGACAGGTGTTCTGATTAGTGCAGATTTTCTAACATGTCACTTGTTTCATGATTATAAATCCGTATTGGTTTCAGTAGTTTTGTTTTGTGTATTTCATGCCTCAGAGTGAATATGTGTAATTCCCTAATACAATTCTCCCCTGAATCTCTTACATGTTCCAAAAAAGCAGTCAAGTTTCTCAATATGAATGTTTGAATGTAATATTCCATTAACTTTTTCTTTTTCTGTTTTTCTTTTTTAACAGATGCACCCATCTATTATTTGCAAAGGAGGTAGTCTAGAGAGCGTAACCTCACATCCTCTGAGCATGGATGTCCATTATGCCCCAGATTCAAAACAAGAAGAGCACAGGACTGGTGTGGGTTTAAGAGTTAACTAAACAGAAATTTGGACTTGTCAGTGTTTTTGAGATGATATAAGATGCCTCATATACACAGGCAGCCACAACACAGTCCAAGGATAACTTTTGGGCAGTGTGTCTAATTTCAAACAGAAAATGTCTTTTATGTTACAGACTCTTATACCCAGATGAAACACTGGAATGTGTGCAGTGTCAAGTGTGCAAAGGCTGACTGCATACAGACTGTAACCAGGAGCATCTGAGAGAGTTAACTGTGGATGCAGAGATTCAAATGAAAACATGAGGTACTATGGCATTTACTAGTTAAATATGTATATGAAGTATCACACAAAGAGGATACAGATAAACTCAAGAAACATTTGACTGACATATACTTGCATTTACTTACACCTACATTTCTTTAAGAATTGCTTAGCAGTTTAAACATTTTTTTTGGGGGGGGGGGGGGGGGATGCCAGCTTGGACCAAAAAATTAAACCTCAATATTGGCTGTTCCCTCAGGTAGTGTGGAAAATTGTAACTGTCTAAAACTGGAGGATGTAAAGATGTAACAGTTTTTATCCATAAGCAGTGCAGTCACACTTTCACTGAAAAAAGTCAACTGGATTTATCGTCCTGGAGAGGATCAATGATAAATGACTGGATAAAAATTTCCTAGAGTCTGTTGACTAAAGTCGGTTTTTGCAGTTGCTGATAGCTGTTTTTTTTTTGGGGGGGGGGGGGGGCTTTGTTATTTTTAACCATTCATTTCTATCTTCAGGATAATCAAGGCTATTTAGAATTGAGGAATTTTAACAGTGATTTTAAAAGATTACACCAAGGTATCTATTTATATTGTGCTATCAGTAATTACATTTTTCATAATTAACTTGATGTTCACCCTTTACTCTTTGACTTCAGAGCTTACACAATGATCTGATCATTGGGAGCATCCGCTTTAACCGGATGTACCTGTGGCAGAACCCATCTACCTCACTGAAGCTTAAACAGCACCTGAAGCCAAGAATTCTGCATTTCACTGAACGGTGGATAAATGGGAAATCTCAGTCACATGTGTGAGTATACATAAGAACTAAAAACAATTTTGATTTGTTTTTGTTTTTCCTCATTAGGTCTTTGAGCTCATGCGTGTGATCGAGGAATCCACAGGTACTGGTGACAGGATCAAGAGAAGAGAGACTGAGTTGCTGGATTTTCTCTTTCTTGTAATGCTCCCGGAGGTAAGATGGTCAGTCTTGTGTGCTTGGAAATTCTGGGGATTTTTCCTGCTGCCACTCATAGGGTCTTCTGATCACAACACTATTCCTCTTTCCGTTCTCTCTGAATGTGTTTTTTTTTTTTTTTTAAAAAGGAGTCTGCCCATACCAAGGCTGTTTTTAAGTCTGATCAGAAGAAGCTATCTGGTGCACTAAATCAGACTAGGAGTGAGCGGATTAATTGTAATCATTTTATTTGAGGTTTGGCATAAGTAATTTGAAAATTAATCAGATCACCTAAAATGTATTATCACTGTACTGTTTCCTGATCTTTTACCTTTTATGAAGCTGGCTACACCTAAGGCCCGGTGACATTGTGCAGTATCTTCCATTGTGAATTTGAGCTCCTGCCCTCAAGCAGGAGATCCAGTTTACCAAAGATGAGGTCAAACTGGTTAACAAATTCATAATTCAGGCCATCAAACTATTAAACCTCAGTGTCTGGCTCCACTCTTTTCAATAAGGTTTAACTGATGTTAAAGGTGGTGTTCAAAATTGAATGGTTATACCCTCAGCCTCCTGCTGCCATGTGATGCACTTATATCTATTTATCAAACTTGTTATTTCATGTCTTCCTCTGAGTCCATGTCTCTGGATTCTATGTTTTTGTGCTTGCTTGGCTGCAAAACAAATGTCAGTTTAGGGACTATGACAGTGAAGTTGTGAGTGCCACAAGGCATGACTGAATTATTTATTTTTCAGGTCGTCATCAAGTTCTTGACAATGCAAGGTCTGACCCGGCTACAGGCGGAGGTGGTGATGGCCAGCGGGAGTCGGTTTTAACTGTTGTCAAAAGACTTGATGGTTTAACTTTAGGGAAAAAAAATACAGTCTTGTGATTTATACACCAATGATTTATAGTTTGTGAAATCTCCATACTATAAAAGTTGTTAACCCTACTGTTAACAACAGGGGTCAAATTGACCTATTTTACAGTTTGAAGTTTTTTTTTGGTTTTTTTTTAAGATCAACTAATTTTTGCTGTTTTTACGCTGGAGGTTAAAGGGGTTGAAAGTGTGGTTACAGACAACTCCCTGGAATCATTTGCTTACAGTTTTCTTCATCAGTGAAGCTGTAACAGGCAGTCACAGCAAACATTTTCATAATTTTTTGACTTTTAAACTTTTTGTATACTTTTAATGAACTGTTACAAAAGATTAAATTGCAGTTTCAACAGGAAAAACACTGTCAATGCTTCTAAACTTTCTTCGTGGTGGAATGCAGAGCCCCCTCCTTCGGAAAAGTGGAAATTGACCTGAGTTCACCTGGATTAGAAGTGTTTGAGTTGGAAAGACTCTTGTATACTGGCAAAGTCATTATCAGCCATGCAGATGAAGTGTGTCCTAGGCTGTACATTGGTGACCAGTAAGTAACTCCCTGTTATTTTTTTTGATCAACTGACTCACATAATCTTACTGCACCATTCCTTTTAGAGTTAATATTTATTTATATACTGAAAATTATGACTCTGGGCACACTTCCTAACTTGTTGATGTCCAGATGTTATTCTTGTGTTGAGGCAGTCAAGTGAAACCTTTAGAAAAATACAAAAATCAATAGAACAGTCCTGGACTCAGTCCACACAGGTGAGAGATGAACTGATCATAAATCAGATTGAAATGCAGAATGAGTAAATTGAGGTTTGTCAGGCTGTGTTCCACATTAGTAACTTAAATAAACTACAGCTATGCTGTGTGAGAGTTTCCACTGATACCCAGGCATTGAAAGCATTTCTCAAGTCTCTATTTTGTTCTAACTTACATGCCTGACTTGTTCTTCCAAGTATCAGTTTATCACTATGAAATACTGGGTGCATGCAGTATAACCTGCAGGATTTAACTGTATTCTACTGTCGGTAAATACAGAATGTTGTGTTTTTCAGGCACAGTGCAGAGAACCAGGCTGATTTGCACAAGCACCAGATCAGTCACAGGTTGGACAACATGCCAAGCAGCAGATCTTGGTGGTGCTGTGGGAAGCTCCAAAACTGCTGCTCGGCATGTTTGACTTTCTCCTGGACACGGATCCTGGCAGGAAGACACAGAGCAGCGACTTCACCAGCTCCGCTGAGCAGACTTCACAAGGCGCATTGCTGCCACATAGCGCCGGATGGTTAAACTGCAGAGCTAATAAACTGACACAATAATACAACTGTGACATTATAGGCAGATTATAGAAAATTGTAGGGGCAGCTACACAAGAAGAATAAGTTACACAAACATCTGTGCAGATATTTCATCTGACTTGGCTTCAGTGAGTCTAAAGACTCCTGACATGCCCCTTTCTGTCATGGTCCTGGGTCGTGTGCCCAGCGTTTTGTGTTTGGTTCTGTTGTCCTAGTTTGTTTTGGTTTTCACGATTCATCTCAGTTTCACGTCTTGTTATTAGTTATGGTTTGTATTTTGATTTCCAAGTTCCCTTGGTTCCTGTTCCCCTTGCATCTCTGTCCTGTGTCTGTGTGTTTCCTGTTTTACTTTGATAGTCCTTGGTTCCTTGTGCTTTCTGTTTAGTTTTGCTTCCCCTTGTCTTCCTCAGTCTGTGTCGGCTCCTTGTTCTCTATATTTCCTCCGCTGTGTGTCCCCTGCCCGTTTATTGTTTTAGTTCTGGCTGCCGTCCAGACCTGTATAGCTCTATTCATTCATCATCTCTCAATAAACAACATTTCATTTACATCTGTCTATGAGTCTTTTGGGGTCTACCTGGTCCAGCCACACAGCACATCATGACACTTTCAAGAGATTGAGGAAAATGAATTCACTGCATTTGTACAATATTTGTACTTACAATCCAATAAAATGTGAAATACTAACATTGCCGTTTAGTCTTTCTGAAGGCAATGCCATTCACTTCTAGGTGATGTTATAAAGTACGACAGTGCAGGCCCTACTTTTGATGGGTTCAGATGTGCGCATCTTTAATACATGCCTTTTGTTTGTCACCCATGTGCTTGACCCAGCAGGTTTTCAAGTGGGAGGCATTTTGTGTTGGTGCAGAAATGTGTCAGATCAGTGCATGTGACATAATAATGCACTGTTATTAGTGAAGATGTTTGAAAACATAAAGTTATAAAAAAAAGACGTGACAAGATTTTTTGTGAGTATTTTATGTGTATTGCAACAGCCACACTGTAAACCCGGATAAGTTAAATCTACTTAAAAAAAAACAAAGTAACTCGTTGCCTTTAATTTTTTAAGTAATGAAACAGTTCATTTAACTCAGCCTGTTAAGTAAGCACTACTCCATTTCCAGATGAACTAAATTGTATGTTCTAATTGCCCAAACTTATCTTTTATAGTTCATGAAAAAATAAAATGTCTTTTGATCAATCAGTTCCCCCTATCCTTTTCATGGTTGTGTGGGGGTGGTGGGGGCTGGAGCCTATCCCAGCTGACAAGGCAGTAAGATGCAGGGTATACCCCGTACAGGTCACCAGCTTGTTGCATGGCTGACACAGACAACCATTCACACCTAAATGTCCACTATTCCAAACAGCGAGAGGCCTGGGCCAAGCCGGAATTGAACCCAGATCTTCTAGATGGCATTACACCTGTGAGGCAGCACTGCTAACCATCATGCCACCATGCAGCTGCGCATTAATCCAGTCTGTTAAAACAGGTATAAACTAGATTTTTAGCAGGTGCAAAACTTGATGATATTAAGTTGTTTGAACTCAAACACATAATTACAATAAGATAGACCATCAAAAAGTACAATCTACTCAGCATTAACAAGTAATGTTCACATTCTAGGTAATATTAAGTAATATAAACTCAATATTTTTAAGTGGAATCAAAATCTGGGTTTACAGTCGTGCTGGAACACAAAATTTTTCCTCCATCAGATGTTTGGGTTGATAATCTTGCCCATGAAAAGAATGTTTTCTGTGTTGCGCTCAGTGATCATGACCATAAATGGACGGTCAAACTTCAAGACCGGAATGACCGGACGAAAGAGGGAGGACCCGACCATGAGCTCGATGCCTGTGGCAGCTGCTGCTGTGGCTCCAGCTTCATTAACATCCAGGGTGGCTTGGTGTACAACCTACAGCATAATGGAGTGAGAGAAGGGTGAGAGAATAGAATAAAAGGGAGAAGTGTGTGTTTAATGATGCAACCTTTCTGTTCTTACCTTTGAGACTAACAGTTGATGCCCCTCTGAAATACCAGTCAAATTTGCACGATCATTAAACATGTCTGACATTCCCATTTCAGTCAGCACATTGTTCAGTTTGTAGGAAGTCTTGATGGAGAACATTGGAACATATATATCGTATCTCCTAAAAATTGGGAACAAGATCAGTAGGTTTGATATTCATCTATCACTGGTCAACAATGATTTTGCTACCTGGAGAAAAATACATGATATCAGGCATTTCACGTATGCTGATTGCAAATCTATAATCAGAATTTCTCTAACACGTCAGGTTCTTGAGTTATGTGCATGTCAGTATTTAGCTAATGTATTGCTGTACTGGAGCTTCTCACACAAATGTTGAGCGTGGTGAGATTTTCTAATTTTGAAACAGTGGCGGATCCAGAAATATTTTTCTGCAGGTGCTAAGGGGGAGCTAAGCATTTTGCTCAGGGTGCTATGATGGATTATTTGTTCTCTCAGTTCTTAACACACACAGACGCAAGCTATTTTCTTGGGGGTGCTACGACTTTTCCAGGAGGAGCTATAGCACCCCCTACCGCCACCTGGCACTGCCACTGTTTTGAAATTGAACAGAATTTAACAATAATTTGGCTGATTTGGGGGTGCTGAATCCAAATATAGTCATTAAAATTCAGTCAGCTAAAGTTTAATTGCCAACACTGAGGATCAACAATGCCAGAAATTTGCAAATTTTTATAGTGACTGCTTTGATCTGTCAATAGATAAAATCAAAGTTTTAGTGCTACATCAGGTGATGGAATAGTGTTTCTGGGGCAGTCCAAAGTGATGCCAAGCTTAAAACTGGGATCTTTGATGGACTCCAAGTCACTGAGCTTATTAGAGACAAACAGTTTCCATCTAAGCTCAGACCCCTTGAACTAAGGGGTCTGGGAATCACTTGTTCAGGTGCTACAGAATTTCTTGGGCAACCGCAAAGCCACAAACTGTGAAGAACTAGTTGACAACATGCTCATGCATGGGTTGCAGAATCTCAGTTAAGCTTCACGTCCTTCACTCTCATCTTCACTTCTTTCCACCCAGTTTGGGTGATGTGAGTGATGAGCATGCTGAAAGGTTCCATCAAGATATCTCTGAAATGGAGACCAGGTACCAGGGGCGCTATAACGCAAATACGATGGGTGACTACTGCTGGTTTCTACAGTGTGAAACTTCCATGAAGCACAAGTGTTTGTCACACTTTTGAACTGTTTAGTCAGACTAATTGTGGATTGTATTAGCTTGAGATTCCTCATATGATTGACTTTGGTATCTGTGTCCTGCGTCTTCTTTTTTTTAAAGATATTTCTTGGCCTTTTTTCGGCTTTATTTGATAGTTTTCCGGTGGAGACTGATAGGAAAGTGGGGAGGAGAAACGGGGGAAACACGCGGCAACTGGCCGGGAATTGAGCCTGCGCTGACTGCACAGTCAAACTGCATGCGTGGTCACCTGCTCACACTCTGAGCGATTCTGGCGCCTCATCTGTGTCTTTTTTTCACCAGTTGTGTGTTCATGGTGTACTTTTCTAATAAAATCACTGACGTCAAGTTTGGCGATTGCCATTTTTTGGCATAGTTACATAGTTACATAACTGACATGGTAGAGAAATTCTGTTTGCATGTTTGGAATCAGCATACCCAATTTTTTTTTTTTTTTCTGTTGACCAATTATCCAGTGCTGTAAAATAGTATTTGCCTCCTTCCTGATTTTTTTAGTTTTTGCATATTTGCTACATTTACATTTTTACAAGCCCATCAAATATAATCTAACTAAAAAACAAAATGCAGTGTTTAAATGCTGATTTCATTTATTAAAGGAAAACAAGCTATCCAAACCTACCAAGTAAAATGTAATTGCCCCCTCTTGTTAAATGATGATGTAACTGTGATTAACCACATTTTTTGGAAAGCTGAGTTCAATTGCACTACTCACAGCCAGGCCTGATTACTGCCAGACCTTCTGAATCAAAGAATCACTTAAATAGAACCTGTCAATTAGGCTCAAAGATCTCAAAAAGCAGCACATCATGCTACGATCTAAAGGTACAGCTGAGAAACAAAGTCACTCACATCTATCAGTCTGGAAAGGGTTCCAAAGCAATGTCTAAGGTTTCACTTGTTCCTGAGCAAATCAATAAAATAGATATTAAAAATATTTTACTCAGGAAGGATCACAAGAGCCTTTTGACCAGGAACATCACAGCAGCATGTTGATGCTGTTTATGGAGATCATGAAGCCTGATGGCAAGCCTGCTCCAGAATCGATCAAATTACATGTTTTAAATATTTATTCGACTCTATTGTAAATGCCGTCTGTCTGTTGTAAGTGTTGGGAGTCATCTGGGATAACAATAACATTTTAACATCTGACCTGTTTGTTTTTTGTTCAGTAAGCAGCTGAGCTGTGTATACATATATAATGTTTTTATTCAGAGATGAAGTTTTTAATTTAAATTTAATCAGTTTTCAATCAGTAAATTTAAGCAGTAAATTTAAGCTGGAAGGTGATAGAAACACTGGAGCTGAGCTGTGATGTCATCAAATCCGCTGGTGTTCCAATTGAGACATAATTCCCTGTATTTGGGAAGTTCGTATTTGTCAAGTATGGAAGTACAAACTTGCTCACTTGAGTACTGAGAAACGGCCCAGAACAACATCTAAAGAACTGCAGGCCTCACATGTCTCATTTAAGGTCAGAGGTCATGATTCAAGAATAAGAAAAAGACTGGGCAAAAAAGGCATCCGTGGGAGTGTTCCAAGGAGAAAACCACTGCTGACCAAAAAGAACACAAAGGCTCATCTCAGCTTTTGGGAAAATATTTTGTGGAAATAAAAGTTAAACTTTTTGGAGGTTTGAGTTCTGTTATATCTGGCTTAGAACTAACAGCATTTCATAAAAAGAACATCACTGCAACAGTCAAACATGGTGGTAGTAGTGTGATGCTCTGGGGCTGCTTTGCTGCTTCAGGACCTGGACGACTTGCTGTAACTGATGGAGCCATGAATTCTGCTCTCTACCAGAAAATCCTGAAGGCTAACATCAGTTCATGCCCTCAAGTATCCCAGAATGCATTTTGAATAAAAATCAGTTTGTGCCCTCAAGCTCAACTCACTTACAACTCACTCACACTTAGCTTCAGATGGAAGTGTTTGAATGAATGGGTGAATGCAAATGTGTTGTATAAGTGCTTTGAGTGCTCAGTTAGAGTAGAAAAGCACTATATAAGTATTAATCTATTCATGTTTGAAAAGTCTCCAGTGTGGCTGAATGAAAATAACTTCTACAAAGAAGAGTGGGCCAAAATTCCTGCACAGTAATATGACTCAATGCCAAGGGTGGCACAACCAGTTATTAGGTTTAGGGGGGCAGGTAAGTTTGAATAGTCATCATTTAAAAACTGCATTTAATATTTACTCTGGTTATCTTTAATATTAAAATTTGTTATATGCAAAAACTAAGAATTCAAGAAGGGACCACTACTTTTTCACAGCACTGTGTAGCATCTAAACCAAGAAATGAAACATGATTTGAAATTCTACCCAACCTGGACTCCATCAGTTTCAGCCATTTGGTGATATGACTTGCGTCTATGGCATTCTCCAGTCTTGTCATATCATCAGGCAACATCAGCAGCATGGAGTGGGTGCCCTTGAAGGGGAGGCGGAGGACTGATGTGTTTATGGCCTGGTCATAATAAACATCAACATACTCTTCCATATACATCATCTGGACTGGAACCTGGAAAATTGACAATTAATTAGAAAAGAGTTTGAAGGAGGCACAATGATGCGTAATTGTTGTAATTCATCTCCATTCGGTTTGAACCTTAGCATTAGGTGCATGGAAATGGTCTTCCCTTGTGTCCTGTGGATCAAACGGAGTCTCCCATGTTCCTGTTTTATGGTGATGAGCAGAAAGAAAGCACACCTTACAGCTGACACATCAATCTTAAACCTCAGAATAAATGAATCTCATCTCATGTGATCTCTTACCTTTAAAGTACATGTAGCTGATGAGGTACATGACTGTATTCTCATCCAGGCTTTCAACCAGCTTGTCAATCTTCCCGTTGGTCTTGGTCTCCACATACTTATTGATGGTATCGGCACTCTCTGTGGTTTGAGTGAAATCAACATTGAACCCTTCTGCAAAATAGGACTGCTTCAAGACCTCCAGGAACTCAGGCTCCGGCTTGAAGCGGTTATGCACAAACAAGGCTGTCCCTTCACTGGTATCGTCGCTCTTTGCAGTTTGAAGGAGCGTACGGAAGGACTGATCTACATCTGTTTGCGTGAGCTGGGAACTGTTGAAACCCAGACCACTGAAAAGCTGCTGGTGGGTCTCCCCCCGGGCTCCTACGGACAAGGCAGCCAAGGCAGTAGAAACACTAACTGGTGAGAAGAAGATGTTTTTGCTTTGAAGGTCAGCATGAGCCGCTAACTTTCTGTACAGATGACAGGCAAACTCTTTGTTTGCTGCGGTCACCTGTGAGAGGCTGGAATCTGTGTCTTGGGCTTCGTTGGCATAGCCCAGATGGTGATGGCCTCTCCCCACGCAGAACACTGCTGATAAGATCCAGATAGCCAAGGTTGCATGCATCATGGTCAACTGAGACAAAAGTTCAAAAGTTTGTTCATTTGCATTATGCAATGTTTGCTGTTGCAGTCAGTCATCCAAAGAGTTGCAAATAATTTGTTCTTTTAAGAGCCTGGAAACTGTTTTATTCATTCATACTGTGAGATGAGTTTCTGACTAATACTGCATTGCCACAGTTTTTGCTTTATTCACATAAAAAATATTTCTTTCTTTCTCTTCTCATGGGTTTGAACTGGAGGGGCCTGATTTACGCACCGATGTTAGATATGTGTGTGCACCCATCAAAATTTAGTTACATTAAAATCTCAGTTAGTTATTTGGTGTTTTGGTCACAGTGAATTAAATCTGATTAAATCGCTTTATGTATTTCATGACACAGAATTTTAAAGCCTATTTAAATTGCTGGGTAACTACTCAAAACTATTCAGTGTCATTAAGAAATGCTTAAAAATCAAATTAAAATAATAATGTACAGATTTTAAACTTTAAATATAACTGTGCAGCTGATGGCGGAACAGTTAAATATGCTAATAAAACAAAAGCACTTACCTTCCTCTGATTGGAGCTCACTGTATATATTATCAACCACAGAGAGAAAAGCTGCACCGAGGAAGCTCTGTTACTTATAGGAATCATCAGACTGAACTTTGACTCTGTTTGCTCTCTGTCCCAGTCTCTTATTTGTGCAGCCTCTGCATTTTTTCTGTGCAATAATTCCTCTGTAATTATGGCATCATGGATTCATCCTTCATGAATTGCCACCTTATCATGGTCGAGGGGTTTTTGTGAGTCCCAAACATCCCTGGAGCTATGTTGTCCGGGGGCTTTTTCCCCTGGCAGGACCTTGCACGGCAAATTGGTCCTGGATGAGGGTCAAGACAAAGAGCGTAGAGCCCTATGGAAAAGCTACCAAGGGAAGTGTTTACCGTGCCCAGGACAGGGTTCCCGAGGTCCCACCTTGGTGCTGGGACTGGGGAAGGTGCTCAAAGGTGAGTGTCTGGTGGCCAGGCATTTGCCCATTGTGCCCAGCCAGGCACAGCCCAAACAGATGACATGGGCCCATCCTCCAGTATGCCCACCACCTGCAGGAGGCATCATAGGGATCAGGTGCAGTGTGTGTCAGGTGGTAGTGATAGGTCGTGTGAGTTGTTTGTGAAGGGAGACACCTGAAACACTTTAATTAAAAAATGATAACATTTAACCTATTAAAGAATCAGAAGAAATCACGTGTACATGTGGGCAAATCTTGTTGAGGGAGACACAGGCCTTCCCAGCCAGCTGCCTGTGCTCCCTCCCCAGAAAAGCACTGCTCTCAGCTAAACAATACAGTTTTATACTACAAGTGCTAACAATTCAAAAACAGCTGGAGAGAGCCGTGGTTTACACTTGGCCTTCTCAGATTGGTTTGTCCAGAAGCTGGTTCCGGCATCATGGCACAAGCTTCTCCAATCAGCAATAAAAGCTCTATAAAGACACACATGTTCCTAATCATGACTTGGCAGTTTTATTTTCCGTAGTAACAGAGTACGATGATCTATACACACCCTTCCCTCCTTAGACACAGATGTACATGTTTTGGGAAAACCTTTGGGGATAAGATAAACACATTCTTCTCCGAGAACGAGAAGGTCATAAATAAGACAAACATATCTCTCAAAGCCGTGAAGTTGGTCCGGCACTATCTATCTGTCGTGCTCTGTCTAATGTATTATTTAATTATCCATTATTTGGTTCAGTCACTGTTTATTAATTAATTTACTAGAGTTTACTTTTAAACATTTGTCATTTTATTCATTGGGTAAAAAATAATCCCCAACAACTGACTCTTTTCTCACACCATTCAGGTGTGTTATTAACCTATTGATCAAAAACTAAAAACAATAATGGCATGATTATAATATATTTTAAGCACAATAAGTAATTTCAACACAGACATGATCCAAACTGTACGCCACTGTGTTCTTGTTATCTACAGTATGTCTATCTTAGCAAGGTCAGCACATCACAGGGGCCAGATAGAGAGTTCAGCACAGCTCTTCTTCTTTTTTTTTCTTTTTTGCAGTAAAGAACGTCAAAGCATATAAAAGCATTTAATAGCATAATTATTACAAGCACTCACATTTTCCAAAACCACCCTCCTTTTCTATGAATTAAAACCAAACAAACAAAAATACCAAGCAAGTAAACTTATGCACGAGACACAAAATCATGATCATTCTGCAAGCACATACTCAGAATACATCTGCTTAAATCACATGACATAAGATGATTGTTCATTATTGCACTTTGATCAATTGGTATTTATTGGTGGATAATTGATCCTGTCATTACAGGTTCAACCCCTTTTTCTTTTTGTCTCTTCCTAAGAGTTAGTCGTCTAATCAGTGACTGTATTAAAGACTAAAAGAGGAAAATTACAATTTGTCCATCTGATTTCTGGAGAAATCTGGAGAACTGAACTGCTATGGTTAAGTATTATTTAGACTGAATCAACAGCACAAATCACATCAATGTCATTTTATTCTGCTGTTTATTATGTTTAGTTCTATCACTCACTACGTTTTCCAGTTAGTCTCTGTAAAGTTGATCAGCATTCCTGATTTAATATTACAATTAACCCAATCTAAATTTTGTTTAATTTTGGCCTAAAAGATATACAGGGACTCAAACTCTGCTGCTATATCTTAAGTTTTTTAAGAACCCCACCAGGAACTCCTAAGACGTAAAAGGACCCTTTTGGGCTGATTGTTTTATTGACATTACAACCTGAACTAACAACTGTGGATGCCATCATCACAGCTCTCCACACAACACTGACGCACCTGGATAAGAAAGACACATATGTGAGGCTTCTCTTCACTGATTTCAGCTCCGCATTTAATACGATTGTCCCTAACCATCTGATCACCAAACTCCTCGATCTGGGCCTCAGCCACAGCCTGAGTGTGTGTGGATCAAGGATTTCCTATCTAATCGCCCACAGACTGTGAAAATGGGTCATCATCAATCTTCAAGCTTATCCCTCAGCATCGGAACCCCACAAGGCTGTGTACTGAGTCCCCTGCTCTATAACATCTACACATATGACTGCACCTCCTCCCACCCTTCGAATACAATAATAAAGTTTTCAGACGACACAACAGTGATAGGACAAATCACCAACAACAATGAAAGCGCCTACAGGGACGAGATTGACAGACTGACAGGATGGTGTACTGAAAACCACCTACACCTGAATGTCAGGAAAACCAAAGAACTAATTGTGGACTTCAGACGACGGAAGGCAAACCCTCAACCTCTCATCATCAACGGTGAGGAAGTGGAGATGGTCTCCTGTTTTAAGTTCCTGGGGGTTAGGCTCTCAGCCGACCTGAAATGGGAGAGGAATACCACCGCCCTAGTCAAGAAATCACAGCAACGGCTCTACTTTCTACGAACACTGAAGAAAAACAACCTGCCTCCCGAGCTGCTAAAGTCCTTCTATCACTGTTGCATTAAAAGTGTCATCACATACTGCATCGCAGCATGGTATGTCAACTGCACAAGCAAGGACAAAAAATCTCTCAGCCGGGTCATAAGGTCTGCTGAGAGAATTATTGGGCTTCCACTGCCTCCCCTGGAGGACATTTTCAAGACTCGCTGCCTCCGCCATGCACATGGCATTTTGCATGACAAGACTCATCCTACCAACCACCTCTTCACCCTGCTACCGTCTGGAAGACACTTCCGGGCCATCCCTGCCCACACTTCCATACTACGGAACAGTTTTATCCCCAGGGCCATAACAGAACTAAATAACCAAACAACCCTCCCACTTCTTACCTAGTACAACTGCACCTCAGAGGAATATGAAATGTGCAATATATCGTGCCTTGATGTTTTTAATTATTTGTGCTTTGTTTATTTATGTGTAAGATGTGATTGAAGTGAGTGTGTGGATGTGAGCACTGATCTTTTAGAAGTTGCACAAGCTAATTTTGTTGTGTGTATCAATAGCATAATAACAATAAATCTATCTATCTATCTATCTATCTATCTATCTATCTATCTATCTATCTATCTATCTATCTATCTATCTATCTATCTATCTATCTATCTATCTATCTATCTATCTATCTATCTATCTATCTATCATCCCATTCTCCTGGAAAACTGAGGACACAGTCTGTGTCTCCCAGACATCAGCCCTTCCAGCCTCTTGTTTTCTTAAACCAGGGTCTGTTTTATTAGGCCTGTCAGACTGGTGTGTTCCCACACCAATAAGGCAGGTCTCCTATTCCAAACAGACATGTCCTTCTTGCTAAAAACACATTCTCCTTATAACGGCACTCCAGGGAGCGGTTACTGGTATCCATGAAAACTAGTCCAGTTGTATAAAGTTCTGATTTTTCCCTGCTGTCTTGAATTTAAAAAGTTGAGTCTTGACCTGCAGGCCTTTGGGGTCAATATTTAAATTCGAATAGAAACTGTGGTCAGATCAGGTCTAACTATTTAACATAATTGTATTAATTTGACATATTAGTTTTATCCACTAAATATAACACCCTGACTCAAAGACTATCAACTTAAAATCTACACACAACAATTTGCCCAGACACCCATTTAACAGCATAAGTGTGTGTTTGAAAGATCTATTATTCAGTGTCTTCATATTACAGATCTCTTGATTAGTTTAACCCAATCTAAATTGTTTCTACACAAGTGAGCCTATTTTTATGCCCCTGAAAAGTTAGTTGCAGAAGTTGTCCATAAACAATTCATCATTCAAAGGTTTAGTTTATGTTTATGAGTGTTTGTATTGTATAATTTAGAGATATTCATCTCAAGCATTTGCATCTAAAGATCAATTTCAGCAGTATCATCTTCTCTCTAAACTCTACAGTTGATTCAAACCATTCAGATATAAAATTAAAATTAATTAATGCTCTAAAATCAACATTTGGCACAAATTTTAAGTCAGCAACCATGGAAACAAAAAACACACTAAAGCTCACACAATTCTCTGATTAGTCATTCTAGAATCCTACAGTTTAAAACTGCACGTGTTATACCTACAGAACAAAATAAAAACAAAAAACACTAAAGACAAAAAGATAGAAACAAACGTAAAGAGAAACAAACATATATAAAAATTGTGAATCCAAGATCCAATAATAGATTGCGTATGGAAATTCAGCCAGTTAAAACTGCCTTAAGAAATTATTTAACCCAAAAGAAAATCATTTATCATATACACTGCCTGGCCAAAAAAAGAGTCACACATTAATATTTTGTTGGACCCCCTTTTGCTTTGATTATGGCATGCATTCGCTGTGGCGTTGTTTTGATAAGCTTCTACAATGGCACAAGATTTATTTCCCTACTTTTGATGGGTTGGGATCAGGGTTATAATAGTTTTGGATTTTACATTATCATTTAGTTTTAGTTAGTTTTTACTTTCTTTTTCTTTAATTCAGTTAGTTTTAATTAGTTTTCAGAGTGGTTTTGCTCGTTTTTATTTTTGGTTTATTGCTTAGTTTTAGTTTAGTTTCGTTAGTTTCAGTATTAGTTTTAGTTTTTCATACTTTGTCAGGTGCAAGATTCAAGGTACAAGAGTAACTCTTGTGTAATAAAAGTGTCCCTTTGTACGCTTTGGCATCGCCCAGACCTCACTTTGTCTCCACCCTCCAACCCCCAAACCTCACTTAAACACTGAGCCTGCCCACCCGCTCCCTCCGCTCCCATCCCCGGTGCTTCGGCCTTTATCAAACTTTGAGACAGCCGACAGCGAGTTTTCTTACACAAGTTGGCAACAGTGGCTCAGATAAAGGAGGAGAGTTGAATACAGCTAGCAGTCTCACCCCACAGTGTTTTCATTAAATTTGATATTCTAACATTAAACAATACGGGACAAAATTGATCTATGTAATGTGGGTCTAGGCAAACCTATTAAGTTATTTCATAAAGTTTATTTGTAGTTCTGAACATATTTATGGTGGTTTTTTTCTTCACTTTTTGTCTCAAAAGATGTTTTTCCTCTCCCCTGCAGCCTCGATTGCAACTACAGTATCCAAATGAACAATTATGTAAATTAGGTGATGACGTCATATAGTGACCTCTGTTTTCAGCAGTGGAAATTTTCCCATATTTTTAAATACAAAACTTGATAGGTATGATAATAACCCTGGTTCAGATGTACGCATCTTTACTACATGCCTTTTTTTGGTCACCCATGTGCTTGACCCAGTGGGTTTACAGTCAGAGTAATTTTGTGTTGGTGCAGAAATGTGTCAAATCAGTGCATGTGACATGATAATGCATAATTATTAATGAAGATGTTTGAAAACATGCTCTACTGTTCATTAACTTAAAGAACAGCTAATGCTGATGAGCCTGTTGATTGTCCATCCATCCATCCATCCACTTCTGCTTATCCTGTTCAGGGTCTCGGGGGGGGCTGGAGCCTATCCCAGCTGACATATGGCAAGAGGCAGGGTACACCCTATACAGGTCGCCAGCCTGTCACACGGTCAACACAGAGAGACAGACAACCATCCGTACTCACATTCTCACCTATGGGAAATTTAGAGTAGCCAATTAACCTAACCCCAGTAAGTGCATGTCTTTGGACTGTGGGAGGAAACTGGAGTACCCGGAGGGAACCCATGGGGAGAACATGCAAACTCCACACAGAGAGAAAGGGAGGGCCTGGGCCAAGGTGGAATTGAACCCAGGCCTCCCAGATGGTATTCTAACTGTGAGGTAGCAGTGCTAACCACCGCGCCACCGTGCTGCCACCTGTTGATTGTATTTTATTAAAAAACAAATACAAAAAATATTAAAACCATAGAGTCATAAAACAAGAAACATGACAAGATTTTTTCTGAGTATTTTATGTGTATTGCAACAGTCATGCTGGAACACAAAATATTTCCTCCATCAGATGTTTGGGTTGATAATCTTGCCCATGAAAAGAATGTTTTCTGTGTTGCGTTCAGTGATCATGACCATAAATGGACGGTCAAACTTCAAGACCGGAATGACTGGACGGAAGCGGGAGGACCCGAACATGAGCTCGATGCCTGTGGCAGCTGCTGCTGTGGCTCCAGCTTCATTAACATCCAGGGTGGCTTGGTGTACAACCTACAGCATAATGGAGTGAGAGAAGGGTGAGAGAATAGAATAAAAGGGAGAAGTGTGTGTTTAATGATGCAACCTTTCTGTTCTTACCTTTGAGACAAACAGTTGATGATCCTCTGAAATACCAGTCAAATTTGCACGATCACCAAACATGTCTGCCATTCCCATTTCAGTCAGCACATTGTTCAGTATGTAGGAAGTCTTGATGGAGAACTTTGGAACATATATTTTGTATCTCCTAAAAATTGGGAACGAGATCAGTAGGTTTGATATTCATCTGGCAAGCATATCACTGGACAACAATAATTTTGCTACCTGGAGAAAAATACCTGATATCAGGCATTTCAGGTACACTGATTCCAAATCCATAATCAGAATTTCTCCTAACACATCAGGTTCTTCAGTTATGCAGATGTCAATATTTAGCTAATGTATTGCTGTACTGGTGCTTCTTACACAAATGTAGAGTGTGCTAAGATTTTCTAATTTTGAAACTGAACAGAATTTAGCAATAATTTGGGTGATTTGGGGGTGCTGAATCCAAATATGGTCATTAAAATTCAATCAACTAAAGTTGAGGATCAACAATGCCAGAAATGTGCTAATTTTATGATCTTTCAATAGATAAAAACAAAGTTTTAGTGCTACATTGAGTGATAGTGTTTCTGGGGCAGTCCAAAGTGATGCCAAGCTTAAAACTGGGATCTTTGATGGACTCCAAGCCCCTGAGCTTATTAGAGACAAACAGTTTCCATCTAAGCTCAGACCCCTTGAACTAAGAGCATGGGAATCACTTGTTCAGATCGTACAGAATTTCTTGGGCAACCGCAAAGCCACAAACTGTGAAGAACTAGTTGACAACATGCTCATATCATTCAAACACATGGGTTGCAGAATGTCACTTAAGCTTCACATCCTTCACTCTCATCTTGACTTCTTTCCACCCACTTTGCGTGATGTGGGTGATGAACATGGTGAAAGGTTCCATCAAGATATCTCTGAAACGGAGACCAGGTACCAGGGGCGCAATAACGCAAATACGATGGGTGACTACTGCTGGTTTCTACAGTGTGAAACTTCCTAGTTTTCTGGTGAAGATAGACAGGAAGGCGGGGGGGACTTGAACCCGTGCCGGCCGCACAGCCAAGTGTCATACATGCTCACGCCTTGAGCTATCCTGGCACCACATCTGTCTTTTTTTCACCAGTTGTATGTTCATGGTGTACTTTTCTAATAAAATTATTGACGTTGAGTTATGCGATTCACATTTTTTGGCATAGTTACATAACTCAAGATCCTGACCTGTGAAGGAAGTGAGTTTTTATGAAGCTGATTCTCATGCCAGCTGCTTCACACTTGGCTGCAAACTGTTCCACTGCGAGCTGGAGGCCACCCCATGATGAAGCCAACAGGACCGCATCATCTGCAAAGAGCAGAGATGAGACTCTGAGGCCACCAAGGAAGAAGCCTTCCCCCACCTGGCTACGCCTAGAAATTCTGTCCATAAAAATTATGAACAGAATCGGTGACAAAGGGCAGCCCTGACGGAGTCCAACACCCACAGGAAACAAATCTGACTTATTACCGGCTATACAGACCAAGCTCTCACTGCGGTTGTACAGAGACTGAATGGCCCGCAACAATGGGCCAGTCACCCCATACTCCCACAGGACCTCCCACAGGCTGCCACGAGGGACACGGTTGAATGCCTTCTCCAAGTCCACAAAGCACATGTAGACTGGTTGAGCAAACTCCCATGCACACTAGAATATCCTTGAGAGGATAAAGAGCTGGTCCAGCGTTCCACGACCAGGACAAAAACTGTATTTTTCTTCTTGGATCCGCGGTTCGACTAATGGGTGGACCCTCCTTTCCAGCACCCTGGCATAGACCTTACCGGGGAGGCTGAGGAGTGTGATCCCCCGAAAGTTGGAGCACACCTTCCGGTCTCCCTTCTTAAAGATGGGGACCACCACCCCGGTCTGCCAATCCAATGGCACTGCCCCAGATCTCCATGCAATGTTGCAGAGGCGTGTCAACCAAGACAACCCTACAACATCCAGAGCCTTCAGGAACTCAGGGCGAATCTCGTCCACCCCAGGGGCCCTGCCACCAAGGAGTTGTTTAACCACCTCAGTGACCTCCCCCCTGGTGATGGGCAAGTCATCCCCCTCATACCCAGACTCTGCTTCCACTACAGAAGGCGTGTCAGTGGGATTAAGGAGGTCCTTGAAGTATTCCACTACCCAAGCTGCGTTCCGCTTGGCCAACCGATACCTGTCAGCTGCCTCCGGAGTCCCACAGGCTAACCAAGCCCGATAGGACTCTTTCTTCAGCTTGATGGCTCCCTTCACCTCCGGTGACCACCATCTGGTTTGGGGGTTACCACCACGACAGGCAACAACCACCTTGCAGCCACAGCTCTGAGCAGCAGCCTCAACAATGGAGGTGTGGAACATGGTCCATTCGGACTCAATGTCCTCAGCCTCCCTCGAAATGCTGTTGAAGTTCTGCCGGAGGTGGGAGTTAAAGATCTCCTGGACTGTGGCTTCTGCCAGGCTTTCCCAGCACACCCTCACAATACGTTTAGGTGCGCCTGGTCTGTCCAGCATCGTCCCGCGCCACCTGATCCAACTCACCACCAGGTGGTGATCAGTTGACAGCTCAGCTCCTCTCTTCACCCGAGTGTCCAGAACATACGGCCGCAGACCTGGTGATACAATTATAAAATCGATCATCGACCTGTGACCTAGGGTATCCTGGTGCCATGTGCACTTATGGACATCCTTATGTTCAAACATGGTGTTCATTGTGGACAAACTGTGGTTTGCACAAAAGTCTAATAACAAAACACCATTCAGGTTCAGATCGGGCAGGCTGTTCCTCCCAGTCACGCCCCTCCAGGTCTCACTGTCATTGCCCACATGAGTGTTGAAGTCTCCCAGCAAGACTATGGAGTCACCAGATAGAATACTCTCCAGCACAGTGCCCAGCAACTCCAAAAAGGGTGGGTACTCTGAACTGTCATTCGGCGCATAAGCACAAACAACAGTCAGGACTCGTTCCCTGGCCCAAAGCCGCAGGGAAACAACCCTCTTGTCCACCAATGAAAACTCCAACGTCCAGGCAGCAAGCCGGGGGGGATACAAGAATACCCACCCCAGCTCGCCGCCTCTCACCGAGGGCAACTCCAGACTGGAACAGAGTCCAGCCCCTCTCCAGGAGACTGGCTCCAGAGCCCAGGCCATGTGTTCAGGTGAGCCCAACTATATCTAGCTGGTATCTCTCAACCTCACACACTAGCTCAGGCTCCTTCCCCACCAGAGAGGTGACATTCCATGTCCCAATAGCCAGTCTCGATAGCCGGGGATCGGTCCGCCAGGGCCTCCGCCCTTGGCCACTGCCCGACACACATTGCACCTGACCCCTACGACGCCTCCTGCGAGTGGTGGGCCTACAGGAGGGCGGGCCCATGTAACCTCTTCAGGCTGCGCCCGGCCGGGCACCACAGGCTAATGCCTGGCCACCAGACGCTCTCCCTTGAGCTCCCTCCCCAGGCCTGGCTCCAGGGTGGGGCCCCGGTAACCCTATCCCGGGCAGGGTAAACTGTTCCCTCGTTGTTGCAGACATAGGGGTCTTCTTTGTCTGGAACCTCACCCAGGACCACTTTGCCATGGGAGACCCTACCAGGGGGACAAGCCCCTGGGCAACATAGCTCCTGGGATCCACCACGATAAGGTGGCGATTTAAGGAGGAGGCCTTGAGGTTCTGAGGTGGCCCCACTTGGAACCAGCATACCCAATTTAGCAAAATTCAGTTGTTATTCCTGAGGTAGCAGACAAAAAGTTCTGTTCTTTTTTTTTTTTTTTTTTTGCTGACCTGTGTATTCATTGCTGTGAAATGTTTGCCCCCTTCCTGATTTTTTTAGTTTTTGCATATTTGCCACGCTTACATGATTTCACTCATCAAAAATATTTTAACATTAGACAAAGATAACCCAAGCAAATACAAAATGCAGTGTTTAAATGCTGATCTCATTTATTAAAGGGGGAAAAAAGCTATCCAAACCTACCAAGTAAAACGTAATTGCCCCCTCTTGTTAAATGATAAAGTAACTGTGATTAATCACATTTTTTTGGAAAGTGGAGTTCAACTGCACTACTCACAGCCAGGCCTGATTACTGCCAGACCTTCTGAATCAAGGAATCACTTCAATAGAACCTGTGAATTAGGCTCAAGGATCTAATAAAAGTAGCACATCATGCTACAATCTGAAGGAACAGTTGAGAAAAAAAAAGTCACTGACATCTATCAGTCTGGAAAGGGTTCCAAAGCCATTTCTAAGGTTTTTAGACTCCAGTGAACCACGGTGAGAGCCATTATTAAGAAAACTTGGAACAGTGGTGAATGTTATGGATTATTTTTTACTCAATGAATAAAAGGACAAATGTTTAAAAGTAAACTCCAGTAAGGTAATTAATAAACAGTGGCTCAAGCAAATAATAAGATAAGATAAGATAAGATAAGATAAGATAAGATAAGATAAGATAAGATAAGATAAGATAAGATAAGATAAGATAAGATAAAACTTTAATGATCCCACGACGGGGAAATTTGCGCGTTACAGCAGCTCAGTACAGAAAACTAAAAATAGAATAGAATAAAATAAAATAGAAAAACACTATACACATATACATAAGCACTATATACAGAAAATATATAGTCAATACACACATGTACATATACACACATATACACACACATCAAAACACTATATACAGATATCAAAATATTATATACATTTGTAGCCGGTAAGGTACACAGCATACACGGTATGCATTATATGGGTGAGTGTAATAAATAAAATGTATCTGGACTGTAAGGATAAAGTGATGGCAGAGGAGGTAAAGTGTCCAAGTGACTCAAGACATTATGAAGTGTTGTACAGTCTAACTGCTGTTGGGATGAATGACCTGCGAAAGCGCTCCTTCCTGCAGCGAGGATGTTTCAGTGTCTGACTGAAGGGGCTGCTCAGCTCACCCACGGCCTCATGCAGAGGGTGATGGGGGTTGTTCATGATGGATGTCAGCTTTGCTAACATCCTCCTCTCACCCATCACCATCACAGACTCCAAAGGACATCCCAACACAGAGCTAGACCTCCGCACCAGTTTGTCGATCCTGCTCCTGTCCCTTTCGGTGCATCCACCCCCCCAGCAGGCCACTGCATAGAAAAGGGCAGATGCTACCACTGTGTCATAAAAGGTCTTTAACAGAGTCCTGCAGACACCAAAGGACCTCAGTCTCCTCAGCAGGTGGAGTCGACTCTGGCCCTTCTTATACAGGACATCTGTGTTTGTAGTCCAGTCCAACTTGTTATTGAGATGAACACCCAGGTATTTGTAGGAGACCACTGTCTCAATATGCTTTCCCTGGATGTTCACCAGTGCTGTAGGGGGTGGCTTCCTCCTGAAGTCTATGATCATCTCCTTCGTCGTAATAAACAATTAAATAATACATTAGACCAGTGATTCTCAAATCCAGGCCTCAGTGATTCTCAAATCAAATGGCTGAATTACCTCCTCAGTATGCAGTCAAGTTCTCCAGAGTTCTGCTAATGACTTCTATATTTGATTCAGGTATGTTGGATCAGGGACACATCTAAAACTTGCAAGACACTGGACCATGAGGCCTGGATTTGAGAATCACTGCATTAGACAGAGAGCAACAGACAGAAAGTGCCTGACTAACTTCTCAGTCTAAGTGCATCTTATCTTGGAGGTTCGGCCTCAGTACGTACAATTGAAACATCACCAACGTCACCATGTTCTGTTATTAATCTGGACAAGATTGCTCTGTATGACTAATTAAAACATCAGGGGAGAAGATGTGCTTTATGGCTTTATTGCTGATGAGAGGAATCTGTGTCATGAAAAACCAGCTTGGACAAGACTAAATGACGAAGGCCAACTCACAGCACCCAGACTCTGTTTACATGTAGATAGTGGCAGTATAAAATTGTTATGTTTAGCTTAGAGCAGTGCTCTTCTGGGGAGGGAGCCACAGGCAGCTGCTGAGAAGGACGGTCTTCCCCTCAAAAAGATTTGCCCACATGTAGATGTGATTTCTTCTGATTCTTTAATTGATTAAATGTTATCATTTTTTTAAGTGTTTCAGGTGTCTTCCTTCACAAACAAATCACGCCAGTGGGGGCGGTGGCCTGGAGCACGGTGGTGTCCTGAGGGTGTGGCCACTTCAGGCCCTGGAGCTGTGTGTATGGGCGCTGTTATTCAGTGCTCATATTATATCTGTCCCTCCAATTTTAATAGCACTGTAGCTTTCACACAGCCATACACTCACATCACCCCAAACATGCTGAGTGGGAGGAGGGGGTGGGCGGGTCTTCTCATCGCCTCTGGCTCTCTGGACTCTTGCCCTTTGGCCATGAGGGCTCCGTCTGTGGTCTCCCTCCTTCCTCCTCTGGGGTGGCCTAGGTCCCCTGGGTTCTTCCCTATTTGCCTCTGGATTGCGGGGGGCATGGTTGCAGTTTCTTGCCCTCATTATTGAGTACATTTCATGACAGAGGCATATACACACACATTACTGTAAACGTTGGGTTACATAACGTAATCCCTGGTTCTTTGATAACAGAGTGAGGTGTTTCACTATGGGAATCGCCTTGGCGTGACCAACTACGGAAGCTCCAATGACACCACGTCTGTCTGCGACAGACCTGTCAAGCCGCGCTCAGGGCCCCGCCCCTCCTACTATCACGGCTGACCAGCTCCTCCCTACTCATTCTAAGCAGATTTCTTTCCGTGCCCAAGCAAGGAGGGAAGTGATGGTGAAACACCTCACTCTGTTATCAAAGAACCAGGGATTACGTTATGTAACCCAACGTTCTTTTTCTAACTTCGTTCGGTGTTTCACTATGGGAGATATAGCCCACTCCCGGATTGCGCCAGCCCTCCCGAAGCTGTGCTCCAGTGCTGCCCAGGATCTTAGCTCAGACCTGAGGCACTAGACTCCAGGACTGCCTGAGCCAGGGATGACTGAGCGACATCCAGTCTATAAAACCGCACAAATGTGTGTGGTGTAGCCCAACTTGCTGCTGCACAGATATCCTGGACTGACACCCCTCTGAACAAAGCCCAGGATGTAGCCATGCCCCTAGTAGAATGAGCTCGAAGCCCCGATGGGGGCTGAGTACTCTTACAGCTATAGGCTAGAGTTATAGCCTCTACAATCCAATGAGACAGCCTCTGGCGGGACAAAGGCCTGCCCTTGTGGGAGTGGGCCCAGGAAACAAACAGCTGATCAGATTTCCTGAACCCAGCTGTTCTGTCCACATATGACCCCAAGGCCCGCACAGGGCACAATGTGTTAAGCCTGCGCTCCTCTACAGAGGAAAAAGGCGGGGGGTGAAATGCCAGCAGTTCTACTGTGGGGCACCTGTATGATGACTCTATCACCTTAGGGACAAAGGCTGGGTTTGGCCTCAGGCATGCTTTAGTAAGACCAGGGGCCAACTGTAAACAAGAGGGGTGAATGGACAAAGCCTGTAACTCACTAACTCGCTTGGCTGTAGTTAGAGCCAGCAGCAGAGCGGTTTTAAGTGAGAGAAATTTCAACCCTATAGCCTCGATTGGCTCGAAGGGGTGGTAGGAGAGTGCATCCAAAACCAGTGATAAATCCCATAATGGGACCAGTGGCCTTGAGACTGGGAGCTTACGGCGTGCCCCCTTCATGAAGCGACACACAAGAGGGTGCTGACCAATAGGTTTATCACCCAATCCCACATGGCAGGCTGAAATAGCTGCCAAATAGACCTTTATTGTGGAAAAAGCTTTCCCTCCGTCCAGCAAATCCTGAAGAAAACACAGCAACTCCACCACAGAGCACTGAAAAGGGATAACCTGCCTTTCATAGCACCATTCTTCAAAAACACGCCATTTACAACTGTAAAGAGAGCGTGTGGAGGAAGCTCTTGCATTCTGAATGGTGTCAATAACCTTCAGAGGCAGACCCGCAGCATTCAAATTCGACCTTTCACGGGCCAGGCCCAGAGAGCCACCCGGTCTGGGTGAGGATGATATATCTCCCCTCGCGCCTGAGACAGAAGGTCCCGGCGGATGGGGAGCGGCCACGGTTCGCCCGCCAGGAGCTGAATTATTTCTGCTAACCAGTGTTTCGACAGCCACCGTGGCGCTATTAAAATTAGCGACAGCCCCTGATCTCTCACTCTGATTAGGGTTGGAGAGATAAGGCTGAGAGGCGGAAAGGCATATAGCAGTGTGTCTGGCCATGGGTGGGCCAGAGCGTCCATGCCCAGTGGGGCGACTGGGTCTGACAGGGAGAAAAACAGTGGGCAATGTGTGTTTTCCTGCGAGGCGAAGAGATCTACGGCAGCCCGGCCGTATTTCTGCCATATCTGCTCCACCACCTGCGGGTGAAGTCGCCAATCTCCGAACAACGGGTTCCCTCTGGACAGGAGGTCCGCCCCCCTGTTCAGAATACCCGGCACGTGAGTTGCCCGAAGGGAGAGGAATTTTGTGCTGCTCCACACAATTATTTCCCTGGCCAGTCTGTGCAACTGCAGGGAACGAGTACCACCCTGGCGGTTGATATAAGCAACTACTGTAGAGTTGTCTGTTTTCACCAAAACATGTCGACCCTGGAGATACGGCAGAAAATGCCTTAGAGCTAAGCGCACTGCGTGCAGCTCCAGTATGTTGATGTGAGCCCGAGAGAGCCTCCGAGACCAAACACCATTTACTGCCCTCCCCATCATGGTTGCGCCCCACCCTGACAGAGATGCATCTGTGATCAGGGTCATCCTGGATGACACCGCGCCCAGAGGTACTCCCGCCGCAAGAGCTGCTGGGTTCCTCCAAGGCTGGAGAGCCGCTATACATGACGGTGTTATTTTTACACTGCGACCGAGATGGCGGTGAGGGCACAGACGTAGGGACGTGACCCAACGCTGAAAATCCCTCATCATAAGCAGCCCCAAATGCACCACATTTATTACCGAGGCCATAAGGCCGAGGAGGCGGAGACAGAGCCGGAAACGCACGACTTTCCCCACTTGAAAGAGGGAGAGGCACTGAGTGAAGGATGCGATCCTGCGCTCTGAAAGCGTGACACGATAAGATCTGGAATCTAAAATGAGCCCCAGATATTCCGTATACTGTGCGGGTTTCAAGCGGCTCTTTTCCAGGTTGATTTTGAAGCCGAGCTCCGTAAGGTGGTTTGCCACCACCCTGGAATCTCTGATCGCCTGCTCCCGCGATCGGGAGCATATCAGATAATCGTCTATGTAAGAGAATATTCTGATGCCGCTGTTCCTTAACGGAGACAGCGCTGCCTCCACACATTTGCTGAGCACCCTTGGGGCTAATGATAGCCCGAATGGGATAGTCTGAAACTCGTATGCTGCGTTCTGATAGGCGAACCTGAGATATTTCCTGTGTGGAGGATAAATGGCGATGTGAAAATATGCATCTGAGAGGTCGATTGTCACAAACCAATCGTCTGGGTGAACGGCCCGACAGAGCGCTTTGTGTGTGAGCATTCTGAACGTGTACTTTCTCAAGTGTTTGTTCAATACACGTAGATCTAAAATGGGCCGGAGAGAGGAACCCTCTGTTTTTGGAATGAGGAAATAGCGGGAGTAAAAGCCCTGCTGAGCCTCCTCGCTCGGGACCGCTCTGATCGCCTGTTTGCGTAACAGGGAAGCAATTTCGTCCTCCAATACGCTTGCTGACTCTCCCTTGGCCACTGAAATCAACTTTCCGTTGAATTTCGGTGGTTTCATTGCGAACTGAAGCCTGTATCCTTGGGAAATGGTGGCCATAACCCAGGGATGGACTGCGCATGCGCGCCATTGCTCCAGCCGCGCAGAGAGCGGGCCCATGAACACGTGTGACGTCACCTCTGCCTCCCGCATGGAGGTGTCCCCCTCGCGAAGAGCGCCAGCTCCCTCCGCAGGGAACGTAGTGACATGACAGTGACTTTCTTTCATTTTTTTCATTTTCTTTAAACTGGGGGGACATTCTGCCCTTGGCAAACTGCCTGGTTGCAGGAATGCACACTTTATTTCTTTTTGAACCCCCGAAACACAATGAAGTGTCTGAAAACTTTGGGCAGTGCTTGGTGACACTGATAGATTGCTTTGAAGTGAATAATGAAACCGGGGAAGTGCATGGTGACACTGCGACCTTTGACCCCACATCTCCTCTCTCTGAACTAGGTGTGGGAACCGAGAGAGGGCTCCTGATGAACTGGGAACCCCAGGAGCCTCTGAACCATGAACCCTGGGAGGTGTGGTTGCCTCTTCCAGCACCTTCCTCCTCTTTGAGGGAGGAGAGAGAGGTGATGCACAACGTTGCAGGCTTGCTAGGCTGAACGCTTCTTCTTCCCTTCCCCGGGGTGTGACGTTCGGTTCTTTGCAGCAGCTGCTGCAAAGGAGTGTTTGCCCCAAGGCCTTGGGTTTTCTGCCTTGACCTGGTGGGAAGGCTGCAGTCTTGCCGCTTGCCTCTGAACTTTAGCCCCACTCTGCCTACCCCTCACGGCTGCAGCTGCTGCTGCGAAGCCTACTCTAGGCACCTGGTGAGATTGTGGGTTCACTTTTCTGGGTAAGCAGAGATTGAAAGCTTCTCCCTCCTGCTTTCTGAGAGTGCTTGTCTCTCTCATTTTCTCCAAAGCTGGGCCAAAGAGACCCTTGGCTGGGTCATAGGCTGCATCCATGATTTCAGCCTTCTGAGTGTCTCCCAATCCTGACAGGTTTAGCCATAAAGCTCTCTCACCTGAGACTGCAAGACCCATTACACGCCCACAACCCTGGACTGCTCCCCTGGAGGAGCGTAGGATGAGATCGTTGACCACACAGATCTCATCCCAGAGGGCCGGGTTTGGAGACCCCGAGTCCAGTTGACGGCCCATGTCCTCTAAAATCTCTGCCTGATAAGCTGACAGCAGTGTAACCGCATTAAGGGAACACACCGACTGTGCTGAATATTTGTACATCCTTTGATAGATGGATGCGGTGAGGCGATCCATCTTACTGGGCAGAGAAATATTAGAAGAAGCTGAAACTGACCTGCGGTTAGGGTGAAGGTGATAAGCCACTGAAGGCTCAACTGCTGGGGGTCCGGTCAGCCCCAGCTCACCCATTCCTTGCATCTCCAGCTTAGAGCAGCCCTGGGTAGGAAGCTTGCTCTTAAAAGGGCTAGACCAATAGCGACTCATTTCTTTCATGCAAGCAGGCACTGCTGGCAGAAGCTGCTTTGCAGGTGGTGAGGCTGGAGGGAGCCTCTTGCCATCATACAGGTCACGTTCTGCCCCTTCAGCCGCCTGGGCTGCTGGCCATGTGATGCCCAGCTTGGCAGCAGCCCGTTTGCAAACATCATACAAGTTGCTGTCCACTGGGGGTACAGCTTCAGCCCCACTTGGGGGCCTGGACTGCTGGGCAGGGAAGGTGGAGTCATCCTCCTCTTCCTCCATGTCTTCTAGGCCGAGGAGGTCGGAGTTGGCATCGCCATCCGCATCCTCATCCGCCGGCTCACCCTCAGTTGGGTCGAGGAGCCCCTCGAACAACTGGGGCATAACCGGGGACACTTCCTCCATTATGTCCGCCCAGCTCGTTGTGGCTGTCGGCTGATGGATATCAATCGTAGCATTGTTGGCTGACAGACAGGGGTCCTGGCTGTTAGCCACTGCTACTCTCAACCTCCTTTCCAGGATTTTCTCTGGCATCAAGGCGCAGTGAGAGCAACCTTGCGGGTCCGCCAGAGAAGTTTGAGCATGCTTAGCACCCATGCAAGCTATGCACATCGGATGAGAGTCCCTGCCCGAAATGGAAGCACCGCATGATGCGGGGCATGGGCGGGATGCAGCCTCTTTGGCCTTCGGTTCTGACCCTTTGGCGGGGGTAGGAGCCGTAGCCATCGTGGTCGGAAAGATGGTGAGACTGAGCTATACAAGGCTCGTCGTGACACGTTAGCCTGTTTGTAGCTAGCGCTAGCAACGGGGTTAAGTCCGAGCTAGTCGCCGTGAGAGTCAGCTCGTCGTGACACGTTAGCTGAGCTCTACCAGTTGATCCAGCTAACAAATTAATGCTAACTGAAACCTAACACTGTTTAGGGTCGGTTAGCAAATTAATGCTAGCCAGACCTAACACGGTACTGACCTGCTAACAAGCTAATGCTAGCCGGACACCGAAAAGCTCGCCGTGACGCGTTAGCCCAAGTTACACACACACACACAACGGCTACCCTGCTAATTAAAACCAGGTGACCGCTGAAGACAGCTCGCCACGACGCGGTCGCTGTCCAGGGTGTATAACTACCAGTACACTTCTTTCGAAGGACTTACTCAGCACAATCCAGACTGAAAACTGGAGAACTGCGTTCGGCGACGTACTCCTCTACGGGACGCCTGAGAACTGTTAAACAGCTAACCAAGCCAGCCTGGACGCGCTGAGGGAGCCCGATGTAGTTTCTCATGGGAAGAAAGCGAGAATGAGTAGGGAGGAGCTGGTCAGCCGTGATAGTAGGAGGGGCGGGGCCCTGAGCACGGCTTGACAGGTCTGTCGCAGACAGACGTGGTGTCATTGGAGCTTCCGTAGTTGGTCACGCCAAGGCGATTCCCATAGTGAAACACCGAACGAAGTTAGAAAAAGAACAACATAATTGTGTGTGTGTGTGTATATCTACTTTTCTTCAATTATTTTTTTCCTTTCTTCCCTTTGTTTCTCTTCGTCCCCCCATTTTTCTGCCCCCCCCCCCCCCCCCCCCCCCCGTTCTTGCCCCTTCCTTGTTGACTGTCAGACCTGGCATAAATGACTAAATAAAAAATAAAAATACAAATATTAACAAGAATAGCCTATAGAAAACTTATAGAGCTGTTCTTGTAAAAGCAAATCTGTTTGGTACATCAGTGCATTTGGATCATCATTCTGATTGCGAAAAATGCCAGACATGACAGGCTCAAAAAAAAAAAAAAAAATCACGACCTGTCATGAACCTCCCAAGAAGTGGCCAGCCTACCAAAATTACTCAGCACGTGTACTGAAGACTCATCCAGGAGGTCTCAAAAGAGCCCAGGGCCATTTCTCAATATATGTACTTGTGCGGACTTGTGTATGTGTGAAACATCAATCTCAGCCCAAGTTCTGTTCCAATTCCAAAAGTTTGCATAAAGGCACGTTCACTCTAAAGGCCTGGATGTTTTCCTGCTCTGCCCTTCTATTGAGGATGCATCAGTGGTGACTTGTGTTGACTTGGTGCAGCCAAGTATCCCAGAATGTTAATGCTGTTTATGGAGATCATGACGCCTGCTCCAGAATCGATTAAATTATATGTTTTAAATCTTTATTCGACTCTATTCTAAATGCCATCTGTCTGTTGTAAGTGTTGGGAGCTGTCTGGGATAACAAAAACATAATTTTGACATCTGACCTGTTTGTTTTTTGTTCAATAAGCAGCTGAGCTGTGTATACATATATATATATTTTTATTCAGAGACGAAGTTTTAATTTAAATTTAATTAGTTTTCAATCAGTAAATTTAGGCAGCAAATTTAAGCTGGAAGGCGATAGAAACACTGGAGCTGAGCTGTGATGTCATCAAGTCCGCTGGTGTTCCAATTGAAAAAAAATTCCCTGTACTTGGAAAGTTTGTACTTGTCAAGTTCACAAGTTCAAACTTGTCAAGTATGTAAGTATGAACTTGCTTACTTGAGTATTGAGAAACGGCCCAGAACAACATCTAAAGAACTGCAGGCCTCATATGTCTCAGTTAAGGTCAGAGGTCATGATTCAAGAATAAGTAAAAGACTGGACAAAAATGGCATCGATGGGAGAGTTCCAAGGAGAAAACCACTGCTGACCAAAAAGAACACAAAGGCTTCTCAGCTTTTGGGAAAATATTCTGTGGAAACAAAAGTTAAACTTTTTGGAAGGTTTGAGTCCTGTTACATCTGGCTTAGAACTAACAGCATTACATAAAAAGAACATAACTGCAACAGTCAAACATGGTGGTGGTAGTGTGATGGTGTGGGGTTGCTTTGCTGCTTCAGGACCTGGACGACTTGCTGTAAATGATGGAGCCATGAATTCTGCTCTCTACCAGAAAATCCTGAAGGAGAAGATCAGTTCATGCCCTCAAGTATTCCAGAATGCATTTAGAAGAAAAAGAGTGAGTTGTGCCAAGCTCAACTCACTCGCAACTCACTCACACTTAGCTTCACATGGAAGTGTTTGAATGAATGACAAGTGTCGCAGGTTTGCTGAAAAAACAATCCAGGACTGGCTCAAGTTTGTGCAAACAGAAAAGCTTTGCTTTGGATGTTTGAAAACTCAACAAGGTGTGATAGCAGGAGCACATGCAAAACTTGTCAAAGGAGACATCCGACTTGCTTGCATGATGACAAATTTAAAGAATGCCAAAGGCCAACGCACGTAAATGGAAATGACATTTCAAATGACAGGGCAGACGCCACAGAAAGGGCTGCAACAGCAACTGCCAACAGAATCATACAAGAGGGCCCGAGCACACAAACATCTTCCATAT
This sequence comes from Archocentrus centrarchus, assembly GCF_007364275.1. NCBI lineage: Eukaryota > Metazoa > Chordata > Actinopteri > Cichliformes > Cichlidae > Archocentrus > Archocentrus centrarchus. Next base: position 20,942,426 of record NC_044354.1, read on the forward strand.
TACCAGTCTGGGTGTCATCGACCAAGCAGCCTGATCAAGAAGTCCTTGTCTATGCACTGCTAGACACACAAAGTGATACTACCTTCATACTAGAGGAAGTGGCCCAAGACCTCAACACAAACAAAGAAAATGCCAGTTTGCAGCTGTCCACAATGTCTGCTAAGTCGACAGTCATATCCTCTCAGAAATTAAAAGGTCTGCAAGTAAGGGGATACAACTTAAAGAAAAGGATTCCACTGCCACCTGTTTTCACATGAGAGTTCAACCCAGCAAACAGGTTACACATTCCAACTTCTGAAACAGCTCTAAAATGGCCTCATCTAGAGCACCTAGCAGAAAGGATTCCACCACAGCTTGACTGCGAAGTAGGCCTTCTAATTGGCTACAACTGTCAACAAGCCCTTCTTCCAAAGGAAATCCTGTCTGGTGACGAAGATAATCCATATGCACAGTGAACTGATCTTGGCTGGAGTATTATTGGTTGCTCAGATCCAGCGAGCAATGAAAACGACGCAATAGGAACCAGCCACAGAATCATAGTACGGCAAGTGATACCGGCTATACAGTCATCAGTTCAGTTAAAGAGAGAGGTAGATTTTGTGCACAGGACCCAAGTCAAAGAGATCAACCTACCTGACATAATTAAAACACTCGAATCAGACTTCACAGACCAGTCTGCAGACAACAACCCAATTTCTCAAGAAGACCTTCACTTTCTGTCGAAAGTAAAAGCAGGCATAAGGCACAAGGAAGATGGCCATTATGAACTCCCACTCCCTTTCGAGACAGACAAAACTAATTTTCCAGACAATAAACAGTGTGCAGTCCATAGGCTCAACTCATTGGAGTGACGACTCAGGAAAAATGAACAATATTACAAGGACTATGTCAAGTTCATGAATGATATCATAACCAGAGGAGATGCTGAGAAGGTGCCACAGTGCGAACTTGATAACCAACCGGCATGGTATATTCCACACCATGGTGTTTACCATCCCCACAATCCCGGGAAAATCCGTGTGGTTTTTGACTGTTTGGCGCACTTCCAAGAAACTTCTTTAAATGACCATGTCCTGACTGGTCCAGACCTGACTAACACATTACTTGGAGTGTTGTGTCGATTTAGAAAGGGTCCAATAGCCATAATGTGTGACATTGAAAAAATGTTTCACCAGTTCCATGTCACAAGGGAGCACCAAGACTATCTCAGGTTCCTCTGGTGGGACAAGGGGGATTTAGATTCCAAACCCTCAATGTACAGAATGAGGGTACATCTGTTTGGGGCAGCTTCATCTCCCGGCTGCTGCAAATTTGGTCTCAAGCATCTGGAATCACAGAGTCATCGGGAGTTCAGTGAAGAAGCCATCAAATTCATCCAAGGGAGCTTCTATGTGGATGATGGCCTAACTAGCGTAAAGTCACCTGCTGAAGCCATACATCTGGTGGATGAGTCAAGAGCCCTGTGCAGAGCAGGAAATCTTCAGCTGCACAAGTTTGTATCCAATGATAAAAGTGTGATTGCAGCAATACCTCCAGAAGAATGTGCCCAGATCAAGGATCTAGACATGGCCCTAGGAGGACTTCGTATCGAGCGAGCGCTTGGAGTTGAGTGGTGCGTGGAAGCAGATGAGTTCCAATTCAGGGTTGTGGTAAAGGAAAACCCACTGACAAGGAGAGGAGTTCTCTCAACTGTTGCCTCAGTTTATGATCCACTGGGCTTTGTGGCTCCATTCATACTGGTAGGTAAACAAATCCTTCAGACTCTGTGCAGAGAAAAGGTAAACTGAGATGAATCTCTTCCTGAACACAACCTGCCACAATGGGAGGCATGGCTCAAAGAGCTGCCTTACTTGGCAGCCCTGAAGATTCCAAGGAGCTACTTTCCATCAAGCTTTAGTGAAGTTGTACTGTACAAGTTTCACAACTTTTCTGATGCAAGTTCCAAAGGGTACGGTGTGACAGTTTTCATTTGTCTAGGGGTGCCAGCCAGGTATCTCTCCTGACATGTTAGATTTTTCTTTTTAACCCTCACAAAGGATGCAAAGCACAGTGACTTAACACCCTCTAGCACTGAATAAAACAAACCCCATTTAAAGGTACTTATGCACACAATGAGTATATTCAATACAGGAAAAAAAACACACAAACAATCATTTAACACAGGTAACGCAGTTCAGGTAATCAGGTCGGCACTGCTCTTTAGCTCATTCAAAGGAAACAGCTTATTCAAAAGAAACAAAACAAAACATATATATATATTTCAGTTCCACAGTGACTTTCAGTCCATTTCAACAGAGAGCCAAACAAAACAAATCCAGTCCGGGTTTTATCTCTTTCTCAGTTCAGTTCCAACCGGGTACTCATTTAGTACATTTACAAGACAAAAGAAAGTCAAAACCTCCAAAAGAAATCCACTCCGGCTTTTACTCAGTCTAGTTCAAAAGCAAAAAGAAAGAGGAAAAACAAACCAAATCCACTCCGGGTCTCGTAGTTCAGTATAACAAAACGAATGGAAACCGCCAAAACAAAGATTCCACTGCAGGATTTCCAGCGACATATACAACAAAACAAGGAAGTACACTCCCGACTTCCTACAGACTGCGTATACCAGCTGCCGCTCTCAGCAGTTCAAAAACAAAGGAAATCCAGAGCATCTGACCGGCTGGAGACTTAAGACACCAAGGCCTCTAGGAGAATGTCCAGTCCTGGGTCGTTCCCATCAGTTGATCCCGGCTGTTCCTCACCGATAAGGTCCAGTCGCGAGGCTAAATTACTTGTGGTGCCACTAAGCGAAGGCTAACTTTGCCATGTGTTTGGCCGAGGTCGCAGATAACTCACATCCGTCTTCCACGCTCTCCCCCATCTACACTGAGCCCTGGCCCATAAGTAAAATAGTATGGGCGGCGTTGGACGCTACAGCGCCAAATCTGTGTCATCCCATTGGTCAGCATCCAGAGGGTGTGTGGGTGAGTAAAAAAAACAAACAACACACGTGGCCATAATTTAAGGGACAGCCATCCGGCTGTTACACTAGTGCATGTTCATACCTCAGAGCGGTGAATGAAACTGGGCAGATTAGTTGCTCACTTGTCTTGGGCAAAGCTAGAGTAGCCCCTACCAAACTAACAACTATTCTAAGTCTCGAGCTATCATCAGCTGTAACTTCAGTTTGCACTGGTGATATCATTAAAAGGGAGCTTGAGATCAAAAACTTGCAAGAGTATTACTGGACGGATTCAAGGGTGGTTCTCGGCTATGTGAACAATGACGCCAAGAGGTTCCACACATTTGTGGCCAACTACATCCAACAAATAAGATCTAGCACAGAACCTGAGCAATGGCAGCACATCAGCTCTGAAACCAATCCAGCTGATTACGCGTCTAGAGGATTGAGTGCAATTCAACTGAAGGAGTCTAAGTGGCTGAAAGGACCTGACTTCCTTTGGCAGCAAAATCTTCCACATGAAGAGAGAATGATGGGAGACATACAAGCTACTGATCCTGAGCTTCGGAAGGTACATGTTCATGCTGTCAAGGAAAAGAAGGGAATTCAATGGTTGACCACTTCACCAAATTCTCTGACTGGTCAAGAACAGTGAGAGCTGTTGCCAGGCTCAAAAGATTTGTCAGAGAGTTCAAAGGATTTCAACTACGAACAAATGAGTCAACTCACCTTGAAGGGCAAAGAGAAGCAGAAATCTTCATCATCAAGCTGGTGCAAGAAGAATCACTTGCTGAAGATATAAAGAAGATCAAGGGCCAGAAGGAAGACACCCTGAGTAAGCACAATAGGCTACATCAGTTGAATGCCTTCTTAGACAATAACAGTGTCCTTAGGGTGGGAGGATGGCTATCTCAGTCAGCCTTACACCATGATGTAAAACATCCTGCTATAATAATAAAAAGGGAACTTGGTTCTGAGTTTGTGTTTAACGTTCCGTCAGCCAGTCATATGGGTGGAGTCTGGGAGCATCAGATTCGAACAATCCGAAGTATACTGACTGCAATGCTGGACAAGTCTGCCAGCAGACTTGACACTACAACTTTAAGGACATTTCTCTACAAAACGATGGCCATAATCAACAGCAGGCCACTAAGTGTTGAGCATCTGAACGATCCTACTGGCCAGAACCTCTTACTCCGAACCATATTCTAACAATGAACTCATCCATTATTCTGCCACCTCCTGGGCTGTTTGTCAAAGAAGACCTCTACCTGCGCAAAAGGTGGAGATGAGTGCAGTTTCTATCCAATGAATTCTGGCAACGATGGAAGCGAGAATACCTGCTAAACCTCCAACACCGACAGAAATGGCAAAGAATATTACGAAACTCTAACTTAAATGACATTGTGATTCTACAGGATGACAGTGCACCAAGAAACAAGTGGAAGCTCGCCAGGGTTGTGGAAGTTACACCTAGTACAGATGACAAGCTGCAAAAGGTGAAACTTCTAGTCAGTGAAACTATACTTGATAGGGGAAAACCATTCAATAGATTAGTTCACCTTGAGAGGCCTGTTCACAAGATAGTTACCTTATTGGAGGCCAGTTAAACTTTTAAGGCTGCACTGTTCATTCTTACAAAGTGTTTCACACATTTTATATCTTTCATAGTTTTCTTTGAAGAAATCTCTCATTTAAAATCAATGAGCAATTGGTGGGAGCGTAAATGCTGTTGAGTAATGTTTTATGTCAAGCTCATGATGCTGACTGCTTTATGATTTTTACATGATTTTATAAGTATGTAATTTAAGTTTAAATTGTTTCAATTTCAAATGTGTCATAATGCACAGTAAGTTCTTGTTGCAGTCTGTCTTATTAAGGAACTTTAAGTAACGTAACGTGTCTCGCAAGGAGTAACGGCTAGGGCTGCAACGATTCATCGATTAACTCGATTAAATCGATTCTAAAAATTTATCGACACAAATTTACTGTGTCGATGCTTCGTTTAAACTCTGCAGCGCTCAGCTGTCTCGGTGTAAGCGGCGCTCCTCACTAGCATTAGCAGCATTAGTGCTGACGTTTTTTTGTGGGTTTATTGGGGGCTGGCAAACCAACATAGAACTGCATTACCGCCACCTACTGGACTGGAGTGTGAATCACTCACGTATACACAAGCACACATTCTAAAAAGCTCTCCGTCGCTGCGATGGATTTCCTTTAACACAGAGTGGATCATCGCTAGAGTTGCCACCTGTCTCGTAAAATACAGAACCCCGTATGTTACGGGACTCCGTGGAATACGGCTCCGTAACATGCCGTGTTCCGTACTTTACGGGACGGGTGGCAACTCCAATCTCATTGTACATCCTGTATAATGACAATAAAGGCATTCTATTCTATTCTATTCTAACTGTCGCTGACATGCATTTCCACGCCTCCACTGCTCTCTGTGTGTCTGTGTGTGTTGTGCTCGCTGAGAATTTCAGCTGCTATTTTTGTCTTTACTTCAGCTGTAGCTACCAGAACTGGTTTGCTAGCGAGCGCGGGCCATTAGCACTAGCGATGGTTCGGTACCGGAAGGCTCGCCCCCCAGGACCGAGGGGCTCCTTCAAAATATTTTTTATACTTTAATCCCTTATTAGTGACTAAATATAGACCTGCAGTAGAAACGTATTTTCGAGAATGCTTGTGAATACAAAGCATTACACCATTACTCACACATGCGCCATGGATCCCGCAGCCACTAGTTTTTCAAAACACTCATAGCAGGCAGCGGTTTTAACTGCGCAAGCGCAAAGAGGCGAAGCTGTGACGGTGAGCTCAAGTAGTGAAAAAGGAAACATTTTTCCAGCGTCCAAAACAGCAGCTTTTTCTTTTAGTAACCACCATTAAATCTGTGAAACAGCTGGAGGTCCTTCATCAAGCACCTGATCATCAAGTGTTAAGGTGAAGAAAAGAGAACTTTGTAGCTGCTCCATTCACCGCTGTTTGTTCACATGGCGAAAAACTGCAGTACGGAAGTTAAAATATGCAGATAAACTGTTAATAAAAAAAAGTATTTCTTATCCGATTACTCGATTAATCGCTGGAATAATCGATAGAATACTCGATTACTAAAATAATCGTTTTATGCAGCCCTAGTAACGGCTACTGAGGTTATTGGGAGAATGAGAGAAAATTTTACCTCCCATGGACTGCAGGAGGGCAGATGTTTTCTGACACGACTCTGCTGTGTTGTATTCAAGATTCAAGTTATCGTGTGAAGCCAGAGCAGATAAAGTGACTCAAGGTTTAAGATCTCTTTTCATGACAAGCAGCCAACGAGGTATTTTATTGTTTGGATATATCTTGCACCTTTATTTCATTCTGTATACATGCTAGGTACAATGTAATGCAATTCGCTAACGCGGTTTATACAGTTTGTTCATGAATACAATTTTCACGGCGTGACTAAGTGAGCGGAGAGAGAGAGAGGGAGAGGCTCAAGCAATAAACACCTGTTTCAAAGAAACGACCTGTGTCTGTGTTGTCGTGGAGAGAGCTACATAAGCATTAATCTATTCATGTTTAAAAAGTCTCCAGTGTGGCTGAATGAAAACACTTCTACAAAGAGTGGTCCAAAATTCGTCCACAGTGATATGACTCAATGCCAAGGGTGGTACAACCAGTTATTAGGTTTACGGGTGCAGGTTGAACAGTCATCATTTAAAAACTGCATTTTATATTTACTCTGGTTATCTTTAATATTAAAATTTGTTATATAAGAAATCAAAAAGGGGCAACTACCTTCCACAGCACTGTATAGTGTCTAAACCAAGAAATTAAGTATGATTTGAAATTCTACCCAACCTGGACTCCATCAGTTTTAGCCATTCGGTGACATGACCTGGGCTTATGGCATTCTCCATTCTTGCCATATCATCAGGCAACATCAGCAACATGGAGTGGGTGCCCTTGAAGGGGAGGCGGAGGACTGATGTGTTTATGGCCTGGTCATAATAAACATCAACATCCTCTTCCATATACATCATCTGGACTGGAACCTGGAAAATTGACAATTAATTGGAAAAGAGTTTGAAGGAGGCTCAATGATGCGTAATTGTTTTAACTTATTTCTGTTGTTTGTTCAGAGCTGTTTGAACCTTAGCATTAGGTGCATGGAAATGGTCTTCCCTGGTCATCTGTGGACAAAACGGAGTCTCCCACCTTCCTGTTTTATGGTGATGAGCAGAAAGAAAGCACACCTTACAGCTGGCACATCAATCTTAAACCTCAGAATAAATGAATCTCATCTCATGTGATCTCTTACCTTTAAAGTATATGTAGCTGATGAGGTACATGACTGTATTCTCATCCAGGCTTTCAACCAGCTTGTCAATCTTCCCGTTGGTCTTGGTCTCCACATACTTATTGATGGTATCGGCACTCTCTGTGGTTTGGGTGAAATCAACATTGAACCCTTCTGCAAAATAGGACTGCTTCAAGACCTCAAGGAACTCAGGCTGCAGCTTGAAGTGGTTATCCACAAACACGGCTGTCCCTTCACTGGTATTGTCGCTCTTTGCATTTTGAAGGAGCGTACAGAAGGACTGATCTACATCTGTTTGCGTGAGCTGGGAACTATTGAAACCCAGACCACTGAAAAGCTGCCGGTGGGTCTCCCCCCGGGCTCCTACAGACAAGGAAGCCAAGGCAGTAGAAACACTAACCGGTGAGAAGAAGATGTTTTTGCTTTGAAAGTCAGCATGAGCCGCTAACTTTCTGTACAAATGACAGGCAAACTCTTTGTTTGCTGCGGTCACCTGTGAGAGGCTGGAATCTGTGTCTTGGGCTTCGTTAGCACTTTCCAAATGGTGATGGCCTCTTCCCACTGCTGATAAGATCTGGTTTGCCAAGACTGAATGCATCATGGTCAACTAAGGAAAAAAGTTTAAAAAATGATTGTTTGTTCATTTGCATTATGCAATGTTTGCTGTTGCACATGTTGCCCCCCCCCCTGGCCTGGTGGATGCCAGGGAAGGGTGTAGTTTCAAATTCATGTATATTAAAATAAAGAGGTGCACAATGTAAGCTTGCTTACAGCTTATCTGCAGGATTTATTCTGCTTCCTCATGCAAGGAAACAAAACCATATCAATAACTTCCCATGATAACCAGCAACTGGTTGCATAGTGTAGGGCAGGGATCCTCAAATCCAGGCCTCATGGGCTGGTGTCCTGCAGGTTTTAGATGTGTCTCTACTTCAACACACCTGAGTCAAATACAGAAGTCATTATCAGGACTCTGGAGAACTTGACTGCATACTGAGGAGACAATCTGCAGGACCTCAGCCCTCGAGGCCTGGATTTGAGGATCCCTGGTGTAGGGTGACAGATGTTAATACCTTGCCAGGAATTGTGAGTAACTACAGTAAACATCATTACACAGAAACTGAAGCACAAGCAAGTCTCTCTCATGTGCATGAATGTTCTTCTTCAGTTAGACTTTAACTGCAACAACTATTACAACAGTACATGAACCAGCCTGTCCTCAGAGTGAAAACGTAGGTATTGGTCATTTCTGCAGGCATGAATTACGACCAATATTTACGTTTTGGAAGGGGGGAAAGTGACATCTAGTGGTCGTAGACGAAGGTGCGTTTAAAAAATGTGTTCCTTTTTGTCCACCAGACCTCAAAAGAAGACGCAAGTATCGATTTCGTCATGTTCTTTATTCATTTATGGAAGTCATTATTTTGCCGTGGGATAGTTTGACAGCCTGGGCGTGAACCATCAACCTTCCGATTAGGGCTGCAACTAAAGATTATTTTGGTAGTCGAATAATCTGTCATTTTTGTTATCGATTAGTCAATGATTATTTCAATCTTAACTCACCTGTTCAAGCCTCCCCACCTGTTAACATCACCTTGTTCTCTTCTCACAATTAAAATAATGACCCATAAAAATACAAGTTTGAAACTAATCAAATGTATTTTTAACATTAATGTGACCATCACAATAAATATCAAATAAAAAATGCATATAAAAGTAAATGCAATTTTTATTTTTAAATGAAAATATAATGTGCAAATAAATAAAAATGGCCTCTGTCCAAAAGTTCAAATAAGGCTTCAAATTAAATCAAAAAGATTTTTCTGTCCAAAACAGCTGAAAAGTTTACAGACGATTCAGTTCATACAGAGGTTTACTATTCAGAATGAACGCTGATATTAATATGAGGGGAAAAAAATAGGAGCCAACGTAGCTGCTCCTATTGTCCTTCACTCGTTAGGTAACATAACTGAAATGGTGGTGCTTAGCAAACATTATCCGTGAGACCTTGTTTCGGACAGGTAAACTAACAGAAACATTACTGTACAAACATTAACAGGTATCTACGACGCACTAACATACCAATCCAGAGCTGCCGTCACAGCTCCAGGGTGCCGGCGTTTTAAACACTCAGCACTGCAGCTATGCCGCCGTGGAGGGAAAGCTCTCTGTCTCCATTTTCTTTAATTTTTTCCACACCTCTCTGTTCCACTAGTGTTACACTGGTCCGTTACTTTCTTCTCCATCCATCCATCCATCCATCCATCCATTGCTGTCAGACAATGGAGGCAATACTGCCCCCATATCTTCCTGTAGTATATTGCAATTACAAAATCACACGATAAGCGGAACAAAACGGATGGGTTTAAAAGTACGACGCTTCGACGATGAAATTCCACGTCGACAAATTTTTGTAGTCGACGTCATCGATTACGTTGATGAATCGTTGCAGCCCTACTTCCGATTGATAAATTACTATTCTATCCTCCGAGCCACAGCAACATTACCCAAGGACATGTCCATACGACACCCGAAGCCGGAGGTAGGCGCGGTCATTTGGAAACGTAAATATAGGTCGTATTTCAGGGCCCTGCAGAAACGACGGATTGATTGGAGGACATGTTGACATGAACACCTGTACACTACAGGCACAACACTTGCAGTACAACACCAATATACTATAAACTCCGGGGAAGTTACAACCATTCATGTAAACCCTACAATCGAGATGTGTACATGCATTACTGCATTTACATCTCCTCTTATAGCAACAGCATGTACAGAACTAGTTTTATTGACTGAAAGTTTTATTAAGTCTTTATGTACTTGTTAACCCATTAAAGTACTGTAACAAACAGCATTTGTGCTTCATTAGTACAAATACTGTATTTGAAGCTCCCTTTACCTTCTAGGACAGGGGATGGGCAAACCTTTGGCTCTGGGGCCACATTGACTTTTGGAAATTTGACAGAGGGGTCAGGCCAGCACCAGATGCATACATATCAAACATAAACATAACAAAGGCATTACAGTGTTACTTACATTCACTTTTAGTGGGAACAGTGATGTTTTTGCCTGTGCATTGAAGTCTGGTGTTAGTTTTGTAATAGCAATTTCAACAATCCTCAACATCAGTCATAATTATGATATGACTGGATTTGATTTGGGCAATTTTGTACCAATTGTCAACGGGCCGAATTAAACAGAACACTGGGCCGTAGTGTGCCCATCCCTGCTCTAGGAAGAAGTCCGTTAGCCTATCATGACCACATCGCGGCTACGATCTCACTTTAACACAAAACTTCAGCATTACTTAGTGTCCAACATTGTATATCTTACTTATTCATGACACTCTTATCAGTTATACGGTGTTAAATGCGTGTAATTTTGAGGACTATTCACCCACCTGTATATGAAAATAAAGAGGTACACAACGAAAGCTTGTTTACAACTTCACAGCAGGATTTACTCTGCAGCCTTTGCCTTCAGGAGGGTTTATGTTCCTCCGGGTCACTATGCGCCACCTGGTGACACCTTTGGGTAATGTCCTGGGATGGCACATGGAAAATACAGTGGGATCACTGACACTAGAGAGAGAATAAAACAGAAAAAATACTGGGGTATCCTTTTCTTCTTCTTTACTTATTTACAGCGTGGACTGAACTGTATTCCCATAACTCATTAATATATATATATATATTTTTTTTTATCTCTGGTTATGTCTTAAAACATATTGTCTTAAAGGATACTGACCACCCTTCACACAGACAGTCATCCAAAGGGTTACAAATAATTAGTTCTTTGAAGGGCCTGGAAACTGTTTTATTCATTCGTACTGTCAGATACACAAAAAACTGTTAATGCAGAGGTGCAAGAAATGCTATAGTTGATTGCTGTCACCAGCTGTGTTACTCTGCACTGTACAGTAAGAAGTGAAAATGTATAACGTATAACGACTCAACTTTGATATTAACAAATAAGAGCCCTTCTACTCATGTCAGTGGGAAATATTTATCTGTTGAGTAATGAAAAAGCAAAAGTCTTTTTAAAAAGGTCATTTCTTTATTTATAATGAATGGCACAAAGAAAATAAGAAACAAAAATCTACAACTATTGGCCAAGTTGCTGTTTTAAACACTGGCAGTGGTATCTGAAACTTTGCATATTTGGCCGTCTAAGAGGCACTGTGGAATACAGTAATGTGCAAAGGTCTCGAGGCACCCCTCAGTTCTTTATATCCTGTTGGTGAAAAGGTAAAATGGTAATTGAAAGGTGTGCAAACATACATGGAAATACAGCATATAAGGCAAAAACAGAGTTTGTACAATTCTAATGAGCTTAAAAGTCAACATTCGGTTTGACCACCTTTGTTCTGCAACACAGCCTGAACTCTCTGAGGCAGCTTTCTTGTATATTCTTTAAGGAGTTTTCAGGAACAGTTTTCCAGGCTTCTGGGAGGACATTCAAAGTTCTTCTTTGGATGTTGGCTGCTTTTCGTCCCATTTTCTGTCATGATGATCAACAATACTTCAATAATGTGCAGGCTCTGGAGAGGCCAATCCATGACTGAAGATATTTCTTCTCACTTGGCTTCAGTGAGTCTAAAGACTCCTGACATGCCCCTTTCAAGAGATTGAGTAAAATGAATTCACTGCATTTGTACAATATTTGTACTTACAATCAAATAAAACGTGAAATACTAACATGGCCGTTTAGTCCGTCTGAAGGCAATGCCATTAATTTCTAGGTGATATTATAAAGTACAACAGTGCAGGCCCTACTGTTGGTTTGTTCAGATGTTTTCTGTTCAGTGTTTTTTGTAAATCGACATGATGTGACTTTATTGGGGGCAGGGGGCAGGGTATAGTGATTGGATCAGATTAATGGGGGGGTCATAACCCCCCTATCCCTCAGCAAATTACGTTCTTGCCTCCATCAGATGTTTGGGTTGATAACCTTGCCCATGAAAAGAATGTTTTCTGTGTTGCGTTCAGTGATCATTACCATAAATGGACGATTAAACTTCAAGGTTGGAATGATCTGAGGGAAGGGGGAGGCCCCGCACAAGGAACCAAAGCCTGTGGCAGCTGCTGCTGTGGCTCCAGCTTCATTAACATCCAGGGTGGCTTGGTGTACAACCTACAGCATAATGGAGTGAGAGAAGGGTGAGAGAATAGAATAAAAGGGAGAAGTGTGTGTTTAATGATGCAACCTTTCTGTCCTTACCTCTGAGACAAACAACTGATGATCCTCTGAAATACCAGTCAAATCTGCACGATCAGTAAACATGTCTGCCATTCCCATTTGAGCCAGCACATTGTTCAGTTTGTAGGAAGTCTTGATGGAGAACTTTGGAACATATATATGGTATATCCTAAAAATTGGGAGAGAGATCAGTGGGTTTGATATTCATATGGCAAGCATATCACTGGTCAACAATGATTTTGCTACCTGGAGAAAAATACCTGATATCAGGCATTTCAGGTACGCTGATTCCAGATCAGAATGTCTCTAACACATTGGGTTCTTGAATTATACACATATAAACATTTAGCTAATGTATTGCTGTACTGGCACTTCTCACACAAATGTAGAGTGTGTTAAGATTTTCTAATTTTGAAACTGAACAGAATTTAGCAATAATTTGGGTCATTTAAGGGTTCTGAATCTAAATATAGTCATTAAAATTCAATCAACTAAAGTTTAATTGCCAACATTGAGGGTCAACAATGCTAGAAATTTGCACATTTTTATAGTGACTGCTTTGATCTGTCAATAGATAAAATCAAAGTTTTAGTGCTACATCAGGTGATGGAATAGTGTTTCTGGGGCAGTCCAAAGTGATGCCAAGCTTAAAACTGGGATCTTTGATGGACTCCAAGTCCCTGAGCTTATTAGAGACAAACACTTTCCATCTAAGCTCAGACCCCTTGAACTAAGACCACGGGAATCACTTGTTCAGGTGCTACAGAATTTCTTGGGCAACCGCAAAGCCACAAACTATGAAGAACTAGTTGACAACATGCTCATATCATTCAAATGCATGGGTTGCAGAATCTCAGTTAAGCTTTACGTCCTTCACTCTCATCTTGACTTCTTTCCACCTAGTTTGGGTGATGTGAGCGACGAGCATGCTGAAAGGTTCCATCAAGGTATCTCTGAAATGGAGACCAGGTACAAGGGGCGCTATAACGCAAATACGATGGGTGACTACTGCTGGTTTCTACAGTGTGAAACTTCCGTGAAGCACAAGTGTTTGTCACACTTTTTGAACTGTTTAGGCAGACTAATTCAATTCAATTTTATTTATAAAGTGCCAAATCACAACAAACAGTCGCCTCAAGGCGCTTTTGTATTATGGGTAAAGACCCTACAATAATACAGAGAAAACCCAACAGTCAAAAGACCCCCTATGAGTAAGCACTTGACGACAGTGGGAACAAAAACTCCCTTTTAACAGGAAGAAACCTCCTCAGGGAGAACCGTGGTCAGGGAGGGGCAGCCGTTCTGCCATGACCAGTTGGGAGGAGAGGAGGAGAGAGACAGGACAAAAGACATGCTGTGGAAGAGAGCCAGAGAATAAAAATAACTAATGATTATATACAGAGTGGAGTATAAACAAGTAAATAAGGTGAGTTGAATGAAAAAATAAAGCGTGCATTATTTGTGGACTGTAATAAGCTTGAGATTACTCATATGATTGACGTTGGTATCCGTGTCTTTTTTTTTGTTTTTATATCTTTTGGCCTTTATTTGATAGTTTTCTGGTGGCGAAACACACAGCAGATGGCAACAGGCTGGGACTCGAACCTGCGCCGGCCGCACAGCTAAGTGGCATACATGCCCTGAGCTATCATGGCGCCCCATCTGTCTTCTTTTGACCAGTTCTATGTTCATGGTGTACTTTTATAATAAAATCATTGACATCGACTTTGGCGATTGGCATTTGCAAAATTGTGTTTCCCCCCTTCCTGATTTTATTTAGTTTTTCCATATATGCCACACTTACATGTTTTCACTCATCAAAATTTTTTTTTAGTGTTTAGACAAAGATAACCCAAGTAAATACAAAATGCAGTGTTTAAATGCTGATTTCATTTATTAAAGGGAAAAAGCTATCCAAACCTTCCAAGTAAAAAGTAATTGCCCCCTCTTGTTAAATGATGAAGTAACTGAGATTAACCACATTTTTGGAAAGCTGAGTTCAACTGCACTACTCACAGCCAGGCCTGATTACTGCCAGACCTTCTTAATCAAGAAATCACTTAAATTGAACCTGTGAATAGGCTCAAAGATGTAAAAAAAAAAAAAAAAAGAAGCAGCACATCATGCTACGATCTAAAGGAACAGCTGAGAAAAAAGTCACTGACATCTATCAATCTGGAAAGGGTTTGAAAGCTATTTCTAAGGTTTTGAGACTGCAATGAACCACGATGAGAGCCATTATTAAGAAAACTTGGAACAGTGGTGAACCTCCCCAGAAGTGGCCGGCCTACCAAAATTACTCAGTGTATGCACTGAAGACTCATCCAGGAGGTCTCAAAAGAGCCCAGAGCCATTTCTCAATATATGTACTTGTGCAGACTTGTGTACTTTTGAAATGTCATCAATCTCAGCCCAAGTTCTGTTCCATTTCCAAAGTTTGCATAAAGGCACGTTCGCTCAAAAGCCCTGGATGTTTTCTTGCTCTGCCCTTCTATCGAGGATGCATCGGTGGTGCCTTGTGTTGACTTGGTGCAGCCAAGTATCCCAGAATGCATTTCGAATTAAACTCAAGTGCAGCAAAGGCGGAGGACAGCAGCTAAAACTGTGAGTAAATTTTGAAATATTACTGCTTCTGTGACACAAAATAAAATTCTTCACTGTTTTCAGGTGAGAATGTAGATGTGTAAACCTCAGATATGTGCTCGGTTTATCAAGATATTGCTTAATTGCAAAAGTGCTCCAACATTTTCAGAGTTGTGCGTTCCTGCTGTCGACTCGCCGGGCAGACAAGGCTCGCTATAACCGGGGAGAACCCCTGACTCCCAGCACATTGTTTTCAAAACTCGTTGGTTTTGCCGCTGAGTGGAAGTTAAACAGATATGATTTACTAAGTTAAACACAGATATAATTTACTCAGACAATCTCTAATTGTTGATGTTTGGTTTATTTCAGTTTTTAATTTGTTCCTGAGCAAATCAATAAAACAGATGTTAAAAAGGTTTTACTCAGGAAGGATCACGAGAACCTTTTCACTGGGAACAGGAACATCACAGCGGCATGTTGATGCTGTTCATGGCGATTGTGAAGACTGATAGATCAAATTATATGTTTTAAATATTTATTAGACTCTATTTTAAATGCCATCTGTCTGTTATGTTGGGAGTCGTCTGGGATAACAAAAACATCATTTTTCCATCTGACCTGTTTGTTTTTTGTTCAGTAAGCAGCTGAAGTGTGTATACATATATAATGTTTTTATTCAGAGATGAAGTCTTAAATTTAAATGTAATCAGTTTTCAATCAGTAAATTTAAGCAGTAAATTTAAGCTGGAAGGCGATAGAAACACTGGAGCCGAGCTGTGATGTCATCAAGTCCGCTGGTGTTCCAAATGAAAAAAAAAAAAATCCCTGTACTTGGAAAGTTTGTACTTGTCAAGTCCACAAGTTCAAACTTGTCAAGTATGGAAGTACGAACTTGCTTACTTGAGTATTGAGCTGTGAGTCCTGTTACATCTGTCTTATAACTAACAGCATTTCAGAAAAAGAACATCATTGCAACAGTCAAACATGGTGGTGGTAGTTTGATGATCTGGGGCTGCTTTGCTGCTTCAGGACCTGGACGACTTGCTGTAACTGATGGAGCCATGAATTCTGCTCTCTACCAGAACATCGTGAAGGAGAACATCAGTTCATGCCCTCAAGTATCCCAGAATGCATTTAGAAGAAAAAGAGTGAGTTGTGCCAAGCTCAACTCACTCGCAACTCACTCACACTTAGCTTCATATGTGTGAAGTGTTTGAATAAATGGGTGGATGCAAACGTTTTTTATAAGTGCTTTGAGCGCTCGGTTAGAGTAGAAAAGCACTATATAAGCATTAAGCCATTCATGTTTGAAAAGTCTCCAGTGTGGCTGAATGAAAACACTTCTACAAAGAAGAGTGGGCCAAAATTCCTCCACAGTAATATGACTCAATGCCAAGGGTGGCACAACCAGTTATTAGGTTTAGGGGGGCAGATAAGTTTGAATAGTCTTCATTTAGAAAGTGCATTTTATATTTAATCTGGTAATCTTTAATATTAAAATTTGTTATATGCAAAAAACTAAGAAATCAAGAAGGGACAACTACTTTTTCACAGCACTGCATAGCATCTAAACCAAGAAATCAAACATGATTTGAAATTCTACCTAACCTGGACTTCATCAGTTTCAGCCATTTGGTGGACATGACCTGGGCTTATGGCTTTCTCCAGTCTTGTCATATCATCAGGCAACATCAGCATCATGGAGTGGGTGCCCTTGAAGGGGAGGTGGAGGACTGATGTGTTGATGGCCAAGTCATAATAAACATCAAAAACCATTTTCATATACATCATCTGGACTGGAACCTGGAAAATTGACAATTAATTGGAAAAGAGTTTGAAGGAGGCACAATGATGCGTAATTGTTGTAACTTATTTCTGTTCTGTTTGTTCAGAGCTGTTTGAACCTTAGCATTAGGTGCATGGAAACAGTCTTCCTTGGTGATCTCAGGATCAAACGGAGTCTCCCACCTTCCTGTTTTATGGTGATGAGCAGAAAGAAAGCACACCTTACAGCTGACACATTAATCTTAAACCTCAGAATAAATGAATCTCATCTCATGTGATCTCTTACCTTTAAAGTATATGTAACTGATGAGGTACATGACTGTATTCTCATCCAGGCTTTCAACCAGCTTGTCAATCTTCCCGTTGGTCTTGGTCTCCACATACTTATTGATGGTATCGGCACTCTCTGTGGTTTGGGTGAAATCAACATTGAATCCTTCTGCAAAATAGGACTGCTTCAAGACCTCCAGGAACTCAGGCTGCAGCTTGAAGTGGTTATCCACAAACACGGCTGTCCCTTCACTGGTATCGTCGCTCTTGCAGTTTGAAGGAGCGTACGGAAGGACTGATCTACATCTGTTTGCGTGAGCTGGGACCTGTTGAAACCCAGACCACTGAAAAGCTGCCGGTGGGTCTCCCCCCGGGCTCCTACGGACAAGGCAGCCAAGGCAGTAGAAACACTAACCGGTGAGAAGAAGATGTTTTTCCTTTTAAAGTCAGCATGAGCCGCTAACTTTCTGTACAAATGACAGGCAAACTGTTTGCTGCGGTCACCTGTGAGAGGCTGGAATCTGTGTCTTGGGCTTCGTTGGCACTTTCCAAATGGTGATGGCCTCTCCCCACTGCTGATAAGATCCGGTGTGCCAAGGCTGAATGCATCATGGTCAACTGAGGAAAAAAGTTTAAAAAGTGATTGTTTGTTCATTTGCATTATGCAATGTTTGCTGTTGCACATGTTGCCCCCCCTGACCTGGTGGATGTCAGAGAGGGGTGTAGTTCCAAACTCAGCAGTTCTGTATATTAATATAAAGAGGTACACAATATAAGCTTGCTTACAGCTTATCTGCAGGATTTATTCTGCTTCCTCATGCAAGGAAACAAAACCATATCAATAACTTCCCATGATAACCAGCAGCTGGTTGCATAGTGTAGGGTGACAGATGTTAATACATTGTCGGGAAGTGTGAGTAACTACAGCAAACGTCATTACACAGAAACTGAAGCACAAGGAAGTCTCCCTCATGTGCATGAATGTTCTTCTTCAGTTAGACTTTAACTGCAACAACTAGTACAACAGTACATGAACACCTGTACATTACAGGCACAACACTTGCAGTACAACACAATATACTATAAACTCCGGGGAAGTTACAACCATTCATGTAAACCCTACAATCAAGATGTGTACATGAATTACTGGATTTACATCTCCTCCCATATCAAAAGCATGTATAGAACTAGTTTTGCTGACTTTAAGTTTTATTAAGTCTTTATGTACTTGTTAACCCATTAACGTACTGTAACAAACAGCATTTGTGCTTCATTAGCATAGATACTGTACTTAAAGCTACCTTAGAGGACAGGGGTGGGCAACACCTTTGGCTCTGGGGCCACATTGAATTTTGGAAATTTGACAGATGGGCCAGGCCAGCACCAGATGCATACATATCAAACATAAACATAACAAAGGCATTACAGTGTTACTTACATTCACTTTTAGTGGAAACAGTGATGTTTTTGCCAGTGCATTGAAGTCTGGTGTTAGTTTTGTAGTAGCAATTTCAGAATCCTCGAAATCAGTCATAATTGTGATATGACTTGATTTGATTTGGGCAGTTCTGTACCAATCGGATTAAACAGAACAATGGGCCGGGTGTGGCCCATGGGCCGTAGTGTGCCCATCCCTGCTCTAGGAAGAAGTCCGTTAGCCTATCATGACCACATCGCAGCTACGATCTCACTTTAACACAATACTTCAGCATTACTCAGTGTCCAACATTGTATATCTTACTTATTCATGACACTCTTATCAGTTATACGGTGTTAAATGCGTGTAATTTTGAGGACTATTCACTCACCTGTATATGAAAATAAAGAGGCACACAACGAAAGCTTGTTTACAACTTCACAGCAGGATATGCGGATTGATACTGAAATATCGATATTTCCGATACCAGACCTTTACGTTTTAAAGGTGATCCAAGTATCGATACTTTCAATACTTACAGTAAGTCATTTGAGATAATGTGTCTTATGACGAACACGTTAGAGAGTAACTAAATTATTGAGATCTTGCCTAAATGAGACGGGGTTGATGGGAACTACTTTTTCTTCCGCCTGGTAAGTGTGTAATGCGTAAGGATGTAATGCCAAAGTGCAGCGTGCTGCTGCTCACTTACTCAAACATAGACACAATGGCAAATGATCACGTGTGGAGTTATTTTAGCTCCATAAAAAGCCAAGACGCAAACTGTTTGTGGGAAAACAGTGAGAAGTTGTGGTAACTCAGCAAACCTCGTTAAACACCTCAGAATACACTAGAATAGTGAATACGAGGCATGCATGATGACGCGGACCGAGGAGGAGAGCCAAACGTCAGGCGCTGCTGTTAGGGCAGGACAGATGGAGTTCTTCGACCGCGGTGAAGTTAGTTTCAAGTTGGATATTGGATATTCAAGCTCCGCAGAGTTAGCGGCATCTAGCTCGCAGTTGATCCGATTCAGGGACTCAGATTTCGGCCAGCCGCTCTCTGCCGCTCCCTGTTCTCATCGCGCGGAGGTTCACTTAGGGACTATCAATAAATTTCCGAACCAAACATTCTTGAGAAACAAAAATCAATAAATTCCTTATCTTGTGACCACCTGTGAGGAAAATACTATCAAATCATGCCAATAAATTACATTGGTGAGGTACACACATTTTATCCATTTTAAGCCTTTTTATATTTTTTAGCATTTTTTTTAATCCAAAAAATATGATTTTTCTTCAATAGCTTCTAGGTCATGTGACCCACAAACTCAAAATCCATGTGAAATTATTCTGCTACACTAGACAGATGAAGCACACTCATTGTCTTTTCATTTTAAGCCTTTTTACATTTTTTAGCAATTTTTTATGTGAAAAATTGTGATTTTTCTTCAATAGCTTCCAGGTCATGTGACCCACAAACTCAAAATCTGTCTGAAATTATTCTGCTACACTAGACAGATGAGGCACACTCATTGTCTTTCCATTTTAAACCTTTTTACATTTTTTAGCATTTTTTTTATCCAAAAACTGAGATTTTTCTTCAATAGCTTCCAGGTCATGTGACCCACAAACTCAAAATCCATGTGAAATTATTCTGCTACACTAGATAGATGAGGCACACTCATTGTCTTTCCATTTTAAGCCTTTTTACATTTTTTAGCAATTTTTTATGTGAAAAATTGAGATTTTTCTTCAATAGCTTCCAGGTCATGTGACCCACAAACTCAAAATCTGTCTGAAATTATTCTGCTACACTAGACAGATGAGGCACACTCATTGCCTTTCCATTTTAAGCCTTTTTACATTTTTCTTGTGTTGCAGTTTTAGGCTTGTTAATGCTCTACTATTATATTTCTGATACATCTGATATTATTTCATTCAAAAATATGCATCTTTAGCTGTTCTAAACAATATCTTTGTCCTCTGACTGCCAGAGAATCATCCCATATGAGACAACATCTTGGTAATTATATATGTTCTTTCACAAAGAAACATGGTATTTTGAACTATCAAACAATAAATGTAACATAGGGTATTATTTGATCATGTGCATAGCTGTGAATCAGGGAGAAATCTGATCACCAACCCCTAATGAACCACCTTCAGCTATAAGACAAAGAACATAAGAAGTTTGGCCAAGAGCTCAATGTCTGGCCTCAGTCCAGGATTACATACAGCAGAAGCAACAGAGACAGCCTAAATCTAACAAACTGGTGCTGTAGACAAAAGGTGGTCTACTAGACTACAGCATGTTCTATAAATTTCTATAAAGCTTATTCATGGCATGTTTTTCTGAAAGCACGTTCACTTTAAGTGCCCCAAATCCATTAGCTGACTTCTCTTCCATAACCTTCATATTACTTTGTCTACCAATGAGGTCATGCAAATTCTGTGTACTTACATAGTAAAAGCCATCTTCATCTATTTCACCAAAAACTGTCATGACATCACCGACACAGAAAGTCAGTTCAGCCTGTCAAAGAAGAAAACGCATTAAGACTGTGTTTAACCTGCCATAGTCCTTCACAGCAAAAAAACACTCTCCAAAACATCCAGTTCTAGGGCAGAGTCATGAGCTTGAAATGTTTTTGCTTCCTTCTCCAAATCACTGTGATGCATCTTAAACACGAGTGTCAATTCAGTCTCAGCAGACAGACTGTTGCAACTGTAAATGCATCAAATATTGTAACTTTGAAGACAGGATTGCAACACATCTGGGCACATCTCTTTGATGGGATTCTAGAGAACACATGAACCAAACAGAGTGTATGTGCACAATATGTAGGAGAGAGGTCGACACAAAAGACCAAACCAAGGAGGGGAGATGCTGGCTCAGGCAATGCATGATCACCATGGACAGAGGGCCGTGGCCTGTCATCCCAGGCCCACCTCCTCCTTTGCACTCCAACAAACGGGGGGAGGAAACACACACAGAGCAGACAATAACGTACCCTCCAAACCCTCACTCACCTCCTCATTCAGTCTGTTGCCTTCGTACTGTGTCGGTGGCAGTGCCAATAGAAAGGTAAGAATAAGTGAAATGGGGGGAATGGCCAAAA
Source organism: Archocentrus centrarchus (assembly GCF_007364275.1). Taxonomy (NCBI): domain Eukaryota; kingdom Metazoa; phylum Chordata; class Actinopteri; order Cichliformes; family Cichlidae; genus Archocentrus; species Archocentrus centrarchus. Next base: position 20,964,060 of record NC_044354.1, read on the forward strand.
AAAAAAATTTTTTTAAATGACAGCACGACAAAGTACTTTGAATCCGATGGCTAACACAGTGCTAACTGTAACTCCTCATTTAACCTCACCTGTGCACATATTATCCTTCATCCAATATAAAGGAATCATTCTACATTGTCTTGTCAAGAGTTAAACAAGGAGATTAAATACAACTTCATCTGTCTGTTAAATAAGAAGGGACCACCAGGCAAGCAGCAGGCACCAGGGCTGAAAACTTGATCCAGTGCACAAGTGCAAAAAAACTGCAGTTCCTTGAATGGTCACTTGACAGTGGCTTCAAAACATGATCTCCCAATAATCCCAAGTAAAAAATAAATAAAAAGAAATTGGTTGAAGACTACGGCATGACTGAAATTTTTGCAACTATTTGCGACACTGCACAATGAACTTGCAATCTTGTTGCCATTTAAAGGGCTGCTTCGAAGACAGGAAACAGGCCTGCGGCCACTTGCAGTCAGCTGACATCTTCAAAGCAACTTTGGTACTTCAGATGGTGATAAAATGACAACAAGACCGAATCTGTCTGCTATCAATTTGCAACTGATGAGATGCATGTGTGAAAAAAGAGCCAGAGGTCTAATGCAATAATTGCAGTTTTTGTTTGGTTTCTGTTTTTACTTGGGGAAAAAAAAAAAAAAAAAAAAAAGCCATTCTTCTGTTGCTCACCGGGGTTCCTCATTCACACATCTCTGCTTGCTGGCGTGTCAGTTACCAAACATCACACAACAACACAACACAGGCAGGAAACGTGTCAAGCAGTTTTTTTTGTTTTTTGTTTTTTTTTGTCCACTCCCATCCATTGGTTAGTACCAATGGATGGGAGTGGACATCGCTGAGGGGGGGTGCCAATGTGAACCGGCCTCCTCCCTGAATGGTCCAGACGATCAGCGCTTCCATGTGACGGCGAGTTCCCAATGATCTTAAGAGTGAGAAACAACAGAGAAGAAGTTAGAAGTGCAATCCACCTCCAATATGAAGGCAACATTTAAAAGAAATCCAAAATCCTGTTAAAACAGCTAATAAAAATAAACACATAAGAGCAAATGATGTGGTTTCCATTTGTCCTTAGGAAGGCAAAATAATAGTAAAAATAATAATGATAAAGAAACCCAACAAACCCATCAAAAAAAAAAAAAGTAAATCAAATCAACCCCTATGTCTGCAACAATGAGGAACAGTTTACCCTGCCTGGGATAGGGTTACCGGGGCCCCACCCTGGAGCCAGGCCTGAGGAGGGAGCTCGAGGGAGAGCGTCTGGTGGCCGGGCATTAGCCCATGGTGCCTGGCCAGGTGCAGCCCGAAGAGGTTACATAAGAGCAAATGATGTGGTTTCCATTTGTCCTTAGGAAGGCAAAATAATAGGAAAAATAATAATAATGATAAAGAAACCCAACAAACCATCAAATAAAAAAAAAAAAAAGTAAATCAAATCAATCCCCAACACAACAACATGGACTGAGGTTTAGGAGAGGTCGGATGTTAAACTAAAGTCCATTTGTTTGGCTTGTTTTGTTCTGTGCATGTCAGCTCCTTGATGAGAAAAGGAAGCAAATGATGGCACAAAAGAGAGAAGCGATGGTTAAAGAATGGAGAGAAAGAGGAGGAAGAGGATGAGCAAGAGTGGTGTGTGACGAGCTGTGGTCGAATGAGCGATGATCCTACACCTTTAGCCCGTGGCTTTGGATCACATCAAAACATCTAACACGCGATAAGTTATGATGGACAAGAATGTTTTGGGTTTTTTTTTTGCAAAGACAAATGAAATAGACAAGGCAGAGATGAAGGGTATGATTTACAGTTTTATTGATTGCTTTGACCTGTTTGAAGAAACTGGGAACCTCTCAGTCTTCATCATCACCATCTCAGCAGAGCAAAAGACACCTCTTGTAAATGTGTTAACCCATTCTCGTTGGATTGACACAGTTTTCCCACCCTTTTGCAAAATAGTTAACGCAGATGTCATTCAAGAAGTCCAAACTCCATTGTTTTAGCTGTGGTTACAGAACAGAAACCATATGCTCCGAGCTCTTAGAAACTCCCTGATCAGTATGACATCACTGAAAGCACCTGTTTGACACTTCTTCACAGAATTTTCAGTTTGCACTCAGTCTGCAGGCCTGTGTTGTTCTTTGCAAGCATGGACCATCAAGGAGGTCTAAGGCAGATGAGAGGTAGAGTGAGAGTAAGAGGTAGAGGGGTCAGAGGAAGAGGAGTCCGTGTGCGAGGTGGAGGTATAGCTGGAAGGGCTCAAGTTACAGATGAAATTCGGGCAACTGTGATTGAGCATGTCGTAAATCATGGCCTTTCACTTAGAGAGGCTGGACAAAGAGTCCAACCTGTTCTAAACAGAAACACTGTTGCATCCATTGTTAGAGTTTTTCAACAGGAGAACAGGTAATGTTGCTATACAGTATATACAGAAATATCTGCAGTGATATACAGTACTTCATGTAATTTTTTCCACATTTCATGTATTCTTTATAGAATCGAAAGGCTACCAGTCGGTGGTGGTAGAGGGAGAATTTTTAATGCCGAGCAGGAGGCAGCCGTTGTCAACATGGTTCTGGCAAATAATGACATTAGGCTGCGGGAAATCAGAGCAGCAGTGATTGCTGATCAGGGAGTATTTAGGAACATCCATACTGTGAGCGAGGCCACAATTGACCGCGTCCTCAGAAGGAACCATATGGCCATGAAACAGCTCTATAGAGTTCCATTTCAGAGGAACTCTGAAGCTGTGAAGGAGGCCAGATGCCAATATGTGGAGGTACCGTAAGGAAACACAACAGTACTATACTCTTATACCTTGTCATATCATGCAGTTACTGTAGAATGAACTGGAGTCACTTTGACGTAATTGTAATTTTGCCTTTTCATTCTTTAGCGAATAATGGAGCTTGAAGCTGAGGGGGCACATCATGTCTTCATTTATGTCGATGAAGCCGGTTTCAATCTTTGTAAAGTAAGGAGACGTGGAAGGAACCTCATTGGGCATTGGGCCACTATTACTGTTCCAGGGCAGAGGGGCGTCAACATAACTATGTGTGCTGCCATCTCCAATGATGGCGTCCTGTGCAATTTCCCTACCATTGGCCCATACAACACCAAGCGTCTCATAGCATTCCTGAATGCCCTTCATGACATCCTGATCCTGCCTCAGTAGAGAGGCCTGTTGGGGCCTGGCATGCCACTGTTTGTGATTATCTGGGACAATGTGGCGTTCCACCACTCTCCTGTTGTGAATGAGTGGTTTGCAGTGCATCCTCGGATGATGGTACAATTCCTTCCTCCATACTCTCCATTTTTAAATCCCATAGAGGAATTCTTTAGTGCATGGAGATGGAAGGTATATGATCACCGTCCCTATGAACAGATGCCTTTGCTCAATGCAATGACTGCTGCTGCCCAAGATATAGATGCAGAGGCATGTCAAGGATGGATCAGGCATGCTAGACGATTTTTCCCTCGGTGCATTGCACGAGAGAATATTGACTGCGATGTGGATGAGGCCATGTGGCCCATTCTTCAAGAAAGAAGAGACTAGAAGAGACAGAAGTGTATCACTTGTGGCTATCTCTTATACTCTTATAGTATAGGCCTACTATAGATTTTTGTTCTTTACTGTAAAAGACTGTTTTTTTTATTTTCCTAATTTCTCACACAGTAATGGATTTTATTTTTATTTCCATGTATTCTCTGTTGGAATATTTCATTTGTCAGCCACAGTCTGAAAAAAAGAATGTAATCAATAAAATTTGCATCACAGCATATCTAATTCTGGATGCATTTTTTGCAAAAGGGCAAATTTGACTACAAACGGCACTGGCATGTACGCTAAGTACAGTCATAGGTTACAATGACAAGCAATGGTGCACTGATTCACACATGGGTGCTGTATTTTGGATTTTGTTGCCCATTGTGTAATGATTGATTGGAGGTGCTCATACACTTGTGTCATAGTTGAGTTGTTTGATGGCAAAATTTGCTCTTGTTTCATATTTTTAATGTTTTGGCACAGTTAGAGCCTTTTGCAAACAAAATGTGTCATTTTGACCACTGTGGCACTGTTTAGGCCTATGCGTTAACTGTTTTGAAAATGTGGATTTTGAGTTGACGGCTGTGTCAAAACAATCAATAAAAACTATAACAGGGAGCCAATGAAGAGAAGAAAGAAAGTCCGCACACCAAAGAAGCTCCTGGAAGAAAATTTATTAACAGAGCCTCGAGGAAGCAACGCTTCGGGCACAGCTGCCCTTCTTCAGACTTGAGTACGTCTGTCTGAAGAAGGGCAGCTGTGCCCGAAACGTTGGACCTTTTGTCCTGCTTTCATCGTTGTCATCCCGCGGACGAGGACTTGGTGTACAATGGTTGCCCGAATCTCATCGGTGATGACACTTCTCGGTCGTCCTTGTCCTCTTCCTCCTCGTCCGCCACCTTTCACACGCACTTTTCCTCCTCTGCCTCTCTGTAGGTGTCTGTCCATTATAGATGCACATGCGCCACCTTCACAATAAACTGACTTTTATCCTGCCCAGCTGGTCTGGACACTTCATTTGACAAATGTGTGTTCAATTGGGAGTTGCTGTGTGTAACAGCTGACAGCAATGTTGGAGTTTTGTTCTGATTCTCCTGCCATTGTCAATGATTTTTCAACACGCGTGTGAAATGACTGAGACTGTTTAAGGTTCAGCAACACATGTGTGAAGTGTGTTTAGATACTGAGAATGTGTTTGCTGTTGTGCAAAAGAGAGTGATTGAGTTGCTCCGGATGTGTCCAAGTGCCTGAACTGTGTTCGTGGTTTGGCAAAAATAGTGTGTGATTCGAGAAATTCATTTAGGCTTCTGTGAATTTGGTTTAGGGAATGGGGTTTAGAAGTAAAATAAAATAAAATAAAATCCTCAGAAAATAATTCCTTGTGTTCACGAAAGACACTAAAAATGCAATTTTTGTTTCTCAATAACCACCGTGCCTCTGTAAAAAGAAATCTACTTAAAGTGGATTTAATGTGGAATTTCTGTTGTCAAAACAAGTCTTTTTTTTTTGTTAAATCCTCCTGCCACAACTCAACAGTGCTAACACTGCAAACGAACAAATTCAGCATTGTAAATTTAACAGTTATTAACTTAATATAACAAACTCAGACTAACCCACATTTAAAACACAATGAAGGGGGATCTTTCAAGAGAGATGGAATGACCTGATTGTTAAGACAGGTGTGAAAAATTAATAAAACCAGGTGTTCTGTTTGGTATAATTCATCTCTGTGTCTCAGTTTTTAGACAAAAGCATTTTCTTTGGCCCACAACACCAGTATTTTAGAGTGGATTGAATGACATACCAAACCCTCTGCTGCCATCTGGTGATAAAATTTGAACCACAAGATTTAAAAAAATAAATAAATAAATAAAATAAATAAATATATATATATATATATATATATATATATATATATATATATATATATATATACACACACACACACACACACAGACACTGTTTCTACCTAACAGAGGAGGGGGGGGGGGGGGGGGGGGGGGTGTAAACTTTTTTTTTTTTTTTTTTTTTTTTTTTTTAGCCTGTCATGTCTGGCATCTTTCACAATCGGAATGATGATCCGAATGCACTGATGTACCAAACATATTTGCTTTGACAAGAACAGCTCTATATGTTTCCTATAGGCTCTTCTTGTTAATGTTTGCAATTTTATTTTTATTTATTTATCTTTTTATTTAGTTATTCATGCCAAGTCTGACAGGCAACAAGGAAGGGGCAAGAACAAGAGGTGGGGGGGAGAAAAGGGGGGGGGGGGGGGGGGGGGGAGGAGATAGAAAAAAAAAATAAAATAAAATAAAAAAAATAAAAGGGGTTGATATACTCACACACACACACAAACACACACACACAAGTTTATTGTTTGTAGTAATGTGTGTGTATGCGCCTTTGTCATGCAATGTATTCGATAATGAGGGCGAGAAACTGCAACCATGCCCCCCGCGATCCAGAGGTAGATAGGGAAGGACCCAGGGGACCCAGGCCATCCACAGCACAGGAGCTCAGAAGACTTGGGGCCACACATCCCGATGGCAACCGCGTACACTCCCCAGAAGAGGAAGGAGGGAGGCTACAGACGGAACCCCCACAATCCAGGGGCTAGAGTCCAGAGAGCCAGAGACGACGGGCAGCCCACCCCCCCCCGGCAGGCCGGCACCCCCAGCACGAGCCAGGCATGCGGCCCCCGAGGCCCCAAGCGCCCGAGAGCAGCCCGACACCCGGCAGAGCCCCCCCACGCGCCAAAGAGGCCCAAGCCACCCCCAGGTCACGGCCGCCAAGGGAGCAGGCCAAAAACCATGCCGAGACATCCGGCCACACATCCCGGGACCCACGGGCACCCACACCCCAGGGGCGGCAGTGACGACCAGTGGGGAGCAGCGTGGAGCGGTAGGGAGGGGTAACTCCCACCCTCCGTGTCCCACCGGTGCCAAGGCTTGGCAAGCCACCAACCCAGGCCCAGCTGTCCACACACACACACTCTCACAAGCACGCACGTACACACACACGTACCAGTCATTCCCTCATGTACACACACGCACATACACACGCACGCACATTCGCATGCACCAGTCACACACTCATGCATACGCACATGTAACATACATGGACACCTAATGTGGGTGTAAACTTACCTGAGTGCACAGGTCAACATCCAGGGAGGGAGGGAGGTAGACCTCAGGGCTATGCTGGCCCAGCTGAGACAGAAAGGACTTAAGAGAAGGAGGGGGAGTAGTGATAGAGACAGTTGGCTTTTTAACACCCTCAACTGTCCCTTACGGGTCTCCCATTAGGTCCCGTTGGAAAAATCGGGTTCCCCCAGAAGAGCAGCCTCTTCCACAGTGCGTCCACACATTGCTGGCTCTGGCCCTGCAGTCCCATCAGGGCCCTAATGGACATGTACTCCTCCAAAAAGAAAAAGGGACTGCTCTCCAAAGGGAAGAAACTATTGCAAAGACTTGGCACTGTAAAACAATTCCTTGACATACTTGGAGAGTGTCGGCCGCATCCTTGTAGTGTTTTTTTTTAAAAAAAGAAAATCCAAATATCATACAGTGGACAGATGGCATTTGTGAGCTTAGCAAATGCTTTATTCTTGTACATCTCTTGTACACTAGAATATTTGTATTTTGTCAAACAGTATCAACTACATACTTTCAAAAACACATTTCATATTACGGTCCCAAGACCTCATGGTGTCGGACGATGTAGTAATGAGCATCTTACCTCCAGTTCTCTGGCTGATGAAATTTAGCAGTAGAAAGGAAGGGCAGGGCCTGCAGCAATTTCCAGTTTCCACTTGGTCGAGGGTGACACTTAAGAGACAGCCTGGGTCAAAAGTGTTGCTGTATACAGAAACCAGAATGTCATTCAAATAGCGAGGGCTCAGTTAAACCTTGGAGTCCATTTTGAATCTGACGTGAGCAAAATAATTTGAGTTTCTTTACTTGAGCTAGTTCAAAACAGCCAGTCATAAATCGTACGCAAGGTTTGCATGCTTTACTTCAGTACATTCCCTCCTGGCCCCTTCAGAATACATACAATGCTCAGTGTGGAACCTACAGCATGCAGTACTTTAACAGTGTAGCTGACATACTGTGCAGTATAGTCAGACCAGTCAGCAGGATTAACTCCTTCTCTTCTGCCCTACTTCAACAGCTGTGATACAGGAATATTTCCCTCCCCAGAGACATGTCGGCAACAAGCACATACTGTATCTACTACAGGGTCTTTGCAGTGAAATCAGCCTAAATGACAATGCCTGGTATATCCAACCTCCATGTATTTGCCTTATAATTGCACAATGGGTAGTACGTTGTCCAGTAGAGCATGCAGTTTCATGCCTACTATTCACTGATGTTGTTACTTCATAATATGTTTGCAGATGTTAATCCCAACTTGTGACATGCAGGGTATTGTGTGACTGTTGTTTCCATAGGACCAGAGCTTACATAAAACTGTCTCCTGTGTTGATGTTCACCATCCATTGTTAAACCCCTCAAAAATAAACATTTTTGTAATCTTGGGAAATCCCTTTTGGAAATTGTCCCCTCACAGCAAAATTATCTGTGGAGAAAATGACTTTTCTTTTGTTTTTATTTCACTGTCACACTAATGCTCCCAATTTAAAACATAATCGACTATAATGTCACTTTAAAGAAATAGTTACTGTGTAATCAGCAAATTAAGTCTGTCATCGTACCGCTGTGAATTTGTAACATGCAACACTTCTGAGCTATAGGTTTGACCATCACAGTAGAAAACAGTGAGACACAAGGCTACCTCTATGCTGCCCCCTCTATCCCTCTGACCCAAAATCTAAAAGATCTGAAATACTTTTTTTTTCCAAGCCAATCTGTCAGTGATGCCTGTTCAGTGTCCCACTTTATGTTGGCGCAGGATACAAGTACTGTAATATATATATATATATATCCATCCATCCATCCATCCATTTTCTTCCGCTTATCCGGGGCCGGGTCGCGGGGGCAGAAGCCTAAGCAGAGAAGCCCAAGCTTCCCTCTCCCCAGCCACCTCCTCCAGCTCATCCGGAGGGACCCCAAGGCGTTCCCAGGCCAGCCGAGATACATAATCTCTCCAGCGTGTCCTGGGTCTACCACGGGGCCTCTTCCCGGTGGGACATGCCCGGAACACCTCACCCAGGAGGCGGCCAGGAGGCATCCTAATCAGATGCCCGAGCCACCTCAACTGGCTCCTTTCGATGTGGAGGAGCAGCGGCTCTACTCTGAGCCCCTCCCGGATGGCCGCACTCCTCACCCTATCTCTAAGGGAGAGGCCAGCCACCCTTCGAAGGAAACTCATTTCTGCCGCTTGTATTCGCGATCTTATTCTTTCGGTCACTACCCAAAGCTCGTGACCATAGGTGAGGGTAGGAACGTGGATCGACCGGTAAATCGAGAGCTTCGCTTTTACGCTAAGCTCCCTCTTCACCACGACGGACCGGTGCAGCGTCCGCATATATATATATATATATATATATATATATATATATATATATATATATATATATATATATATATATATATATATATATATATATATATATATATATATATACACACATATATATCTACACCTTAATGTAGTGAATGTACAATGAATTGAAGGCCAATGTATTTTCAAAGCTGCCCAAAAGGATTGTGCAGATGTCCGTCTTCGTGCGTGAAACGGAACTGTCCACCTCCTCCAACCTTCCCCACTTCATCCTCATCCTCCCATACTGCTTAAAATCTATTTTCTATATACGAGTTGAACTGAAACTGCCAAAAAAGAAAAAAAAAAAAAAAAATGTATACAAAATATTCTGATACTTTCTGTACAACTCTCGGCCAAACAGCCATCTTAACCTACAATAAACTATTTATGGAGCACTTCCTCGGACATTGCTTCTGTTCATTTTGAGTGACTGTTGCTTTTTTTGTACTTTGTCCATTTGTAAAATTGTTTTTAAATGTTTATACTTGATTTTCAGACTGCCTTTTTTGTACATTTAAATTTATAATCAAACAGCCTATATTGATGGTGACAAATTATTGTGTGGGTGTGCATGTGCAATCTTTTATATAAAAAAAATAAATTTGATATTTTGTAATGTAATGCTTGTCTGAATTATTTTGAAATGCCAGAAATTACAAATGCAAACATTTATTTCAACAGTTTTTTTGGGAACCAAGTACAAAGAACTTTTAGGCAGAAATCACAAGAACCTCAAACAAAACACAAATTTGGGGCAAACAAAGACTTTTCTCCTTGACTACACAACAGCCAAGTACACATTCCTATTACACTTTCCTTGGGGCGCATTTGTGGCACTTGGACCCAAACAGATTTGAAAACTAGAACAGATCAAAACTTCTGTGAAACATACTTAACTGAATCAATACAATACAAATGTATAAGCTGAAAGAACAAAAATGATCAAATAACAGTTGTTTCAATACATTGGATCCTTAAAGGTAGAAGAGGAAGTCATCCAGTTTCACACTGGGCTCTCTGTGGAGGCTCTGACCCACAAGGAAGGCCAACTTGTGGGCGTACTGGCAGGGAGCGGGCACTCGGATGATCCCCTAAAGCACAGAAAATGAACGCAATGTCACGATCAGTGACATTTATGCATTTCCTGGGGTAAATTATACAGCTCATCAGAAAGGTAGTAATAGCTTTCACCTAACACTAGCAGCCAAATGTCTCCAGATACACATGTACAATTCATATCAGGGAAATACTTTTTTTTTTTTTTAAAGTCTATATGATTGAAGTTTATCAAATGTCATGATTTAATGAAGCCTCCCCACAAACATTTTGAATAATAATTTTAAAAAGAGCCTATTTCCTGTCTGTAAGAGCCAGGTTAGATGAGGACATTTTCAGTGTAGACAAATTTCTAATTTGATTACTTTCCCAATTAAAAAGGTCACTTCAAAGCCAGTCTACCTGCCAGTTGTAGTACATGTGGCACAGCTTGTAGGTGAGCCGCTGCATGTGATCAGGCTTGAGTCCGCTGGTGTCATACACGACATTGTAGTGGGTTGGTGAGACGCTTCCACAGCGAACAGCTTGGCTCACAATGTAGAAGTCATACCTAGGAAACAAAGGTGCAACAGTACTAGTACTACCAGTAGTATTTAAATAGAGCCAAAGATTAAAACCAAAAACTATACATACCACTCTGGCCGGGTGACCTCTGAGTCGACGACGGTGCCAGGAGGAGGATTGGACACCTTGGCATTGAGGCGGGCGAAAAACCTGCTGCTTATGCGCTTCTTCACCACCACCACACTCAGCTTAGGGCTACAGCAAAAGGACAGAGGCTCTAGCAAAAACTCAATCTGAGCTTTGTTCTTCTGTTCCAGTCAATTTCACTTTACTGGCTTCACAGATTTTTTTCATTGCAATTCCCAAATCAAAGGAAATTTAATAACGTGTCATCAGTAACGCTACACTGGAAATGGAACCGCTTTTAAACATACTAATTTTGGAGATGGAAAAACTCACACGTAGTCATGCCCCATTGACCTGATGGAGTCGATGATCTGCGGAACCTCATAGCTAACCACACTGTGCAGCTGGCCATCGCCCACTCCATCTCTGTACACAATGATGCGTGCAGGCAGAGAGTTGTTGAACTTCAGGTAGTCTTTCAGGGCACCTGGAAAACAGTTACGACAGTTTTGCCAAGATCCTTAGTGTGAATATTAAAGTCGAAATCTCTGAACTGAGAAAAGAAACTTGCCAGTCAAGAGCTTCCCCAGTCCAACCATGATCTCCTGGCCTTTATCCTGCAGCACACACTTTGAGCACCACCTTTATGGGAAACCATAAAAACAAGTATTGTAAGGCCAGTTTTTGCACATGTGAACAAACACTGAACTCAGGCTGTGTGGGAAAACTATGGTCACAATCTGGATCAGCACTGCACTGCTCACAGTATGGATGCCCACCTCAGTTACAGATACCAACCTGGTCATGGTCTGGTTGAGGCTGGCCACTAGAGCTCCAATAGATCTTTTCCCACCAGCAGTGTCATGGTAGCAGTCGATGCCCACGATCATCAGCTGTTTGAGCTGCACAAACGTGACAATTTAACAATATAGTGTTACATCACCATATTTGTACAAGTATTTTGAGCTGCTCCCTCATTCACAGAGGGTCACCACAGTGGGTAGCTTCACATTCGATTTGGTGATGATGCCCTTCCAGACGCAACCCAAAAGGATCAGAGATTCATCCCCAAATTCAAACGGGGGATCTTTTGCTTGTAAGTAAAATAAGTAAACCACTACACTAATGAGCCACTATAGGCCCATCTTTATACTTCAGTGTTTTTGACCCCTGTCTTTACCACTGACCACAATCAGAAACTGTCAGACCAATGCATGGTTACTCCTGCAGCTATACAAGTTATCTAGGTTCACATATTCAGACCAAATTTATTCTCATCTACAGTACCTGAAGGTTTAGTTCGTTCAAAAGCTACTAAATCTTTTTTCCTCAACACCTCAATATTTAATTTCTTCAATGTCTAAACTATTTAGTGTGCACAGGACTTACAGGGATTTCCACGCTCCAGAGTTCTCCTCCCATCTTGCAAGCCATCTGCAGTGCAATCTTGGTAGCCACAGTCATGAGTGCCTGAGGTCGGCTGAGGGTACGGGGCAACACGCACTGGCTGGGAGTGGGGCAGTCCACACAAAGGTACTTCTTAACACTGTCATACTTGTCCTTCCTGTTGCTGGGGAGAACTACCACCACCTAACAAACAAGCGCAGAAGTTTGGTACCATTTTGGTGATCCTTGTCAAAATTAAGATATTTATGACATAGATAACTATAATACACTACTCTGTAACTGAGCTGAAGTTCCTGTCAAATATGAACGTGCAGCTATGGTTGATAAACACCATTACAGAACTAAAAACACTGTCAGCTGTCACTGCAACCTCTCAGCTTCCTGGCAGTGGTACAAATCCTGTGAAAATATAAGCTCTAGAACACATATGTACCAGGTCTCAGTAGATCTTAATGGGGTGCATTACAAGCCTTTGTGACTTAATCCACAAGATCAATCCAAAAGCAAATGGCTAAGAGCGAGCCAGGAATTAGAAATGCAAAAGTCATAATAAATACTGTCACTTTCTGTGATTGACCCATTATGGTAAGAATGAAGTTATCCCAGATTTTTAGCAGACGTGTGTGGTGTTATTTTAAACATGCTAGGTCACATGGTTCTTGAGTTATTGCGTTCAAAGTTGAAAATTGGCCGCCCGCTCACCCAACCAGTGGGGTGACAATAATAACCCCACAACAATACCCAGGCTGAGGGGTATGTAAAAGAATCTGCTTTACTGCCAGTGTACAGTAGATTCATCACCAACCATCTGTGTTTGGGGTCCAACATTGTGCTGCAGAGCTCTAAGGAGAGACTCCTGATGATCTTCATACTGGATCCTAAAGAAAAAGATTCATGCATGATTTAAAAGAGTGCAACAATACATCAAATTTTAAGTTAAATTAAAAAAATAAATAAAAATAATCAACTCACATTATAGCTTTCACCATGTGGATTCCGAGTGGGCCTGAGACTCTGCTGAGGGTGTGCAGAAGACCGCTGGCTTCATTGCTGTTATGACGGGTGTGAAACAAGAGCCAATTACTCAGCGGGGGACAGCTGATCAGAGGTACTCCACGCATCTCTTTGGACCAGTCAGCTGCCCAGGCGTTGTACTCATACTAGGTGAGAATTCATTATGTTAATTTCTACAAGCATACAAGTGTATGCACTTAATAAACTGAGAAGAAGAAATTATACCGATCTTGGCCCCTGGTAAATCCTCTCCACTGGGAGGACTCTGCCAGTCAGACTTAGAAGTTGCTTATCAAAGCTGAGTCCCCACTTATCCAACTCAGCCTGTGCGTCAGCATTCCTGTGAAATAATTTTCAAGCTGTAAATCAAAGCCAGTGATCATACTGACAGGAAAGTTTGCCATTAACTTTTGTGCATATGATCAGATTAGCCAAGTGTGGCTGAGTTGAGGACAACTTCTGGGAAAGAATGAAGAACTTTAATCATCATGCTCAACTAAAAATATACATTGAAAACCATCTCTTCTTTTAGGTAGGCAGATTATAGATGTGATCAACTCACTGTTAACATTGTTAAAAACACTTGTGATGTTTGTCATGATGGCGCTAACAAGCAGCAACTAGTCCTTCAGTTAACAATTGCTTGCAACAGAGTTTGACGCATTTAGCCCTAAGCAGACAGTCAACTGTTTAATTCCACTACATTAATGACCTACTTCTGGATATTAGTCATAAATCTGTTGAGGCGTCCCTCCCTCTGCTCTGGGGTCAGTCTGGTGTGGGTACTCAAGTCCTTCATGATGCTGAAATCAGCCCTCATCTTATCAGTCAAGCCTGTTAAACACGATCAGTTATGTTAACATTTTATGAATGATTTCAAATGCTTTCAGATTAAAAGGAAGACCGGTACATGTGAAAAGCTCTCAACACAACAGAACAAGATTAAACCTGTAAGGTAGCACAGCTCTGGGATAAGCATGGCTGGGCCAGGAGGTGGAGCTCCAGCAACAGCCATCTTCTTCACATAGCTGATCAGCAGCACCTGGTTTCCATCACTGATATCCAGGCCATATTGCTATGAACACAAAGTTAAATATTTAAGTGTGGACTGCAGCTCAGGCCATGTGCCACTAAGGTGGTATTCAACTTTAAATGCAAATTGTTTACATTTTGCACAATCCCAATTTAAGTCTAATAATCTACTTTATTTCTCAGATTTGCTTGTGCAAATCACTGTTTGTGTATTGAAATAAAGTTTGTGTCAAATATTTCTCAGCTACACCAATACATATGCTGAGTGCATAACACTCACTCTCTTGTAGTAGTTCTTGAAGGAGATGTCTGCCTCTCCCCTCTTGAATGTGTTGTTGGGAGTGTGATCCCAAGCAATGCCATCAACCCTGTAGGTTTTGTTGTTGTACCTAAACATTGGAAATAAACACAAGTAGCAAACTGTGTATTATACAGATGTACTGTGAAACAAATGTATCTGTCAGAGTGATAACCTCTCAAGTACTAAATAATCAATGCATGACTTGGTGGCGCTTACTTGGTAAGGACTATGAGCCCAATGAGCTCTTTCTCACAGATGTCATGGAAGCGTTGATCTCCACATTGCTGCCTCAAGTTGACCATAAAGTCCAGGACCGTCTCACTGCGCAGCACCTTGTGGCTCACGTCAGTGCACATCATGATGGACGACTCGTAGTGCAAGATGGCGCTGCTATAACCTGGCCAGATGGTCAGCCTAACATAAAAGGACAGAATCTCTCTTTCACTCCATATTAATGTTTGATAAGCTGAAGAGAACGGATGGATGGGAAGCATCGCATTGCTTTGATCAACCAACACAGAAGATATTTCAGTTTGATATAGTGACCAAGGAAAGTAGCAAAATATGAAGCTACAGAAGTTCTTTAGAATAGTTAGTACATTGTTCTCTTTTGTTTTTTTGTTATTAATGAGTTTGAAAGGCTCCAGATGTAACAGAATATCACACAATTTAGGCTGTTTTTTTAAATGCCTGTAGATAACAGGGTTTATGCACCTTTTCCAGGGTCAATTTCAAGCACCTTTTAAGCACTTTCAAGGTCTTCAAGATTTTACTCAATTATATCACATTTTTAATCACATTCAAAGATGGTATTATGCAATTAGTCAATTGACAGAAAACAATAACTACTGATAGTTAATTCTGGAAACTTTTTTTCTCCAGATTGTGAGCAAATCCGGTTTAAAACAGCCCTCACGTTGCTGCCACGGTCTAACGCAGCAACATGAACTATCAAAGTGATCAATCTCCATAGGCTCCGCCCAAAGGTCAAAAGTCAGTTTCTTCACGGGCAAAGAATTCAGCTCTGCCCTCTTAGTTTCCTGATGAGAGCCTGAACCTGCAGCAGCGCGGGCGCGAAGCTTCTTTGTGCGCGCGGCTGCTGAGTTCTAAGCACGTCAGTTGTTGAATTTACTCATGAGGAACGAATACCTGCGCTCGCAGAAAGACATCATTTGTGCGGATTATGTTTATTCTCACGTGATTTTTAAAAAAAAAAAAACTAAATTCCATACTGGTCTTATCCATAGTTGGAATTTGCAGTTTTCCAGCCAACACTCATTAAAACGGCGACAATTTGTCTCCAGGGGGAGGGGCGGGACTGACAGGCCACATGCAGACGTGCAGGCCAGGCAGAGAAATTTTCATTTAAGACTTTCAATCTCATTTTCTTTCTCCATCTCATAAGCAGATATATATATTTTTTTATTTAAAAAAAATTATAATTTCAAGCAGTTTCAAGCACTATATCCAAAATTCAAGCACTTTTCAAACCTTGAAAATAATATTAAAATCCAAGCATTTTCAAAGATTTCCAGCACCCCAATACGAACCCTGTGATAAGCAAAAGTTGATAAACAATAATCGTCTCAAATTAAACAGTCTGTGGGAACCGGTTCAGCTGGTAAAACTACACCGTCCACAAGTGGGAAAAAATTAAGGCCTGGTGTGGGAACCTATTGTGCTGTGAATATGTAATACAAAGGGTCCATGCTTTTCTGTACTGACAAAATGAAATACAGTATATTTGTTATGCCAATACATACCAATGTTATCTGTATGTTAGGCCTCAAATATTAAAAACCATGATATTTTACATAAAAAAAAATTACTATACTTGTGCTGTGGGATGTTAAGTGGATCGCTGGGGTTGTAGTAGTTGCGTCCAATCTGCTGCATGTTGAGAATTCTCAAGATCCTGTAGAAATTAAACAGGAGACATTGAAGTTTCCAGTCATCTGAACCACTTTGGTGAGTTGTACTGATATCAAAACTTTTGTCATCACATGTGATGACTTTAACAAGGAACAAATATAACTACAAATCAGCAGCGAATCAAATCATTAAATTGGCAGATGCATTACAAATTATTGCTGTGCATCACTTTTTGAAGAAGCCCTGAACTGTGGAAGACCTACCTTCTGAATATGATATTGTAAAACTGAATGCACACTAGTGAAGAGGGTGGCAGTTCATTGGTCAGGGTGATGGTTATCTGAACCTTCTCTCCATTCTTGGTCTCGCTATAGACCACCGTCTCCTAAACAAGGGGAAATCCAGGTTTGTCCAAAGGACACAAGTGTTTTCAAATTACCAATGAAGAGCCAACAAAATTCTAAAATCAAATTCCAAGTAACATTTCTGCAAGTGGCACAGGAGTGTCAGTACCTTGCTGTGCAATCTGTGAGGCAGAAAGAGCAGAGCGCCATCAAAGCTTCGTGCTGAGCCAAGTGTTTCCTCGTGCTGGAAGAGGAGGGCAGATCTCAGGCGTCGAGACTCCATTTGTGGTTCAAAGTCCACATGGTACTGATACAAAACCCACTGAGGGCGGGACAGGATGCGAAAGAAGTTTGCAGTCAACTGGATTGCATTACCAGTTACTCCTGTGGAAGTGAACATGCAAAGAGTTTTAAAGAGTAATTTACAATCCTCCACAAAGATGATATCAAGTTACATTTGTGTGTCTTGACTTTGAATGACAGACCACATTTGGAGTCCTTCACATGCACCATCTCCTGCCTGGTGTGAACTCCTGCATCATGAAAATCCCGGCGGCGTCCACCTCTTTCTCCAAGTTTCACCTGCTGAAATCCAGCCGAAATCTGTAGAACAGCTAATGAAAAGAAATGAAGACTGTTAACAGTCGACATTCATTGATATGAATGTAAAAACAAAATGCTAACAGAGTACAGGTCTACCAATTTAGAATCTGCACATTTAGCAGTTGTAGGAATGCACAGAAAATGTTTTAACTAATCACAAGTATATAGAGTGTATTTTTTTTCCAGTCCAACTCCCAAGTTTAAAGAACCCAGTTCCCCGTATTGTGATTAACATCTCGGTCTGCAGGTTACACTATACTGAAGACCTGTCAGTTTACATTTTTAACAGCATTTCTACATGGATTAAAAAAAGAAAGATCATTTGACACAAATACAAATGTAGCACAGCCTTCTGTTTGAGCGTACCTTCTGCACTAAAGGGCCCTGGAGCACCTTTCTGTCTCCCTCTACCACCCAGGTCTCCTTCTGTGGAAGGAGAAGCTGATGGTGCCGGCTCTTGGACCTGGCTCTTAAAAAAGAAAGAAAAAAAAAAAAAAAAGGCTGGAGATGTGATGTACCGTTAAGCATGTCAATTCGCTGCAAGAACGGTAACGTCTTTGCAGACACATTTTCTCTAAGCAGAATTAGGCTTGGACAAACATTTTCCATGTCTCTTTAATAAACACGGCGTCCCTCATAGAATCTACTCAATTTGCTTCTGAATTTTGTGCAATACAGTGTCCTCACAAATATTTCATACTAGGGATGTTCCTGGCAATTAATTTCATAGTTGACTAAACAAGGGAAAAAAAAACAAAAAAAAAAAAAGAGACTGACTAGCCTAAAACTAAGAAACGCTCAGATATCAAATTAAATTTTATGCTTGTTTAATGGACAATGACAAAAGCTGTCTAACCAGAGGAATCTGAAACCATTAATCGCATTCTTCTTGATGAATCACTTTAAATGCTGCTTAACTGTGCAGCACCGAACATCGCGCATTGTGAACACTGCATGTTATACTCCAAATGACAAAGGATAAAAGCATAAAATCAATTGATATAAATATATGAAAACGCGTTACTGCAAACGATGTTCACGCATCATTGAATATGAGAAAATAACATCCAAAAAAAATTAATAAATTGCGAATTAAAAGTGTGCCGCGCATTATCTTTCTTCCTCCTATCCAGGTTGGTATCAGCAGAGCCCAGCCCTCCCTCTCGCCCAGCCTCCTCCTCCAGCTTACCCCGATTCAGACTTCAGCTGCTACGACATAAGTGGCCGATGTTGTTGCTGCGTTCATACCTGTGCCGGTGCATTGTGTGTGTGTTAATTACCTTTCGGTTGTGTCCCGGTGTTTTGCATGCAGTTTCGGCCAACAGAAACATAAAATGCTGGCACTTTTGTCCCCTCCTGGGTCCTACATTCAGTGTTTAAGGCACAAACACATTTGTCCCACTAGTTTTTTTGCTTCTTTCTACAAACTGGAAATGCAGGGCAGGAAGGGTGTTTCTCAGGAGGTGCGCTTACATTATGACATTTTTCTATAATGATGTAAGGGCTGCAGCTCCATCTGGTGGCAGATGGCTGCATAACATTTAGGACAAACTTACCAGCACTGGGTTAATTAAAACCTTAATAATTAGGCTAACAATAGCTACGATTAGTCATCTTGTCGAGTAATCGCGGATATCCCCATTTTATACTGGTACAAAAATAATGACATTTCAGTTAATACAGGGAAGGAGAACAAGTCCATTGTTATGGGCAATAACAACAATGAGCCCTGTGGATGACAGATGTGACATTTGCAAATGTTTAATTTATGGCAACAATGCTGCAAAAACATACACCCTACACAGACTTTCTCTACTTTTCTTGACATTCACTTCACTTTTATTTATACAAATACCAGCTGTCGAGATTGTTTTGTCAGGTAGACTTTAATAATGGACACCAGAGCAAAAGGAGTGACTATGCTGGTGAGTGAGATAAATTTCAGGGGGGGAGGGGGGGTGACAGTGGCAATTGCTTTTTTTTTTTTTTTTTTTTTTTTTTAACATTACAGATACAGAGCATTACAAATGTAATACTGCAATGTGGACTGCCGTCTTTCAATCGGTCATGCCGTTTTAGAAACTATCAGGGTTTATACAGGAATCCTAGAGTTTAATTTACTACCTTTTACTACCTATTTTTACTACCTCTAAAATATTTTTACTACCAGGACGAAATCGAGCAGCAGCCTTTTTTGTGGTAGCGGTGGATTCACAGCACTAAGCCATGTAAGATGATCGCCCATCTCTCACCAAAGATAAGACTTTATCCCACTTACTTGAAGGTGTAACTGTGACCTTGTCTTGACTAAGACCTCATACACATTAATATTCCGAACACATTTCAAAAAGTTGCGCAGTAGGTAGGCGCCTGTCTTGCAGCCGGTGAGTTGCCGGTTTGAGTCCCTGTCCCTGTGCTGCGTTGTGTCCTTGGGCAAGACACTTAAACCACATTGCCCAGCAGTAGTGCCAGTCTCTGGCTGCATGACCGCAGATGCTTGTCTCTGGATGAGTGATCTGGAACAATCATTTCATCGTGTGCCTTGTGCGCACAATGACAATGAGTTGAATCTGTCTAAATTTGTTTTTTTAAGAATATAAACAAAATGCAATGAAATTCAAGTTTCACAAGCTGATGATTTATTTTTCAATACAATATTGGAATACTGGTTTGCTGCTGAGGTGTGACGGCAATACTTGTGCTCGTAGCTGACCTTGAGGTTGCAGTCGCAGCGCTTTGTGTAGCACCAAAAAACAAAATAGGGATCTGCTCAACATGAGCACAAATCCACTACTGGTGAATGGTGGATGCTCGGCGTGATTTGATCGCCGTCACACCGCTTCAGGTCAAATTTATATTTTTTATGCACACTTTAGAAAACACCTCTTGATCATTCTGCATGATCTTCTGGGGTCCAGGGTATATTTGGCCATTTTTGACTATTTTTGCTTTTAGCTTCATAGTTGACCGTAGAAACTGTTTACCTTGCTTTGTTTGGTATCATTTTTTTTTTTTTCCCAGCACGACCTCATGTGTGTGACTGTATAGTTATTTTTTCATTTTGACATACTGTATTAAGACATTGGACTTACAATCACATAAAAACATAAAATCAGAGTAGAAAAAAGTTAAAAATCACAAACATGCTTAACGAATTATTTTTACAATTAAAATGCAAATATAATTTGTAAATTTGCAAAACTTGTGTAAAAATATAGTAAATAAAGTTAAATACAATTATTCACATTAAAAGCAGGAATGGCCTCAGGTGTTTTTGTGTACAACTATTGGCAGAGCAATCAGGACTCACATTAAGATGCTAGACAAATTATTTATGCCACCTCAAAAAACAGTTTGTCCTCCACAAGACTGAGGGGCCCATCACAGGCAAAACTTGCCAGTAATGTTGTCTCTTTTACCACTTTTTCACCTGCTCCTCAGCAGTCAAATGCACCCAAATGCATCGTGTTACTGCATAATTTTCTGATTGGTTGATTTTCCCACCAATAGGAAAGGGGTTGTCGGGAATTTTTTTGTTTGTTTGTTTTTATTAGCAAGCACTTCCTGTTAGCGAAACTCACATTTTCGCCGTTTCTTTCTGCACAAAATGCACATCGAAGGTGAGGACAATATACAGGAAAAAGCATGGTGTAAATTATTGGGCATAACTCTGGTTTTACTTGGCCGATCAACGTAATTTAAAAACTGGTACATAGTTTGAAGTCTGCACTTTCGATTCATGGCATCAGGTCCCGATGCTACGTCATCTAAAATCGGCGATGTCATTTTGACGCGCCAGCGCACTCCGGAGGGTTAAGCCAGTCTTTGCCGGGTCATCGAGCCAAAGTTGTGAAAACTACATTTTCCCATGACGAGGCGCAAAAGGTGAGGATCCAAGATGGCGGAATGAGCGGTTGCATTTTGCAGGCCCTGATGTATATAGTTTTCTTTTAGTCCTTGAATCTTCATTTTTGTGCATTTTGCCGCATAAAGTGAGTTGTTTGACTGCTTCTTAAAAGTTTGCCGACCTTTTTGTAAAGAAACAAGTTTCTAAAGTTCTTTTTGTCAAGTTACTGAATACGGTTGGTAGTAATGGAGGATCACGACTACGACATGGCTGCCCCCCTCGGAGCTGGGGATGACGGACTCAGCGAGGCTACAGACATTGAGACAGATGAGCAGATGTCCAAGGCTGATAAGATCAACCAGGTACACACTCCAATTAAACCTCCTCACCCCAAAAAGCACAAGAAAGATAACCGAAACCCTCACGGAGATTGTATTGGCGAGACGATTCTGCAGGCGGTGAACTCACTGACTGCGAAAATGGATACCCAGACTGAACTTTTGCTAAAGTTTGAAAAAAGAATTGAGGAGAACACTGTTGCAATTATTGAGAACAGGCAAAACATTGAAGCTCTACAGGGAAAGATCAGCAAACTTGAAGAGGAAAACAAGCTACTTAAGGAGTCTGTGTCTGAGCAAGCTCGTTATAAAAGGAGATGGAACCTGAGGATTAACGGTCTGGCTGAAAAAGACGGAGAAGATATAAGAGAGGTTGTCATTGGCATTTTAACCCGAGTGGTGCCCGTCTCAGTGGAACAGCTTCGCGGGTCGGTCGACACTGTGCATCGCCTGGGTAAGAAAAGAGACCCCGCCACTTCAAACAACGCTCCACGTTCAGTAATAATCCAGTTTGTGGCGAGGATGATTCGAGATGATGTGTGGAAGCGATCCAGAGATGCCAGGGTCTGTCAGGAGCTGCATATCCAATTTAAGGAAGATTTTTCCAAAGAAGACAGAGAAGCTCGTAAGAAGTTATGGCCGAGAGTACGGGAAGCCAGAGAGAGAGGGCAGAGAGCTTTCCTGAAGGAGGGATATGCACTGATTAACAATCAGAGAGTCGACCCTTAGTAGCCAGAGCTTCCCTGTTTGACGGTTTATCATTCTGCCTCACCTGACGAGTTTATGGTAAAATGCACCTTGCCCTGATTGTATAAAGGACAAAACTCTCATTCCTGCGCATCTTTTGGCTCTGTTTTCTAGATCTAAACATTTCAGACATATTATCTTTTATTTCTTTAAATGCTAGGGGGCTTAAAAACAATGTGAAGCGCAAAGCGGTTTTTCTTTTTTGCAAGGAACAAAAGGCTAATTGTGTTTTTTTACAAGAAACCCATTCTGGGGAAGACGATGTTAATTTTTGGAAGTTACAATGGGGTGATTCAATTTTTGTTAGTCATGGTACATCTCACTCAGCTGGTGTCATGATTTTGTTTAATAGATTTCCTGGTAAAGTTATTGATCATACAAGCGACATAAATGGGCACTGGTTGATTGTAATAACAGAAATCAATGATGAAAACTTTATTTTAGTGTGTGTTTATGGCTACAATGAAAGAGGAAAAAACAAGATGTTAATTTCTGACTTATGCAAACATATTACAGATAGTATGCATGCTTATTCAACTGACAAAATTATAGTTGGTGGTGATTTTAATTTGGTGCCTGATCTTTGGTTAGACAGAAATCCACCTAAGGTTAAATATCACAAGTATGATGACCTGCTTGCCCAGTTAATGAATAGTGCCAATTTGATTGATTATTGGAGGGTTAAAAATCCTGGATCTCTACGTTTTTCCTGGTTTCATGCCTCTGGTAATGGTGTAAGCTCTAGAATAGACTACTGGCTCATATCTGCTTCCTTGGTAAACTATATTAACAAGTGTGATATCTCTGCTTCACCTTTAACAGACCATTGTATTATATCTGTATGCTTTTTACTCTCAAGGCACATTTCTGGTCCCTCTCATATCTGGAAATTTAATAATACTTTATTGGAGAATTCCAAATTTTGCAAAGATATTAGACAATTAATTGCGTATATTGATACCTTGGAAATGTCATCTGTAAGCAAATGGGAATGGCTGAAGTTTAGGATACGAGAAACGGCAATTCATACAAGTAAAAAACTGTCTAAGTTTAAAAAACAAAGACAACTTGATATTGTCACCAATATTAATAATCTCTGTGGAAAAACTGATTTGTCAGCTGAAGAATGTGTTGAATTAAGTAAGTTGCAGAATGAACTGGATACCCTATATCTGGAAAAAGCCAAAGGGGCCTTTGTACGCTCCCGAGCCCACTGGATTGAAGAAGGGGAGAAAAATACAACTTATTTTTTTAACCTTGAAAAACATAGACAGCTAAAAAAGAAAATTACTAAATTAAACATAAATGGATCTGTTTCTGAAGACGTCAGTCAAATCAATAAAGAAATACATCGCTTTTACTGCAACCTATATAAATCTAACTATTCAAAAACAGACTGCTCCAAATTTTTAAATGATATAAGGGAATTTAATAGAATAATTGATATAGACTTTAAACAATTCATGGAAAAACAGATTACAATTGAGGAGATAGACAAGGCTATTTTGAAGATGTCCACAGGAAAGTCGCCTGGTTTGGATGGGTTAACAACTGAATTTTACAGGTTTTTCTGGAAAGATATTAGAGAGATGCTATTCAAAGCCTTTTTAGAATGTATCCAAACGGGTAATCTTTCTAATACAATGAAGCAAGGCATTATTACCTTAATTCCAAAACCAAATAAAGATCTAACATCTTTGGACAACTGGAGACCCATCACTTTGCTCTGTACTGATTATAAAATATTAGCTCATGTTTTTGCTGAGCGTCTGAATAGTGGACTAAAAGACATAATTGATGAATGTCAATCAGCCTTTGTTAAAGGAAGAAGCATACAAAATCATATAAGATTGATTCTTGACATGTTAGATTACCGCGATTTTATTGACAGCGATTGCCTTATACTGTTCTTAGATTTTTACAAGGCATTTGATACTATTGAACATGCCTTTTTATTAGATGCTCTAAAATTTTTGGGTTTCGGAGATTATTTTTGTAGACTAATTGAGATGTTTTACAGTGATATTTATAGTTCAGTCTCCTTAAACCCAGGACTTAGCTCTAGATTTAAGATCAAACGAGGCATTCGCCAGGGTTGCCCTATTTCCCCAAAATTGTTCATCCTCACTACTCAATTGTTAGCCTTAAAAATGTATAATAGTCCGGAGTTACAAGGAATAAACATTTTTGATAGAGAATTTAAGATTAGCCAGTTTGCGGACGATACAGCTTTGTTTCTTAAAAACTATTCAATGGTTGAAAAAGCCCTCAATGTAATCTCAACATTTTCCAAAGCTTCAGGGTTAGGACTTAACATCAAAAAATGTGAGATTTTACCCATTCATAACTGTACACATAAAAACATTTCATCAATTAGGGTCGAAAATGAAGCGAAATATTTGGGCATATTATTATCAAAAAATCTAATAAGAAGAGAAGATGTTAACATCTCAGATTGCCTAATAAAATTTAAAAAAAATCTTAGCCGTTGGTTGACAAGGGATTTGACTATTTTTGGGAGAAGTTTATTAGTTAAAGCAGATGGTATTTCCAGGGTCATTTATCAGTGTAATTCTATGTATATATCACCTCAAAATATGAGAAAAGCTAACTCCATTATTTTTCAGTTTTTGTGGAAAAATAAAACACATTATATTAAAAGATCCCAGTTAGTTAAAAAATATGAGAACGGTGGCATTAATGCATTAGACTTTGAGGCCATGGTTGGTGCATCTAGGATCAAATGGCTTAAAACATTTATTCTGCAGCAAAATTCATTGTGGTTTCATATTCCAAATTCTCTTTTTAAGCAACTTGGAGGAATTGAATTTCTTTTAAAATGTGATTTTGAGATTAGTAAAATCCCAGTCAAGCTATCTAACTATCATAAACAAACTCTCCACTTCTGGAAAATGATATTTCAGCATAACTTTTCACCCCACGGATCCATTTTATGGAATAATAGGACAATTACTGTTGGTAGGAAATCATTATTTAGGAAAGACTGGCATGAAAAAGGAGTTATCTTTGTAAACGATATGTTAGATTGTTGTGGAGAGCCAATAGACTACTTAGCTTTTGTTAGGAAATTTAATCTTGATTGCCATTACAAAGATTTTGAAAAGGTGTCTAAAGCGATTCCTTTAGCATTGATTCAGTTAATCCAAAATGTTATTAGGTATTCAAAAGTGACCTTTTCGATGCCCACATTAAAGATAAATGAATGTGCCCTAGTTGACTTTAAATGTAACAAGAAGGTTATTAATGATGGTATAAGACAAAAGATTTATTTTGACTATAATAGAGGTTCCTTTAAGATGCATCCTAAGGCAAATGAAAAAACCAGGATTTTTGCTCATTCCAAGTTTGTTAAATGGCCTATAGCCCCTAAAGTGAAAGAAACCCATTTTAAAATCATTAATAAAATATATCCTGTATCTATGTTTCTTGAAAGAAGATTTAAATTTGATGTTGAGTTATGTGTTTTTTGTAAATCAGCAGAGGAATCTCTTGAACATTTGTTTGTTTTATGTGAATATTCACAGAGTTTTTGGACTGACATTGGGAACTGGATTAATCTCAAACTTAACGTTCCTTCATTTGATGTTAATTCTATTTTATTTTATGTGGAAAACTTAAATCCAGCCTTCTCTGATGCTATAAATATAATTGTTCTTTTAGCCAAATACCACATTCATTGTAATAAATGGAAAGGTAATAAGCCCTCCTTTTCCTGTTTCATGAACGAATTTAAATTATATTATTCATCGATATGTAAGATCAAAAAATGGAAAACTGCTAGAATCATCTCACAACAGATAGCTGAAAATTTTCTGTTCTAAGTCTATATTTGTTTGGTTCTCTCTTTTATTATTCAATTCATTACTATTGCATACCCCCTAGCTTGTTATCCTCTATGAGAGTTTGTATTCTGAAGTTGTTTTATACTGTTATTGTATTGTTCTTGAACGCTGTTTAATAAAAAAAAAAAAAAAAAAAATGACGAGGCGCAAAATGGCTCCGCGCATGCGCACAGCAGATCGGACAGTGGAACCGCTCGTCTATCAACGTCAGCTCGGGTTCTGCTGAGTAGTTATATTTCTATACAGATCTTATAGTTAAACAACTTAAAACAAAAAGTTTGCATCAATGGAAAAGTCAAAATATATTGAAGGGGTGATGAAAAATTTACTACCAAGTCAAATTCTGTTTACTACCTTTTACTAGCCTTAATTTGACCTCATTTAATTTACTACTTTTTACTACCCTGCGGAAACCCTGTGTATGCACCACTTTTGCTTCTTGAATCAAGCTGCCCCCGACCCCACCCCAAAAAAAGCCTATCCATCCATCCCATTCACCAGTGGAACGATAAAAAGAAAAATCAAAGTCCCCTTCAAACAGATTCAGAGCTCTTACCGCTCCAGGTGCTGCCGTCTCCTGCCCGCGTGCTCTGCCTCTTGACCTCGCTCTTGCCCGGCCAGTCATCCTTACGGAAAAAAATTGCTATGATTACCGTTTATCTTTTCACTAACAAAAACATCCAGCTGAAAAAATCTGATACCCTTGCAGACACACTGACATCCGCCATCTTTGGGTCAAATTGCAAGGTTAAACCCGATGCTAGCTAACCACCACATGTTAGCAAAAATCCGAAAAAAATCTAACAAAAACCTCTCACAGTTGAAGAGTCGATATTTTTGTTAGCACATTAATTGCACGCGTTACCCAAGACCTCTAACTTTACATTGTAGTTCGTTTGTTTTTTTTAAATATACCCCCACCTGTTGTTAGCTAATTAACGATTAACCATGAGCTGAAGGTCTGTGAGAATTTATATTAAACCTGACATTGAGAGTCACTCACAACATTTTAATGTGGTTATCAACACATGCTGGGTAATATCTCCTAAGAATACTCACCTTTGGAGATTTTTTTCGTGTTACAGCCCACAAAACTCTTAGCAGGTTCGTTGGGCAAATGGGACAAAAACAAAAAGGCGCAATTTTCTTATAGGTGGCTCAACCGACAAAATTAATACGCTAGTGAGTTCCGTTGCCTTTCTCCAAACACATCTTCAGATTAAATGATGTATCACTGTATATTATAAATACATATCCTCAAAATAAATCCGACCACGACGGTATTTAAGTGTTGCTGGAAAAATAAATGTCCACAAAACCTCTGAACTATATTTTTAAGCGGAGTGGTCTATTTAACCTGATACTGTTGTGTGTCCATTTTTTACAGTGTGATTTCAATTCTGGCCACTAGATGTCAGCAAAGTTGCAGAGTAGATTTAGGCTCTGGCTGCCTACTAACATAATTCACCCAGACTCTGATGGGAGCCTCAAAGGTTGCTAGTTTATGAATCACCAGTATACAGCTAAACTGACCTTTCACCCCACAGCTCACTAAGAGGAAAATGTTTCCCAAAACGCCAGCTTTTACAAGGATAACTTAGAGTTTGTGAACACTGTGAGATATGATCTGTGAGAGATTACCTTTTTAAAGAGGTATTTATCAATGTTCTTCTAGTGAGCAGTCAACTCAGTAAAGGTGAAGAAAAAAAAAAAAAGTCAGGTGATACTGGCATGAATAGTGCCTGAACCTTTCATGATTAAATAGATGAGGGAAGTGTGTGTGTTAACAAGCTTTTGAACAGGTGTAACAAATTAAGTGGTCTGTGAGTGTACTTCCTTTTTTTTTTTAATTAAAAAGTTCTTAAGCGAAGAAGAAAAAGTGTTAACTCATTAAGTATAAAATGTAATTTTCTGTAGGTTAGTACATGTGGTGTAGGCATAGATTAATTTTCACCAAGTTGCAAAACTCTGAGTACCACATGATTGGAAATAATGGGCAGAATATGCAGCCTGCACACTTTAAAAAAATAAATATATTGAAAATTAGTTAGATAATCAAGATGAAAAGGGCCACTGTTGCCACATATTGCAACACAAAAAAAATGTTGTTAAAAATGATATAAATACAGAATTTTTAAAATATATGAATCTCTACCAAATAATCTTTCTTAGCATCATCACCACTACAGCCACAGCGAGGAGTACTACACAGAGATCAGCCGAGGATCTGACCTGTCTGACATACTGGAGGAGGACGAGGAAGATCTTTACTCTGAGATGCAGCTGGAGGAGGGCCGCAGACACAGTATCAACTCTCACAACACTCTTAAGGTACATACTTAACTGCAGGCCTTCAGTCTACAGTGGCCCCGTGGAGGACAGAGGAAGGTGGGGAGAAATAAGGATATAGGAAGGGAGGGCTCTACCACCTCTGGAGATAACTGCTATCTTTCACATGCTCTATAACCAGGCCCTTCCTGGCTTTGCCTGGCTAAACATCCATGCCTGTTAGTTGCGTTCTCTCTGCCAGCTGCTGGCTTCATGTGTTGCTCTCCATGTCTCACCCTCTAGAGCTCCTGCTTTTCATTGCTTCACATAAAAAAAATAAGTCGAGGCTTTTAGCCTGTTGGAATTCATTTACAGTTTTTATTGATTGTTTTGACGCAGCCGTCAACTCAAAATCCACATTTTCAAAACAGTTAACGCAGAGGCCTAAACAGTGCCACAGTCGTCAAAATGACACATTTTGTTTGCAAAAGGCTCTAACTGTGCCAAAACATTTAAAATATGGAACAAAAGCAAATTTTGCCATCAAACAACTCAACTATGACACAAGCGTATGAGCACCTCCAATCAATCATTACACAATAGGCAACAAAATCCAAAATACAGCACCCATGTGTGAATCAGTGCACCGTTGCTTGTCATTGTAACCTATGACTGTACTTAGCTTACATGCCAGTGCCGTTTGTAGTCAAATTTGCCCTCTTGCAAAAAATGCATCCAGAATAAGATATGCTGTGATGCAAATTTTATTGATTACATTCTTTTTTTCAGACTGTGGCTGACAAATGAAATATTCCAACAGAGAATACATGGAAATAAAAATAAAATCCATTACTGTGTGAGAAATTAGGAAAATAAAAAAAACAGTCTTTTACAGTAAAGAACAAAAATCTATAGTAGGCCGATACTATAAGAGTATAAGAGATAGCCACAAGTGATACACTTCTGTCTCTTCTAGTCTCTTCTTTCTTGAAGAATGGGCCACATGGCCTCATCCACATCGCAGTCAATATTCTCTCGTGCAATGCACCGAGGGAAAAATCGTCTAGCATGCCTGATCCATCCTTGACATGCCTCTGCATCTATATCTTGGGCAGCAGCAGTCATTGCATTGAGCAAAGGCATCTGTTCATAGGGACGGTGATCATATACCTTCCATCTCCATGCACTAAAGAATTCCTCTATGGGATTTAAAAATGGAGAGTATGGAGGAAGGAATTGTACCATCATCCGAGGATGCACTGCAAACCACTCATTCACAACAGGAGAGTGGTGGAACGCCACATTGTCCCAGATAATCACAAACAGTGGCATGCCAGGCCCCAACAGGCCTCTCTACTGAGGCAGGATCAGGATGTCATGAAGGGCATTCAGGAATGCTATGAGACGCTTGGTGTTGTATGGGCCAATGGTAGGGAAATTGCACAGGACGCCATCATTGGAGATGGCAGCACACATAGTTATGTTGACGCCCCTCTGCCCTGGAACAGTAATAGTGGCCCAATGCCCAATGAGGTTCCTTCCACGTCTCCTTACTTTACAAAGATTGAAACCGGCTTCATCGACATAAATGAAGACATGATGTGCCCCCTCAGCTTCAAGCTCCATTATTCGCTAAAGAATGAAAAGGCAAAATTACAATTACGTCAAAGTGACTCCAGTTCATTCTACAGTAACTGCATGATATGACAAGGCATAAGAGTATAGTACTGTTGTGTTTCCTTACGGTACCTCCACATATTGGCATCTGGCCTCCTTCACAGCTTCAGAGTTCCTCTGAAATGGAACTCTATAGAGCTGTTTCATGGCCATATGGTTCCTTCTGAGGACGCGGTCAATTGTGGCCTCGCTCACAGTATGGATGTTCCTAAATACTCCCTGATCAGCAATCACTGCTGCTCTGATTTCCCGCAGCCTAATGTCATTATTTGCCAGAACCATGTTGACAACGGCTGCCTCCTGCTCGGCATTAAAAATTCTCCCTCTACCACCACCGACTGGTAGCCTTTCGATTCTATAAAGAATACATGAAATGTGGAAAAAATTACATGAAGTACTGTATATCACTGCAGATATTTCTGTATATACTGTATAGCAACATTACCTGTTCTCCTGTTGAAAAACTCTAACAATGGATGCAACAGTGTTTCTGTTTAGAACAGGTTGGACTCTTTGTCCAGCCTCTCTAAGTGAAAGGCCATGATTTACGACATACTCAATCACAGTTGCCCGAATTTCATCTGTAACTTGAGCCCTTCCAGCTATACCTCCACCTCGCACACGGACTCCTCTTCCTCTGACCCCTCTACCTCTTACTCTCACTCTACCTCTCATCTGCCTTAGACCTCCTTGATGGTCCATGCTTGCAAAGAACAACACAGGCCTGCAGACTGATTGCAAACTGAAAAATTCTGTGAAGAAATGTCAAACAGGTGCTTTCAGTGATTTCATACTGATCAGGGAGTTTCTAAGAGCTTGGAGCATATGGTTTCTGTTCTGTAACCACAGCTAAAACAATGGAGTTTGGACTTCTTGAATGACATCTGCGTTAACTATTTTGCAAAAGGGTGGGAAAACTGTGTCAATCCAACGAGAATGGGTTAACACATTTACAAGAGGTGTCTTTTGCTCTGCTGAGATGGTGATGATGAAGACTGAGAGGTTCCCAGTTTCTTCAAACAGGTCAAAGCAATCAATAAAAACTGTAAATCGTACCCTTCATCTCTGCCTTGTCTATTTCATTTGTCTTTGCAAAAAAAAAAACCAAAACATTCTTGTCCATCATAACTTATCGCGTGTTAAATGTTTTAATGTGATCCAAAGCCACGGGCTAAAGGTGTAGGATCATCGCTCATTCGACCACAGCTCGTCACACACCACTCTTGCTCATCCTCTTCCTCCTCTTTCTCTCCATTCTTTAACCATCGCTTCTCTCTTTTGTGCCATCATTTGCTTCCTTTTCTCATCAAGGAGCTGACATGCACAGAACAAAACGAGCCAAACAAATGGACTTTAGTTTAACATCCGACCTCTCCTAAACCTCAGTCCATGTTGTTGTGTTGGGGATTGATTTGATTTAATTTTTTTTTTTTTTTTGATGGTTTGTTGGGTTTCTTTATCATTATTATTATTTTTCCTATTATTTTGCCTTCCTAAGGACAAATGGAAACCACATCATTTGCTCTTATGTAACCTCTTCGGGCTGCACCTGGCCAGGCACCATGGGCTAATGCCCGGCCACCAGACGCTCTCCCTCGAGCTCCCTCCTCAGGCCTGGCTCCAGAGTGGGGCCCCGGTAACCCTATCCCGGGCAGGGTAAACTGTTCCCTCATTGTTGCAGACATAGGGGTTGATTTGATTTACTTTTTTTTTTTTTGATGGGTTTGTTGGGTTTCTTTATCATTATTATTTTTACTATTATTTTGCCTTCCTAAGGACAAATGGAAACCACATCATTTGCTCTTATGTGTTTATTTTTTATTAGCTGTTTTAACAGGATTTTGGATTTCTTTTAAATGTTGCCTTCATATTGGAGGTGGATTGCACTTCTAACTTCTTCTCTGTTGTTTCTCACTCTTAAGATCATTGGGAACTCGCCGTCACATGGAAGCGCTGATCGTCTGGACCATTCAGGGAGGAGGCCGGTTCACATTGGCACCCCCCCTCAGCGATGTCCACTCCCATCCATTGGTACTAACCAATGGATGGGAGTGGACAAAAAAAACAAAAAACAAAAAAAACTGCTTGACACGTTTCCTGCCTGTGTTGTGTTGTTGTGTGATGTTTGGTAACTGACATGCCAGCAAGCAGAGATGTGTGAATGAGGAACCCCGGTGAGCAACAGAAGAATGGCTTTTTTTTTTTTTTTTTTTTTTCCCCAAGTAAAAACGGAAACCAAACAAAAACTGCAATTATTGCATTAGACCTCTGGCTCTTTTTTCACACATGCATCTCATCAGTTGCAAATTGATAGCAGACAGATTCGGTCTTGTTGTCATTTTATCACCATCTGAAGTACCAAAGTTGCTTTGAAGATGTCAGCTGACTGCAAGTGGCCGCAGGCCTGTTCCCTGTCTTTGAAGCAGCCCTTTAAATTCATTGTGCAGTGTCGCAAATAGTCGCAAAAATTTCAGTCATGCCATAGTCTTCAACCAATTTCTTTTTATTTTTTTTTTTACTTGGGATTATTGGGAGATCATACGGAACCCCGCAAGGGACATGGGGGGAAAAAAAAACATGGGAGGAAAAAAAAAAAAAAGGGGCACTTTTGCGAGACCTCGCAAAACTTTTGCGAGATCCCGAGATACCTTTGCGAGATCCCGAGTTACTTTTGCGAGATCTCGCAAAAGAAAGATGGTTTCATAGGTTTGGGCCATTGAAGAATGAGAAGGTTTCATGGAACGGAGCAGAAATGGAGGACGATCTAGAAGGTTTCCTGAGGTCAAGAGAGGTCCCACAGGAGGACATCATGCGCATGCAACGAGACAAGGTACTTATAAAATTCATTAAGTTATAAAACAAAATAGCATTAAAAATGCGGGGGTTGAGAAGGTGGCTAACTTGGTAACAACAGAAGCAGCATTTACAAGCATTAGATACTAATTGTCGTCATTACATGCCAGTTCATCTCATTAAGGTTATAGATGGTTGTAGCGGGCAGCACAGTGGTGCGGTGGTTAGCAATGTTTTGTTATATTTTGCTATTAGCAATGGTATTTTAGTCTGAGGAAGGGTAATCTACGGCACGAAACGTCCCTCTCATGTGAGGTTTGTCTCTAACAAATATTATTCCGGAGCTTTGCTGGTGTGCGGACCCTTAATTTTTTTTCATCCCGGTTAGCAATATTGCCACACAAGAAGGTCCTGTGTTCAAATCCATCAGATCGGGACCTTCCTGCGCGGAGCTTGTGTGTTCCCCCGTTTGCGCGTGGGTTCTCTATGGCCTCCTCCCTCAGTCCAAAGACATGCAGTTAATGGGATTAGGTTACCTAGGTTAAACTGTCCATAGTTGTGAATGTGAGTGGATGGTTGTCTGTCTCTCAGTGTTAGCCCTGTGACAGGCTGGCAACATGTACAGGGGCACCGTAGTTACACGGTGTACAAATATTACTACAGTTACAGCACATGAAGAAGACAAAAACTGACAAAGTAACTTGTGCCATTGAAAATAATACAAGTAGAATCTTAATAAATTCCTTGAAAAAAAAAATACAATTAGTGTGTGCTGCGTGGCTTGCTAGGATGAAACTACAAACTCAATGTAATTATTTTTTTTTCTGTAATATTTTTGTGTACAGGTGGACAAGGCAGTGATATCCATCATGACTGATGATCAAATGTCAAAATATATTACTTCATATGGTGACCGAGTAGCTGTCCTGTCCTTCTGTCAACAATCTACATACAGCACGGATAAAGAGACTCTTCTGCAGAATCTAAGAGAAAAAATTGGAGCACGGAAAATGAGATCAAAGACTAAAGGAGCACTGTGTGGTACATCTGGTCTGTTCCAAAAGCGAGGTGAAGGGATGTCAAGATATAGAAATAGTGCAGCAGAGAAGACATCCAGAAGGATTGAAATTGGATGGCTTCATTTAATTGACAATGAATATCATCAAGTGAGAACCAGAAATGGTGGTGGAACAAGACATGCAACGGTGGAAAAAAACACGACTGTAGCACAGATTCTGGAAATGGGAAAGGACCTGTTTTTTCCAGATGGTAACTCTACAAAAGGGAGAGTTGAAGACTTTATATTTACTGTTAGTGACTTTAAAAAAAATCCAATTCCTTTAGATGACACTGTTGGCAGACTTTATGAAAAAACAAAATTGAAGCTGCTAAGGTTTTACATTTGCACAAAAGAAGAAACATCTTTAACAGTTCTTTCCTCATCTGAAGCGGATGAATGTGGGGAAGATTTCTTATCTGAGGAGGATTCTGTCAGTATCACCAAGGAAGAGTTACAGTTGCCTAAACATGGACCTCACACAGAGTCGGATGATTTTATCACAGATCTCGTTGACCGTGGGGATTCATCTGACAGTGATAATAGCGAACAGGTTTGTGGCAATAGAAAATATATTACAAATAATAAAAACCCCCTTGGTTGGTCAGGTACATTTCACATATCTTTGAAAGACTCCCAGCTTTGTATTTATTAACATATACTAAATGCTTGGCTGCCAAAAACAATAATTATGTTCTGTTAGTTTTTGTGCGTTATGTTGTTTTTTTTTTCTTGTTTGCAGAATCACGATTTCCAGATCCAACCAAGACCAAAAAAAAAGAGATCAGCGTGTGAGACAGTGACAACACATAGTCCAGGACAGTCACATTACATGCATTCAACACCAACAGAAATTAAAACAACTGTCACGGGACAGTGGCAGGGCACTGACTCAAGTGATCATGGTAATGAGAATGCTTGGAATCAACTTCAGCTTTGCAGCGATTTATATGACCACAGCTCAGGAGTTATTGATCTGACCAGTGCAGTCCCTAAAGAATCCCCCCAGCTAGAGTCAGCTCACACCCATCATGAGGCCTCTGAATTTGATCCAGGTATAGATGAGGCTGATACAGTTGTATGGAATCCCGAAGAGGACCTTGTCAGAGCCGATGCTGATGAGGCAGTCGTGATAATGCTGAATTGTGTCAACAGTGACGATCTAATACAGGTAAGACCACGAACAGTTTTGGATAACGTAGAAAAGTACAAAATATAAAAATATGATTATACTCTAACAATAACTTGCATAGTTTTAGAGTCTCAACTCAAAAACATCAGCTATGGATTAGTGCTTTGAAAAGAATTAATCAGGTCCAATATTTTCTGTACTGCATGATTCTGTGCACTCACAAATAACAAATAATGACAAATAACGAGTTGTCAAGGTAACATTGATTTCTGAGTGGACAGACAACTTAACTTAAAACTGTGAAACATTCAAATCACTGATATTTTTTATGGCATGTGTGTGTTTGTTTGTTTTTTCCAGGACAATGGACTGAATTTCACAGCACAAGATTTGCCCTTGGTTTCTAGCAGCCAACTTTCCCCATCAAATTCAGCTGGCAACCCAGGAAATCCAGAGAGCCCCCGACGTATATCTGTTCGCAGGGTAAATGTTGTTGAAGATCTTTTGGCTATATTTATGGACAGCAGCATAATTACTGTGACTTTAAAGATGGACTTTGTAAATGAAAAAGCTGTTGATGATGCTGGGGTGTCAAGGGAGGTTTACACTGCCTTTTGGGAGCAATTTTTGGAACAGTGTGAAGGTGAAACAGAACGAGTTCCAAGGCTGAGGCCAGACTTTGGTGAGGCAGAGTGGAAAGCAGTTGGACACATTTGGGTGAAAGGATTGCTGGATTATGGTGTCATTCCGGTGAGACTATCAAAGGCTTTCATTTTAGCATGCATTCATGGAATCGACTCAGTTGATGCAGACATCCTGATGTCATCGTTTTTAAACTACCTCCCTCCTGTTGAGAGATCAGCTGTTGAGAAGGCTCTCAATGGCACAATGGATGAAAGTGATGAAGAGGACCTGCTTGACCTTTTTACAAGGATGGGTTCCCACTCCCTACCTCCTCAGAACAACATGCAGCCTGCCATTGAGGCAATGGCTCATAAGGCGATTCTCCAAGAGCCAAAATATGTAGTTGATTGCTTCTCCACAGCCATGGCATGTGTACAACTGAAACTGTCAAACAGGGAAAGTGTGGTGTCTCTGTATGAGACAAAGAAGGCCACAGGCAAAAGAGTATCACAACTATTTCAAACAACAAAGGTGATGCTGTCTCAAATAGAACAAACAACCTTTAACCATCTTCAGCGATATGTCAAAAATGCTGATGAAAGCAAAGCTGAGAAAATCCTGCGTTTCTGCACAGGGTCTTCTGTCATCTGTGTTGACAAAATTCTGGTGTGCTTCAATGCTGAAACAGGGCTGAACAGAAGGCCTGTTGCTCATACCTGTGGAGCTACTCTTGAAGTACCGTGCACTTACACTTGCTATCCTGATTTTCGCACGGAGTTTGACAACATCCTTTCCAGCAATTACTTGGAAATGGACATCATTTGAACTTGCTGGAAGTCTTTTTTCTGGATTAATAATTACAGCTGTAATTGATTACAAATATGTTTACCCTTGATTTCACTGTTTTCTATTTAAATTTGTTATTGAAATGTTGAATGCATTCTGCCATATAGTGATCAGTCATCGGTTTCATTTTCAGATCGTGTAATGTTATGTTCTGTTGCATTTCATAAGGATTTTCTTTAATTTCTAATATGCTCGTACATTGATTGTAGGTTTCACTACTGCTGACACCATGTTTGAGGCTGGTGTCAAAGTTCGGCTCACATGAAAACCACCTATACTTATTTTGCTGTGTCTAGCTGTTTATAGGAACTGTTGAAGAATCCAGGCAAGAAGAAAGAGATATACACTTGATTTCATGGTGAAAGGTCCATGTACTTTTAGTTTTTTGTCGAGTAAAAAAGATTTAAAGTTAATGATGATTTTCAGTCATTTGTGTTTGTTGTCTGTACAGTGTATATTTCAAGTTAAGAAATAAAAGTTTGATTATATTTCAGTTTATTTGTCCCATATTACAAAAACATATACCATGACTTCATTATAAAAGTGGTGTCTAATGTCAAAGTATCATTTGAATTAATTTACATTTTATTAAAGCTCATCAGGACAGGTGTGTTCAGAAAATTAAACTTTCTGCTCATAAAATACATTTTTGAATAATTTGGTGACCAGAACCTAGTGTTTATGTACCTCAGAGCCTCCAACACTGCAAAAGATCAGCATTTTATTTAGCTTTGCACACCAATAAGTCTTAAATCATTTAAATTGGGAAAAAAAGTAAATATTGTTAGATTGTATTGATCCTGAAAGTCAAGTTTCTCAAACTGCAGCCCCTAGGGTCTTGATGCCCCATAATACAGTTTTGTGTGGCCTGCCAGATACAAAGAACAGAATTTGTATTTTACCCATTATATTCTAGACACCATAGCTAACTACATTCCAGTCAATAAATGCCAACTCACTTACTGGAAAACAAAAAAACATTACTATAGAAGTCATTTCACAGCTTACCACTGACCTTCCTGTAATACAAAATGAAATACTTGTGCAATAAGTCATTCTCAATCATGGCTGTGTACTAGAGAACTTGAGTCCATTTTACATCCAGATGTTTGGTTTCATACGTACAGCACCTTGAGGTCAATGTTAAGAAATGTTCTGTGCTGCACACGTTTTACAGTGATGCCATGATGGCCTCTCTTAGATGCATATACAGATTCACAGCCTGATATGGGTCTGTTGGTGGAGTCCGATGGGACTCACTCATAAGGATACTGCATAGTTCATATACATCTTGATCACATGGTTTGGTCTGCCGAAAAACACACTCATTTTTGCACAGTTCAACATGCTCCTCCTCAACGTGGCAAATGAAGTCTCTTGTCCTGTAGAGCTCAGGTAATGTATACATCACATTGGGCCGGCCACTGGGGATGTTGATGTTTTTTGATGGCCTGATGGAGTGTGCATTCCAAACCTGTGCAGTCTCATCCAGCTCATCCTGTTAAAAAGAGTGCATAAATTGAGGAACTGTGCGTATATGGTGGTCTAAAAATAGATGCTAAATATAGCAATTTCAGTTTTCATTGTATTTACTGTCCTGGTCCTCTTGATTCTGTTAGGGATTATTTTTTACTCAGTGAATAAAGGACAAATGTTTAAAGGTAAACTCCAGTAAATTAAATAATGAACAATGGATCAACCAAATAATAAACAATTAAACAATACATTAGACAGAGAGCAACAGATCAGAAAGTAGTAGACTAACTTCTCTGTTTCAGTACATCTTATCTTGAGGACTAGCCACAAGGACACATAACTAAAACATCTGGAAGATGATGTGCTTCATGACTCCACAGCTGAGGAATCATGAGTCATGAAAACCAGCTTGTGATGACGGTCAACTCATAGCGCCCAGAGATTGTTTATGTTTAAGATAACAGAAGGCTGACAGTATAAAAATGTTTTGGTTAGACAGGAACACGAGCTCAGAGAGAGAGAGAGCACACAAACAAGCCTGTCTCTTCTGAGTCCCCGCATGCATGTGTACTTTTTCTGATCCTTTAATACAATAAATGATTTACTTTTTTAATTAAAGTGTCTCAGGTGTCTTCCTTCACAAAAAACCTGTTTACCTGACAATTCCTCTCTCCCTTTTCCATCTCCCCTGTCTCATTGTTCCTCCAAGTCTGTCTATTCCCTCTACCTGCCCCTACTCTCATCTCTCGCTTTACTTTCTCTCCTCTCTCTCTATGCTTCCTCCTTTCTTTCAGCCCCCCACTTTCTCTTTCAGTCACATAGACATACATTCACACACGTATGAAAAAAGCAATTTATTAGCTCACCTGGATAGGGCCCATAAAACAATACTGAAGGAGGTTTTTTTCCAGAAATCCACCATCAAAGTATCCATTGTTTCTGATGTCTTCAAACAAGGACAACCAAAACTCCAGACACTGGCTGCGAAGAAAACGCCACCAATATTCAATTCTTTGATTGCCAGAACTTGCTCCCTCCAAGTAACTGTCAAGGGTGTCATTTGGGTTCACGGGCACAAGAAAACGCTGAAAGCCTCTAACATGGCCATTTTCGGTTCCAAGATCGCCCCTCACAACTCTAGGGCAGCCCCTTAAACGCTGTACCGCTTCTATGTAATAGCCCTCAATAACCTTTGGATTACTATTTGTTGTATAGGCATTAAGCCAGACTATTTTCCTTGAGAAACCATCAATACTCGCATTAATACAAATGCCATATGGCTTTAGTTTATCATATGAGTCCAGGTGCCAGATGAAGTTCGGTCCTTTGGAAAAATAGTTCCTTCGCCTGAGACGTCTTGCTTGCCTTAATGCCACTCCTCGGGGATCCATCTCCTTCAATACCAAGCGCACATCCTCTTTTCTTACACGTAGTCCATGTTCTCTGCATTTAGCGTACATCCATCGGTATCCGTGAAGCTGTCCAGAGTACTGCAGCTCGTTGCTAATGAAATCAACCAAGGCTGCGAGGTCAGAGTACGCTTTGCGACGAGTGTGTCCCCTTGCGCTGAGAACTCTCTTCAGATGTCTCTCACTAATATGAAAGCCGTGTCTACTACCAAGCACCGACGTAATGTCTTTATAGTTTAAACCAAGATCGAAATAAAAATCTATGTATTCCCCCCATGGATGTGCGTCCTCCATTATTGTGATTGTTTCTAAGGTCGCAAGACTCACCCGGAAGTGCATGGCCTTAAATTGAAAAGTATTGCGAGATCTCGCAAAAGTAACTCGAGATCTCGCAAAAGTATTGCGAGGTCTCGCAAAAGTAACTCGGGATCTCGCAAAAGTATTGCGAGATCTCGCAAAAGTAACTCGAGATCTCGCAAAAGTATTGCGAGGTCTCGCAAAAGTAACTCGGGATCTCGCAAAAGTTTTGCGAGGTCTCGCAAAAGTGCCTCTTTTTTTTTTTTTTCCTCCCATGTTTTTTTTTTCCCCCATGTCCCTTGCGGGGTTCCGTAAGATCATGTTTTGAAGCCACTGTCAAGTGACCATTCAAGGAACTGCAGTTTTTTTGCACTTGTGCACTGGATCAAGTTTTCAGCCCTGGTGCCTGCTGCTTGCCTGGTGGTCCCTTCTTATTTAACAGACAGATGAAGTTGTATTTAATCTCCTTGTTTAACTCTTGACAAGACAATGTAGAATGATTCCTTTATATTGGATGAAGGATAATATGTGCACAGGTGAGGTTAAATGAGGAGTTACAGTTAGCACTGTGTTAGCCACCGGATTCAAAGTACTTTGTCGTGCTGTCATTTAAAAAAATTTTTTTTTTGGCCATTCCCCCCATTTCACTTATTCTTACCTTTCTATTGGCACTGCCACCGACACAGTACGAAGGCAACAGACTGAATGAGGAGGTGAGTGAGGGTTAGGAGGGTACGTTATTGTCTGCTCTGTGTGTGTTTCCTCCCCCCGTTTGTTGGAGTGCAAAGGAGGAGGTGGGCCTGGGATGACAGGCCACGGCCCTCTGTCCATGGTGATCATGCATTGCCTGAGCCAGCATCTCCCCTCCTTGGTTTGGTCTTTTGTGTCGACCTCTCTCCTACATATTGTGCACATACATTCTGTTTGGTTCATGTGTTCTCTAGAATCCCATCAAAGAGATGTGCCCAGATGTGTTGCAATCCTGTCTTCAAAGTTACAATATTTGATGCATTTACAGTTGCAACAGTCTGTCTGCTGAGACTGAATTGACACTCGTGTTTAAGATGCATCACAGTGATTTGGAGAAGGAAGCAAAAACATTTGAAACTCATGACTCTGCCCTAGAACTGGATGTTTTGGAGAGTGTTTTTCTGCTGTGAAGGACTATGGCAGGTTAAACACAGTCTTAATGCGTTTTCTTCTTTGACAGGCTGAACTTACTTTCTGTGTCGGTGATGTCATGACAGTTTTTGGTGAAATAGATGAAGATGGCTTTTACTATGTAAGTACACAGAATTTGCATGACCTCATTGGTAGACAAAGTAATATGAAGGTTATGGAAGAGAAGTCAGCTAATGGATTTGGGGCACTTAAAGTGAACGTGCTTTCAGAAAAACATGCCATGAATAAGCTTTATAGAAATTTATAGAACATGCTGTAGTCTAGTAGACCACCTTTTGTCTACAGCACCAGTTTGTTAGATTTAGGCTGTCTCTGTTGCTTCTGCTGTATATAATCCTGGACTGAGGCCAGACATTGAGCTCTTGGCCAAACTTCTTATGTTCTTTGTCTTATAGCTGAAGGTGGTTCATTAGGGGTTGGTGATCAGATTTCTCCCTGATTCACAGCTATGCACATGATCAAATAATACCCTATATTACATTTATTGTTTGATAGTTCAAAATACCATGTTTCTTTGTGAAAGAACATATATGATTACCAAGATGTTGTCTCATATGGGATGATTCTCTGGCAGTCAGAGGACAAAGATATTGTTTAGAACAGCTAAAGATGCATATTTTTGAATGAAATAATATCAGATGTATCAGAAATATAATAGTAGAGCATTAACAAGCCTAAAACTGCAACACAAGAACAATGATGTGCCTTTATTCTCATTCAATGGATTATCAACTCTGAGGATGATGAATTTTAACACGGGACATGCAGCTTTGAGCTTCAGCCTTTCAAAAATACTACAGATGTAGCTTCTAGGGCACACTTAAGACTTGTTTCTCAATATAAAAGTAACATGGGAACATTAAAAGGCAGCCTGAGACAAATTCATAATTATACATGCCAAAAAAGAAAGAATTAAATAAAAAAAAAACACTTTTATATAAAACATGATAATTATTTAATTTAATATTCAAAGGAATGGTATGAGTGATTAACACTATGGTAGGAGTTGAGTGGCAGGTGGGCTGATTAGGTTTCGGGGGGGGGGGGGGTTTGGAACGGTTCACGTGGCCCC
This sequence comes from Archocentrus centrarchus, assembly GCF_007364275.1. Classification (NCBI taxonomy): domain Eukaryota; kingdom Metazoa; phylum Chordata; class Actinopteri; order Cichliformes; family Cichlidae; genus Archocentrus; species Archocentrus centrarchus. The sequence goes on from NC_044354.1 coordinate 21,006,011, forward strand.
TTGTGTCTCTTCTTCCCTTCCCCTGCTAGAAGAAGTGCCTGATGATGTGGAGGTTTTTCTCACTGACTCACCATCTCGGTACCCCCAGGACACTCCAGCACGGATAAAGACCAAAAGGGTACATGCTCCTTCGCAGTACTAGCCCTCTGTCATCCTTTTTTTTTCAGTTCCCTCTATCTCCTTTAGTTTTGTGTCTGTGCATGTGTGTGTGTGTGTGTATGTGTGTGCGTTACATTGATCAAAGGGATTTCTGAAGATGAGTCTAGTGTAGTTCAACTTTTGTATCTGCTACTGAACGCCTTGTTTTGTAAATTGCTTTCTTGTAAAGTAGCACAAAGGTCACTTCACCTATGTTGCCATCAGAGGAGCATTTCAGAAGTATCTCTTTACTAAATGTAAATATGTGATGTTATTTTTGTGTTTAACAAATAATGCAATTGTTAAAATATTAATAGTTGTCATTAGATGTTTCCTTCCATGTGTTCTAATTTGCCATTGTCATAGTGCAAACTATTGAAATGCCATCACCATATATATATATATTTTATTTCTTTTCCTCACCTGCTTGGCAAAACAGAAGAAGAGTGTTCATTTCACACCTTAAAGGCTCTGTTTCCATCACATAAGTGAGCAACTGAGGATACCAAGATTACGCTCCCCTCGTCTAATGCAGATGTCATGGGTACCCTTAGTTTCTGGTATGCAACATGTATACTTTGTATGACATTCCTGTAGGTAGTTTTAGGAAACCTCTCTGTGTCACCAAAACACTTGATGCTGTTTGTTGGTAGGACATAGCAACCCTAGCCAATGCATTAGACAAAAAAAACAAAAGTGTGGTATCTTCAGTTGTTTCTCTGAGTGTTGTACATGACAATGTCCGTCTCCTGAAGCAAGTCTCCTGCTGTAAGTCATGGTAAGCTAAAAGGCCATTGTTGCACAATAACCCTCAATTGTGGAAAATTAATATTTGCTATACTAAAAGGAAATGCAGAAAATCTACCAATTCTATGCAAAACTACACACACACACACACACACACACAAAAACCCCCCAAAAATTAAAACAAGCTTCAAGTTGTGGCTTTTTAAATTATTATTATTATTGGTTTTTTTTTTTTTTTTTTTTTTTAATTTGCAAACTTTGTTCATTTTTTTCTTAAAGATTGCCATTAATAATACCTAAAAAATGAACAGCTTTTAATCAAGTTAACAAACCTGCAAATGTTATTTCTATTATTTTTCTATTATTATAGACCTCTATTTATTTATCTATCCATCTATAGCACAGTAACAGTGTTGTAAACACTCAAAAACAGAACATGCAGGTTTGATGCCTGTACCCTAAACATACATGAAGTATTTAAAATTTATAATTATCAGAGAAAGTTATTATTATTTTTGGTGCCTATCAGTTTTCCAATATGTTTTAATGAATATGTGAAAAAGACACATTAACATAAAGAACTTTGTAGAAAGGTGCTTTATGAAGTTCAGTCCATTTATTTGCATTACTTTACGGCGCAGATCTGCCACATCCAATATGGCGCTGACCTGCAGTGCAGCCTCTACTTTTATATGTCTGTGCACAGAAACAGTACTATTTCAAACTTTATTGCCAATTTCTGAGGACTTTTTTGTTTCTGTGCTTATAATTTGGTTTGGTTTTTTTTTTCTTTTTTAAATATTATATATAGATAATATATATATTATATTATAATATATATAATTTGGTTTCTTTAAGGATTTTGATATGTACTGTAGACTCAGGAGGCCCACCAACTGCCCTGGGGCCCCTGAGGAGGTTGATCCAGCCATGATGAAGACTGTGGATGAGGAGATGCTGGAAACAGACTGGAGTGGAATGAAATGTTCAGAAGTGATGTTACCATGTAACCACTCTGCAACATTCTATAGCAACTAAAGAGAGATTCACATCACCTTTGAAATTCAGTGTGTGAAGACGTACTCTCCAGAGCTCGAGGCTTTCCAAGCAGTTTTGTAAAAACATTTTACAATATAGACCAGAAGCACCTCTGAACATCATTGGTAAGTACTTATATAGGCAGTTTTAAGGTAATTTAGGTTTATACAGTGGAATTCTTCATCCACAATTTGAGTTTCTACATAAATATTTTCTCTAAATCTTGTCGTTGGCTGTTGAACACAACCCTTGAACACAAATTGTCAAAAGAACAGAATGTGCACCAGTATTATCAGGAAAAAATATACGTAAAGGAGCAGCTTCTGTCACACAGTACACTGTTGGTACAAATTAATGAACTTTTGGGATGATTTAATTTCTAACAATGCATCAAAACAGTATTAGTTTGTCACAGGAATGCCTGTAAAACTTTAATCTTCAGAGTAACTTGTTACTACAGCTGTTAAATAAATGTACTATATTTCCCTCTGCAATCTAGTTCAGTTTAATCAGTTACCAAATCATAGATGTCAGTATTTGTATTAATGTTGTGAACTGGTTGAGCTGAAGCTGAACTAAAAAGAAAGGAATTTTTTGAATCAAATCAAAATACAGATACTCATGTACCTTGTTGGTATTATTAAATTAATAAAGATTATATATATAAAAAAAGAGGGGTGACTATGTATATCTAAAACAACTGAACTGAACATACATATATGTAAAAAACAAACTGAAAACAAATCACTATATTATGTATACCTGGGTAACGGCATGTGTCACAGTGCATTATACTTGACTCTGATTGTGTTACAAAGTACAGAGTAAGAACTATAGCTTGGTTTCAGTTAATTCATAAATACAACACTTTTACAGGTATTTTACTTCTTTATATAAAGTTAAATCTCAAATAAAAGTTTTTGCTTAATACTCTAAAACTAACTGATTTAACTGGTAAGTTGTAGCTTGTTTCCACAAAATTCTTGGCCGTAGTTTAACTCTGTAGGATGTTTAAGATGTTGGTCCCATTCTAAGAGGATCAAAACCTCCTATGAATGTGTGCCACAGGATCTCAGACAGTTTTTCATTCTTTTGTTCAGACACACAGCACATGATTGAGATGAAATCCATAAGACAAGAGCTCAAAAGTGCCATTGAGGGATTGGACTGGGAAGAGCTGGATTCTATGTTCAATTGTGCCTTAAATGACCTGTGTGGTGAAACAGCCGATCCTTCACCTCCACCTGGTTTGCCTGCTGAGCCACCCGCCTCCCCTCAGCCAGCAGCAGACAGTGCCATTGAGGAACTGGAGTTGGAAAAGATTAATTTTATACTTGAGAGTGTCATAAATGACCTGTGTGGTGAAACGGCCGATCCTTCACCTCCACCTGCTTTGCCTGCTGTGCCACCCGCCTCCCCTCAGCCAGCTGCAGAGAGTCCTCCTGCAATTGTGCAACAATTTCCCCCAATGACTGCTCCCCCCACCACAGTGCCAGCTCACCTCTATAGTCAGCCGGTGATAGGTAGCCAGGAACAGGTAAGACATGCAGAGGTGGTGACCAGTGTCATTAGACTTTTATTGATAAAGGTACTTAAAACTGTTGGATGCTTCAGGCCGAAGGAAAAATGTCTGCTGTCACCTTCCTTGTATTTTAGCCGTGTATAACTGTGGTGTGATGCTTTGCTGATCAGTAAATGTAATCACTGCCACTGAGTCATAATTCAAAAGTAATAATTGAGGAGAGCAAAGTGAAGCTGTCAAGAACAATAAAAACTATGGATGAATCTAGTTACATGAAGATGTTCTCCTCCCATTGATCACTGTGCTCTGTGTTGTTCATGTAATCTTCTCTGCATCTGGTGACGATTAGATTACCAAGGGTTCAGTCTCTCTACACATACTGTATGTTTCTATGGTCCTCATCATGTGGTCTTTGAAAGGCTGTACTAAGTGTCAGTATTGCGGATTTTGAACTTTCTCCATCCCTCCACAGAACCTGCTCTATCATTGGCCTGTGAGCAGCATTCCCACAGCAGCCACTGCTCCTCCTGCTGCTCCTGTTCTCCCTGCTGCTCCTTCTCTCCCTGCTGCTCCTGCAAACCCAGTAAGCTCCTGTTCTCCCTCATATTACTGACCTTTGTGAGCCTCAGCAGAAACATTCAGGCACATTGTGATTATTCACCTGCATATTTCAGCCCCCCACATGTGTTTTCATCTCACAGATGTCACATGTTCAGAGTCAGTATTTACATCTAAAAGAGGGGGTAAATACTGCCATCTAGCGGATAGATGATACTATTGCATCTTGTGTGATCACCTGTTCTGTGGTTTTAATGTTTCCAGAATAACAACATACTGCAGATTCCAGACAGCATGTTGCCATACCTGCGTCCTGTCACAGTATTGTAAGTAAAAGACACAAACACATAAGTGAACACAGCTGCTGAACATCTGTTATCTCATACCCGTCTCTCTGTGTCTGTGTAGGAACGGTGTGTTGGTGTGCGACTTCACTCCACCCTGTCCTGCAGTCAACACACCCACTCCAAAGTAAGTTTGCTCTGCTGCTTTTAGACTTTATTGAGTGGGACTGGATCACGATCTGCAGCTATCTGTCATTTATCTGCAGATGCCTGCATGAATGTATTCAGCCTTCTTTCATGGAGCTTTGATTCAGCTATACAGCTTCACTTGTGTTTTTAAAATCCATTCCTCAGAGTTGTACACAGTGGTAACGTGTGCTCTTACTCTGTGTTATTCCTATAGAAAGAGGAAGCGTCAGGACGAGCAGGAAGAGCAGCACATCAAGAAGCCACCAAACGCATTCATGATCTTTCTGAAGGAGCAGAGGGCAAAGGTTAAAGCAGAAATGAAGATCAGTGGGAATGCCACCCTTAATGCAGTCATGGGAGAGAGGGTAAGTGCATGCATCTGTTAATGTTTTATGCTCATGTTTGTGCCTGTGTACCAGCTGTCCTGTAGTTATGTGTAGTAGCAGTGTGGATGCTGACAGTGTGTTCTTCTGTCCACAGTGGAAATCGCTGTCGTCGGACCAGCAGGCAAAGTATTACGAGCAGGTGGATCAAGAGAGAAGGCTCCATGCCCAAAAATACCCAAACTGGTCTGCCAAAGTTAACTACGTAAGTCCAAAGTGAAAACATACAAGTCATAAATGTCCACATCACTGCACTGAAGCTGATGAAACACTGTCACAGCACAACTTGTATCAGCTCATGAAAAGTCTAATGTGTTTGTTTTCAGGGCAAAAAGAGGAGGGGAAGCCGCAGCTCCACCTGCAGCTCAGGTAAGAGGAGATTTCTGTGAATCACAGTGACTTTTTCATGGGAAATGCCATGACAAAACAACTTCCTCCAAAACAATCCAACTGACGTACAGAACCTCCTCATATCCTGAAGAACTGACCTCGTTCTGATTTCATATCAATTTATTCAATATATCCATTAAATGTTGCTCACTGCGGGTTTAAGAATCAACATCTTGTCTTGAAGGTGGTTTTAAAAATCTCAGAAGACTCACTGCATTCTTGTTTGTGTTGCAGTGTCTGCATTTGAACCAGGAGCCATTCGACCCCTTTAAACCATTGCCACTGCAGTGCTGTCACTTCTGTCTGATCCCTTAGTCTGCTTGATGTATAATTTTCTGCTGCTCCTTCTCTCCCTGCTGCTCCTGCCCATTATTTCCCCCCTCAGACCCCTGCAGACCTGTCCCCATTCACCTCTATCCACTTCTATCCTCTATCCATTTCTTAACTGAATGTTTAAACTTTATTCAATTTAGTTTAGCTTTTTTACCTTGTATTTGTTAATTTTTATGAACTGTTGAATTTTTTACTTGTTAAGTTTTCTTTTTTAACTGAACTTTTTTTGTTTATAAAGTCATGCTATTGAATTATATTATTGTTATTTTTGTTCATCTTTATACGAATAAATAATTGCAAACTAAACAAAAGTGTTTTCTGTCAGTATGTACAGCAGGATGAGAGGATATAGGAAGAACTAACTCATGGCCTCATCGCTTCATGAACTCATTTGATTTATAGCTGTTTATCACAGTATTTTACTGATCCTATGAAGTGCCTCCACAAAAATTGTTTTGTGCATTTTCTGAACACTGCACACCTTATTTAATTCTTTTGTTTTCTTTTCAAACATATTCCTCATATACCACATATCTTCTCTCAGTGTCCACTACGTGTCAGGGGAAAGCTAGATAAAAACACTCAGGTCTGTGGGGACACATTCTCATCGGGTTTAGATGTTAACATTGGTGTGACTGTTTCAGTTGCTCAGTAGTTCAGTGGAAGACACAAGAAATCAATTCACAAACTAAAATATACTGAGAAAAGATGCTATGTTTATTGTGATAGCCACACAGTTGTTCAGTCGGCTTCGGTTTTTGCCAGCCTTGGAAAAAACAACTAAATGAAAGTTTGGATGTGTTGGGTTGACTTTTAAACTTTCTGGGTGTTCATGTCATTAGGTTTGTTCTACACACTGTCAAACAAGCCTGGAAGCTTTTGGCTTTATTTAATATGCATTCAAAAATAAATGTTTAGATAAAGAAAAGCTCTAAACCTTTTCCTTCTTTAAAATTCAATTCAGTTGAACTGAATTGAATTAAACTGAATTGAACTCAATTCAGTTCAATTCAATTCAATTCAATTCAATTCATTTCAGTTCAATTCAATTCTATTTGTACAGCACCAAATCACAACAAACAGTCGCCTCAAGGCGCTTTGTATTGTGGGTAAAGACCCTACAATAATACAGTGAAAACCCAACAGCCAAAACGACCCCCTATGAGCAGCACTTGGTGACAGTGGGAAGGAAAAACTCCCTTTGAACAGGAAGAAACCTCCAGTAGAACCAGGCTCAGGGAGGGGCAGTCATCTGCTGCGATTGGTTGAGGCTGACGGGAGGGAGACAGAACAAAAGACATGCTGTGGAAGAGAGATAGAGATTTATAATAACTAAAGATTAAATACAGAGTGGTGTATAAACAGAGTAAATAAGGTGAATGAAAAGAAACACTGCATTATGGGAACCCCCCAGCAGCCTGGGCCCATAGCAACATAACTAAGGGATGGTTCAGGGTCACCTGATCCAGCCCTAACTATAAGCTTGATCAAAAAGGAAAGTTTTAATCCTAAGCTTAAAAATAGAGAGGGTATCTGTCTCCCGATTCCAAATTGGGAGCTGGTTCCACAGAAGAGGGGCCTGAAACCTGAAGGCTCTGCCTCCCATTCTACTCCTAATTATCCTAGGAATCACAAGTAAGCCAGCAGTCTGAGAGCGAAGTGCTCTATTGGGGTGATACAGTACTATAAGGTCTTTAAGATAAGCTGGGGCCTGATTATTCAAGACCTTGTATGCGAGGAGAAGGATTATGATTTACAGTTTTTATTGATTGCTTTGACCTGTTTGAAGAAACTGGGAACCTCACAGTCTTCATCATCACCATCTCAGCAGAGCAAAAGACACCTCTTGTAAATGTGTTAACCCATTCTCATTGGATTGACACAGTTTTCCCACCCTTTTGCAAAACAGTTAATGCAGATGTCATTCAAGAAATCTAAACTCCATTGTTTTAGCTGTGGTTACAGAACAGAAACCATATGCTCCGAGCTCTTAGAAACTCCCTGATCAGTATGAAATCACTGAAAGCACCTGTTTGACACTTCTTCACAGAATTTTTCAGTTTGCAATCAGTCTGCAGGCCTGTGTTGTTCTTTGCAAGCATGGACCATCAAGGAGGTCTAAGGCAGATGAGAGGTAGAGTGAGAGTAAGAGGTAGAGGGGTCAGAGGAAGAGGAGTCCGTGTGCGAGGTGGAGGTATAGCTGGAAGGGCTCAAGTTACAGATGAAATTCGGGCAACTGTGATTGAGCATGTCGTAAATCATGGCCTTTCACTTAGAGAGGCTGGACAAAGAGTCCAACCTGTTCTAAACAGAAACACTGTTGCATCCATTGTTAGAGTTTTTCAACAGGAGAACAGGTAATGTTGCTATACAGTATATACAGAAATATCTGCAGTGATATACAGTACTTCATGTAATTTTTTCCACATTTCATGTATTCTTTATAGAATCGAAAGGCTACCAGTCAGTGGTGGTAGGTGTCTGTCCATTATAGATGCACATGCGCCACCTGCACAATAAACTGACTTTTATCCTGCCCAGCTGGTCTGGACACTTCATTTGACAAATGTGTGTTCAATTGGGAGTTGCTGTGTGTAACAGCTGACAGCAATGTTGGAGTTTTGTTCTGATTCTCCTGCCATTGTCAATGATTTTTCAACACGCGTGTGAAATGACTGAGACTGTTTAAGGTTCAGCAACACATGTGTGAAGTGTGTTTAGTGACTGAGAATGTGTTTGCTGTTGTGCAAAAGAGAGTGATTGAGTTGCTCCGGATGTGTCCAAGTGCCTGAACTGTGTTCGTGGTTTGGCAAAAAGAGTGTGTGATTCGAGAAATTCATTTAGGCTTCTGTGAATTTGCTTTAGGGAATGGGGTTTAGTGTTTTGGCGATTGAGAAACGCTGTAAGTGTTTGATGGACACAGAAGTAGCTTTTAAAACTAATGACATCAGTGTTTTCTGATTTCTGATAGTTACTGTAACACTTTGCAGTGGTTTGTTTATTCTCAAGTTATGAATTTATTGCACTAAACTTTTTGCTGTCTAAAAAGTTATCAGCTCTTTTACTTACAATGTAGCAAAAGTGTAAAATTAATGAATTAAAAGCAAAATATGTAGATTGCACTTTTAAAAAGTATAAAATTACTTTCAGGCTCAGTTCACAGTTTTTTAATTCTGTCAAATAACAATTGTCAGATGCCCAAATCAGAAGTAATAATTCCTTGTGTTCACGAAAGACACTAAAAATGCAATTTTTGTTTCTCAATAACCACCGTGCCTCTGTAAAAAGAAATCTACTTAAAGTGGATTTAATGTGGAATTTCTGTTGTCAAAACAAGTCTTTTTTTTTTGTTAAATCCTCCTGCCACAACTCAACAGTGCTAACACTGCAAACGAACAAATTCAGCATTGTAAATTTAACAGTTATTAACTTAATATAACAAACTCAGACTAACCCACATTTAAAACACAATGAAGGGGGATCTTTCAAGAGAGATGGAATGACCTGATTGTTAAGACAGGTGTGAAAAATTAATAAAACCAGGTGTTCTGTTTGGTATAATTCATCTCTGTGTCTCAGTTTTTAGACAAAAGCATTTTCTTTGGCCCACAACACCAGTATTTTAGAGTGGATTGAATGACATACCAAAGCCTCTGCTGCCATCTGGTGATAAAAATTTGAACCACAAGATTTAAAAAAAAAAAAAAAAAAAAAATATATATATATATATATATATATATACACACACAGACACTGTTTCTACCTAACAGAGGGGGGGTGGGGGTGTAAACTTACCTGAGTGCACAGGTCAACATCCAGGGAGGGAGGGAGGTAGACCTCAGAGCTATGCTGGCCCAGCTGAGACAGAAAGGACTTAAGAGAAGGAGGGGGAGTAGTGATAGAGACAGTTGGCTTTTTAACACCCTCAACTGTCCCTTACGGGTCTCCCATTAGGTCCCGTTGGAAAAATCGGGTTCCCCCAGAAGAGCAGCCTCTTCCACAGTGCGTCCACACATTGCTGGCTCTGGCCCTGCAGTCCCATCAGGGCCCTAATGGACATGTACTCCTCCAAAAAGAAAAAGGGACTGCTCTCCAAAGGGAAGAAACTATTGCAAAGACTTGGCACTGTAAAACAATTCCTTGACATACTTGGAGAGTGTCGGCCGCATCCTTGTAGTGTTTTTTTTAAAAAAAAGAAAATCCAAATATCATACAGTGGACAGATGGCATTTGTGAGCTTAGCAAATGCTTTATTCTTGTACATCTCTTGTACACTAGAATATTTGTATTTTGTCAAACAGTATCAACTACATACTTTCAAAAACACATTTCATATTACGGTCCCAAGACCTCATGGTGTCAGACGATGTAGTAATGAGCATCTTACCTCCAGTTCTCTGGCTGATGAAATTTAGCAGTAGAAAGGAAGGGCAGGGCCTGCAGCAATTTCCAGTTTCCACTTGGTCGAGGGTGACACTTAAGAGACAGCCTGGGTCAAAAGTGTTGCTGTATACAGAAACCAGAATGTCATTCAAATAGCGAGGGCTCAGTTAAACCTTGGAGTCCATTTTGAATCTGACGTGAGCAAAATAATTTGAGTTTCTTTACTTGAGCTAGTTCAAAACAGCCAGTCATAAATCGTACGCAAGGTTTGCATGCTTTACTTCAGTACATTCCCTCCTGGCCCCTTCAGAATACATACAATGCTCAGTGTGGAACCTACAGCATGCAGTACTTTAACAGTGTAGCTGACATACTGTGCAGTATAGTCAGACCAGTCAGCAGGATTAACTCCTTCTCTTCTGCCCTACTTCAACAGCTGTGATACAGGAATATTTCCCTCCCCAGAGACATGTCGGCAACAAGCACATACTGTATCTACTACAGGGTCTTTGCAGTGAAATCAGCCTAAATGACAATGCCTGGTATATCCAACCTCCATGTATTTGCCTTATAATTGCACAATGGGTAGTACGTTGTCCAGTAGAGCATGCAGTTTCATGCCTACTATTCACTGATGTTGTTACTTCATTATATGTTTGCAGATGTTAATCCCAACTTGTGACATGCAGGGTATTGTGTGACTGTTGTTTCCATAGGATCAGAGCTTACATAAAACTGTCTCCTGTGTTGATGTTCACCATCCATTGTTAAACCCCTCAAAAATAAACATTTTTGTAATCTTGGGAAATCCCTTTTGGAAATTGTCCCCTCACAGCAAAATTATCTGTGGAGAAAATGACTTTTCTTTTGTTTTTATTTCACTGTCACACTAATGCTCCCAATTTAAAACATAATCGACTATAATGTCACTTTAAAGAAATAGTTACTGTGTAATCAGCAAATTAAGTCTGTCATCGTACCGCTGTGAATTTGTAACATGCAACACTTCTGAGCTATAGGTTTGACCATCACAGTAGAAAACAGTGAGACACAAGGCTACCTCTATGCTGCCCCCTCTATCCCTCTGACCCAAAATCTAAAAGATCTGAAATACTTTTTTTTCCCAAGCCAATCTGTCAGTGATGCCTGTTCAGTGTCCCACTTTATGTTGGCGCAGGATACAAATACTGTAATATATATATATATATATATATATATATATACACATACACACACACACATATATATCTACACCTTAATGTAGTGAATGTACAATGAATTGAAGGCCAATGTATTTTTAAAGCTGCCCAAAAGAATTGTGCAGATGTCCGTCTTCGTGCGTGAAACGGAACTGTCCACCTCCTCCAACCTTCCCCACTTCATCCTCATCCTCCCATACTGCTTAAAATCTATTTTCTATATACGAGTTGAACTGAAACTGCCAAAAAAGAAAAAAAAAAAAAAAAATGTATACAAAACATTCTGATACTTTCTGTACAACTCTCGGCCAAACAGCCATTTTAACCTACAATAAACTATTTATGGAGCACTTCCTCGGACATTGCTTCTGTTCATTTTGAGTGACTGTTGCTTTTTTTGTACTTTGTCCATTTGTAAAATTGTTTTTAAATGTTTATACTTGATTTTTAGACTGCCTTTTTTGTACATTTAAATTTATAATCAAACAGCCTATATTGATGGTGACTAATTATTGTGTGGGTGTGCATGTGCAATCTTTTATATAAAAAAAATAAATTTGATATTTTGTAATGTAATGCTTGTCTGAATTATTTTGAAATGCCAGAAATTACAAATGCAAACATTTATTTCAACAGTTTTTTTGGGAACCAAGTACAAAGAACTTTTAGGCAGAAATCACAAGAACCTCAAACAAAACACAAATTTGGGGCAAACAAAGACTTTTCTCCTTGACTACACAACAGCCAAGTACACATTCCTATTACACTTTCCTTGGGGCGCATTTGTGGCACTTGGACCCAAACAGATTTGAAAACTAGAACAGATCAAAACTTCTGTGAAACATACTTAACTGAATCAATACAATACAAATGTATAAGCTGAAAGAACAAAAATGATCAAATAACAGTTGTTTCAATACATTGGATCCTTAAAGGTAGAAGAGGAAGTCATCCAGTTTCACACTGGGCTCTCTGTGGAGGCTCTGACCCACAAGGAAGGCCAACTTGTGAGCGTACTGGCAGGGAGCGGGCACTCGGATGATCCCCTAAAGCACAGAAAATGAACGCAATGTCACGATCAGTGACATTTATGCATTTCCTGGGGTAAATTATACAGCTCATCAGAAAGGTAGTAATAGCTTTCACCTAACACTAGCAGCCAAATGTCTCCAGATACACATGTACAATTCATAGCAGGGAAATACTTTTTTTTTTTTTTAAAGTCTATTTGATTGAAGTTTATCAAATGTCATGATTTAATGAAGCCTCCCCACAAACATTTTGAATAATAATTTTAAAAAGAGCCTATTTCCTGTCTGTAAGAGCCAGGTTAGATGAGGACATTTTCAGTGTAGACAAATTTCTAATTTGATTACTTTCCCAAATAAAAAGGTCACTTCAAAGCCAGTCTACCTGCCAGTTGTAGTACATGTGGCACAGCTTGTAGGTGAGCCGCTGCATGTGATCAGGCTTGAGTCCGCTGGTGTCATACACGACATTGTAGTGGGTTGGTGAGACGCTTCCACAGCGAACAGCTTGGCTCACAATGTAGAAGTCATACCTAGGAAACAAAGGTGCAACAGTACTAGTACTACCAGTAGTATTTAAATAGAGCCAAAGATTAAAACCAAAAACTATACATACCACTCTGGCCGGGTGACCTCTGAGTCGACGACGGTGCCGGGGGGAGGATTGGACACCTTGGCATTGAGGCGGGCGAAAAACCTGCTGCTTATGCGCTTCTTCACCACCACCACACTCAGCTTAGGGCTACAGCAAAAGGACAGAGGCTCTAGCAAAAACTCAATCTGAGCTTTGTTCTTCTGTTCCAGTCAATTTCACTTTACTGGCTTCACAGATTTTTTTCATTGCAATTCCCAAATCAAAGGAAATTTAATAACGTGTCATCAGTAACGCTACACTGGAAATGGAACCGCTTTTAAACATACTAATTTTGGAGATGGAAAAACTCACACGTAGTCATGCCCCATTGACCTGATGGAGTCGATGATCTGCGGAACCTCATAGCTAACCACACTGTGCAGCTGGCCATCGCCCACTCCATCTCTGTACACAATGATGCGTGCAGGCAGAGAGTTGTTGAACTTCAGGTAGTCTTTCAGGGCACCTGGAAAACAGTTACGACAGTTTTGCCAAGATCCTTAGTGTGAATATTAAAGTCGAAATCTCTGAACTGAGAAAAGAAACTTGCCAGTCAAGGCCATCTTCAGTCCATCCATGATCTCCTGGCCTTTATGCTGCAGCACACACTTTGAGTACCACCTTTATGGGAAACCATAAAAACAAGTATTGTAAGGCCAGTTTTTGCACATGTGAAAAAACACTGAACTCTGTGGGAAAACTATGGTCACAATCTGGATCAGCACTGCACTGCTCACAGTATGGATGCCCACCTCAGTTACACATACCAACCTGGTCATGGTCTGGTTGAGGCTGGCCACTAGAGCTCCAATAGATCTTTTCCCAGCAGCAGTGTCATGGTAGCAGTCGATGCCCACGATCATCAGCTGTTTGAGCTGCACAAACGTGACAATTTAACAATATAGTGTTACATCCCCATATTTGTACAAGTATTTTGAGCTGCTCCCTCATTCACAGAGGGTCACCACAGTGGGTAGCTTCACATTCGATTTGGTGATGATGATGCACTTCCAGACACAACCCAAATGGACTAGTTCTTATATAGCGCTTTTCTACTCAGTATGAGCACTCAAAGCGCTTATACAACCTGTTTGCATTCACCCATGCACTCCCATTCATACAAGCACTTCCATTTTTTATGAAGCTAAGTGCTTTTAATTAACTAACATTCACTCACATTCATACTCCGACAGAACGGTCGGAGAGCAACTTGGGGTTAAGTATCTTGCCCAAGGATACATTGGCATGTAGACCGGAGTAGCCAGGATTCGAACCGCTGACCTTCCGATCAGTAGGTGACCTGCTCTACCTACTGAGCTACAGCCACCCCAATATAAGGATCCCAAAAGGATCAGAGATTCATCCCCAAATTCAAACGGGGGATCTTTTGCTTGTAAGTAAAATAAGTAAACCACTACACTAATGAGCCACTATAGGCCCATCTTTATACTTCACTGTTCTTGACCCCTGTCTTAACCACTGACCAGAATCAGAAACTGTCAGACCAATGCATGGTTACTCCTGCAGCTCTACAAGTTATCTAGGTTCACATATTTAGACCAAATCTATTCTCATCTACAGTACCTGAAGGTTTAGTTCATTCAAAAGCTACTAAATTTTTTTTCCTCAACACCTCAATATTTATTTTCTTCAATGTCTAAACTATTTAGTGTGCACAGGACTTACAGGGATTTCCACGCTCCAGAGTTCTCCTCCCATCTTGCAAGCCATCTGCAGTGCAATCTTGGTAGCCACAGTCATGAGTGCCTGAGGTCGGCTGAGGGTACGGGACAACACGCACTGGCTGGGGGTGGGGCAGTCCACACAAAGGTACTTCTTAACACTGTCATACTTATCCTTCCTGTTGCTGGGGAGAACTACCACCACCTAACAAGCAAGCGCAGAAGTTTGGTACTATTTCGGTGATCCTTGTCAAAATTAAGATATTTATGACATAGATAACTATAATACACTACTCTGTAACTGAGCTGAAGTTCCTGTCAAATATGAAAGTGCAACTATGGTTGATAAACACCATTACAGAACTAAAAACACTGTCAGCTGTCACTGCAACCCCTCAGCTTCCTGGCAGTAGTCATTAGGTGGTACAAATCCTGTGAAAATATAAGCTCTAGAACACATATGTACCAGGTCTCAGTAGATCCTAATGGGGTGCATACAAGCCTTTGTGACTTAATCCACAATATCTATCCAAAAGCAAATGGCTAAGAGCGAGCCAGGAATTAGAAATGCAAAAGTCATAATAAATACTGTCACTTTCTGTGATTGACCCATTATGGTAAGAATGAAGTTATCCCAGATTTTTAGCAGAGGTGTGTGGTGTTATTTTAAACATGCTAGGTCACATGGTTCTTGAGTTATTGCATTCAACGTTGAAAATTGGCCGCCCGCTCACCCAACCAGCGGGGTGACAATAATAACCCCACAACAATACCCAGGCTGAGGGGTATGTAAAAGAATCTGCTGTACTGCCAGTGTACAGTAGATTCATCACCAACCATCTGTGTTTGGGGTCCAACATTGTGCTGCAGAGCTCTAAGGAGAGACTCCTGATGATCTTCATACTGGATCCTAAAGAAAAAGATTCATGCATGATTTAAAAGAGTGCAACAATACATCAAATTTTAAGTTAAATTAAAAAAATAAATAAAAATAATCAACTCACATTATAGCTTTCACCATGTGGATTCCGAGTGGGCCTGAGACTCTGCTGAGGGTGTGCAGAAGACCGCTGGCTTCATTGCTGTTATGACGGGTGTGAAACAAGAGCCAATTACTCAGCGGGGGACAGCTGATCAGAGGTACTCCACGCATCTCTTTGGACCAGTCAGCTGCCCAGGCGTTGTACTCATACTAGGTGAGAATTCATTATGTTAATTTCTACAAGCATACAAGTGTATGCACTTAATAAACTGAGAAGAAGAAATTATACCGATCTTGGCCCCTGGTAAATCCTCTCCACTGGGAGGACTCTGCCAGTCAGACTTAGAAGTTGCTTATCAAAGCTGAGTCCCCACTTATCCAACTCAGCCTGTGCGTCAGCATTCCTGTGAAATCATTTTCAAGCTGTAAATCAAAGCCAGTGATCATACTGACAGGAAAGTTTGCCATTAACTTTTGTGCATATGATCAGATTAGCCAAGTGTGGCTGAGTTGAGGACAACTTCTGGGAAAGAATGAAGAACTTTAATCATCATGCTCAACTAAAAATATACATTGAAAACCATCTCTTCTTTTAGGTAGGCAGATTATAGATGTGATCAACTCACTGTTAACATTGTTAAAAACACTTGTGATGTTTGTCATGATGGCGCTAACAAGCAGCAACTAGTCCTTCAGTTAACAATTGCTTGCAACAGAGTTTGACGCATTTAGCCCTAAGCAGACAGTCAACTGTTTAATTCCACTACATTAATGACCTACTTCTGGATATTAGTCATAAATCTGTTGAGGCGTCCCTCCCTCTGCTCTGGGGTCAGTCTGGTGTGGGTACTCAAGTCCTTCATGATGCTGAAATCAGCCCTCATCTTATCAGTCAAGCCTGTTAAACATGATCAGTTATGTTAACATTTTATGAATGATTTCAAATGCTTTCAGATTAAAAGGAAGACCGGTACATGTGAAAAGCTCTCAACACAACAGAACAAGATTAAACCTGTAAGGTAGCACAGCTCTGGGATAAGCATGGCTGGGCCAGGAGGTGGAGCTCCAGCAACAGCCATCTTCTTCACATAGCTGATCAGCAGCACCTGGTTTCCATCACTGATATCCAGGCCATATTGCTATGAACACAAAGTTAAATATTTAAGTGTGGACTGCAGCTCAGGCCATGTGCCACTAAGGTGGTATTCAACTTTAAATGCAAATTGTTTACATTTTGCACAATCCCAATTTAAGTCTAATAATCTACTTTATTTCTCAGATTTGCTTGTGCAAATCACTGTTTGTGTATTGAAATAAAGTTTGTGTCAAATATTTCTCAGCTACACCAATACTTATGCTGAGTGCATAACACTCACTCTCTTGTAGTAGTTCTTGAAGGAGATGTCTGCCTCTCCCCTCTTGAATGTGTTGTTGGGAGTGTGATCCCAAGCAATGCCATCAACCCTGTAGGTTTTGTTGTTGTACCTAAACATTGGAAATAAACACAAGTAGCAAGCTGTGTATTATACAGATGTACTGTGAAACAAATGTATCTGTCAGAGTGATAACCTCTCAAGTACTAAATAATCAATGCATGACTTGGTGGCGCTTACTTGGTAAGGACTATGAGCCCAATGAGCTCTTTCTCACAGATGTCATGGAAGCGTTGATCTCCACATTGCTGCCTCAAGTTGACCATAAAGTCCAGGACCGTCTCACTGCGCAGCACCTTGTGGCTCACGTCAGTGCACATCATGATGGACGACTCGTAGTGCAAGATGGCGCTGCTATAACCTGGCCAGATGGTCAGCCTAACATAAAAGGACAGAATCTCTCTTTCACTCCATATTAATGTTTGATAAGCTGAAGAGAACGGATGGATGGGAAGCATCGCATTGCTTTGATCAACCAACACAGAAGATATTTCAGTTTGATATAGTGACCAAGGAAAGTAGCAAAATATGAAGCTACAGAAGTTCTTTAGAATAGTTAGTACATTGTTCTCTTTTGTTTTTTTGTTATTAATGAGTTTGAAAGGCTCCAGATGTAACAGAATATCACACAATTTAGGCTGTTTTTTTAAATGCCTGTAGATAACAGGGTTTATGCACCTTTTCCAGGGTCAATTTCAAGCACCTTTTAAGCACATTCAAGGTCTTCAAGATTTTACTCAATTATATCACATTTTTAATCACATTCAAAGATGGTATTATGCAATTAGTCAATTGACAGAAAACAACTACTGATAGTTAATTCTGGAAACTTTTTTTCTCCAGATTGTGAGCAAATCCGGTTTAAAACAGCCCTCACGTTGCTGCCACGGTCTAACGCAGCAACATGAACTATCTATCAAAGTGATCAATCTCCATAGGCTCCGCCCAAAGGTCAAAAGTCAGTTTCTTCACGGGCAAAGAATTCAGCTCTGCCCTCTTAGTTTCCTGATGAGAGCGTGAACCTGCAGCAGCGCGGGCGCGAAGCTTCTTTGTGCGCGCGGCTGCTGAGTTCTAAGCACGTCAGTTGTTGAATTTACTCATGAGGAACGAATACCTGCGCTCGCAGAAAGACATCATTTGTGCGGATTATGTTTATTCTCACGTGATTTTTAAAAAAAAACAACCTAAATTCCATACTGGTCTTATCCATAGTTGGAATTTGCAGTTTTCCAGCCAACACTCATTAAAACAAACGGCGACAATTTGTCTCCAGGGGGAGGGGCGGGACTGACAGGCCACATGCAGACGTGCAGGCCAGGCAGAGAAATTTTCATTTAAGACTTTCAATCTCATTTTCTTTCTCCATCTCATAAGCAGATATATATATTTTTTTATTTAAAAAAAATTATAATTTCAAGCAGTTTCAAGCACTATATCCAAAATTCAAGCACTTTTCAAACCTTGAAAATAATATTAAAATCCAAGCATTTTCAAAGATTTCCAGCACCCCAATACGAACCCTGTGATAAGCAAAAGTTGATAAACAATAATCGTCTCAAATTAAACAGTCTGTGGGAACCGGTTCAGCTGGTAAAACTACACCGTCCACAAGTGGGAAAAAATTAAGGCCTGGTGTGGGAACCTATTGTGCTGTGAATATGTAATACAAAGGGTCCATGCTTTTCTGTACTGACAAAATGAAATACAGTATATTTGTTATGCCAATACATACCAATGTTATCTGTATGTTAGGCCTCAAATATTAAAAACCATGATATTTTACATTAAAAAAAATTACTATACTTGTGCTGTGGGATGTTAAGTGGATCGCTGGGGTTGTAGTAGTTGCGTCCAATCTGCTGCATGTTGAGAATTCTCAAGATCCTGTAGAAATTAAACAGGAGACATTGAAGTTTCCAGTCATCTGAACCACTTTGGTGAGTTGTACTGATATCAAAACTTTTGTCATCACACGTGATGACTTTAACAAGGAACAAATATAACTACAAATCAGCAGCGAATCAAATCATTAAATTGGCAGATGCATTACAAATTATTGCTGTGCATCACTTTTTGAAGAAGCCCTGAACTGTGGAAGACCTACCTTCTGAATATGATATTGTAAAACTGAATGCACACTAGTGAAGAGGGTGGCAGTTCATTGGTCAGGGTGATGGTTATCTGAACCTTCTCTCCATTCTTGGTCTCGCTATAGACCACCGTCTCCTAAACAAGGGGAAATCCAGGTTTGTCCAAAGGACACAAGTGTTTTCAAATTACCAATGAAGAGCCAACAAAATTCTAAAATCAAATTCCAAGTAACATTTCTGCAAGTGGCACAGGAGTGTCAGTACCTTGCTGTGCAATCTGTGAGGCAGAAAGAGCAGAGCGCCATCAAAGCTTCGTGCTGAGCCAAGTGTTTCCTCGTGCTGGAAGAGGAGGGCAGATCTCAGGCGTCGAGACTCCATTTGTGGTTCAAAGTCCACATGGTACTGATACAAAACCCACTGAGGGCGGGACAGGATGCGAAAGAAGTTTGCAGTCAACTGGATTGCATTACCAGTTACTCCTGTGGAAGTGAACATGCAAAGAGTTTTAAAGAGTAATTTACAATCCTCCACAAAGATGATATCAAGTTACATTTGTGTGTCTTGACTTTGAATGACAGACCACATTTGGAGTCCTTCACATGCACCATCTCCTGCCTGGTGTGAACTCCTGCATCATGAAAATCCCGGCGGCGTCCACCTCTTTCTCCAAGTTTCACCTGCTGAAATCCAGCCGAAATCTGTAGAACAGCTAATGAAAACAAATGAAGACTGTTAACAGTCGACATTCATTGATATGAATGTAAAAACAAAATGCTAACAGAGTACAGGTCTACCAATTTAGAATCTGCACATTTAGCAGTTGTAGGAATGCACAGAAAATGTTTTAACTAATCACAAGTATATAGAGTGTATTTTTTTTCCAGTCCAACTCCCAAGTTTAAAGAACCCAGTTCCCCGTATTGTGATTAACATCTCGGTCTGCAGGTTACACTATACTGAAGACCTGTCAGTTTACATTTTTAACAGCATTTCTACATGGATTAAAAAAAAGAAAGATCATTTGACACAAATACAAATGTAGCACAGCCTTCTGTTTGAGCGTACCTTCTGCACTAAAGGGCCCTGGAGCACCTTTCTGTCTCCCTCTACCACCCAGGTCTCCTTCTGTGGAAGGAGAAGCTGATGGTGCCGGCTCTTGGACCTGGCTCTTAAAAAAGAAAGAAAAAAAAAAAAAAAGGCTGGAGATGTGATGTACCGTTAAGCATGTCAATTCGCTGCAAGAACGGTAACGTCTTTGCAGACACATTTTCTCTAAGCAGAATTAGGCTTGGACAAACATTTTCCATGTCTCTTTAATAAACACGGCATCCCTCATAGAATCTACTCAATTTGCTTCTGAATTTTGTGCAATACAGTGTCCTCACAAATATTTCATACTAGGGATGTTCCTGGCAATTAATTTCATAGTTGACTAAACAAGGGAAAAAAAAACAAAAAAAAAAAAAGAGACTGACTAGCCTAAAACTAAGAAACGCTCAGATATCAAATTAAATTTTATGCTTGTTTAATGGACAATGACAAAAGCTGTCTAACCAGAGGAATCTGAAACCATTAATCGCATTCTTCTTGATCAATCACTTTAAATGCTGCTTAACTGTGCAGCACCGAACATCGCGCATTGTGAACACTGCATGTTATACTCCAAATGACAAAGGATAAAAGCATAAAATCAATTGATATAAATATATGAAAACGCGTTACTGCAAACGATGTTCACGCATCATTGAATATGAGAAAATAACATCCAAAAAAAAATTAATAAATTGCGAATTAAAAGTGTGCCGCGCATTATCTTTCTTCCTCCTATCCAGGTTGGTATCAGCAGAGCCCAGCCCTCCCTCTCGCCCAGCCTCCTCCTCCTCCAGCTTACCCCGATTCAGACTTCAGCTGCTACGACATAAGTGGCCGATGTTGTTGCTGCGTTCATACCTGTGCCGGTGCATTGTGTGTGTTAATTACCTTTCGGTTGTGTCCCGGTGTTTTGCATGCAGTTTCGGCCAACAGAAACATAAAATGCTGGCACTTTTGTCCCCTCCTGGGTCCTACATTCAGTGTTTAAGGCACAAACACATTTGTCCCACTAGTTTTTTTGCTTCTTTCTACAAACTGGAAATGCAGGGCAGGAAGGGTGTTTCTCAGGAGGTGCGCTTACATTATGACATTTTTCTATAATGATGTAAGGGCTGCAGCTCCATCTGGTGGCAGATGGCTGCATAACATTTAGGACAAACTTACCAGCACTGGGTTAATTAAAACCTTAATAATTAGGCTAACAATAGCTACGATTAGTCATCTTGTCGAGTAATCGCGGATATCCCCATTTTATACTGGTACAAAAATAATGACATTTCAGTTAATACAGGGAAGGAGAACAAGTCCATTGTTATGGGCAATAACAACAATGAGCCCTGTGGATGACAGATGTGACATTTGCAAATGTTTAATTTATGGCAACAATGCTGCAAAAACATACACCCTACACAGACTTTCTCTACTTTTCTTGACATTCACTTCACTTTTATTTATACAAATACCAGCTGTCGAGATTGTTTTGTCAGGTAGACTTTAATAATGGACACCAGAGCAAAAGGAGTGACTATGCTGGTGAGTGAGATAAATTTCAGGGGGGGAGGGGGGTGACAGTGGCAATTGCTTTTTTTTTTTTTTTTTTTTTTAACATTACAGATACAGAGCATTACAAATGTAATACTGCAATGTGGACTGCCGTCTTCCAATCGGTCATGCCGTTTTAGAAACTATCAGGGTTTATACAGGAATCCTAGAGTTTAATTTACTACCTTTTACTACCTATTTTTACTACCTCTAAAATATTTTTACTACCAGGACGAAATCGAGCAGCAGCCTTTTTTGTGGTAGCGGTGGATTCACAGCACTAAGCCATGTAAGATGATCGCCCATCTCTCACCAAAGATAAGACTTTATCCCACTTACTTGAAGGTGTAACTGTGACCTTGTCTTGACTAAGACCTCATACACATTAATATTCCGAACACATTTCAAAAAGTTGCGCAGTAGGTAGGCGCCTGTCTTGCAGCCGGTGAGTTGCCGGTTTGAGTCCCTGTGCTGCGTTGTGTCCTTGGGCAAGACACTTAAACCACATTGCCCAGCAGTAGTGCCAGTCTCTGGCTGCATGACCGCAGATGCTTGTCTCTGGATGAGTGATCTGGAACAATCATTTCATCGTGTGCCTTGTGCGCACAATGACAATGAGTTGAATCTGTCTAAATTTGTTTTTTTAAGAATATAAACAAAATGCAATGAAATTCAAGTTTCACAAGCTGATGATTTATTTTTCAATACAATATTCAGGGTTCGTACACCTTTTCCAGGATCAAATTCAAGCAACTTTTAAGCACTTCCAAGGTCGATTTTCATGATTTTCCAGCACAATAAGGGGTCATTCACAATTATCAACATTTTCCAAAGTTTACTCTTTTTCAGACCCCCTCCCCAAAAGTGTACAAAGAAAATGTTGATATTTTTTCATGACATTTAATTTCTCCTGGTTTGGTGGTATTTTAATGTAATAGGAAGTATTAAAAACACATCCCGGTGTTGAAAAATTCTGGATATCTTGGTAGTAAATATACTCTTGCCTATCCATTAAAACATTGTATTGCACTGCATGTACGCAAAATGTACATGGTTTAGGGGAAGGATCCAAAAAGCTCTCTCAGAGATTTCAGCTGTCAGTTTCCACTGTGAGGAACATAGTGAGGAAATGGAAGACCACAGGCACAGTTCTAGTTAAGGCCTGAAGTGGCAGGCCAAGAAAAACCTCAGATAGGCAGAGGAGAAGGATGGTGAGAACAGTCATAGTCAACCCACAGAGCAGCTCCAAAGACCTACAACATCATGTTGCTGCAGATGGTGTCACTGTGCATCATTCAACTATTGAGCGCACTTTGCACAAGGAGAGGCTGTATGGGACAGTAATGCAGAAGAAGCCTTTTCTGCACACACGCCACAAACAGAGTCGCTAAAGCATATTTGGACAAGCCAGCTTCATTTTGGAATAAGGTGCTGTGGACTCATGAAACTAAACTGCGTTATTTGGACATAACAAGGGGCGGTATGCATGGTGGGAAAAGAACACAGCACTCCAAGACAAACACTTGGTGCCCACAGTAACATTTGGTGGTGGTTCCATCATGCTGTGGGGCTGTGGGGCCAGTGCAGGTACTGGGAATCTTGTTAAAGTTGAGGGTCACATGGATCCCAGTCAATATCAGCAGATTCTTGAGAACAATGTTCAAGAATCAGTGACAAAGTTGAAGTTGTGCCGGGGCTGGATACTTCAACAAGACAACAACCCTAAACACTGCTCAGAATCTACTGAGGCGTTCATGCAGAGGAACAAGTACAACGTTCTGGAACGGCCATCTCAGTCCCAGACCTGAATATTATTGAAAATCTGTGGTGGGATTTAAAGCGGGCTGTCCGTGCTCAGAAACCATCAAACCTGACTGAACTGGAGATGTTTTGTAAAGAAGAACGGTCCAAAATACCTTCAACCAGAATCCAGACTCTCATTGGAAGCTATAGGAAGAGTTTAGAGGCTGTTATTTCTGCAAAAGGAGGATCTACTAAATATTGATGAAATTTTCTGTTGGGGTGCCCAAAATTATGCACCTGCCTAATTTTGTTTAAATAATTATTGAAGACTTTCTGTAAATCCTGTAAACTTTATTTCACTTCTCAAATATCCCTGTGTTCATCTGCTTTATGATATATTTAACTGAAACTGCTGATCTGAACAACCAATGATTTATAAAGGAAAATCATGACAATTATCAGGGGTGGCCAAACATCTGCATACCACTGTATCATCTGAATAGCGGGTCTTGTGCCAAAAAATGATTTCCAGTATTTTCCAAAAAAATGATTGCTGGTATTTATATAGTTGTAAATTACTTGCTGACGTATGGTCTGTCAAGCATATCTCGAATATTATCTCTCATGAATGATGTCAACTCATTTTGAGTCATAAATAACACTCCTGTCACATGGTAGAAGCTGCAATTTTTGGCAACACCGGCAGATAGTGTTGCCAACTTAGTGACTTTGTCACTTGGACTTTTCAGACCCCCCTAGTGACTTTTTTTTTTTGTCCAAAAAGTGACCAGCATCAAATTTAGTGACTTTTCCCGGTGTCATCGGGGACTTTTGAGGAGTTTTAGAGATATGCCGTGTTGTTCCAAAAAAATGATTTCCAGTATTTCCCCCCAAAAAATTATTGGTTGTATTTAAATGGCTGTAGATTAATTTTTGGCCTAACATCTGTGAAACATCTGTGTCAAACACATCTCTCGTGAATGATATTATGTCATTCTGAGCGAGAAACAACACTCCTGTCACAGGTAGAAGCTGCAATCACTTCTTGGCAAAGTGCCTTTCATATATTCTTTATTAATGAAGGTCAAAATTATCATTGACATTAAAAATGTATTTTTTCCTGAGAGATCTGCCAAGAGGGCTGCAGAAATTGCAACAAATGTAACATTATAGTTCTATAAAGGGTAGCCAAAAACGACTGGACTGATTATAATGCTGATACAGTAATGCAGTCATAAATATATTTGCAAAACAAGTCATTTCTTCATTTTATATATAAGCCCTTCATAAATCCTGTGCAGCAGCACGGTGGCGCAGTGGTTAGCACTGCTGCCTCACAGTTAGAATAACATCTGGAAGCCCTGGGTTTGATTCCACCTTGGCCTGGGCCTCTCCCTCTCTCTGTGTGGAGTTTGCATGTTCTCCCCGTGCTTGCGTGGGTTTCCTCCGGGTACTCCGGTTTCCTCCCACATTCTAAAGACATGCACTTACTGGGGTTAGGTTAATTGGCTACACTAAATTGCCCATGACAATGACAGCGTGAATGTGTGTGTGTGAAAGGTTGTTTGTCTCTGTGTTGGCCCTGCAACAGGCTGGCGACCTGGATGAGCGGAAGCGAATGGATGGATGGATAAATCCTGTGCGCCACAGTCTATTTACCGATATAAGAAAGATAATACAGTAAAAAAATAAAAAATAAAATCGGAAATCACTTTTTGGCACAACACCGGAAACATGAAAATTCCGTTGTCGCCGTGTTTTGTGTACATACAGCAATACTGCGGCCCTTCCTACGCTGTGGCATCGCCCGGACCTCTCTTCGGCACTGAGGGGGACACCTAACCCCACCCCCGGTCCTCGATTCGTCCTTTGGCGAGTTTTAAGACAGCCAACAGCGAGTTTTCTTACACAAAACTTGGCAGCAGTGCCAGCCGTCAATCACCAGATTGCGTACAAATATAAGCATAGATGACAACACGCCAGGAACATATAGAATTAATGTACATACCTTCTGAATAAAATCCATCATGGTTTTCTGCGGTTTACTGCGTACGGCTTACATTTTTGATTCAGCTTTTTGGAACAATACTTCCACTTCCTTGTTGAATTTATCTTCGGCGGTTTTGGCTGCTTTCCACACCTGCTGCGCCGCACTCAGCTTATTCCTGTCTAATATCGTTATTGAGTCTTTCTGTGAATCGATGATGGCCTATTTTAGAAAATTCAATGAAGCCTTTGAATTGATCCGCCAGATCGGAGGCCATATCGCTGCAGACCACAAAACGGCGCAGTGGTGTACAAGTGAACGAGAGCGCCTCCGTGGATGCGCTGAGTTCTACGCTGTTGAATTTACTCGCGAGGAATGACATTATTTGCGGGGATTATGTTTGTAACTTTTGACTTAAAAGTATTCCATATTCGTCTGATCCATAATTGGACTTTGCAGTTTTCCAGTGAACACTCATTAAAACGGCCACTCTCTGTCTTCGGGGGAGGGGCGTGGTCACAAACAGAGTGACAGATCACATGCAGACAGGCAGGCCAGACCCACGCGGAGAAATTTTCATTTTAGACTTTATGACTCATTTTATTTCTCCGTTTCATAAGCGAACTGTTCAACCAGATAGTTATATTTTTATTTACAAAAAAAAGCGGTTACAATTTCAAGCACTTTCAAGCACTATATCCAAAATGCAAGCACTTTTCAAACCTTGAAAGGACAATATTAAAATTCAAGCATTTTCAAGGATTTCCAGCACCCGTACGAACCCTGAATATTGGAATACTGGTTTGCTGCTGAGGTGTGACGGCAATACTTGTGCTCGTAGCTGACCTTGAGGTTGCAGTCGCAGCGCTTTGTGTAGCACCAAAAAACAAAATAGGGATCTGCTCAACATGAGCACAAATCCACTACTGGTGAATGGTGGATGCTCGGCGTTATTTGATCGCCGTCACACCGCTTCAGGTCAAATTTATATTTTTTATGCACACTTTAGAAAACACCTCTTGATCATTCTGCATGATCTTCTGGGGTCCAGGGTATATTTGGCCATTTTTGACTATTTTTGCTTTTAGCTTCATAGTTGACCGTAGAAACTGTTTACCTTGCTTTGTTTGGTATCATTTTTTTTTTTTTCCAGCACGACCTCATGTGTGTGACTGTATAGTTATTTTTTCATTTTGACATACTGTATTAAGACATTGGACTTACAATCACATAAAAACATAAAATCAGAGTAGAAAAAAGTTAAAAATCACAAACATGCTTAACGAATTATTTTTACAATTAAAATGCAAATATAATTTGTAAATTTGCAAAACTTGTGTAAAAATATAGTAAATAAAGTTAAATACAATTATTCACATTAAAAGCAGGAATGGCCTCAGGTGTTTTTGTGTACAACTATTGGCAGAGCAATCAGGACTCACATTAAGATGCTAGACAAATTATTTATGCCACCTCAAAAAACAGTTTGTCCTCCACAAGACTGAGGGGCCCATCACAGGCAAAACTTGCCAGTAATGTTGTCTCTTTTACCACTTTTTCACCTGCTCCTCAGCAGTCAAATGCACCCAAATGCATCGTGTTACTGCATAATTTTCTGATTGGTTGATTTTCCCACCAATAGGAAAGGGGTTGTCGGGAATTTTTTTGTTTGTTTGTTTTTATTAGCAAGCACTTCCTGTTAGCGAAACTCACATTTTCGCCGTTTCTTTCTGCACAAAATGCACATCGAAGGTGAGGACAATATACAGGAAAAAGCATGGTGTAAATTATTGGGCATAACTCTGGTTTTACTTGGCCTATCAACGTAATTTAAAAACTGGTACATAGTTTGAAGTCTGCACTTTCGATTCATGGCATCAGGTCCCGATGCTACGTCATCTAAAATCGGCGATGTCATTTTGACGCGCCAGCGCACTCCGGAGGGTTAAGCCAGTCTTTGCCGGGTCATCGAGCCAAAGTTGTGAAAACTACATTTTCCCATGACGAGGCGCAAAATGGCTCCGCGCATGCGCACAGCAGATCGGACAGTGGAACCGCTCGTCTATCAACGTCAGCTCGGGTTCTGCTGAGTAGTTATATTTCTATACAGATCTTATAGTTAAACAACTTAAAACAAAAAGTTTGCATCAATGGAAAAGTCAAAATATATTGAAGGGGTGATGAAAAATTTACTACCAAGTCAAATTCTGTTTACTACCTTTTACTAGCCTTAATTTGACCTCATTTAATTTACTACTTTTTACTACCCTGCGGAAACCCTGTGTATGCACCACTTTTGCTTCTTGAATCAAGCTGCCCCCGACCCCACCCCAAAAAAAGCCTATCCATCCATCCCATTCACCAGTGGAACGATAAAAATAAAAATCAAAGTCCCCTTCAAACAGATTCAGAGCTCTTACCGCTCCAGGTGCTGCCGTCTCCTGCCCGCGTGCTCTGCCTCTTGACCTCGCTCTTGCCCGGCCAGTCATCCTTACGGAAAAAAATTGCTATGATTACCGTTTATCTTTTCACTAACAAAAACATCCAGCTGAAAAAATCTGATACCCTTGCAGACACACTGACATCCGCCATCTTTGGGTCAAATTGCAAGGTTAAACCCGATGCTAGCTAACCACCACATGTTAGCAAAAATCCGAAAAAAATCTAACAAAAACCTCTCACAGTTGAAGAGTCGATATTTTTGTTAGCACATTAATTGCACGCGTTACCCAAGACCTCTAACTTTACATTGTAGTTCGTTTGTTTTTTTTAAATATACCCCCACCTGTTGTTAGCTAATTAACGATTAACCATGAGCTGAAGGTCTGTGAGAATTTATATTAAACCTGACATTGAGAGTCACTCACAACATTTTAATGTGGTTATCAACACATGCTGGGTAATATCTCCTAAGAATACTCACCTTTGGAGATTTTTTTTCGTGTTACAGCCCACAAAACTCTTAGCAGGTTCGTTGGGCAAATGGGACAAAAACAAAAAGGCGCAATTTTCTTATAGGTGGCTCAACCGACAAAATTAATACGCTAGTGAGTTCCGTTGCCTTTCTCCAAACACATCTTCAGATTAAATGATGTATCACTGTATATTATAAATACATATCCTCAAAATAAATCCGACCACGACGGTATTTAAGTGTTGCTGGAAAAATAAATGTCCACAAAACCTCTGAACTATATTTTTAAGCGGAGTGGTCTATTTAACCTGATACTGTTGTGTGTCCATTTTTTACAGTGTGATTTCAATTTTGGCCACTAGATGTCAGCAAAGTTGCAGAGTAGATTTAGGCTCTGGCTGCCTACTAACATAATTCACCCAGACTCTGATGGGGGCCTCAAAGGTTGCTAGTTTATGAATCACCAGTATACAGCTAAACTGACCTTTCACCCCACAGCTCACTAAGAGGAAAATGTTTCCCAAAACGCCAGCTTTTACAAGGATAACTTAGAGTTTGTGAACACTGTGAGATATGATCTGTGAGAGATTACCTTTTTAAAGAGGTATTTATCAATGTTCTTCTAGTGAGCAGTCAACTCAGTAAAGGTGAAGAAAAAAAAAAAAAGTCAGGTGATACTGGCATGAATAGTGCCTGAACCTTTCATGATTAAATAGATGAGGGAAGTGTGTGTGTTAACAAGCTTTTGAACAGGTGTAACAAATTAAGTGGTCTGTGAGTGTACTTCCTTTTTTTTTTTAATTAAAAAGTTCTTAAGCGAAGAAGAAAAAGTGTTAGCTCATTAAGTATAAAATGTAATTTTCTGTAGGTTAGTACATGTGGTGTAGGCATAGATTAATTTTCACCAAGTTGCAAAACTCTGAGTACCACATGATTGGAAATAATGGGCAGAATATGCAGCCTGCACACTTTAAAAAATAAATATATTGAAAATTAGTTAGATAATCAAGATGAAAAGGGTCACTGTTGCCACATATTGCAACACAAAAAAAATGTTGTTAAAAATGATATAAATACAGAATTTTTAAAATATATGAATCTCTACCAAATAATCTTTCTTAGCATCATCACCACTACAGCCACAGCGAGGAGTACTACACAGAGATCAGCCGAGGATCTGACCTGTCTGACATACTGGAGGAGGACGAGGAAGATCTTTACTCTGAGATGCAGCTGGAGGAGGGCCGCAGACACAGTATCAACTCTCACAACACTCTTAAGGTACATACTTAACTGCATGCCTTCAGTCTACAGTGGCCCCGTGGAGGACAGAGGAAGGTGGGGAGAAATAAGGATATAGGAAGGGAGGGCTCTACCACCTCTGGAGATAACTGCTATCTTTCACATGCTCTATAACCAGGCCCTTCCTGGCTTTGCCTGGCTAAACATCCATGCCTGTTAGTTGCGTTCTCTCTGCCAGCTGCTGGCTTCATGTGTTGCTCTCCATGTCTCACCCTCTAGAGCTCCTGCTTTTCATTGCTTCACATAAAAAAAATAAGTCGAGGCTTTTAGCCTGTTGGAATTCATTTACAGTTTTTATTGATTGTTTTGACGCAGCCGTCAACTCAAAATCCACATTTTCAAAACAGTTAACGCAGAGGCCTAAACAGTGCCACAGTCGTCAAAATGACACATTTTGTTTGCAAAAGGCTCTAACTGTGCCAAAACATTTAAAATATGAAACAAAAGCAAATTTTGCCATCAAACAACTCAACTATGACACAAGCGTATGAGCACCTCCAATCAATCATTACACAATAGGCAACAAAATCCAAAATACAGCACCCATGTGTGAATCAGTGCACCGTTGCTTGTCATTGTAACCTATGACTGTACTTAGCTTACATGCCAGTGCCGTTTGTAGTCAAATTTGCCCTCTTGCAAAAAATGCATCCAGAATTAGATATGCTGTGATGCAAATTTTATTGATTACATTCTTTTTTTCAGACTGTGGCTGACAAATGAAATATTCCAACAGAGAATACATGGAAATAAAAATAAAATCCATTACTGTGTGAGAAATTAGGAAAATAAAAAAAACAGTCTTTTACAGTAAAGAACAAAAATCTATAGTAGGCCGATACTATAAGAGTATAAGAGATAGCCACAAGTGATACACTTCTGTCTCTTCTAGTCTCTTCTTTCTTGAAGAATGGGCCACATGGCCTCATCCACATCGCAGTCAATATTCTCTCGTGCAATGCACCGAGGGAAAAATCGTCTAGCATGCCTGATCCATCCTTGACATGCCTCTGCATCTATATCTTGGGCAGCAGCAGTCATTGCATTGAGCAAAGGCATCTGTTCATAGGGACGGTGATCATATACCTTCCATCTCCATGCACTAAAGAATTCCTCTATGGGATTTAAAAATGGAGAGTATGGAGGAAGGAATTGTACCATCATCCGAGGATGCACTGCAAACCACTCATTCACAACAGGAGAGTGGTGGAACGCCACATTGTCCCAGATAATCACAAACAGTGGCATGCCAGGCCCCAACAGGCCTCTCTACTGAGGCAGGATCAGGATGTCATGAAGGGCATTCAGGAATGCTATGAGACGCTTGGTGTTGTATGGGCCAATGGTAGGGTAATTGCACAGGACGCCATCATTGGAGATGGCAGCACACATAGTTATGTTGACGCCCCTCTGCCCTGGAACAGTAATAGTGGCCCAATGCCCAATGAGGTTCCTTCCACGTCTCCTTACTTTACAAAGATTGAAACCGGCTTCATCGACATAAGTGAAGACATGATGTGCCCCCTCAGCTTCAAGCTCCATTATTCGCTAAAGAATGAAAAGGCAAAATTACAATTACGTCAAAGTGACTCCAGTTCATTCTACAGTAACTGCATGATATGACAAGGTATAAGAGTATAGTACTGTTGTGTTTCCTTACGGTACCTCCACATATTGGCATCTGGCCTCCTTCACAGCTTCAGAGTTCCTCTGAAATGGAACTCTATAGAGCTGTTTCATGGCCATATGGTTCCTTCTGAGGACGCGGTCAATTGTGGCCTCGCTCACAGTATGGATGTTCCTAAATACTCCCTGATCAGCAATCACTGCTGCTCTGATTTCCCGCAGCCTAATGTCATTATTTGCCAGAACCATGTTGACAACGGCTGCCTCCTGCTCGGCATTAAAAATTCTCCCTCTACCACCACCGACTGGTAGCCTTTCGATTCTATAAAGAATACATGAAATGTGGAAAAAATTACATGAAGTACTGTATATCACTGCAGATATTTCTGTATATACTGTATAGCAACATTACCTGTTCTCCTGTTGAAAAACTCTAACAATGGATGCAACAGTGTTTCTGTTTAGAACAGGTTGGACTCTTTGTCCAGCCTCTCTAAGTGAAAGGCCATGATTTACGACATGCTCAATCACAGTTGCCCGAATTTCATCTGTAACTTGAGCCCTTCCAGCTATACCTCCACCTCGCACACGGACTCCTCTTCCTCTGACCCCTCTACCTCTTACTCTCACTCTACCTCTCATCTGCCTTAGACCTCCTTGATGGTCCATGCTTGCAAAGAACAACACAGGCCTGCAGACTGATTGCAAACTGAAAAATTCTGTGAAGAAGTGTCAAACAGGTGCTTTCAGTGATTTCATACTGATCAGGGAGTTTCTAAGAGCTCGGAGCATATGGTTTCTGTTCTGTAACCACAGCTAAAACAATGGAGTTTGGACTTCTTGAATGACATCTGCGTTAACTATTTTGCAAAAGGGTGGGAAAACTGTGTCAATCCAACGAGAATGGGTTAACACATTTACAAGAGGTGTCTTTTGCTCTGCTGAGATGGTGATGATGAAGACTGAGAGGTTCCCAGTTTCTTCAAACAGGTCAAAGCAATCAATAAAAACTGTAAATCATACCCTTCATCTCTGCCTTGTCTATTTCATTTGTCTTGCAAACACAAGACATGATGAACCATCGCTTCTCTCTTTTGTGCCATCATTTGCTTCCTTTTCTCATCAAGGAGCTGACATGCACAGAACAAAACGAGCCAAACAAATGGACTTTAGTTTAACATCCGACCTCTCCTAAACCTCAGTCCATGTTGTTGTGTTGGGGATTGATTTGATTTACTTTTTTTTTTTTTTTTTGATGGTTTGTTGGGTTTCTTTATCATTATTATTATTTTTCCTATTATTTTGCCTTCCTAAGGACAAATGGAAACCACATCATTTGCTCTTATGTAACCTCTTCGGGCTGCACCTGGCCAGGCACCATGGGCTAATGCCCGGCCACCAGACGCTCTCCCTCGAGCTCCCTCCTCAGGCCTGGCTCCAGGGTGGGGCCCCGGTAACCCTATCCCGGGCAGGGTAAACTGTTCCCTCATTGTTGCAGACATAGGGGTTGATTTGATTTACTTTTTTTTTTTTGATGGGTTTGTTGGGTTTCTTTATCATTATTATTTTTACTATTATTTTGCCTTCCTAAGGACAAATGGAAACCACATCATTTGCTCTTATGTGTTTATTTTTTATTAGCTGTTTTAACAGGATTTTGGATTTCTTTTAAATGTTGCCTTCATATTGGAGGTGGATTGCACTTCTAACTTCTTCTCTGTTGTTTCTCACTCTTAAGATCATTGGGAACTCGCCGTCACATGGAAGCGCTGATCGTCTGGACCATTCAGGGAGGAGGCCGGTTCACATTGGCACCCCCCCTCAGCGATGTCCACTCCCATCCATTGGTACTAACCAATGGATGGGAGTGGACAAAAAAAACAAAAAACAAAAAAACTGCTTGACACGTTTCCTGCCTGTGTTGTGTTGTGTGATGTTTGGTAACTGACACGCCAGCAAGCAGAGATGTGTGAATGAAGAACCCCGGTGAGCAACAGAAGAATGGCTTTTTTTTTTTTTTTTTTTTTTTCCCCAAGTAAAAACGGAAACCAAACAAAAACTGCAATTATTGCATTAGACCTCTGGCTCTTTTTTCACACATGCATCTCATCAGTTGCAAATTGATAGCAGACAGATTCAGTCTTGTTGTCATTTTATCACCATTTGAAGTACCAAAGTTGCTTTGAAGATGTCAGCTGACTGCAAGTGGCCGCAGGCCTGTTCCCTGTCTTTGAAGCAGCCCTTTAAATGGCAACAAGATTGCAAGTTCATTGTGCAGTGTCGCAAATAGTTGCAAAAATTTCAGTCATGCCGTAGTCTTCAACCAATTTCTTTTAATTTTTTTTTACTTGGGATTATTGGGAGATCATGTTTTGAAGCCACTGTCAAGTGACCATTCAAGGAACTGCAGTTTTTTTGCACTTGTGCACTGGATCAAGTTTTCAGCCCTGGTGCCTGCTGCTTGCCTGGTGGTCCCTTCTTATTTAACAGACAGATGAAGTTGTATTTAATCTCCTTGTTTAACTCTTGACAAGACAATGTAGAATGATTCCTTTATATTGGATGAAGGATAATATGTGCACAGGTGAGGTTAAATGAGGAGTTACAGTTAGCACTGTGTTAGCCACCGGATTCAAAGTACTTTGTCGTGCTGTCATTTAAAAAAATTTTTTTTTTGGCCATTCCCCCCATTTCACTTATTCTTACCTTTCTATTGGCACTGCCACCGACACAGTACGAAGGCAACAGACTGAATGAGGAGGTGAGTGAGGGTTTGGAGGGTACGTTATTGTCTGCTCTGTGTGTGTTTCCTCCCCCCGTTTGTTGGAGTGCAAAGGAGGAGGTGGGCCTGGGATGACAGGCCACGGCCCTCTGTCCATGGTGATCATGCATTGCCTGAGCCAGCATCTCCCCTCCTTGGTTTGGTCTTTTGTGTCGACCTCTCTCCTACATATTGTGCACATACATTCTGTTTGGTTCATGTGTTCTCTAGAATCCCATCAAAGAGATGTGCCCAGATGTGTTGCAATCCTGTCTTCAAAGTTACAATATTTGATGCATTTACAGTTGCAACAGTCTGTCTGCTGAGACTGAATTGACACTCGTGTTTAAGATGCATCACAGTGATTTGGAGAAGGAAGCAAAAACATTTGAAACTCATGACTCTGCCCTAGAACTGGATGTTTTGGAGAGTGTTTTTTTGCTGTGAAGGACTATGGCAGGTTAAACACAGTCTTAATGCGTTTTCTTCTTTGACAGGCTGAACTGACTTTCTGTGTCGGTGATGTCATGACAGTTTTTGGTGAAATAGATGAAGATGGCTTTTACTATGTAAGTACACAGAATTTGCATGACCTCATTGGTAGACAAAGTAATATGAAGGTTATGGAAGAGAAGTCAGCTAATGGATTTGGGGCACTTAAAGTGAACGTGCTTTCAGAAAAACATGCCATGAATAAGCTTTATAGAAATTTATAGAACATGCTGTAGTCTAGTAGACCACCTTTTGTCTACAGCACCAGTTTGTTAGATTTAGGCTGTCTCTGTTGCTTCTGCTGTATATAATCCTGGACTGAGGCCAGACATTGAGCTCTTGGCCAAACTTTTTATGTTCTTTGTCTTATAGCTGAAGGTGGTTCATTAGGGGTTGGTGATCAGATTTCTCCCTGATACACAGCTATGCACATGATCAAATAATACCCTATATTACATTTATTGTTTGATAGTTCAAAATACCATGTTTCTTTGTGAAAGAACATATATGATTACCAAGATGTTGTCTCATATGGGATGATTCTCTGGCAGTCAGAGGACAAAGATATTGTTTAGAACAGCTAAAGATGCATATTTTTGAATGAAATAATATCAGATGTATCAGAAATATAATAGTAGAGCATTAACAAGCCTAAAACTGCAACACAAGAACAATGATGTGCCTTTATTCTCATTCAATGGATTATCAACTCTGAGGATGATGAATTTTAACACGGGACATGCAGCTTTGAGCTTCAGCCTTTCAAAAATACTACAGATGTAGCTTCTAGGGCACACTTAAGACTTGTTTCTCAATATAAAAGTAACATGGGAACATTAAAAGGCAGCCTGAGACAAATTCATAATTATACATGCCAAAAAAGAAAGAATTAAATAAAAAAAAACACTTTTATATAAAAAATGATAATTATTTAATTTAATATTCAAAGGAATGGTATGAGTGATTAACACTATGGTAGGAGTTGAGTGGCAGGTGGGCTGATTAGGTTTCGGGGGGGGGGGGGGGGGGGGGTTTGGAACGGTTCACGTGGCCCCTTGTGTCTCTTCTTCCCTTCCCCTGCTAGAAGAAGTGCCTGATGATGTGGAGGTTTTTCTCACTGACTCACCATCTCGGTACCCCCAGGACACTCCAGCACGGATAAAGACCAAAAGGGTACATGCTCCTTCGCAGTACTAGCCCTCTGTCATCCTTTTTTTTTCAGTTCCCTCTATCTCCTTTAGTTTTGTGTCTGTGCATGTGCGTGTGTGTGTGTATGTGTGTGTGTTACATTGATCAAAGGGATTTCTGACTTTATAGCATTACACTGTAAATAAATAGATGTCTAAGATCTATAAAAAAAAATGAAATTTTAAGACTAAAACATGACAGAGGTATTTTATTTCATGTTTACTGCTGTGGGTGGGGGTGGGAGTTCTACACTGTATAATACATGGATATATTGTATTCATAAAGCATTCTCAATGAGAGTAAAATTAAAGGGCAAGAAGCTCCTGTGAATTTTTACTTGTCATGTCTTGTCTTGGAAAAGATCAGTTAACACTTTTTTGCACATGTGTATTCAGCATTCTAACAGATGCTTTATGAATATATTCTGTGTTTGATCTCAATTCATTTCTAATAGAGTAAATAGTTTTGTTGTACTGAAAGATGAACTATGTAGTGTGTAGCCCAGCATGTTATATAGTCCAGATGCATGAATTCTTGATCATTTTATATAAAGATGAGTCTAGTGTAGTTCAACTTTTGTATCTGCTACTGAACGCCTTGTTTTGTAAATTGCTTTCTCTAAAGTAGCACAAAGGTCACTTCGCCTATGTTGCCATCAGAGGAGCATTTCAGAAGTATCTCTTTACTAAATGTAAATATGTGATGTTATTTTTGTATAATGCAATTGTTAAAATATTAATAGTTGTCATTAGATGTTTCCTTCCTTGTGTTCTAATTTGCCATTGTCATAGTGCAAACTATTGAAATGCCATCACCATATATTTTTTTTATTTCTTTTCCTCACCTGCTTGGCAAAACAGAAGAAGAGTGTTCATTTCACACCTTAAAGGCTCTGTTTCCGTCACGTAAGTGAGCAACTGAGGATACCAAGATTACGCTCCCCTCGTCTAATGCAGATGTCATGGGTACCCTTAGTTTCTGGTATGCAACATGTATACTTTGTATGACATTCCTGTAGGTAGTTTTAGGAAACCTCTCTGTGTCACCAAAACACTTGATGCTGTTTGTTGGTAGGACATAGCAACCCTAGCCAATGCATTAGACAAAAAAAACAAAAGTGTGGTATCTTCAGTTGTTTCTCTGAGTGTTGTACATGACAATGTCCGTCTCCTAAAGCAAGTCTCCTGCTGTAAGTCATGGTAAGCTAAAAGGCCATTGTTGCACAATAACCCTCAATTGTGGAAAATTAATATTTGCTATACTAAAAGGAAATGCAGAAAATCTACCAATTCTATGCAAAACTACACACACACACACACACAAACAAAAAAACCCAAAAATTAAAACAAGCTTCAAGTTGTGGCTTTTTAAATTATTATTATTATTGCTTTTTTTTTTTTTTTTTTTTTTTTTTTTTTTTGCTATAGCCAAATTTTGGACCCTTTTTTGCTTTTTTTCTCATTTGTGATCTGGTTTTCAAATCAGTCCTAATTCTGTAAACAAAGATTAGCTAGTTGATGACCAACAAATGGTTGTTAATTTCAAGTGAGACTATGCAACTTTTGCTGTGCAGCAACCACTGCAGCTGCAGCTGGCACTTAAGGTACAGTGCTAAACATCTGCACTAGTGTTTAGCTAAAATGCCAAGGCAGAAGCCTGACTCTGAGCAGTGCGGTGTTTTTGCTTTATTTGATTTGTAATCAAAGAAATAGTTTTCTCTCAAAAGTTACATAGTCTAGCTTTCAAATCGCACACTGCTTTTTCTTTTTTTCCTGGGGTGTAAATTGCTGTGTGTTGACACATGTATATAGAAATGCAACTTTGTACAAATGTGATCTTTTGTCGTGTGTCTTCCCAACGTGCCATTTAAAGGAGCCTTTTAGCTCCTGATTACAGAAAAGGAATATGGTAAATGGACTAGTGCTTATATAGTGCTTTTCTACTCAATCAGAGCACTCAAAGCGCTTATACAACCTGTTTGCATTCACCCATGCACTCCCATTCATACAAGCACTTCCATCATTAATTAAGCTAAGTGCTTTTTTTTTAATTAACTAGCATTCACACTCCGACAGAATGGTCGGAGAGCAACTTAGGGTTAAGTACCTTGCCCAAGGATACATTGGCATGTAGCCTGGAGTAGCCAGGATTCGAACCGCTGACCTTCCGATCAGTAGGTGACCTGCTCTACCTACTGAGCTACAGCCACCCTGGGTTGGTAGTTTCTCTGTAACCCAGTTGTATCAGTAAATATCTATTTATGTGTAAGAGGAAGGAAGGTGAATGTGATGTAGATCTGTCCCATTTGTCCCAAAATGCAAATGTATCATTTTGTGTGAGAAGAACGGCCCTGCCTTTGATAGTCATTGTTGGGAAATGTTGTCACCTTACACTGAAGTGGAAGTTAGTCAATGTCAGGTCTAAAATTCTATGTTCCTGTAGTTTATTCATAGCAGCTTCATTAAGTGAAAACAGATATCTTTAGTTGAAAAGTAAATAAGAAGATAGTAAAATAAGAATTCTGCAAAACATTTTAGCACCTAAAATGTGGGAATGAGCTCTGTTACACCAGCCGTTTATTGTTAGTTACTGCCTTCTTGTTAATTCGCTATGTAATAACAACTAATGGTAAATGGCATTTAATGAAAGGTCATAAGAACCTTGTATTTATGTTGTGAATGCTACTAAATGTAAAAAAAAAACAAAAAAAAACAAGCATACTCTCCTTGAAAAATAAATTTTGTTCCTATCACACGGAGAATTCTGATTGGCAGAGTACACAGCGATTACCACTCCAGAGTTGTCCTCAGTGAGAGGCAGGGGCATAGGGGGGGCATACTTGCATACTGTTCTCTGCATCACAGTTTGTCCATAATGAACGCCATGCTTGAGTATAAGGGTGCTCATTAATTTACTGGGCACTCGGTGAGGTCGCAGATTAATGAATGATTTTGCAATTGTATCATCAGATCTGCAGCCATATGTCTTAGCCAAGCGCTCCTGTAGACCTCCCAGGAATGTGAGGAGATGTCCCGTGTTGTGTGGCCCCAGGTTAGCATGACGGTGGAGGACACCCCCCTCCAGTTACCAAAGGCTGCACAGAGGGTGACACTGCCATCCCGCTGGCCAGGGACTTGCACATGTTGCGTGAAGAGGGCGCTCCTGCCACCCACAAGTGGTTTTTCTTCAATTCTGGGAAAGGGAGAGTGCACTTATGAATGTATATTGCCAGTGGACATTGCGTTGTAACGCTAAATAGAAACTCATCTTAGAGACACCAAACTTTTCTATTTGTTTCCAAGACTTGCAAAAATGAAGCCGACTGAGCCCAAAGAGCCGTCTGTGGTTATCACAATAAACACAGCATATTTTCACACATTTGTTTATTTTATAAATTGGTTTATTGGATGTTACAGTGAATTACTAAGCAATTGTAACAGGCTCACAAATGTTAACAGAGCAAAAACTGTCACAGCTTGCTGTCTTTAATAGTCTCCTTGTTTCTCCAAAACATGTGTT
This sequence comes from Archocentrus centrarchus, assembly GCF_007364275.1. Lineage (NCBI taxonomy): Eukaryota > Metazoa > Chordata > Actinopteri > Cichliformes > Cichlidae > Archocentrus > Archocentrus centrarchus. The sequence continues at coordinate 21,045,190 of NC_044354.1, forward strand.
GATCATAATTATTGATAGTCAGGTATAATCAGTAGCTTTATTTGGCCTTGTACGGAGCGTGTCTCTGTCAATGTTTCATTAAACAGCATCATAGAGATGTGGTGATAACCAAAATTTGCCAGCAGGTGTCACTGTGGAGATGGAGGAGATCATTTCCTGCTTCTAAATTCAGATAAAAGTGAAATTCTTGTACTCGGCCCCACAAATCTTAGAAACATGGTGTCAAACCAGCTGGATGGCATTACTTTGGCCTCCAGTAACACTGAGAGAAATCTTGGAGTCATTTTTGACCAGGATTTGTCCTTCAATGCACATATTAAACAAATATGTAGGACGGCTTTTTTTGCATTTGCACAATATTTCTAAAATTAGAAAAATCCTTTCTCAGAGTGTTTGTTGTGATTTGGCACTATATAAATAAAATTGAATTGAATTGAATTAACATAAAAGATTAATATGTATCTAAATTTTCCTATCATGTCCCCACGTCATTTGATCACTAAAAAAACAAAGGAGGGTGATGATCCCTCCTGAGGGCGCAGTAAAGGTGATCAGCTGAGCATTTTATATGCCAGTCAGCATCAGGGCAAACTGAGAAAGAGTCCTTGATTTCTTTCTTGTGATTTGGTGCAATACCAATAAAGACTGACTGATGTAATCATAATAATATTTCTACATTTAATTTATAAAGCACTTTACAAAAGTTGGAAATAGCTCTTTTTTTGTTTTACCTTTTTAACCCTATCAATTTTATTGTATGCAATAAAACATGGAGCTATAATTTTACTGTAGTCTCATGAATGAAGTGTCTGCTGCAGTCTAATTTTAATTTGCAAACTTTGTTCATTTTTTTCTTAAAGATTGCCATTAATAATACCTAAAAAATGAACAGCTTTTAATCAAGTTAACAAACCTGCAAATGTTATTTCTATTATTTTTCTATTATTATAGACCTCTATTTATTTATCTATCCATCTATAGCACAGTAACAGTGTTGTAAACACTCAAAAACAGAACATGCAGGTTTGATGCCTGTACCCTAAACATACATGAAGTATTTAAAATTTATAATTATCAGAGAAAGTTATTATTATTTTTGGTGCCTATCAGTTTTCCAATATGTTTTAATGAATATGTGAAAAAGACACATTAACATAAAGAACTTTGTAGAAAGGTGCTTTATGAAGTTCAGTCCATTTATTTGCATTACTTTACGGCGCAGATCTGCCACATCCAATATGGCGCTGACCTGCAATGCAGCCTCTACTTTTATATGTCTGTGCACAGAAACAGTACTATTTCAAACTTTATTGCCAATTTCTGAGGACTTTTTTGTTTCTGTGCTTATAATTTGGTTTGGTTTTTTTTTCTTTTTTAAATATTATATATAGATAATATATATATTATATTATAATATATATAATTTGGTTTCTTTAAGGATTTTGATATGTACTGTAGACTCAGGAGGCCCACCAACTGCCCTGGGGCCCCTGAGGAGGTTGATCCAGCCATGATGAAGACTGTGGATGAGGAGATGCTGGAAACAGACTGGAGTGGAATGAAATGTTCAGAAGTGATGTTACCATGTAACCACTCTGCAACATTCTATAGCAACTAAAGAGAGATTCACGTCACCTATGAAATTCAGCGTGTGAAGACGTACTCTCCAGAGCTCGAGGCTTTCCAAGCAGTTTTGTAAAAACATTTTACAATATAGACCAGAAGCACCTCTGAACATCATTGGTAAGTACTTATATAGGCAGTTTTAAGGTAATTTAGGTTTATACAGTGGAATTCTTCATCCACAATTTGAGTTTCTACATAAATATTTTCTCTAAATCTTGTCGTTGGCTGTTGAACACAACCCTTGAACACAAATTGTCAAAAGAACAGAATGTGCACCAGTATTATCAGGAAAAAATATACGTAAAGGAGCAGCTTCTGTCACACGGTACACTGTTGGTACAAATTAATGAACTTTTGGGATGATTTAATTTCTAACAATGCATCAAAACAGTATTAGTTTGTCACAGGAATGCCTGTCAAACTTTAATCTTCAGAGTAACTTGTTACTACAGCTGTTAAATAAATGTACTATATTTCCCTCTGCAATCTAGTTCAGTTTAATCAGTTACCAAATCATAGATGTCAGTATTTGTATTAATGTTGTGAACTGGTTGAGCTGAAGCTGAACTAAAAAGAAAGGAATTTTTTGAATCAAATCAAAATACAGATACTCATGTACCTTGTTGGTATTATTAAATTAATAAAGATTATATATATAAAAAAAGAGGGGTGACTATGTATATCTAAAACAACTGAACTGAACATACATATATGTAAAAAACAAACTGAAAACAAATCACTATATTATGTATACCTGGGTAACGGCATGTGTCACAGTGCATTATACTTGACTCTGATTGTGTTACAAAGTACAGAGTAAGAACTATAGCTTGGTTTCACTTAATTCATAAATACAACACTTTTACAGGTATTTTACTTCTTTATATAAAGTTAAATCTCAAATAAAAGTTTTTGCTTAATACTCTAAAACTAACTGATTTAACTGGTAAGTTGTAGCTTGTTTCCACAAAATTCTTGGCCATAGTTTAACTCTGTAGGATGTTTAAGATGTTGGTCCCATTCTAAGAGGATCAAAACCTCCTATGAATGTGTGCCACAGGATCTCAGACAGTTTTTCATTCTTTTGTTCAGACACACAGCACATGATTGAGATGAAATCCATAAGACAAGAGCTCAAAAGTGCCATTGAGGGATTGGACTGGGAAGAGCTGGATTCTATGTTCAATTGTGCCTTAAATGACCTGTGTGGTGAAACAGCCGATCCTTCACCTCCACCTGGTTTGCCTGCTGAGCCACCCGCCTCCCCTCAGCCAGCAGCAGACAGTGCCATTGAGGAACTGGAGTTGGAAAAGATTAATTTTATACTTGAGAGTGTCATAAATGACCTGTGTGGTGAAACGGCCGATCCTTCACCTCCACCTGCTTTGCCTGCTGTGCCACCCGCCTCCCCTCAGCCAGCTGCAGAGAGTCCTCCTGCAATTGTGCAACAATTTCCCCCAATGACTGCTCCCCCCACCACAGTGCCAGCTCACCTCTATAGTCAGCCGGTGATAGGTAGCCAGGAACAGGTAAGACATGCAGAGGTGGTGACCAGTGTCATTAGACTTTTATTGATAAAGGTACTTAAAACTGTTGGATGCTTCAGGCCGAAGGAAAAATGTCTGCTGTCACCTTCCTTGTATTTTAGCCGTGTATAACTGTGGTGTGATGCTTTGCTGATCAGTAAATGTAATCACTGCCACTGAGTCATAATTCAAAAGTAATAATTGAGGAGAGCAAAGTGAAGCTGTCAAGAACAATAAAAACTATGGATGAATCTAGTTACATGAAGATGTTCTCCTCCCATTGATCACTGTGCTCTGTGTTGTTCATGTAATCTTCTCTGCATCTGGTGACGATTAGATTACCAAGGGTTCAGTCTCTCTACACATACTGTATGTTTCTATGGTGCTCATCATGTGGTCTTTGAAAGGCTGTACTAAGTGTCAGTATTGCGGATTTTGAACTTTCTCCATCCCTCCACAGAACCTGCTCTATCATTGGCCTGTGAGCAGCATTCCCACAGCAGCCACTGCTCCTCCTGCTGCTCCTGTTCTCCCTGCTGCTCCTTCTCTCCCTGCTGCTCCTGCAAACCCAGTAAGCTCCTGTTCTCCCTCATATTACTGACCTTTGTGAGCCTCAGCAGAAACATTCAGGCACATTGTGATTATTCACCTGCATATTTCAGCCCCCCACATGTGTTTTCATCTCACAGATGTCACATGTTCAGAGTCAGTATTTACATCTAAAAGAGGGGGTAAATACTGCCATCTAGCGGATAGATGATACTATTGCATCTTGTGTGATCACCTGTTCTGTGGTTTTAATGTTTCCAGAATAACAACATACTGCAGATTCCAGACAGCATGTTGCCCTACCTGCGTCCTGTCACAGTATTGTAAGTAAAAGACACAAACACATAAGTGAACACAGCTGCTGAACATCTGTTATCTCATACCCGTCTCTCTGTGTCTGTGTAGGAACGGTGTGTTGGTGTGCGACTTCACTCCACCCTGTCCTGCAGTCAACACACCCACTCCAAAGTAAGTTTGCTCTGCTGCTTTTAGACTTTATTGAGTGGGACTGGATCACGATCTGCAGCTATCTGTCATTTATCTGCAGATGCCTGCATGAATGTATTCAGCCTTCTTTCATGGAGCTTTGATTCAGCTATACAGCTTCACTCGTGTTTTTAAAATCCATTCCTCAGAGTTGTACACAGTGGTAACGTGTGCTCTTACTCTGTGTTATTCCTATAGAAAGAGGAAGCGTCAGGACGAGCAGGAAGAGCAGCACATCAAGAAGCCACCAAACGCATTCATGATCTTTCTGAAGGAGCAGAGGGCAAAGGTTAAAGCAGAAATGAAGATCAGTGGGAATGCCACCCTTAATGCAGTCATGGGAGAGAGGGTAAGTGCATGCATCTGTTAATGTTTTATGCTCATGTTTGTGCCTGTGTACCAGCTGTCCTGTAGTTATGTGTAGTAGCAGTGTGGATGCTGACAGTGTGTTCTTCTGTCCACAGTGGAAATCGCTGTCGTCGGACCAGCAGGCAAAGTATTACGAGCAGGCGGATCAAGAGAGAAGGCTCCATGCCCAAAAATACCCAAACTGGTCTGCCAAAGTTAACTACGTAAGTCCAAAGTGAAAACATACAAGTCATAAATGTCCACATCACTGCACTGAAGCTGATGAAACACTGTCACTGCACAACTTGTATCAGCTCATGAAAAGTCTAATGTGTTTGTTTTCAGGGCAAAAAGAGGAGGGGAAGCCGCAGCTCCACCTGCAGCTCAGGTAAGAGGAGATTTCTGTGAATCACAGTGACTTTTTCATGGGAAATGCCATGACAAAACAACTTCCTCCAAAACAATCCAACTGACGTACAGAACCTCCTCATATCCTGAAGAACTGACCTCGTTCTGATTTCATATCAATTTATTCAATATATCCATTAAATGTTGCTCACTGCGGGTTTAAGAATCAACATCTTGTCTTGAAGGTGGTTTTAAAAATCTCAGAAGACTCACTGCATTCTTGTTTGTGTTGCAGTGTCTGCATTTGAACCAGGAGCCATTCGACCCCTTTAAACCATTGCCACTGCAGTGCTGTCACTTCTGTCTGATCCCTTAGTCTGCTTGATGTATAATTTTCTGCTGCTCCTTCTCTCCCTGCTGCTCCTGCCCATTATTTCCCCCCTCAGACCCCTGCAGACCTGTCCCCATTCACCTCTATCCACTTCTATCCTCTATCCATTTCTTAACTGAATGTTTAAACTTTATTCAATTTAGTTTAGCTTTTTTACCTTGTATTTGTTAATTTTTATGAACTGTTGAATTTTTTACTTGTTAAGTTTTCTTTTTTAACTGAACTTTTTTTGTTTATAAAGTCATGCTATTGAATTATATTATTGTTATTTTTGTTCATCTTTATACGAATAAATAATTGCAAACTAAACAAAAGTGTTTTCTGTCAGTATGTACAGCAGGATGAGAGGATATAGGAAGAACTAACTCATGGCCTCATCGCTTCATGAACTCATTTGATTTATAGCTGTTTATCACAGTATTTTACTGATCCTATGAAGTGCCTCCACAAAAATTGTTTTGTGCATTTTCTGAACACTGCACACCTTATTTAATTCTTTTGTTTTCTTTTCAAACATATTCCTCATATACCACATATCTTCTCTCAGTGTCCACTACGTGTCAGGGGAAAGCTAGATAAAAACACTCAGGTCTGTGGGGACACATTCTCATCGGGTTTAGATGTTAACATTGGTGTGACTGTTTCAGTTGCTCAGTAGTTCAGTGGAAGACACAAGAAATCAATTCATAAACTAAAATATACTGAGAAAAGATGCTATGTTTATTGTGATAGCCACACAGTTGTTCAGTCAGCTTCGGTTTTTGCCAGCCTTGGAAAAAACAACTAAATGAAAGTTTGGATGTGTTGGGTTGACTTTTAAACTTTCTGGGTGTTCATGTCATTAGGTTTGTTCTACACACTGTCAAACAAGCCTGGAAGCTTTTGGCTTTATTTAATATGCATTCAAAAATAAATGTTTAGATAAAGAAAAGCTCTAAACCTTTTCCTTCTTTAAAATTCAATTCAGTTGAACTGAATTGAATTAAACTGAATTGAACTCAATTCAGTTCAATTCAATTCAATTCAATTCATTTCAGTTCAATTCAATTCTATTTGTACAGCACCAAATCACAACAAACAGTCGCCTCAAGGCGCTTTGTATTGTGGGTAAAGACCCTACAATAATACAGTGAAAACCCAACAGCCAAAACGACCCCCTATGAGCAGCACTTGGTGACAGTGGGAAGGAAAAACTCCCTTTGAACAGGAAGAAACCTCCAGTAGAACCAGGCTCAGGGAGGGGCAGTCATCTGCTGCGATTGGTTGAGGCTGACGGGAGGGAGACAGAACAAAAGACATGCTGTGGAAGAGAGATAGAGATTTATAATAACTAAAGATTAAATACAGAGTGGTGTATAAACAGAGTAAATAAGGTGAATGAAAAGAAACACTGCATTATGGGAACCCCCCAGCAGCCTGGGCCCATAGCAACATAACTAAGGGATGGTTCAGGGTCACCTGATCCAGCCCTAACTATAAGCTTGATCAAAAAGGAAAGTTTTAATCCTAAGCTTAAAAATAGAGAGGGTATCTGTCTCCCGATTCCAAATTGGGAGCTGGTTCCACAGAAGAGGGGCCTGAAACCTGAAGGCTCTGCCTCCCATTCTACTCCTAATTATCCTAGGAATCACAAGTAAGCCAGCAGTCTGAGAGCGAAGTGCTCTATTGGGGTGATACAGTACTATACGGTCTTTAAGATAAGCTGGGGCCTGATTATTCAAGACCTTGTATGCGAGGAGAAGGATTATGATTTACAGTTTTTATTGATTGCTTTGACCTGTTTGAAGAAACTGGGAACCTCTCAGTCTTCATCATCACCATCTCAGCAGAGCAAAAGACACCTCTTGTAAATGTGTTAACCCATTCTCATTGGATTGACACAGTTTTCCCACCCTTTTGCAAAATAGTTAATGCAGATGTCATTCAAGAAGTCTAAACTCCATTGTTTTAGCTGTGGTTACAGAACAGAAACCATATGCTCCGAGCTCTTAGAAACTCCCTGATCAGTATGAAATCACTGAAAGCACCTGTTTGACACTTCTTCACAGAATTTTTCAGTTTGCAATCAGTCTGCAGGCCTGTGTTGTTCTTTGCAAGCATGGACCATCGACGAGGTCTAAGGCAGATGAGAGGTAGAGTGAGAGTAAGAGGTAGAGGGGTCAGAGGAAGAGGAGTCCGTGTGCGAGGTGGAGGTATAGCTGGAAGGGCTCAAGTTACAGATGAAATTCGGGCAACTGTGATTGAGCATGTCGTAAATCATGGCCTTTTACTTAGAGAGGCTGGACAAAGAGTCCAACCTGTTCTAAACAGAAACACTGTTGCATCCATTGTTAGAGTTTTTCAAAAGGAGAACAGGTAATGTTGCTATACAGTATATACAGAAATATCTGCAGTGATATACACTACTTCATGTAATTTTTTCCACATTTCATGTATTCTTTATAGAATCGAAAGGCTACCAGTCGGTGGTGGTAGGTGTCTGTCCATTATAGATGCACATGCGCCACCTGCACAATAAACTGACTTTTATCCTGCCCAGCTGGTCTGGACACTTCATTTGACAAATGTGTGTTCAATTGGGAGTTGCTGTGTGTAACAGCTGACAGCAATGTTGGAGTTTTGTTCTGATTCTCCTGCCATTGTCAATGATTTTTCAACACGCGTGTGAAATGACTGAGACTGTTTAAGGTTCAGCAACACATGTGTGAAGTGTGTTTAGTGACTGAGAATGTGTTTGCTGTTGTGCAAAAGAGAGTGATTGAGTTGCTCCGGATGTGTCCAAGTGCCTGAACTGTGTTCGTGGTTTGGCAAAAATAGTGTGTGATTCGAGAAATTCATTTAGGCTTCTGTGAATTTGCTTTAGGGAATGGGGTTTAGTGTTTTGGCGATTGAGAAACGCTGTAAGTGTTGATGGACACAGAAGTAGCTTTTAAAACTAATGACATCAGTGTTTTCTGATTTCTGATAGTTACTGTAACACTTTGCAGTGGTTTGTTTATTCTCAAGTTATGAATTTATTGCACTAAACTTTTTACTGTCTAAAAAGTTATCAGCTCTTTTACTTACAATGTAGCAAAAGTGTAAAATTAATGAATTAAAAGCAAAATATGTAGATTGCACTTTTAAAAAGTATAAAATTACTTTCAGGCTCAGTTCACAGTTTTTTAATTCTGTCAAATAACAATTGTCAGATGCCCAAATCAGAAGTAATAATTCCTTGTGTTCACGAAAGACACTAAAAATGCAATTTTTGTTTCTCAATAACCACCGTGCCTCTGTAAAAAGAAATCTACTTAAAGTGGATTTAATGTGGAATTTCTGTTGTCAAAACAAGTCTTTTTTTTTTGTTAAATCCTCCTGCCACAACTCAACAGTGCTAACACTGCAAACGAACAAATTCAGCATTGTAAATTTAACAGTTATTAACTTAATATAACAAACTCAGACTAACCCACATTTAAAACACAATGAAGGGGGATCTTTCAAGAGAGATGGAATGACCTGATTGTTAAGACAGGTGTGAAAAATTAATAAAACCAGGTGTTCTGTTTGGTATAATTCATCTCTGTGTCTCAGTTTTTAGACAAAAGCATTTTCTTTGGCCCACAACACCAGTATTTTAGAGTGGATTGAATGACATACCAAAGCCTCTGCTGCCATCTGGTGATAAAAATTTGAACCACAAGATTTAAAAAAAAAAAAAAAAAATAAAAAATATATATATATATATATACACACACACACAGACACTGTTTCTACCTAACAGAGGGGGGGTGGGGGTGTAAACATACCTGAGTGCACAGGTCAACATCCAGGGAGGGAGGGAGGTAGACCTCAGGGCTATGCTGGCCCAGCTGAGACAGAAAGGACTTAAGAGAAGGAGGGGGAGTAGTGATAGAGACAGTTGGCTTTTTAACACCCTCAACTGTCCCTTACGGGTCTCCCATTAGGTCCCGTTGGAAAAATCGGGTTCCCCCAGAAGAGCAGCCTCTTCCACAGTGCGTCCACACATTGCTGGCTCTGGCCCTGCAGTCCCATCAGGGCCCTAAAGGACATGTACTCCTCCAAAAAGAAAAAGGGACTGCTCTCCAAAGGGAAGAAACTATTGCAAAGACTTGGCACTGTAAAACAATTCCTTGACATACTTGGAGAGTGTCGGCCGCATCCTTGTAGTGTTTTTTTTAAAAAAAAGAAAATCCAAATATCATACAGTGGACAGATGGCATTTGTGAGCTTAGCAAATGCTTTATTCTTGTACATCTCTTGTACACTAGAATATTTGTATTTTGTCAAACAGTATCAACTACATACTTTCAAAAACACATTTCATATTACGGTCCCAAGACCTCATGGTGTCGGACGATGTAGTAATGAGCATCTTACCTCCAGTTCTCTGGCTGATGAAATTTAGCAGTAGAAAGGAAGGGCAGGGCCTGCAGCAATTTCCAGTTTCCACTTGGTCGAGGGTGACACTTAAGAGACAGCCTGGGTCAAAAGTGTTGCTGTATACAGAAACCAGAATGTCATTCAAATAGCGAGGGCTCAGTTAAACCTTGGAGTCCATTTTGAATCTGACGTGAGCAAAATAATTTGAGTTTCTTTACTTGAGCTAGTTCAAAACAGCCAGTCATAAATCGTACGCAAGGTTTGCATGCTTTACTTCAGTACATTCCCTCCTGGCCCCTTCAGAATACATACAATGCTCAGTGTGGAACCTACAGCATGCAGTACTTTAACAGTGTAGCTGACATACTGTGCAGTATAGTCAGACCAGTCAGCAGGATTAACTCCATCTCTTCTGCCCTACTTCAACAGCTGTGATACAGGAATATTTCCCTCCCCAGAGACATGTCGGCAACAAGCACATACTGTATCTACTACAGGGTCTTTGCAGTGAAATCAGCCTAAATGACAATGCCTGGTATATCCAACCTCCATGTATTTGCCTTATAATTGCACAATGGGTAGTACGTTGTCCAGTAGAGCATGCAGTTTCATGCCTACTATTCACTGATGTTGTTACTTCATTATATGTTTGCAGATGTTAATCCCAACTTGTGACATGCAGGGTATTGTGTGACTGTTGTTTCCATAGGATCAGAGCTTACATAAAACTGTCTCCTGTGTTGATGTTCACCATCCATTGTTAAACCCCTCAAAAATAAACATTTTTGTAATCTCGGGAAATCCCTTTTGGAAATTGTCCCCTCACAGCAAAATTATCTGTGGAGAAAATGACTTTTCTTTTGTTTTTATTTCACTGTCACACTAATGCTCCCAATTTAAAACATAATCGACTATAATGTCACTTTAAAGAAATAGTTACTGTGTAATCAGCAAATTAAGTCTGTCATCATACCGCTGTGAATTTGTAACATGCAACACTTCTGAGCTATAGGTTTGACCATCACAGTAGAAAACAGTGAGACACAAGGCTACCTCTATGCTGCCCCCTCTATCCCTCTGACCCAAAATCTAAAAGATCTGAAATACTTTTTTTTTTCCAAGCCAATCTGTCAGTGATGCCTGTTCAGTGTCCCACTTTATGTTGGCGCAGGATACAAGTACTGTAATATATATATATATATATATATATATATACATACACACACACACATATATATCTACACCTTAATGTAGTGAATGTACAATGAATTGAAGGCCAATGTATTTTCAAAGCTGCCCAAAAGGATTGTGCAGATGTCCGTCTTCGTGCGTGAAACGGAACTGTCCACCTCCTCCAATCTTCCCCACTTCATCCTCATCCTCCCATACTGCTTAAAATCTATTTTCTATATACGAGTTGAACTGAAACTGCCAAAAAAGAAAAAAAAAAAAAAATGTATACAAAACATTGATACTTTCTGTACAACTCTCGGCCAAACAGCCATTTTAACCTACAATAAACTATTTATGGAGCACTTCCTCAGACATTGCTTCTGTTCATTTTGAGTGACTGTTGCTTTTTTTGTACTTTGTCCATTTGTAAAATTGTTTTTAAATGTTTATACTTGATTTTCAGACTGCCTTTTTTGTACATTTAAATTTATAATCAAACAGCCTATATTGATGGTGACAAATTATTGTGTGGGTGTGCATGTGCAATCTTTTATATAAAAAAAATAAATTTGATATTTTGTAATGTAATGCTTGTCTGAATTATTTTGAAATGCCAGAAATTACAAATGCAAACATTTATTTCAACAGTTTTTTTGTTTTTTTTTGGGAACCAAGTACAAAGAACTTTTAGGCAGAAATCACAAGAACCTCAAACAAAACACAAATTTGGGGCAAACAAAGACTTTTCTCCTTGACTACACAACAGCCAAGTACACATTCCTATTACACTTTCCTTGGGGCGCATTTGTGGCACTTGGACCCAAACAGATTTGAAAACTAGAACAGATCAAAACTTCTGTGAAACATACTTAACTGAATCAATACAATACAAATGTATAAGCTGAAAGAACAAAAATGATCAAATAACAGTTGTTTCAATACATTGGATCCTTAAAGGTAGAAGAGGAAGTCATCCAGTTTCACACTGGGCTCTCTGTGGAGGCTCTGACCCACAAGGAAGGCCAACTTGTGGGCGTACTGGCAGGGAGCGGGCACTCGGATGATCCCCTAAAGCACAGAAAATGAACGCAATGTCACGATCAGTGACATTTATGCATTTCCTGGGGTAAATTATACAGCTCATCAGAAAGGTAGTAATAGCTTTCACCTAACACTAGCAGCCAAATGTCTCCAGATACACATGTACAATTCATATCAGGGAAATACTTTTTTTTTTTTTTTAAAGTCTATTTGATTGAAGTTTATCAAATGTCATGATTTAATGAAGCCTCCCCACAAACATTTTGAATAATAATTTTAAAAAGAGCCTATTTCCTGTCTGTAAGAGCCAGGTTAGATGAGGACATTTTCAGTGTAGACAAATTTCTAATTTCATTACTTTCCCAGTTAAAAAGGTCACTTCAAAGCCAGTCTACCTGCCAGTTGTAGTACATGTGGCACAGCTTGTAGGTGAGCCGCTGCATGTGATCAGGCTTGAGTCCGCTGGTGTCATACACGACATTGTAGTGGGTTGGTGAGACGCTTCCACAGCGAACAGCTTGGCTCACAATGTAGAAGTCATACCTAGGAAACAAAGGTGCAACAGTACTAGTACTACCAGTAGTATTTAAATAGAGCCAAAGATTAAAACCAAAAACTATACATACCACTCTGGCCGGGTGACCTCTGAGTCGACGACGGTGCCGGGGGGAGGATTGGACACCTTGGCATTGAGGCGGGCGAAAAACCTGCTGCTTATGCGCTTCTTCACCACCACCACACTCAGCTTAGGGCTACAGCAAAAGGACAGAGGCTCTAGCAAAAACTTAATCTGAGCTTTGTTCTTCTGTTCCAGTCAATTTCACTTTACTGGCTTCACAGATTTTTTTCATTGCAATTCCCAAATCAAAGGAAATTTAATAACGTGTCATCAGTAACGCTACACTGGAAATGGAACCGCTTTTAAACATACTAATTTTGGAGATGGAAAAACTCACACGTAGTCATGCCCCATTGACCTGATGGAGTCGATGATCTGCGGAACCTCATAGCTAACCACACTGTGCAGCTGGCCATCGCCCACTCCATCTCTGTACACAATGATGCGTGCAGGCAGAGAGTTGTTGAACTTCAGGTAGTCTTTCAGGGCACCTGGAAAACAGTTACGACAGTTTTGCCAAGATCCTTAGTGTGAATATTAAAGTCGAAATCTCTGAACTGAGAAAAGAAACTTGCCAGTCAAGGCCATCTTCAGTCCATCCATGATCTCCTGGCCTTTATGCTGCAGCACACACTTTGAGTACCACCTTTATGGGAAACCATAAAAACAAGTATTGTAAGGCCAGTTTTTGCACATGTGAAAAAACACTGAACTCTGTGGGAAAACTATGGTCACAATCTGGATCAGCACTGCACTGCTCACAGTATGGATGCCCACCTCAGTTACACATACCAACCTGGTCATGGTCTGGTTGAGGCTGGCCACTAGAGCTCCAATAGATCTTTTCCCAGCAGCAGTGTCATGGTAGCAGTCGATGCCCACGATCATCAGCTGTTTGAGCTGCACAAACGTGACAATTTAACAATATAGTGTTACATCCCCATATTTGTACAAGTATTTTGAGCTGCTCCCTCATTCACAGAGGGTCACCACAGTGGGTAGCTTCACATTCGATTTGGTGATGATGATGCCCTTCCAGACACAACCCAAAAGGATCAGAGATTCATCCCCAAATTCAAACGGGGGATCTTTTGCTTGTAAGTAAAATAAGTAAACCACTACACTAATGAGCCACTATAGGCCCATCTTTATACTTCACTGTTCTTGACCCCTGTCTTAACCACTGACCAGAATCAGAAACTGTCAGACCAATGCATGGTTACTCCTGCAGCTCTACAAGTTATCTAGGTTCACATATTTAGACCAAATCTATTCTCATCTACAGTACCTGAAGGTTTAGTTCATTCAAAAGCTACTAAATTTTTTTTCCTCAACACCTCAATATTTATTTTCTTCAATGTCTAAACTATTTAGTGTGCACGGGACTTACAGGGATTTCCACGCTCCAGAGTTCTCCTCCCATCTTGCAAGCCATCTGCAGTGCAATCTTGGTAGCCACAGTCATGAGTGCCTGAGGTCGGCTGAGGGTACGGGACAACACGCACTGGCTGGGGGTGGGGCAGTCCACACAAAGGTACTTCTTAACACTGTCATACTTATCCTTCCTGTTGCTGGGGAGAACTACCACCACCTAACAAGCAAGCGCAGAAGTTTGGTACTATTTCGGTGATCCTTGTCAAAATTAAGATATTTATGACATAGATAACTATAATACACTACTCTGTAACTGAGCTGAAGTTCCTGTCAAATATGAAAGTGCAACTATGGTTGATAAACACCATTACAGAACTAAAAACACTGTCAGCTGTCACTGCAACCCCTCAGCTTCCTGGCAGTAGTCATTAGGTGGTACAAATCCTGTGAAAATATAAGCTCTAGAACACATATGTACCAGGTCTCAGTAGATCCTAATGGGGTGCATACAAGCCTTTGTGACTTAATCCACAATATCTATCCAAAAGCAAATGGCTAAGAGCGAGCCAGGAATTAGAAATGCAAAAGTCATAATAAATACTGTCACTTTCTGTGATTGACCCATTATGGTAAGAATGAAGTTATCCCAGATTTTTAGCAGACGTGTGTGGTGTTATTTTAAACATGCTAGGTCACATGGTTCTTGAGTTATTGCATTCAACGTTGAAAATTGGCCGCCCGCTCACCCAACCAGCGGGGTGACAATAATAACCCCACAACAATACCCAGGCTGAGGGGTATGTAAAAGAATCTGCTGTACTGCCAGTGTACAGTAGATTCATCACCAACCATCTGTGTTTGGGGTCCAACATTGTGCTGCAGAGCTCTAAGGAGAGACTCCTGATGATCTTCATACTGGATCCTAAAGAAAAAGATTCATGCATGATTTAAAAGAGTGCAACAATACATCAAATTTTAAGTTAAATTAAAAAAATAAATAAAAATAATCAACTCACATTATAGCTTTCACCATGTGGATTCCGAGTGGGCCTGAGACTCTGCTGAGGGTGTGCAGAAGACCGCTGGCTTCATTGCTGTTATGACGGGTGTGAAACAAGAGCCAATTACTCAGCGGGGGACAGCTGATCAGAGGTACTCCACGCATCTCTTTGGACCAGTCAGCTGCCCAGGCGTTGTACTCATACTAGGTGAGAATTCATTATGTTAATTTCTACAAGCATACAAGTGTATGCACTTAATAAACTGAGAAGAAGAAATTATACCGATCTTGGCCCCTGGTAAATCCTCTCCACTGGGAGGACTCTGCCAGTCAGACTTAGAAGTTGCTTATCAAAGCTGAGTCCCCACTTATCCAACTCAGCCTGTGCGTCAGCATTCCTGTGAAATAATTTTCAAGCTGTAAATCAAAGCCAGTGATCATACTGACAGGAAAGTTTGCCATTAACTTTTGTGCATATGATCAGATTAGCCAAGTGTGGCTGAGTTGAGGACAACTTCTGGGAAAGAATGAAGAACTTTAATCATCATGCTCAACTAAAAATATACATTGAAAACCATCTCTTCTTTTAGGTAGGCAGATTATAGATGTGATCAACTCACTGTTAACATTGTTAAAAACACTTGTGATGTTTGTCATGATGGCGCTAACAAGCAGCAACTAGTCCTTCAGTTAACAATTGCTTGCAACAGAGTTTGACGCATTTAGCCCTAAGCAGACAGTCAACAGTTTAATTCCACTACATTAATGACCTACTTCTGGATATTAGTCATAAATCTGTTGAGGCGTCCCTCCCTCTGCTCTGGGGTCAGTCTGGTGTGGGTACTCAAGTCCTTCATGATGCTGAAATCAGCCCTCATCTTATCAGTCAAGCCTGTTAAACACGATCAGTTATGTTAACATTTTATGAATGATTTCAAATGCTTTCAGATTAAAAGGAAGACCGGTACATGTGAAAAGCTCTCAACACAACAGAACAAGATTAAACCTGTAAGGTAGCACAGCTCTGGGATAAGCATGGCTGGGCCAGGAGGTGGAGCTCCAGCAACAGCCATCTTCTTCACATAGCTGATCAGCAGCACCTGGTTTCCATCACTGATATCCAGGCCATATTGCTATGAACACAAAGTTAAATATTTAAGTGTGGACTGCAGCTCAGGCCATGTGCCACTAAGGTGGTATTCAACTTTAAATGCAAATTGTTTACATTTTGCACAATCCCAATTTAAGTCTAATAATCTACTTTATTTCTCAGATTTGCTTGTGCAAATCACTGTTTGTGTATTGAAATAAAGTTTGTGTCAAATATTTCTCAGCTACACCAATACATATGCTGAGTGCATAACACTCACTCTCTTGTAGTAGTTCTTGAAGGAGATGTCTGCCTCTCCCCTCTTGAATGTGTTGTTGGGAGTGTGATCCCAAGCAATGCCATCAACCCTGTAGGTTTTGTTGTTGTACCTAAACATTGGAAATAAACACAAGTAGCAAACTGTGTATTATACAGATGTACTGTGAAACAAATGTATCTGTCAGAGTGATAACCTCTCAAGTACTAAATAATCAATGCATGACTTGGTGGCGCTTACTTGGTAAGGACTATGAGCCCAATGAGCTCTTTCTCACAGATGTCATGGAAGCGTTGATCTCCACATTGCTGCCTCAAGTTGACCATAAAGTCCAGGACCGTCTCACTGCGCAGCACCTTGTGGCTCACGTCAGTGCACATCATGATGGACGACTCGTAGTGCAAGATGGCGCTGCTATAACCTGGCCAGATGGTCAGCCTAACATAAAAGGACAGAATCTCTCTTTCACTCCATATTAATGTTTGATAAGCTGAAGAGAACGGATGGATGGGAAGCATCGCATTGCTTTGATCAACCAACACAGAAGATATTTCAGTTTGATATAGTGACCAAGGAAAGTAGCAAAATATGAAGCTACAGAAGTTCTTTAGAATAGTTAGTACATTGTTCTCTTTTGTTTTTTTGTTATTAATGAGTTTGAAAGGCTCCAGATGTAACAGAATATCACACAATTTAGGCTGTTTTTTTAAATGCCTGTAGATAACAGGGTTTATGCACCTTTTCCAGGGTCAATTTCAAGCACCTTTTAAGCACATTCAAGGTCTTCAAGATTTTACTCAATTATATCACATTTTTAATCACATTCAAAGATGGTATTATGCAATTAGTCAATTGACAGAAAACAATAACTACTGATAGTTAATTCTGGAAACTTTTTTTCTCCAGATTGTGAGCAAATCCGGTTTAAAACAGCCCTCACGTTGCTGCCACGGTCTAACGCAGCAACATGAACTATCTATCAAAGTGATCAATCTCCATAGGCTCCGCCCAAAGGTCAAAAGTCAGTTTCTTCACGGGCAAAGAATTCAGCTCTGCCCTCTTAGTTTCCTGATGAGAGCGTGAACCTGCAGCAGCGCGGGCGCGAAGCTTCTTTGTGCGCGCGGCTGCTGAGTTCTAAGCACGTCAGTTGTTGAATTTACTCATGAGGAACGAATACCTGCGCTCGCAGAAAGACATCATTTGTGCGGATTATGTTTATTCTCACGTGATTTTTTTTTAAAAAAAAAAACCTAAATTCCATACTGGTCTTATCCATAGTTGGAATTTGCAGTTTTCCAGCCAACACTCATTAAAACGGCGACAATTTGTCTCCAGGGGGAGGGGCGGGACTGACAGGCCACATGCAGACGTGCAGGCCAGGCAGAGAAATTTTCATTTAAGACTTTCAATCTCATTTTCTTTCTCCATCTCATAAGCAGATATATATATTTTTTTATTTGAAAAAAAAATTATAATTTCAAACAGTTTCAAGCACTATATCCAAAATTCAAGCACTTTTCAAACCTTGAAAACAATATTAAATTCCAAGCATTTTCAAAGATTTCCAGCACCCCAATACGAACCCTGTGATAAGCAAAAGTTGATAAACAATAATCGTCTCAAATTAAACAGTCTGTGGGAACCGGTTCAGCTGGTAAAACTACACCGTCCACAAGTGGGAAAAAATTAAGGCCTGGTGTGGGAACCTATTGTGCTGTGAATATGTAATACAAAGGGTCCATGCTTTTCTGTACTGACAAAATGAAATACAGTATATTTGTTATGCCAATACATACCATTGATATCTTTAAATTAGGCCTCAAATATTAAAAACCATGATATTTTACATTAAAAAAAATTACTGTACTTGTGCTGTGGGATGTTAAGTGGATCGCTGGGGTTGTAGTAGTTGCGTCCAATCTGCTGCATGTTGAGAATTCTCAAGATCCTGTAGAAATTAAACAGGAGACATTGAAGTTTCCAGTCATCTGAACCACTTTGGTGAGTTGTACTGATATCAAAACTTTTGTCATCACATGTGATGACTTTAACAAGGAACAAATATAACTACAAATCAGCAGCGAATCAAATCATTAAATTGGCAGATGCATTACAAATTATTGCTGTGCATCACTTTTTGAAGAAGCCCTGAACTGTGGAAGACCTACCTTCTGAATATGATATTGTAAAACTGAATGCACACTAGTGAAGAGGGTGGCAGTTCATTGGTCAGGGTGATGGTTATCTGAACCTTCTCTCCATTCTTGGTCTCGCTATAGACCACCGTCTCCTAAACAAGGGGAAATCCAGGTTTGTCCAAAGAACACAAGTGTTTTCAAATTACCAATGAAGAGCCGACAAAATTCTAAAATCAAATTCCAAGTAACATTTCTGCAAGTGGCACAGGAGTGTCAGTACCTTGCTGTGCAATCTGTGAGGCAGAAAGAGCAGAGCGCCATCAAAGCTTCGTGCTGAGCCAAGTGTTTCCTCGTGCTGGAAGAGGAGGGCAGATCTCAGGCGTCGAGACTCCATTTGTGGTTCAAAGTCCACATGGTACTGATACAAAACCCACTGAGGGCGGGACAGGATGCGAAAGAAGTTTGCAGTCAACTGGATTGCATTACCAGTTACTCCTGTGGAAGTGAACATGCAAAGAGTTTTAAAGAGTAATTTACAATCCTCCACAAAGATGATATCAAGTTACATTTGTGTGTCTTGACTTTGAATGACAGACCACATTTGGAGTCCTTCACATGCACCATCTCCTGCCTGGTGTGAACTCCTGCATCATGAAAATCCCGGCGGCGTCCACCTCTTTCTCCAAGTTTCACCTGCTGAAATCCAGCCGAAATCTGTAGAACAGCTAATGAAAAGAAATGAAGACTGTTAACAGTCGACATTCATTGATATGAATGTAAAAACAAAATGCTAACAGAGTACAGGTCTACCAATTTAGAATCTGCACATTTAGCAGTTGTAGGAATGCACAGAAAATGTTTTAACTAATCACAAGTATATAGAGTGTATTTTTTTTTCCAGTCCAACTCCCAAGTTTAAAGAACCCAGTTCCCCGTATTGTGATTAACATCTCGGTCTGCAGGTTACACTATACTGAAGACCTGTCAGTTTACATTTTTAACAGCATTTCTACATGGATTAAAAAAAAGAAAGATCATTTGACACAAATACAAATGTAGCACAGCCTTCTGTTTGAGCGTACCTTCTGCACTAAAGGGCCCTGGAGCACCTTTCTGTCTCCCTCTACCACCCAGGTCTCCTTCTGTGGAAGGAGAAGCTGATGGTGCCGGCTCTTGGACCTGGCTCTTAAAAAAGAAAAAAAAGAAAAAAAAAGGCTGGAGATGTGATGTACCGTTAAGCATGTCAATTCGCTGCAAGAACGGTAACGTCTTTGCAGACACATTTTCTCTAAGCAGAATTAGGCTTGGACAAACATTTTCCATGTCTCTTTAATAAACACGGCGTCCCTCATAGAATCTACTCAATTTGCTTCTGAATTTTGTGCAATACAGTGTCCTCACAGATATTTCATACTAGGGATGTTCCTGGCAATTAATTTCATAATTGACTAAACAAGGGAAAAAAAAAAAAAAAAAAGAGACTGACTAGCCTAAAACTAAGAAACGCTCAGATATCAAATTAAATTTTATGCTTGTTTAATGGACAATGACAAAAGCTGTCTAACCAGAGGAATCTGAAACCATTAATCGCATTCTTCTTGATCAATCACTTTAAATGCTGCTTAACTGTGCAGCACCGAACATCGCGCATTGTGAACACTGCATGTTATACTCCAAATGACAAAGGATAAAATCAATTGATATAAATATATGAAAACGCGTTACTGCAAACGATGTTCACGCATCATTGAATATGAGAAAATAACATCCAAAAAAAATTAATAAATTGCGAATTAAAAGTGTGCCGCGCATTATCTTTCTTCCTCCTATCCAGGTTGGTATCAGCAGAGCCCAGCCCTCCCTCTCGCCCAGCCTCCTCCTCCTCCAGCTTACCCCGATTCAGACTTCAGCTGCTACGACATAAGTGGCCGATGTTGTTGCTGCGTTCATACCTGTGCCGGTGCATTGTGTGTGTTAATTACCTTTCGGTTGTGTCCCGGTGTTTTGCATGCAGTTTCGGCCAACAGAAACATAAAATGCTGGCACTTTTGTCCCCTCCTGGGTCCTACATTCAGTGTTTAAGGCACAAACACATTTGTCCCACTAGTTTTTTTGCTTCTTTCTACAAACTGGAAATGCAGGGCAGGAAGGGTGTTTCTCAGGAGGTGCGCTTACATTGTGGCATTTTTCTATAATGATGTAAGGGCTGCAGCTCCATCTGGTGGCAGATGGCTGCATAACATTTAGGACAAACTTACCAGCACTGGGTTAATTAAAACCTTAATAATTAGGCTAACAATAGCTACGATTAGTCATCTTGTCGAGTAATCGCGCACATCCCCATTTTATACTGGTACAAAATAATGACATTTCAGTTAATACAGGGAAGGAGAACAAGTCCATTGTTATGGGCAATAACAACAATGAGCCCTGTGGATGACAGATGTGACATTTGCAAATGTTTAATTTATGGCAACAATGCTGCAAAAACATACTCCCTACACAGACTTTCTCTACTTTTCTTGACATTCACTTCACTTTTATTTATACAAATACCAGCTGTCGAGTTTGTTTTGTCAGGTAGACTTTAATAATGGACACCAGAGCAAAAGGAGTGACTATGCTGGTGAGTGAGATAAATTTCAAAGGGGGGAGGGGGTGACAGCGGCAGTTGTTTTGTTTTTTTTACATTACAGATAAAGAGCATTACAAATTTAAGACTGCAATGTGGACTGCCGTCTTTCAATCGGTCATGCCGTTTTAGAAACTGTAGGCACCACTTTTGCTTCTTGAATCAAGCTGCCCCCCACCCCACCGCACCCCACCCCCAAAAAAGCCTATCCATCCATCCCATTCACCAGTGGAACGATAAAAAGAAAAATCAAAGTCCCCTTCAAACAGATTCAGAGCTCTTACCGCTCCAGGTGCTGCCGTCTCCTGCCCGCGTGCTCTGCCTCTTGACCTCGCTCTTGCCCGGCCAGTCATCCTTATGGAAAAAATTGCTATGATTACCGTTTATCTTTTCACTAACAAAAACATCCAGTTGAAAAAATCTGATACCCTCGCAGACACACTGACATCCGCCATCTTTGGGTCAAATTGCAAGGTTAAACCCGATGCTAGCTAACCACCACATGTTAGCAAAAATCCCCCCAAAAAAATCTAACAAAAACCTCTCACAGTTAAAGAGTGATATTTTTGTTAGCACATTAATTGCACGCGTTACCCAAGACCTCTAACTTTACATTGTAGTTCGTTTGTTTTTTCAAATATACCCCCACCTGTTGTTAGCTAATTAACGATTAACCATGAGCTGAAGGTCTGTGAGAATTTATATTAAACCTGACATTGAGAGTCACTCACAACATTTTAATGTGGTTATCAACACATGCTGGGTAATATTTCCTAAGAATACTCACCTTTGGAGATTTTTCTCTTAATACTATCCACAAAAGCCGTAGCAGGTTCATTGGACAAATGGGACAAAAAAAAAAGGCGCAATTTTCTTATAGGTGGCTTAACCGACCAAATTAATACGCTAGTGAGTTCCGTTGCCTGTCTCCAAACACATCTTCAGATTAAATGATGTATCATTGTATATTATAAATACATATCCTCAAAATAAATCCGACCACGACGGTATTTAAGTGTTGCTGGAAAAATAAATGTCCAAAAAAACCTCTGAACTATATTTTTAAGCGGAGTGATCTGTTTAACCTTATACTGTTGTGTGTCCATTTTTTTACAGTGTGATTTCAATTTTGGCCACTAGATGTCAGCAAAGTTGCAGAGTAGATTTAGGCTCTGGCTGCCTACTAACATAATTCACCCAGACTCTGATGGGGGCCTCAAAGGTTGCTAGTTTATGAATCGCCAGTATACAGCTAAACTGACCTTTCACCCCACAGCTCACTAAGAGGAAAAATTTTTCCAAAACGTCAGCTTTTACAAGGATAACTTAGAGTTTGTGAACACTGTGAGATATGATCTGTGAGAAATGTTCAATGTTCTTCTAGTGAGCAGCCAACTCAGTGAAGGTGAAGAAAAAAGAGCAGGTGATACTGGCATGAATAGTGCCTGAACTTTTCATGATTAAATAGAAGAGGGAATTTTCTAAGACAGGGGTGTCAAACTCAATCATATGAAGAGCCAAAATTCAAGACACAGTCTGAGTTATTCAGCAATATGATTTGAGTGGTCAGAATACAGCAACTTTTCCTCAACACATTAAATAAAATATAAAATTATATTTTTATTCAAAAATGACATCCGGAAAAATGAGAATATTTCAAGCTGATGAAAATTTGCTAATTCAGGTAAAAATTGTGATGTCAATTTTTAATATGCGGAAAAACGCTGCATAAACTGCGCAGTGCGTCCAGTTTATCAGCAAAAAGTGCAGCTGCAAACACAGCGGTGGAGACCTGCTCTGATTTCCATCCCTGCAGCTGCAGGGACAAAGGTGCCGCCATTTGCGACTTTTTACTGTAATAAAGCCTAAATTGGATGTGAAGCGCAATTTCTCAGCTTTCAGAAACTGTTTGTCAGAAAGGACAAACGGTGCGGAATTACGGTGAAACACTCAGCGTTAAACAGCTATTCACGCCAGGTATAGGGCACGTAACGGGTGCGTCAGTTACGATCGCCGGCACTGTCTGTGTTATGGTGCTAATGACGCGCTGTGTCTTCGGGACTTTGCTGCGCAGCGTTTCCTGGTGTGAGGCAGTGATGCACTGTCAGCTCACCTGTGCAGGTCTCCCTCTGCACCTTCTCCCATAACTGTCCCACCAATCTGCACATCGCAGGCGGGGAAAAGAGCAACAAGTCAGTTTGACGCATTCCACAGTTTGATTTCTGACTATATGAATCCTTCAACAAGCTGGTTAATCTTTTCTTTCATCCAGTTTGAGTTAAATAAACCTACAAAGCTGATGCTCCAGACCTCAAACTAACCTAATGCAATGCTGCTTTTGACCCACAAAATAATTTTAAGATCTGCTTGTCCGAAAAGAAGATGTTTGTAATCATATATTAGCCATCTGGCATGATCAATTTGCATTAAGTACCAAAATGTGACACTAAAACACAGGACTGAGTGATGCTAAAAATGAGCTTCTGCATGTGTGTGTAGAGATTCACTTAAACATCACAAGTGATTTATGCTGAATGATTTTGTTAAGAAACAACTGGCAAAGCTCATGTAATGAGACATTAAAGCCATTTGTCATATTAAAATCCTGGACGTTTCTAAGTGACCCCAAAGATTTGAGCAGTAGTGTGTATTGTATGCATGTATGTGATGAGGATTTTGTTTCAAAGATCAGAATTTTTGAACTCTGTCTTTCAAGAAAACTTGAGTTGAACCGTTTGAAGGCTGATAGCAAAATGTCCCTAACAAGTCCACTTTATTGCATGCTCATTTTCTGTGATTAGTGGTGCATAGGTGTTTAAGAAGTCCACGTTGTTGATGCTTATTAATCTGTCATGCTTATGAGTGGCTCATGGTTGCTTAAACCTCAGAGGCAGAGCATCATTTAATCCTGCCAGCTGCCTCTCTTGGCAGCATTTCCAGGATGACCGACTCCACTTCCTCTGCAGGAAGACAGCTCATAACTTTTTAACAGTCTCTCCCTGTACTGATGCTCCTGTATCATGTGCTGTAATTAATAATCACACTCTAAGTGCAATCTACACCACAGCTCAAAAGTTTTAAGTCAGTTAGAAAGGTTTGGTTTTCTGAATGAAATTTGGTTTTATGTTGAGTAACACTAAACCAACCAGAAATGTAAAGAAATGTAAATGCTTCATTGTGACACTGACCCTAAATTCTGAATAACTTTGAATGGAATATCTACTAATATCCAGATTTTGAGAGCAGTTTTAATCAAGCTCTCCTGTGTTCCAGCGGTACATTGTGGTACCTAATGCAAGTTTTTCCTGTTAAAGTCCAGCTTATCAGTCAGAAAACCTTTTTCCAACACATTAGCACAGACCAACACAACCATAGTGATCAAAGAAACAATACATTTGCACATTAGTGTGTGGATCATTAATTAAACCCAGGAAGCTCAAACTCCAGACCCCAAACAAAGTTTATACAATGCTGCTTTTGATCAGCACAGTTGTGTTCAGTTGTGGTAATATACTTGCAGCTAACCAGGGCTCACCTACTTTGACCTGCACTGGTTCCAGGAGCCTGACTACCTATTGATTGATTTTCAGTGGTGTGGAGGCATGTGATAGATTCACTGAGCCTGTGCTCCAAAGCTACGAAGAAACCAAATTTCTTAACAGTACCATTAGAATAGAATAGAATAGAATAGAATAGAATGCCTTTATTGTCATTATACAGGATGTACAATGAGATTGGAGGGCCACTCCTGTTCAGTGCCATGTAACAGAAAGTCAAACTCTCTAAATGGAAATAAAAATATTATAAAAATATTATAGTCTAGTATAATCAAGAAATATACAGAAAATAAACAATGTGTAAAATATACAAAAAATAGAATGTATAAAAATATATACATACATACCTACATTGGCACTAAAGGAGGCCAAGGGTTTCTAAATATTTGACACAGCCAGCAGAAGGAAAGAAGGAAGAAACCCTCCTCCAGTTTTATTAGTACAGACCAAAACTATCGTGCTGTTAAGAAAACAATAAATTTTGCCACATTACTGTGTGGATCATCCCATTTTGTCTTTGTAATCTGATTAGAAGAAGTTTGCACTTTTGTGTAAAGGGCATGACACACCCAGTTGTAGAAAACATTGAGTTTTTATCAGTTTGACACATTCCACAGTTTGATTTCTGACTATATGAATCCTTCAACAAGTTTTTGAATTGTTTCTTTCATCCAGTTTGAGTTAAGTAAACCTACAAAGCTGATGCTCCAGACCTCAAACTAACCTAATGCAATGCTGCTTTTGACCCACAAAATAGTTTTGAGCTCTGCTTGTTGGTAAGAAGATGTTTGTAATCATATATTAGCCATCTGGCATGATCAATTTGCATTAAGTACCACAATGTGACACTAAAACACAGGACTGAGTGATGCTAAAAATGGGCTTCTGCATGTGTGTGTAGAGATTCACTTAAACATCACAAGTGATTTATGCTGAATGAGTTTGTTAAGAAATACCTGTGAAAAGATTACTGGCAAAGCTCATGTAATGAGACATTAAAGCCAATTTCCTATTAAAATCCTGGACTTTTCTAACTGACCCCAAAATTTTGAGTAGTAGTGTGTATTGTATGCATGTATGTGATGAGGATTGTGTTTCAAAGATCAGAATTTTTGAACTCTGTCTTTCAAAAAAACTTGAGTTGAACTGTTTGAAGGCTGATAGCAAACTGTCCCTAACAAGTTCACTTTATTGCATGCTCATTTTCTGTGATTAGTGGTGCACAGGTGTTTAAAGCTTATGTTTTAAAATCAGAGCTTGGATCTGTATGTGAAGTTGATGATTTTCATATTGTGAAACATCCTGCAAAACAAACTGAGGTAGACTAACTTTGTGTTATTCAAAATGCTGCAGTTTAGTGCACTATAAACGGGTTAGTTTGGTGTACTGTGGTGAATTTAGAGTAAAGCTCTGTGTTGGACTGGTGCACAGCAGCACTGGTGTTTGTGCTCCTTGTTAGGTTGCATCAAGTGTAGCAGAGATTAATTTGAATTTAAGTTGATGCTTAGATTCATTCACTGAATTCAACCTTTATGCCAACTGCATACTGTCAGTATAAAGATGGTATAAACAGTTTACAGTCAGTGTAGGGGATGGAAATGAGCTATGATAACTCGTTAAATACTGGGTTAATCCCACTGTAACCCCTTTCTGTGCTCATTTTCCTGTTCAGGTGGAGTCACCCTCTACAATGTAGGTAACAGCAAATAGAGTTTGTTAAAAAATTCTCTCTTTTTCCCTACTCATGTTCAAGCTGAGTACATTCATTAGGATAAGCATTTAGATTGAAATAAAGTTTGTATTCTCATGCAATAATATTGTTTTATTATTATATTATTATTATAGCACAAGGTTCAGTTAGTTTTGCACAAAAATAACTGGTAGAAACATCCTCCAAAGAGCTACTTTTACTTTCTTACTTTGAGTACATTTTAGAGCCTGTACTTTGCACTTTTACTTGAGTAAAGAACTTCAATCAGTTCTTTAACTTTTACTGGAGTATTTTTTAACACAAGTATCTGTACTTTTGACACCTCTGTCCATTTCTAGGTGATGTTATAAAGTACAATAGTGCAGGCCCTACTTTTGATGGGTGCAAATGTACACATCTTTACTACACGCTTTTTTTGGTCATTCGTGCTTGACCCAGGGGGTTTTTCAAGTGAGAGGAATTTTGTGTTGTGCAGAAATGTGTCAAATCAGTGCATGTAACATGATAACACATAATTATTAATGAAGACGTTTGAAAACATGCTCTACTGTTCATTAACTTAGTGAACAGCTAATGCTGATGAGCCTGTTGATTGTATTTTATCAAAAAAACAAGTAGGAAAAATATCAAAACCATAGAGTCATAAAGGAAGACATGTGACAAGATTTTTTTTGAGTATTTTATGTGTATTGGAACAGCCATGCAGGAACACAAAATGTTTCCTCCATCAGATGTTTGGGTTGATAATCTTGCCCATGAAAAGAATGTTTTCTGTGTTGCGCTCAGTGATCATGACCATAAATGGACGGTCAAACTTCAAGACCGGGATGTAGTGGTAGGACAGGAGCATGATACCAATGCCTGTGGCAGCTGCTGCTGTGGCTCCAGCTTCATCAACATCCAGGGTGGCTTGGTGTACAACCTACAGCATAATGGAGTGAGAGAAGGGTGAGAGAATAGAATAAAAGGGGGAAGTGTGTGTTTAATGATGCAACCTTTCTGTTCTTACCTCTGAGACTGCCAGTTGATGACCCTCTGAAATGCCAGTCAAATTTGCACGACCACTAAACATGTCTGCCATTCCCATTTCAGTCAGCACATTGTTCAGTTTGTAGGAAGTCTTGATGGAGAACTTTGGGACATATATTTTGTATTTCCTAAAAATTGTGAAAGAGATCAGTAGGTTTGATATTCATCTGGCAAGCATATTCAGTGCTGTGAAATAGTATTTGCCCCCTTCCTGATTTCTTAGTTTTTGCATATTTCTCATCAAAAATGTTTTAATATTAGACACAGATAACCCAAGTAAATACAAAATGCAGTGTTTAAATGCTGATTTCATTTATTCAAGGAAAAAGCTACCCAAACCTACCAAGTAAAAAAGTAATTGCCCCCTCTTGTTAAATGATGAATTAACTGTGATTAATCACATTTTTTTTTTTTGGAAAGATTGCCCTACTTACATCCAGGTCTGATTACTGCCAGACCTGCTGAATCAAGAAATCACTTAAATAGAACCTGTCTAACAAAATTAATTTGGCTCAAAGATCTAAAAAGCAACACATCATGCCACAGATCTAACGGAAGAGTTGAGAAACAAAGTCACTGACAACTATCAGTTTGATAAGGGTTCCAAAGCCATTTCTAAGGTTTTGGAACTCCAATGAACCATGGTGAGAGCCATTATTAAGAAAACTTGGAACAGTGGTGAACCTTCCCAGGAGTGGCCGGCTTACCAAAATTATTTCAAGCGTGCACTGAAGACTCATCCAGGAGGTCTCAAAAGAGCCCAGAACAACCTGCAGGCCTCACTTGTCACAGTCAAGTTCAGAGTTCATGATTCAATAATAGGAAAAAGACTGGGCAAAAATGGCATCCGTGACAGAGTTTCAAGGAGAAAATCACTGCTGACCAAAGAGAACAAAAAGGCTTGTCTCAGCTTTTGGGAAAATATTCTGTGGAGACAAAATTTAAACTTTCTGGAAGGTTTGAGTTCTGTTACCTCTGGCATAGAACCATAAAAAGAACATTACCGCAACAGTCAAACATGGTGGTGGTAGTGTGGTGGTCTGGGGCTGCTTTGCTGCTTCAGGACCTGGACGACTTGCTGTAACTGATGAAGCCATGAATTCTGCTCTCTACCAGATAATCCTGAAGGAGAACATCTGGCCATCAGTTCATGCCCTGAAGCTCAACTCACTCAGGTTATGCGCAGCACAATGATCCAAAACATACCACAAAGTTCACCTTTAAATGGCTCAGAAACAAAAGCAATATGAAGGTTTTGGGCTGACCTAGTCAAAGTCTGGACTTAAATCTGATTAAGATGCTTTGGCATGACCTTAAACAGGCCATTCATGCTCGAAAAGTCTCCAGTGTGGATGAATGAAAACACTTCTGCAAAGAAGAGTCAGCCAAAATTCCTCCACAGTGATATGACTCAATGCCATTTATAACAAATGCTTGATTGCAGTTGTTGCTGCCAAGGGTGGCACAACCAGTTATTAGGTTTGGGGGGGGGGGGGGGGGGGGGGGGGGCAAGTAACTTTGGATAGTCATTGTTTAAAAACTGCATTTTATAATTACTCTGGTTATCTTTAATTTTAAAATTTGTTATGTGCAAAAAACTAAGAAATCAAGAAGGTGCAGCTACTTTTTCACAGCACTGCATAGCATCTAAACCAAGAAATTGAGCATGATTTGAAATTCTACCCAACCTGGACTTCCTCCATTTCAGCCATTTGGTGACATGACCTGGGCTTATGGCATTCTCCAGCCTTGCCATATCATCAGGCAACATCAGCATCATGGAGTGGGTGCCGTTGAAGGGGAGGTGGAGGACTGATGTGTTGATGGCCTGGTCATAATAAACATCAACATCCTCTTCCATATACATCATCTGGACTGGAACCTGGAAAATTGACAATTAATTGGAAAAGAGTTTGAAGGAGGCACAATGATGCGTAATTGTTGTAACTTATTTCTGTTCTGTTTGTTTAGAGCTGTTTGAACCTTAGCATTAGGTGCATGGAAATGGTCTTCCCTGGTGCTTTCAGGATCAAATGGAGTCTCCCACCTTCCTGTTTTATGGTGATGAGCAGAAATAAAGCACACCTTACAGCTGACACATCAATCTTAAACCTCAGAATAAATGAATCTCATCTCATGTGATCTCTTACCTTTAAAGTATATGTAACTGATGAGGTACATGACTGTATTCTCATCCAGGCTTTCAACCAGCTTGTCAATCTTCCCGTTGGTCTTGGTCTCCACATACTTATTGATGGTATCGGCACTCTCTGTGGTTTGGGTGAAATCAACATTGAACCCTTCTGCAAAATAGGACTGCTTCAAGACCTCCAGGAACTCAGGCTGCGGCTTGAAGCGGTTATCCACAAACACGGCTGTCCCTTCACTGGTATCGTCGCTCTTTGCAGTTTGAAGGAGCGTACGGAAGGACTGATCTACATCTGTTTGCGTGAGCTGGGAACTGTTGAAACCCAGACCACTGAAAAGCTGCCGGTGGGTCTCCCCCCGGGCTCCTACGGACAAGGCAGCCAAGGCAGTAGAAACACTAACCGGTGAGAAGAAGATGTTTTTGCTTTGAAGGTCAGCATGAGCCGCTAACTTTCTGTACAGATGGAAGGCAAACTCTTTGTTTGCTGCGGTCACCTGTGAGAGGCTGGAATCTGTGTCTTGGGCTTCGTTGGCATAGCCCAGATGGTGATGGCCTCTCCCCACGCAGAACACTGCTGATAAGATCCAGATAGCCAAGGCTGCATGCATCATGGTCAACTGAGACAAAAGTTCAAAAGTGACTGTTCGTTTGCATTATGCAATGTTTGCTGTTGCATTCAGTCATCCAAAAAGTTACAAATAATTAGTTCTTTGAAGGGCCTGGAAACTGTTTTATTCATTCATACTGTGAGATGAGTTTGTGACTAACACTGCATTGGTACATTTTTTGCTTAATTCACGTAGAAATTTCTGTTTCTTTCTCTTCTCACCGGTTTGAACTGGAGGGGCCTGAGTTACGCACTGATGTTAGATACTTGTGTGCACCCATCAGAATATAGTTACATTAAAATCTGAAATGATCGTTTGGTGTTTTGCTTACAGTGAATCAAATTTAATGAAATTGCTTTATGTATTTCATGAAACAGAATTTTAAAGCCCATTTAAATTGCTGGATAAGTAATCAAAACTATTCAGTGGTGTTAAAGAAACTCTTTAAAAAGCAAATCAAATCAAAATTACAATTTACAGATGTTACATTTTAAATATAACTGTGTGCATCTGATGGTGGAACAGCTAAACATGCTATTAAAACAAAAGAATAATACTTACTTTCCTCTGGCTGGAGCTCACTGTATGTATTATCAACCACAGCGAGAAAAGCTGCACAGAGGAAGACCTCTTACTTATAAGAGTGATCAGACTGAACTTTGACTTTGTTTGCTCTCTGTCCCAGAGACAGCACTGATGTTAAATACTTGTGTGCTCCCATCAGAATTTACTTACAATAAAATCGGAATCTGTTGTTTTGGTGTTTTGGTTGCAGTGAATTAAAACTGATTAAATCGCTTTATGTACTTCATGAAACAGAATTTTAAAGCCCATTTAAATTGCTGGGTAAGTAGTCAAAACTATTCAGTGTAATTAAGAAATGCTTAAAAATAATCAAAATTACAATTTAGAGATTTTATACTTTAAATATAACTGTGTGCATCTGATGACGGAACAGTTAAATATGCTATTAAAACAAAAGCACTTACCTTCTTCTGGCTGGAGCTCACTGTATGAATTATCAACCACAGAGAGAAAAGTTGCACAGAGGAAGACCTCTTACTTATAAGAATGATCAGACTGAACTTTGACTTTATTTGTTCTCTGTCCCAGCCTCTGTATTTGTTCTGTGCAATGATTCCTCTGCAATTATGGCATCAAACACAGTTTACACAAGACACACAGAAAAGCCACTGTTTGTTAATGCGGAGGTGCAAGAACTGCTGTAGTTGATTGCCACCAGTTGTGTAATACTGCACTGTACAGTAGGAAGTGAAAATGTATAGCGACTCAACGTTGATATTAAGAAATAAGAGCGCTTCTACTCATGTCAGTGGGAAAGTTTTATCTGTTGTGTAATGAAACACTAAAAGGTGTTTAAAAAGATCATTTCTTTATTTATAATGAATGGCACAAAGAAAATAAGAAATAAAAATCCACAACAGCTATTGGCCAAGTTGCTGTTTTAAACACTGGCATTGATATCAGCCCAGTATCAAAAACATTTCATATTTGACTGTCTAAGAGGCGCTGTGGAACTACAGTACTGCGCAAAGGTCTCGAGCCACCCCTCGGTTTTTTATATCTTGTTTGGGAAATAGTAAAATGATAATTGATAGGTGCACAAACATACGTGGAAATACAGCATATGAGGCAAAAAGTTTGTACAATTCTAATGAGCTTAAAAGTCAATATTTGGTTTGACCACCTTTATTCTTCAGCACAGCCTGAACTCTCTGAGGCAGCTTTGGTGTAATTTATTTAAGTAGTCTTCAGGAGTAGTTTTGAAGGCTTCTTGAAGGACATTCAAAGCTCTTCTTTGGATGTTGGCTACCTTTTGTCCCATTTTCTGTCAAGATGATCCCACGCTGCTTCAATAATGTTGAGGTCTGGGCTTTGTGTGTTCCATTGTGTGTTTTTCTATCCAGGTATGCTTTTACTGTACTGGCAGTGTGCTTGGGATCAGTGTCATGCTGAAAAAGGAAGTCACTGCTAATTAGATGCTTTCCAGATGGTATTGCATGATGGATCAAAATCTGACACTACTTTTCTGTGTTTGCATTTCAATCAATCTTATAATCAATGTTATAATCAATAATCAATGTTATAATTTTATATAATCTGCCACAAGCACAGTTGTATTATTGTATCAATTTATAGTTTTTAAGATTAAACTAACTGCAGTTTAACCATGCGGCGGTACGTAGCAGTAATGTGCTTCGTGAAGTCTGCTCAGCACTGCTGGTGAAGTCGCTGCTCTGTGTCTTCCTGTCAGGATCCGTGTCCAGGAGAAGGTCAAAGGTGCTGAGCAGCAGTTTCGGAGCTTCCCACAGCACCACTGGGATCTGCTGCCTGGCATTTTTTCCAACCTAGCCTGAATCAGCCAGTGGGCCAACCACAACCAGAAGGTACTGCAGGCCATCGGTTTTTTTGTTTTGTTTTGTTTTTTTTCTCTTCAGCTCCTCAGCGGAGACGGTCACACTTTTCTTCTCTCCCCAGCCCTTCCTTTTTCCCCTGCTTTGCTGCTTTAGAGCATCTCTTCACACAACTTCCGAACTGGAATTTATAATTATGGATCTGGTCAGCTGGTCTCTCAACGCCATTGTTTTGATCAAATTTTCACCATGAGGAGATTGGGGGAAGGAGAACCCTATTCTCTCTTATTAACTGACATTCTAGCTGGCTACGTTATGGATTCCTGTGTGGTGTGGAAGATGACGTGCCTGGCCGTATTGTCAGTGGAGGACACACACATTCGGCTTATTGACACTGGGATATCTCCATATTGGACTGGGAGATACCTGGCTTGTCGTTGCAATTAAGGAAGTCTAGGCAGCTGTCTGGCCTTGGTAAGGCTGCTTATGACGGGAATGCAGGAAGGTACAGACTCAACTCAGACTCTGTATATCTGGAGCTGATTGGAGGGGTAAGATCTTGGAGATGTATGTATCTGTCTCTCATACAAAGTATGAGATGATTTTTTTTCCTCACTCATCCCTATATGATTTCACTATTGTTTCTGTCTTTTTAATGGCAGCACCTCCAGAAGGGGGCAGCATGGCTACAGTTCACCTATCTCCCCATGTTTGTTCTGTTTGTCTTCTTGGATGGGTGGTCTGTTAACTGTAATTTCCCCATTGTGGGATCAGTAAAGTATCATCATCATCATCATCATCATCATCATCATCATCATCATCATCATCATCATCATCATCACAGTAGTCTCCACATGTTTGAGAACATGGAGTATGGAGAGAGGCTACGGTTTAAATCAGCTACAGAAACTTTACTCAGAGATTCAGAGCTGCATATTTGTAAGTGAGGGCAGTTTTGAAGGAGATGATCAGTGTCCTGTGAATGGCATACCTGTGGAGGTGTGAAAATATCTTGGAGAGAGTGGCAGTGGACTTTTTAAAGTTCATAAAAGTAAAAAAAAAAAAAAAATCTCAGAGAAAGGATCAGATGATGCAAGACCCTAAAAGTAAAAAAGCAAGAAGCATTCATGAGATGACACATCATCCTAATATTAAAGAGTATGCTTTAACGGACCCATGAAAGCTGTTAGATAGGTTTCAGTGATGTTTGCCAAAGAGCTGCTCATCCAGTTTGATGAGCTGTCGAAGGAAACCCCGGTTAGGAATCACACCACGGCTCTCTTTCACAGCACAAATAGCCTCCACGAGAGTGAGGTTCTGCTTCAGCATCAGGTAAGCCAGAACCAGGGTGGCAGACCGGCTCACTCCTACATGACAGTGGACCAGCACTTTGCCTTCAGAGGGAAACAGATTAAATTCCAGACACCAAATCTATTTACCTTTAAACTGTCTTTGTATAATTTTTAACCCTCCCCTCTTACCTCCTCTGCTAAGTGCCTTGTGGATAAAGTCTGCTGCTGCCTGGAAGTTGACACTCATGTCATAGTTACAGGAGTCGTGAGCCTCTATACCCAAGTAGGTGATCTTCATTCCCTTATAGATATCTGGTTGTCCCCTATAATTACTGTGAGCTGCATTCAAGATGTGACTGATCTGGTGCTTGTGCAAATCAGCCTGGTTCTCTGCACTGTGCCTGGAAAATACAACATTCTGTATTTACCGACAGTAGAATACAATTAAATCCTGCAGTTTATACTGTATACACACAGTATTTCATAGTGATAAACTGACACTTAGAAGAACAGGTCAGGCATGTAATTAGAACAAAACAGAGACCTGAGGCATGCTTTCAATGCCTGGGTATCAGTGGAAACTCTCACATAGCGTAGCTGTAGTTTATGCAAGTTACTAATGTGGAACGCAGCCTGAAAATCTCACTTTACTCATTCTGCATTTCAATCTGATTTGTGATCAGTTCATCTCTCACCTATGTGGACTGAATCCAGGACTGTTCTGTTGATTTTTGTATTTCTCTAAAGGTTTCACTTGACTACCTCAACACAAGAATAACATCTGGACATCAACAAGTTAGGAAGTGTCCCCAGAGTCATAATTTTCAGTATATAAATAAATATTAACTCTAAAAGGAATGGTGCAGTAAGATTATGTGAGCCAGTTGATCAAAAAAAATAACAGGGAGTTACTTACTGGTCACCAATGTACAGCCTAGGCCACACTTCATCTGCGTGGCTGAGGATGGCTTTGCCAGTATACAAGAGTCTTTCCAACTCAAACACTGCTAATCCAGGTGAACTCAGGTCAATTTCCACTTTCCGCGGAGGCGGCTCTGCATTCCACCACGAAGGAAGTTTAGATGCATAGGACATTGTTTTTTTTTTTTCTGTTGAAACTGCAATTTAATCTTTTGCAATAGTTCATTAAAAGTATGCAAAAAGTTTTAAAGTGGAAAAATTATGAAAAAGTTTGCAGTGACTGCCTGTTACAGCTTCACTGATGAAGAAAATAATTCCACAGTCAGTTGTCTGTAACCAGTGGGTCAAACGGAGCAGGTTGAATTCCAGGTGTATTCAGTGTTGGGCTTCTTTGCCTCAGATATACTCACTGCCGGGTGTTATCAAGCCATTTGACCCTTGAACTAAATTAGCCTGTGCACGCTGAGCCTCCACAGGCAGGCGTTAATGCTTTTGCATCAAAATAGCTGTCTATTTAAAGATCCCGATGCAGGCCTGCAGATGACGGCTGCGTGTCCCCAAGCACCAGTTCCTACTTGATAAAAACAAGCAGCCTTCCTTTGTTTTGTTTTTAAACAGAATGAGATTCAGAAATCTAATTATCTGACCTGTACCTAAAGACTTCAATGTTTCTGTGTGTTTGAATCAAATGTAAAGGCAAAAGAATCTGATCAGAAGTTTAAAAAATATTCTGACATTTAATAATCTTTTTTTTTTTTCCCCCGTTGTGATAATTTCAGCGTTTATCAGGCAGGTATCCCCCTCTTGTGTTGGAAACATGCATTACATCTAAAACACAATGTGCTGCATTTAAAGAGGATTGGAAAAATGAACACACAGGAGATCATTTTCTTTTCCATGCAAACCTTGTGATATTTTTTTATATATTTTCCCCCTAATTATATAAAACCATCCTCTTAAATTTGGCACTCTTTTTTTGCTAAAACACATCAATGTCTGGGGGTGAAAAACAAAAATGCTATACACAAGACAGACTGGTGCAAAAATCAGTTTGATATAAACAAGGATTTCAGTCCTTGTTATCAAAAGGATGGAAACAAATATTTAATCCATTTGTGACCAACTTCGCCCTTCAACAAGAAACATAACTGACAATGTTCAAGTAGAGCTTTCTTTTATATACATATGAATGTTCAAAGAGGGAGAAAAGGAACTGCTTGTCCAGTCATACTTAATCATGTCCTTATCAGTAAGTGAAGTGAAACACATGGCATTCATATGTAGGTCTGATTCTAGGGCTTCATCAAAAAAGATGAAACAATGGGGACAGCGATCTTCAGGGGGTTTTCTCTAATCTGCTACACTCGAGGCCCAAGTATGAGCTCTGAGATGTCACGATTGTATCAAGAGCCTATCTGATATTACAGTGCATGCAGGGCTTAAACCATGAGTGAAAAAGAAAAATTGCTGCTCCTACTGAGGTGGGGACATGGAGAGGTAAGTGGCTATGGGCAACTGAAAGTATTCACTCTATTAAGTGAAAAGGACAATATCCTGATCATGCAAAAAAGGACTGTGGGATGAAATAACAGACAGCTAAGGAAGTGCAAGAGTCGATACAGTCGGATCAGAATAAAACCGACCCACGTTCCTGAGGGACAGCGTGATGATAATCTGAATCTGCCTCATGAGTCAGAGACAACAGAGCTGCAATGTGGCACTAAAGTTCACCTTCCAGTGACTCGGTCCTACTTTGCAGCTAACAAAGTCACTCACTGAGGCTGACACGAGCAACCATGAGCCTTCATGTCTAATACTACCATATATTTCATACGAGCATTAATAGGCTTTAAAGTTTGATTCCATGTGCCAGTAACTGCTCTTTGTTCTTTGGTCCATGCCACTTTTTACAGGCATTTTATAATATCATGGTGGTGGGGGAAAAAAAAAAAAAAATCCCTACAGATAACACAGGTCAGCAGAACAAGACAAGAACCTCAACATGGACGATCAGGAAGATGAAAACAAAGTGATCCATGAGTGAAATCAGTCCAGTTCAGAAAGCTTTCTTCTCCAGCTGGTCCAAAATAGCCTGAATTCTCATTAACACAAGATTTTGTAAAAGAATGCATTTAAAATGTGTGATAATATAAGCACAACAGCTGTAAACTGACTTAATCCAACTTAGTTAAATTTGTTTTGTGTTTTTAATTTATAAAATCTTTTCCCACCAAGACCAGATGCTGTCCATCCAGGACAGATGTGCGATTACAGTTTTTTTGTTATTAGAATTTCCGTAGTGTGGGAGCGTCGCATCTGTTATGGTTCATAGGCACTGACAGTTCATAGGCACTGACCTAACCCTGCTATGAAGAGCAATATTTGAGAATGGTTTTTTGTGTGTAAATAAAGCCATGTTGCATTTAAATAAACTGGTTTCAGAGTCTGCATTTGAGTGACTTCCTAGTTGTGATAATAAGGAGCTCAGAGCCGATCCCTGACGTAATCCCACCACCGCCTTGAACCCCTCTGTCACTCCTACCAAACAGCTCACCACTGTCTTATTGTCCTCATACATGTCCTGCACCACCTTCACATACTTTTCTGCCACTCCTGATTTCCTCATGCAGTACCACAGTTCCTTTCTTGGCACCCTATCAAATGCTTTCTCTAGAGTCACAAAGACAGAGTGGAGCTCCTTCTGACCTTCTCTATAATTTTCCATCAACACTCTCAAAGCAAACACACTGTTTCTTGGCATGAAGACATACTGCAGCTCACAGATCATCACCTCTCTCCTTAGCATAGCTTCAGCAACTCTTTCCCATATCTTCATGGATTGGCTCATCAGCTTTGTTCCTCTGTAGTTACTCCAGTTCTGCAGATCACCCTTGTTCTTGAAAATCTTCATTCCTCAGGCATCATCTCACTCTCCAAGACTGTGTTAAACAATCTGGTTAAAAAGTCCACTGCCCTCTCTCCAAGATCCATACCTCCACAGATATGCCATTCACAGGACACTCGTCATCTTCTTAAAAGCTGTCCTCTCTTCTTCCTTACTAATCACAGTAAATAGACAAAACGCTGAAAAAAAAAATGAAGTAGAAATATGCAGCTCTGGATCTGTGACTAAAGTTTATGTAGCTGATTTAAACAATACCCTCTCTCCATACTCCATATTCTCAAACATGTGGAGGCTATTGTGAACGATGGCCTGCAGCACCCCCTGGTTGTGGTCCGCACACTGGCTGATTCGGGCCAGATTGGACAAAACGCCAGGTAGCAGATCCCGGTGGTGCTGTGGAAGGCTCCGAAACTGACGCTCAGCACCTTTGACCTGCTCCTGGACATAGTATTTATTTTTTTGTCAACTTTTTACTTTTACTCCCTACATTTTTACACAAATACCTGTACTTTCTACTCCTTATATTTTCAAAACAGGCTCGTTACTTTAGGTTCAACACATCTGAGGGAAGATTTTATTTCTGATCACTGCGCGACTTCAAACATCAAACCAACCGGAGCCTAAATGAAGGAACAATAACACACGAAGGACAGACATACTGGCGTATCCACCCCCGGGGTTTTTCGCATACAAAGAGATGAAAGAGTTAAAGCCATATAATTTATGTATCATTTATAACACTGTTCTCAGGGGTTACAGTGGGCCGGACCGAGTGCAGATGTCCCTAAGTTGTGGTCATGGTACTTCAGCATCTACTAGCTAGCGCTACAGAAAAGTAGCAAAAATAAACGGAGTAATGTGTTGCAGATAATTTTAAATCCTACATTTTTAAATGCTCAACAAATATCAGCAAACACATAAAGTGTCAGCAATTTGTCATGCAGTGTGTCTGCTAGCTAAAAGAACAGCTGCTGTATTTCCAGGGAGAGAAAAGAAAGAGAGAGAGAAGTGAGATGGAGAAAGATGGAGAGAGGAAGAAGAGAGGTTAGATTTAAAGGTAAGGAGTGCTCGGTGACATCTGATAAACTGGACATTTAAAGCCTATGTTTTAAAATCAGAGCTTGGATCTGTATGTGAAGTTGATGATTTTTCATATTGTGAAATCCTGCAAAACAAACTGAGGTAGACTAACTTTGTGTTATTCAAAATGCTGCAGTTTAGTGCACTATAAACGGGTTAGTTTGGTGTACTGTGGTGAATTTAGAGTAAAGCTCTGTGTTGGACTGGTGCACAGCAGCACTGGTGTTTGTGCATCAAGTGTAGCAGAGATTAATTTGAATTTAAGTTGATGCTTAGATTCATTCACTGAATTCAACCTTTATGCCAACTGCATACTGTCAGTATAAAGATGGTATAAACAGTATACAGTCAGTGTAGGGGATGGAAATGAGCTATGATAACTCGTTAAATACTGGGTTAATCCCACTGTAACCCCTTTCTGTGCTCATTTTCCTGTTCAGGTGGAGTCACCCTCTACAATGTAGGTAACAGCAAATAGAGTTTGTTAAAAAATTCTTTATTTTTCCCTACTCATGTTCAAGCTGAGTACATTTATTAGAATATGCATTTAGATTGAAATAAAGTTTGTATTCTCATGCAATAATATTGTTTTATTATTATATTATTATTTTAGCATAAGGTTAAGTTAGCTTTGCACAAAAATAACTGGTAGAAACATCCTCCAAAGAGCTACTTTTACTTTCTTACTTTGAGTACATTTTAGAGCCTGTACTTTGCACTTTTACTTGAGTAAAGAACTTCAATCAGTTCTTCAACTTTTACTGGAGTATTTTTTAACACAAGTATCTGTACGTTTGACACCTCTGTCCATTTCTAGGTGATGTTATAAAGTACAATAGTGCAGGCCCTACTTTTGATGGGTGCAAATGTACACATCTTTACTACACGCTTTTTTTGGTCATTCGTGCTTGACCCAGGGGGTTTTTCAAGTGAGAGGAATTTTGTGTTGTGCAGAAATGTGTCAAATCAGTGCATGTAACATGATAACACATAATTATTAATGAAGACGTTTGAAAACATGCTCTACTGTTCATTAACTTAGTGAACAGCTAATGCTGATGAGCCTGTTGATTGTATTTTATCAAAAAAACAAGTAGGAAAAATATCAAAACCATAGAGTCATAAAGGAAGACATGTGACAAGATTTTTTTTTGAGTATTTTACAGTCGTGCTGGAACACAAAATATTTCCCTCATCAGATGTTTGGGTTGATAATCTTGCCCATGAAAAGAATGTTTTCTATGTTGCGCTCAGTGATCATGACCATAAATGGACGGTCAAACTTCAAGACCGGGTACATGACGTAGGAAGTGAGCATGATACCAAAGCCTGTGGCAGCTGCTGCTGTGGCTCCAGCTTCATCAACATCCAGGGTGGCTTGGTGTACAACCTACAGCATAATGGAGTGAGAGAAGGGTGAGAGAATAGAATAAAAGGGGGAAGTGTGTGTTTAATGATGCAACCTTTCTGTTCTTACCTCTGAGACTGCCAGTTGATGACCCTCTGAAATGCCAGTCAAATTTGCACAACCACTAAACATGTCTGCCATTCCCATTTCAGTCAGCACATTGTTCAGTTTGTAGGAAGTCTTGATGGAGAACTTTGGGACATATATTTCGTATTTCCTAAAAATTGTGAAAGAGATCAGTAGGTTTGATATTCATCTGGCAAGCATATTCAGTGCTGTGAAATAGTATTTGCCCCCTTCCTGATTTCTTAGTTTTTGCATATTTATCACACTTACATGTTTTTGATCTTCAAAAATGTTTTAATATTAGACACAGATAACCCAAGTAAATACAAAATGCAGTGTTTAAATGCTGATTTCATTTATTCAAGGAAAAAAGCAATCCAAACCTACCAAGTAAAAAGTAATTGCCCCTCTTGTTAAATGATGAATTCACTGTGATTAACCACATTTTTTGGAGTTCAACTGCACTACCTGCATCCAGGCCTGATTACTGCCAGCCCTGGAGAATCAAGAAATCACTTAAATAGAACCTGTCTGACAAATGAATCAGGCTCAAAGATCTAACAAAAAAAAAAAAAGCAGAACATCATGTTACGGATATAAAGGAACAGCTGAGAAACAAAGTCACTGACATCTATCAGTTTGGAAAATGTTCCAAAGCCATTTCTAAGGGTTTGGGATTCCAGTGAACCATGGTGAGAGCCATTATTAAGAAAACTTGGAACAGTGGTGAACCTTCCCAGGAGTGAAAAGTTACTCTGACTGTGCACTGAAGACTCATCCAGGAAGTCTCAAAAGAACCCAGAACAACATCTAAAGAACTGCAGGCCTCCCTTGTTACAGTTAAGTCAGAGTTCGTGTCAGTCTCAACTTTTGGGAAAATATTCTGTGAAGACATATTTTCCAAACTTTTTGGAAGGTTTGAGTCCTGTTACCTCTGGCATAGAACTAACAGCATTTCATAAAAAGTACATCACCGCAACAGTCAAACATGGTGGTGGTAGTGTGGTGGTCTGGGGCTGCTTTGCTGCTTCAGGACCTGGACGACTTGCTGTAACTGATGGAGCCATGAATTCTGCTCTCTACCAGAAAATCAGGAAGGAGAACATCCGGCCATCAGTTCATGCCCTGAAGCTCAACTCACTCAGGTAGTGCAGCAGCACGATGATCCGAAACATACCACCAAGTTCACCTCCAAACGGCTCAGAAACGAAAACAAAATGAAGGTTTTGGACTGACCTAGTCAAAGTCTGGACTTAAATCTGATTAAGATGCGTTGGCATGACCTTAAACAGGCCATTCATGTTCAAAGAGTCTCCAGTGTGGCTGAATGAAAACACTTCTGCAAAGAAGAGTGAGCCAAAATTCCTCCACAGTGATATGACTCAATGCCATTTATAACAAATGCTTGATTGCGGTTGTTGCTGCCAAGGGTGGCACAACCAGTTATTAGGTTTAGGGGGGGCAGGTAACTTTGGATAGTCATCGTTTAAAAACTGCATTTTATAATTACTCTGGTTATCTTTAATTTTAAAATTTGTTGTTGGTATAAAAAAACTAAGAAGTCAAGAAGAGGGCAAATACTTTTTATAGTGTCTAAACC
This sequence comes from Archocentrus centrarchus, assembly GCF_007364275.1. Lineage (NCBI taxonomy): Eukaryota > Metazoa > Chordata > Actinopteri > Cichliformes > Cichlidae > Archocentrus > Archocentrus centrarchus. The sequence continues at coordinate 21,086,895 of NC_044354.1, forward strand.
AAGAAATTGAGCATGATTTGAAATTCTACCCAACCTGGACTCCATTAATTTCAGCCATTTGGTGACATGACCTGGGCTTATGGCATTCTCCAGCCTTGCCATATCATCAGGCAACATCAGCAGCATGGAGTGGGTGCCATTGAAGGGGAGGTGGAGGACTGATGTGTTGATGGCCTGGTCATAATAAACATCAACATCCTCTTCCATATACATCATCTGGACTGGAACCTGGAAAATTGATAGTTCATTGGAAAAGAGTTTGAAGGAGGCACAATGATGCGTAATTGTTGTAACTCATCTCTCTTCTGTTTGAACCTTGGCATTAGGTGCATGGAAATGGTCTTCCCTTGTGTCCTGTGGATCAAACGGAGTCTCCCACCTTCCTGTTTTATGGTGATGAGCAGAAATAAAGCACACCTTACAGCTGACACATCAATCTTAAACCTCAGAATAAATGAATCTCATCTCATGTGATCTCTTACCTTTAAAGTATATGTAACTGATGAGGTACATGACTGTATTCTCATCCAGGCTTTCAACCAGCTTGTCAATCTTCCCGTTGGTCTTGGTCTCCACATACTTATTGATGGTATCGGCACTCTCTGTGGTTTGGGTGAAATCAACATTGAACCCTTCTGCAAAATAGGACTGCTTCAAGACCTCCAGGAACTCAGGCTGCGGCTTGAAGCGGTTATCCACAAACACGGCTGTCCCTTTGCTGGTATCGTCGCTCTTTGCAGTTTGAAGGAGCGTACGGAAGGACTGATCTACATCTGTTTGCGTGAGCTGGGAACTGTTGAAACCCAGACCACTGAAAAGCTGCCGGTGGGTCTCCCCCCGGGCTCCTACGGACAAGGCAGCCAAGGCAGTAGAAACACTAACCGGTGAGAAGAAGATGTTTTTAGGAAGTGTCCCCAGGAAGTCTAGGCAGCTGTCTGGCCTTGGTGAGGCTGCTTATGACGGGAATGCAGGAAGGTACAGACTCAACTCAGACTCAGTATATCTGGAGCTGATTCAGAGGGGGAAGATCTTGGAGATATATGTATCTGTTTCTGCACGGCGAAGGAACGAACCAAGAAGATTCGAATGAATTGGTTTTTTTTTTTTTTTTTGCCACAGAGAGGTGCCAGAAAGATTGAAGGCTGTCAACAAATTAATCAGTACAGCCTGTACCCAAAACAAGTGGTAGAATCAGAAATTTGGCTCCCTGGCGGCCTTGGACTGCCGCTTATCAAATTGTCTCTGGGATGTTTTGTAAACAGATGCTTTACACCCCCACTGTCCTGTCTTCTTCTGTCCTGTGTTGGACTGATCTCCTTTGACCTAGCCACTGATGAACTCTACATCTTATCAGAACTGTTAGCTGAAGAGGGGAGTTTGAGTCAGCCCCACAGTAGCCCCCGCAGAGGGGGCTCTGCATTCCACCACGAAGGAAGTTTAGATGCATAGGACATTGTTTTTTTTTTTGTTGAAACTGCAATTTAATCTTTTGCAATAGTTCATTAAAAGTATGCAAAAAGTTTTAAAGTGGAAAAATTATGAAAAAGTTTGCAGTGACTGCCTGTTACAGCTTCACTGATGAAGAAAATAATTCCACAGTCAGTTGTCTGTAACCAGTGGGTCAAATGGAGCAGGTTGAATTCCAGGTGTTTTCAGTGTTGGGCTTCTTTGCCTCAGATATACTCACTGCCGGGTGTTATCAAGCCATTTGACCCTTGAACTAAATTAGCCTGTGCACGCTGAGCCTCCACAGGCAGGCGTTAATGCTTTTGCATCAAAATAGCTGTCTATTTAAAGATCCCGATGCAGGCCTGCAGATGAAGGCTGCGTGTCCCCAAGCACCAGTTCCTACTTGATAAAAACAAGCAGCCTTCCTTTGTTTTTGTTTTTTTAAACAGAATGAGATTCAGAAATCTAATTATCTGACCTGTACCTAAAGACTTCAATGTTTCTGTGTGTTTGAATCAAATGTAAAGGCAAAAGAATCTGATCAGAAGTTTAAAAAATATTCTGACATTTAATAATCTTTTTTTTTTTTTCCCCCCTTGTGATAATTTCAGCGTTTATCAGGCAGGTATCCCCCTCTTGTGTTGGAAACATGCATTACATCTAAAACACAATGTGCTGCATTTAAAGAGGATTGGAAAAATGAACACACAGGAGATCATTTTCTTTTCCATGCAAACCTTGTGATATTTTTTTATATATTTTCCCCCTAATTATATAAAACCATCCTCTTAAATTTGGCACTCTTTTTTTGCTAAAACACATCAATGTCTGGGGGTGAAAAACAAAAATGCTATACACAAGACAGACTGGTGCAAAAATCAGTTTGATATAAACAAGGATTTCAGTCCTTGTTATCAAAAGGATGGAAACAAATATTTAATCCAGTTGTGACCAACTTCGCCCTTCAACAAGAAACATAACTGACAATGTTCAAGTAGAGCTTTCTTTTATATACATATGAATGTTCAAAGAGGGAGAAAAGGAACTGCTTGTCCAGTCATACTTAATCATGTCCTTATCAGTAAGTGAAGTGAAACACATGGCATTCATATGTAGGTCTGATTCTAGGGCTTCATCAAAAAAGATGAAACAATGGGGACAGCAATCTTCAGGGGGTTTTCTCTAATCTGCTACACTCGAGGCCCAAGTATGAGCTCTGAGATGTCACGATTGTATCAAGAGCCTATCTGATATTACAGTGCATGCAGGGCTTAAACCATGAGTGAAAAAGAAAAATTGCTGCTCCTACTGAGGTGGGGACATGGAGAGGTAAGTGGCTATGGGCAACTGAAAGTATTCACTCTATTAAGTGAATAGGACAATATCCTGATCATGCAAAAAAGGAATGTGGGATGAAATAACAGACAGCTAAGGAAGTGCAAGAGTCGATACAGTCGGATCAGAATAAAACCGACCCACGTTCCTGAGGGACAGCGTGATGATAATCTGAATCTGCCTCATGAGTCAGAGACAACAGAGCTGCAATGTGGCACTAAAGTTCACCTTCCAGTGACTCGGTCCTACTTTGCAGCTAACAAAGTCACTCACTGAGGCTGACACGAGCAACCATGAGCCTTCATGTCTAATACTACCATATATTTCATACGAGCATTAATAGGCTTTAAAGTTTGATTCCATGTGCCAGTAACTGCTCTTTGTTCTTTGGTCCATGCCACTTTTTACAGGCATTTTATAATATCATGGTGGTGGGGAAAAAAAAAAAATCCCTACAGATAACACAGGTCAGCAGAACAAGACAAGAACCTCAACATGGACGATCAGGAAGATGAAAACAAAGTGATCCATGAGCAAAATCAGTCCAGTTCAGAAAGCTTTCTTCTCCAGCTGGTCCAAAATGGCCTGGATTCTCTGTACAGCCTCCTTTCGGGCTTGCCGGACATTCTCCTGTCCCTGAGTCTCAACAGAGTCCAGCTCCAACAGCTCTTTGGTCAGCAGTTCCTCCAGATAACGATAACTCTTGTCTGTCTTTTTGCCAACAAACTCATCAACATCCTCCTGAAGCAGCAGTACTCTGGCCATAACCTGTTGGACCTTAGCTAGGCCGGGATTATCACTCAGGGGCTGAGATCCAGCCTGACTGGCAGCTGATGCTGGAGCCTGGGTCGGAACTGGAGCCGAGGGTGGGGGTTCAGCTTGCGAGGCATTAGGATCACCTCTCCCATTTTTGTTGTACATTTGTGGAGGTGAACTTATTTCAGCAGGCTTTCCATTGGGGGGATTTGGGGATGGCGCTGGCTTCGATTTAGGTCCCACCTGTGGGGCACGCTGGTGCTGTTGGTCCTACATTAACACAAGAGTTTGTAAAAGATTGCATTTAAAATGTGTGATAATATAAGCACACCAGCTATGAATTTAAATTTAGAAAATCTATTTCCACCAAGACCAGATGCTGTCCATCCAGGACAGATGTGTGATTACAGTGACCAAAGTATAATGGGATTTCTAGTTTTAAAGTTTATCATCACAGTTTTCTGTGCTCATTTGTGTTTCACACCAAAACCACAATAACCACAAAAAAAAATCTTTAGATTCTTACCTTGGGCTGGTAAGGTGGAGGAGCACCAGTTCCAGTTCCTGGCCATGCTGGAGGATGTGCTGGACGGACAGGATTTCCATAATGATTTTGTGGAGGCTGCTGGCCTGGCTGCCACTGTTGCTGTGAGGGCACATATGCACCCGAGTGTGCCCATGCATCAGCCTGTGGGCTGGGATGAAGGGACTGGCTAGTTGGGTATGGGGGATTTGGAGGCATTGCATGGCCACTCTCACTGTAGTGAGGGTACGGTGCGGGAGGATATCCAGGACCCTGAGAGCAGAAATAAGACAAACATCTCACGTTTACAAAACGTTTCTTTTCGGTGTGATGTCATCTTGGTTCAGGAAAAAAAGATACAATTACTCTGGATAATATAACTCAATTGTAATATTATACTTAAACTACTATTCCATATGAACATGATGTGTGTGTTTAAATACACCAACCGCTTGGCAGTGTGGCCCAGGATAGTGCTGATGTTGGTGTTGAGAGTGAGGCTGACCAGATGAACCACTGCTCTGCTCTGCTGGGCAGCCTTGGTTAGGATAAGAACCTGGAGCAGGTCTCTGAGGGTCAGCACAGTAAAACGGGTTGGATGGGTGGAAACCACTTGTTGAATACTGACTCTGTGCTGGACTGTAGACTCCATGGCCATTTGGATAACCACCAGGCATTACCTATAGGTAAGAGACAAGAAGATGACCTAGTTATTTAAAAAAAAAAAAAAGTGTAAATGCATCACCATAGAGATGCAACAACTTTGATGGAACAGATGTTTAATTGAAAATGTAAATTAAAAAGAGTTTTACGGCTTAACACACCAATACATCCTTAGATTTAGAAGGACGGGTTATACTGTACCAGTATACATGTACCTGTGGACTGTACTGTGGCTGAACATCTGATCCGGAGTGATAGGTATTTGCATAGTGCCCTGTGGAATGAGACTGGGGATACCAGTAGTGTGGAGGGAAGCCTGGATACTGAGGAGCATCCTGTGAACACAGTACATCACAAAGCACAGATAGAGAAATTAGATGTCTTTCGTTATGCACCAGGAGTGCTTAAAGACAGATGTGCCCTTTGTACTTGTACAAGGGGCACATCAGTATAGAACTACCCGCCTTTAACGTCATTACCTATCCCAGAGCAAACACTAATAATTGTGCAAACAGAGGGCACAGATTATCTGCCTGCGGAGCCAGTTATGCAAAATTCCCAAGTACAGTAAAGCTAACCGGCAAAAAAGGACGCAACATATCTAAAGAAAGACACGAAAATGCCACGTATGTTTTGACACACGTGGAGTCCTGTTAGCACAGCCGTCACGTCAAGACAAACGTGAAATTCCCGGAAAACAGCTGAACTTGCTCGTTAGCCGCTCCTATTACATAAGGCTAGTTAGCGCAGCTAGCAGTGCAGCTAGCATGGGCATTGCTCTGAGTGAGCTGGCTGAAAATAATCTTACACAAATTCGTGCCGTTCTCTGAAATTTCAGAACACTAAAAAGAGACTGGGTAACCACCAGAATTCATCTAAGCAGTATCAACGTACTTACCATGCTGTTATTCCAGTTCCCGTGATTATTTCCCGAGTTACAAGCTGAGGGCCAGCCGGGTTTCGGATTGGACTGCATTTGATGATGGTGGCGTTTCAGCTAAGCGCGCTTCCCGGCAGCCGCCCTGTCATCTGTCATTGTGAAAAAATAAACAAACCTAGCCTAGCGTTATTTCCCTGATGTGTCAGGTCGGCTGAAACACCAACAACGTTGATGTTTGGCTACGCAAGTACAGACCGCTCGGCTAAAGTCGGGAAATGACTGAATGACTCGGGGTTAGCGCGTCGCCCCGCTGCGCCTTTAATACCGGGCACAGCTAAAACTAAAGAGGTCTTACTCGGCCGCATTTTTCTGGTACCGCCGATGCCAGGCTCTGCGCTCATTTTGCCCACTTTACAGTTACCACAAATGGATAATGTATTTAATGCGTTAAACGTCTACTGTCTGTGGGTGTTTCAAGAAAAAGATAAGTGTATTAACATAATGTATAGCTGCACGACCAAATGTTTTATTCGTTCCTGAGTTGTGACCATCGTTATGTATATACAATCTTCGATGGCGTATGCGCGTCACGAGACGTTATTAGCCAATGGGAGACAGGTCATAAAAAAGCAACATTATTAAAATATTAACCGCTATTTTAATCTTCAAAACCTACCCTTGGCTCACGTTATATTTATTTAACGATGATTTTTTTTAAAGCACTGGTACTGAATGTTAGAAATGTAGTGGGACTGCAGAGCGCACAGGGTTAAACGTATACAGGAAGTTTATCCTGAGCATCTATAAAGACGCTTCCTGTCCTCTTCTTGAGAGAAACATGTATTGAAACATTAATGGCTTGATGGTACGATACAGTAATTAAATAAAACGCAAGATGAACTACGTACCCGGAACGGCGAGCCTCATTGACGACATCGATAGTAAGTTGGAAGAGCGATCGGATAGAGATGGTCTGGTTTAACGAAATAATCGTTTCAAGCTGCGGCATCGTGTCTGACAATTCAAATTGCCATGTAACATGCTTGCATGCTTGTTTGTATCCTACAGAGAAACACCTGGTGTTGCTCCGAGATGGAAGGACGCTGATTGGTTACTTGCGGAGCATTGATCAGTTTGGTATAACTCTTTTAATTACACTCCCGTTTTAATGTTCTTAGTCAGGTTTCCACACTGGTCACAGCAGGCTCAGTTTAGCTGTCTGTATGATTCCTGTGATGATCTGGTCTCTTCTACTTTGTCCTTACCCCGATTCTCTTTTTCCTCCAGCCAATTTAGTTTTTCACCAGACAGTTGAGCGCATCCACGTGGGAAAAAAGTTTGGTGATATTCCCAGAGGAATTTTCATCGTGCGAGGCGAAAATGTGGTGCTTCTTGGCGAGATAGTAAGTAGGCATAACCTCATTTTCACTTTGTTTTTTGGTGTGGTCAGAAGGATGCAAAGTGAGGTTCAATAGAAGTGATATACTTGGATTTTTCTCATGTTATTCACACATTTCACCGATACGAGTCTGAGTGGAGGTTCAGCAAGTGGTTTAGGGGTGCATAGGTTGGAGCCTATTCAAGCTGACATTGGGTAAGAAGTGGTGTCCACCATGGACAGGATGCTGGTTCATCGCAGAGAGAACCAGTTAACCTAGCATGTGTGCCTCTGGACTGCGGGAGGAAGCAGAGTACCTGGCGAGAACCCACACGTGCAAACTCCACAAAGAAAGGCCCCAGAAAGGCTGGCGGGCTCGAACCCAGAACCATTTCACTATAAGGGCATAGTGATAACTGCTGACACATCCCTAAAATTTGGCTCCCCATAATCATCCTTCTCTGATGTACGTCAACCGCTGCAGTGACGCAGGACCTTCAAGGCCAGCACACTAAGCAAAAGTGACTCATGAACTCATCTCCCTCTGTTATTGTTACGCCTAATGCTTGACAGTAGTACTTTACTGTTAAAGGGATACGGAGCATGCAGTAGCTGTAAAAGGGCAATACAGCATGTGACTATATAAAACTCACTTTGAATCATACTGGAGGCTGGACAGTACCTGCACTCTCCTGAGATGTGGAAGATGTTGCCATCGGGAGCCTGATAATTGGATCAGCTTACCATTTTAGTTTCACTTGATTATTCATTTTATTTCTGTTTGAAATGCTGATTGAAATGGAGAGGTAGCAATTAAGTGGTTGGTGGCTTTTGGTGAGCTCTCTTCAGGTAAATGGCGACAGTAAGTTGGCATCGGTAGAAAAATGTAAACTTTTTGTTTGTTTAAAGAGCCTAGAGCATGAGTCACTGCTAAACCCTTTATAAAATAATAATAATAATGAAGCACGAAAGAACTCATAGTTTCAGTTTACTGAGTCTACTGCACATGGTCAGGTTTATGTACAGTTTGAGAAAATTTTATATATATTTTTAAACTCTGTTAAATAGGAACACAACCTCACTACACTAATGGCACACAAACAGTTGTACTTTTCAGGTCTTTATTAACCAAACTGAGTAATTGAAAAGCAACTTAGAACGTCCTTTGGAGCTGATGGTCTTCTTTCCTTGGCATGGACACAAAGGGATATATATATATATATATATATATATATATATATATATATATATATATATATATATATATATATATATATATATATATATATATATATATATTAGAAACAATTACAGAACACCTGGCAATTCCACTTACAGTTTTCTTATATCTGAGTTTATTTCAGGCCTTTGATAGATGTCTCGTGGTCTGTCTGTGCAGGACATGGATAAGCCCTGCGACACCGTCCTGCAGCAGGTCTCCATCGAAGAGATACTGGAGGAGCAACGGTTGCAGCAGCAAGCCAAACAGGAGACGGAGAAAGTCAAAATGCAGGTCCTGAAGGACCGAGGCCTTTCCATACCCAAAGCTGACAACCTCGATGAATACTAACACAGCCTTGTTGCCGTGAGCTTCTTTCTCAGTTTGAATTGGACTGACAAGTTTTACGTTGAATCTGAGAGCACATGGCAGCCTGACTTTTTGTTTTTAAGTGGGCAGAATACACCATTATACTGAGTATCTACTGTGCTGTACTAAATCAATTTAATTTGAATTTTGTGGAGGGGGGTGAGTGACAACTGTTCTCATTTTTGCAGTTTATGTCAAAGGTGTTTTTGTTTTTCTTTTCTTTCCTGAAATCATTTTGGCAGTGTAGACTCTATAGCACTTTGTATTCTTTCATAATTATGTCGAAAGTCTTTACATTTGAAGATAATGTGGGACAGCTGTTGAAAGGGAGGAGCGGAGGGCGGGGACTACACGCTTTTCCCCATTAAAGAGTTTAATTTTTCATTATGAAAGTCCTGCTTGGAAAAAAAAAATGTCTCCATGCATTAAAGGCACGTGAAGCTGGTCACGTTGGGTCAATAAAGGCCCAGTGCCCTTTTGTGTGATTGCCCTACAGTTTCAAACATGCAGACCACGTTGGCCGCTGCAATATGACATCAAACCGGAGGTTTGTGCATTTGTTAGGCCATCTGCGAGGAAATGCCATAATTCATTGAGGTAATTTCACTTAGGCGGGCGGCGTATCGGTGCATCAGGCTGCTTCATGTCCTGTTTATATAAACGAGAGCCCGTCCGGACTCTGAGAAATCGATCCTATCTGCCTTCATCAGTCAATAATAAGCTTGTTAATCGTTTGGACGGATACATGGTGGTTAATATGAAACAATCGCCGTGCAGGCAGCAGCCAGATTGCATTCACTCTTAAACGAGTTATCCTGGTACCGTTTGATATAATTTTAATGCATTTTTTTGTTTGTTTAATTTTATACTATGAGCCCCGACCAGCAGCCTGCAAGCCAAAGAGAAATAAATGTTTCCGCATACATATGATACTACAGTTTCCGGTCAAACTTCAGCGTAAAGCTCCTGCCTTCAGGAAACGGGGGTGGTCCAACATGAAGGCTTGTCGGGAAAGACGGTCCTGATTTTTCTAATAGTGATGTGAAACTCCAAGCAGATGCTATGGTGCACGCTTGGACTGTTTCATAAGCATTTTGAAGTAGAGAAGTGAAAATACAATAATACAGCAACAGCAGGTTTGTGTGAACGTAAACGATACAACAGGAAAAGGGTAATTTTTGTTAAACTGTACTGCGCTTCTGTGGATCCGTTCATTTGTAATACCTGAATTCGACCACCAGAGGGCGACTTTACCTCTTACCCCTCTATCTGCTGCTACTGTCAGAAGAGCTTTGAGTCTTTTTTTTTTTTAATAAGAGATTACTAGTTATAGGTAACACCTACCTAGGAGATTCGTGGCTGCTTGATATGAAAAGTGCGGGACCAAAGAAATGTGAACGTAAAATCCACAAAACGCATTTATTCAATGTGGCACTTCCTCAAAGTGTGCTTTTATTTTGCTGAGAGCATGGTCTAACTTCTGGTGGAGTTTGAGTCTGTGGCTTGACGCCGCTTGATGGAGAGGCCCAACCTATTTTGATTACGCACCAACAGAGGAGGAGGGGGCGCGTTGATGTCCTCTCTGGTGCACTCAGCCAACCCCTGCTGCTGTAAGGTAAAGCTGGTGGTATCTTAGTGTACCCTTGTAAAGGATCCGCCGCCGAAAGAACCCGGTTTGCATACATCGGATCTTCCAAAATAATTGTTTTCTGGGTCGGGGTGATTTCGTACCCAAATTACGCATGGAATGGTTTTGGGGGGATTGGAGTAGAAATGCAGCGCCGCACTTCCAGCCCACAACAAGAACCATGCCCAGCTTACACTGCAAGCAAATTTATGACATCCTGTTTTATCCTTTACGACTTTGATATGAGTGAATTTTTCTCGGATAGTGACGAGGAGTGAAGAAAAGAGAGGCATCGTACAGATCTGAAGGACGCTGTAGTCGGTGCAGACGCGTGTGTACCGAGAAACCTCTACGTTTAGGATTTTTTCTTTCTTTTTCTTTTCGTTTTTCTTTCTTTTTGATGGAGCTGGAGAACATAGTAGCCAACACTGTACTGCTAAAAGCCAGAGAGGGTAAGTTGACACATTTAAAAAAAAAAAAAAAAAAAAAGCTTAGTGCAAATAGTAAGTGGGCCTGGTTTTGCTACATTCTGAGCTCGATGTGCAGAAAAAGGTGGGAATAATCGTAAAGATGACGGCAGCCTGCGGAGTGTATGGCTCATTACGACAGGTAAATCCTACAGATGCAACATATAAAAAAACGGGAGCCCTGTGCAATACAGACCAGGCAACATCAAGTAATCACTGCGATCACTGCTCGTCTTGTGATCAGTCATAACCTCAAGTCAACCTCGCGGATTATTTCATCCATGCAGATTTTGACAGATCGTATGCGTTTTCCCCGTATATGTTGGGGGCGGCAGGGGGGGGGGAGAGAGAGGGGGGGGTCTGCCTCCCACATCCGCTTTCGCTGTCTGTGCAAATGAAAGCGGCTCTTTCGCAACATTATGCATGCTGGAGCACACAGTGAGACAGGGAATAACTCCTTTCCAGAGAGGGAATAAAATGAGTGTAGGCAGGCTGACATTTGAACGGTGATCAGATGACGTGACTGGTGTTGAAATCTATGTAAAGGGCCTGCAGAGAGACGGACCCTGGTTATCCGTGTAGAAAGAGTCAAATGTCCGTGAAGGCCAGTTGCAGCCCGACAGCATAGTCTAAAATATGAAGGCACATGGTGTCATTAATAGTTCATTCTGAGGAAGACAGGGTTGCACTGAGGGCAGGAAAAAGGCCTGGAGGTAAATGCTGCGCCGTGTGATACAATGACTGTTTTGAGCATTGGGACCATGCAGCTCTTTTAATTTCAGTTTTAAAGACTGGGGGAAGTTAAAAACAACATTCATTAGATTTTGCCAAATTAGGGATTGTTTTGGTTATGTAACCCTAAAGAGCAAGATAAATCATGAGAAAAATACTCATTCCTTTCGCTTTTTCAGTTTAGATAATGTCTAGTAATCCACACACACACACATATATATACACACACACAAACAGATTGCATTTTGTCCTGAGTGTACCTGGGTCCCTTTGAGATGCCCTTTAAACCCTGCCTGAGTGATTCCCAAACCTGTTTTGTGAACCCGTGGGTTTAAAACACACACACACACACACACACACACACACACACACACACATCCCACTTCCTTGGAACTGATTGCTACATACTTCTGTCTTTTGTAAATACATCATATCTTTTCCTCTAAGTTTGAAGAGACTCGGTAGGTGCATACACTCTTAAAATGCATGTATACACATGTTTGGTTGCAGGCAGCTCATAGTTTGATGTGACTAAAGTCTCTGCAGAGTTGCGAGATGACACAGGAAAAGACTTTGGTCCGCTGGCAACTCCTTCCATATATGTTACAACAATGACACATTTTAAAAAGAAAAGGGAGGGGGGCTTCTTGCACAGAAGGCTGTAAGTGTTTCTCAGGCATTAATAGAGTAATAGAATGAACCGGGAAGCTGACACGCTGTCAAAATCCTCATGAAGACTGCTTTCGCCTGTGGGTCAGACTGGACGTTTGTTTTATGGCAGCAGAACACAACTGGGCCGAGTGAATCAAGCTTCGTGAATTAATAAGAGCAGTTAATGACCCATGACAGATCTTGCTTGTCCCAGCTGCTCCAGTGGTGCACATCTGCCCCAACTGTGTGTGGGTGTGTGTATATGTGTGTGTGTGTGTGTTTGAGAAAGAGAGAGAGAGAGAGAGAGCGAGAATAAGGCCTTATACAATAATTGGATGAGATGGATCTTTGAGTTAATAGCTGAGGCACGACTTTCTCGGCGGCTTGATCAATGCCTCTATAAATGTAGCTATGTGGGACTGATTCAACAGTTGAGCTGGAACTGGCTGCATTGTACACACTGAACTATGTCACAGGTTGCCGTGAGTGCATTATTGGTTGTATCCTTTAATGGCCTAAATCATTAGAGTTTTTGTATTACATGATGCAGTGCCAACGGCTGTGCAGATCCATGTTTGCTGCTGGTAACTCTGCTGTTTCCAGTGCATGCATGCATGCATGCAGGCAGAGCACAGTATACACAGAGGCTCATTTTAGATCTTGTACTAGCAACAGTGAGAGAATGCGAGTGGAGCAAAGCAAAGAGTGTTTTTTCCTGTTTGTTTATGTGAGCATATCTTGAGCCAGGGCTGAACTAAGAGGCAAGCATCCTCTGTCAAAACTCCTCCAGCTACGGACAACAGGAAGGCCCAGTTTACACTGCAGTCTTTGGCTTGTTTATGCCAGCATCCTTACACCTCCCAAATCAGTAAAACTGTGTGAGTGGCAGCGAAGAGGAGGAATTAAGAAAATAAAAAGCTATGGGTATTCTCAGGCCAAGAGTGTCAAAACAGGCCCTGCGCCAGCCTCTTGTTGCTCTTTGACTCTCCTGTCTCAGTGATGGTTGTTCTGACAGTCCTGGTCTGGGATTTGCTGCCAAGTTTGGTGAGGGTTTGGAGTTTTTAAGAGATAAATTTGAGATTAAAACTAGCTGGAAGATTGGAAACACTTTTGAAATAGAGGATTTCTAATCAAAAAAGTGCTCCGTTTAATCACAGAGTGAAAAATCTAACTCGGTTTGATTTCCACAGAAAAAAGAAAAAAGGAGCTCTGACCATATTGAAGCATTTTGTTAAGTGACCGCTGTCTTACATAAAGCTAAATGGTATTATACACTATCAGTTTGATGCAGCCCATAAGCTATTTAATCAAATTGATTGTTACATAACAAACTGAGTGGGCTACTGCCATCCAAGCTCCATCTTCCTGTAGAGGTGCTCTCCAGTCTCTGCAGAAGATACTTTATGGATAATGAGCATGTGGTGAAATCAAACACTTCGATGGTCATCTGAGCATCATCCGACAGTGACAGTACTGCTCACTGGTCTTTAAAGCTGTGCTGTCTGTGTGAGTTTGTCAGCTGAGGAAACTGAGGCTTTACAACAGATCAAAAAGAACAAAGGCACTTGGGCCTGACACTGCTCTTTGTTTCAGTGGGATCTATTAGGCTGTGGCTTTTAATGTTAGAGTTATAGATGACATACAGTCACAGTTTGTGAGCAGTTATAATATCAGGGTGTACTGTAGATTTATGTGTGCGATAGCCGATGAGGGGTGTGGGGTGAATTCCTTTGTTTAAATGTAACCTGAACTTAGCCACTGTGACGCGAGCAACATCGGTGCAGTGGGCCTTTTGCATTGTGTGTGTGTGTGTGTGTGTGTGTGTGTGTGTGTGTGTGTGTGTGTGTGTGTGTGTGTGTGTGTGTGTGTGTGTGTGTGTGTGTGTGTGTGTGTTTGCAAGTCTCGGTCTGCCTGCCTCCCCATTCACAACTCTTGCTGGCAGCAGTCACAGATTCCAAGCCAGGCAAGTGAACGTCATCGGTTGTTTAAGTGAATGAGAGCAGGGGAAAAAACTGCATTGCTGCATCCAGATGCCTTTCTTGAATTGTGGTAACAGAGCAGGGGCATTTAGTTTGGGCGACTAGACAGAATTCCACTCTGCTGCCTGTGGGCTTTCTCATTCGGGCTGCAGTGCTTTTGAATGTTGTAGTTACATAAGTAAACTCTAGTTATATAAAAAAAACAAACAAACAAAAAAAAATAGCTGAGGTCCTGTATACCAATTTATTAAAAGTGATCCAGATACATATGGAAATTACAGTCAAATTTAGCTGCAGGGATTAATTATTTCAGTATCAGTTAGCTGAAATCTCAGTAACCCTCCTTTCTATAGTCTCTTAATTGATCTGGTAAATGGTAAATTGTTTTGTATTGTTATGAAGTTATGATATTTTCTGTGAAGTTGGCCGGGGTCTTTCTGTGTGGAGTTTGCTTGCTCCCCCCCATTTCTGCATTAGGTTAATTGGTGCTACTAAATTGCCCATAGGTGTGAATGTGAATGTTTGTCTGTCTCTCTGTGTTAGCCCTGCAAGAGACTGACAGGGTGTACCCTGTCTCTCGCCCTATGGCAACTGTGATAGGCTAGTAATAACTAGGTAATAACTGGTAATTACATAAATCCAGAGACACTACAGCTGTAACACGAAGAAAAACTCTTTTATTCACCAGTTCAGCAGCAGTAAAAGCAAGCCAATTTTTCTGTGATATTACCAAATTTTTACAATAATAGATTCTTGTGTGATCTCATGCGTCCTGTGGTGAAAGTTCGTGCTGATTGTTCCCTCTTCTATGCAGTCTATCACAAATTGAGATAAGAGCGTGGCAATACCATGGAAAACTTTTACAGTCCAGTTTCAGCTTAGTCACTGAGTAGGTTGTCATGTTCTTACTACGTAAGTGTGTTGCATTTCAATAGGCAATGGCATATTCTATTACAAAGGTTATAAACATGATAATACTGCAAACAAGTCTTCTTCTTTTACAGTTTGAGGTTACCTAACCATTTTCACACATACACTGCAGAACTTTTTGAAACATTACCCAAAGGATGTGCTTGTGCATATGCAAATGCACATTAATAAACATTAGTAGGCAGTGGTTGTCACTCTACTGAGGCAGCTCCCTCGTCGAAACCAAACAGCCCATTTCAGTAGTGTGAACGCGGCAGATGAGGGCAGCACAGTGGTGCAGTGGTTAGCGCTGTCACCTCACTCCAAGACAATTTCTGGTTTGAAATTGCAGGCCAGCTGGGGCCTTTCTGTGTGGAGCTTACATTTTCTCCCTTTTCGAGGGAACTCCGGCTCGCTGCTGCAGTCGAGAGACATGCTTGTTAGGTTAACTGGTGATTCTAAACTTGCTGCAGGTGTGGATATGAGAGAGTGTGTTTTCTGTCTGTGTTAGCCCTGTGATGGACTGGTGTCTGACCAGGGTGTACCGTGCCTCTTGCCCATTGTCAACTGGGATAGGCTCCAGCCCCATCCCTCAACCCTGCTTTGATAAGCAGTTAAGAAAATAGATAGATGGATTATTGCCTACACTAGCTATCTTGTGCTGTGTATATAAGTGAGAACAGACAGCTCTGGGCCATGTCCAGACCTCATTCTCCTGAACTTTTTCCAGATTTCACAGGTGAAAACAGCTTTAGTGAGTAAATTGTAAAACAATTGCAGGGACCTACTAAGTAACACAAAACTGTTCCTGAAGAGTTTGTTACTAGGTGTTTATTTATTTTTCAAAAACATTTCCCTTCTCAAAAAGGTAAATGTTCCAAGTCTTTTATAAAGAAATGTAAGCATGAAAAACAACTATATAATAAAAAGCATTTCCACTCCTAGATTGTACACAATTAAATTTGGGTTGGAATCACCAGTTAACTTAACAAGCATGTCTCTCGACTGCGGCAGCGAGCCGGAGTACCCACGAAAAGGGAGAAAATGTATACTTCACTGTATACTTCACACAGAAAAGCTCAGAACAAGCACAGCACAGAAAAATTTCAAACCAGAAATTGGGACAACCCAAATTTAATGGATGTCTATGGGAGGAGGTGTTACCAAGAGCAGCTAAACTACTTTCTTACATATTATCCAAGTATACCTGACTTATTGCCAAGCTAAAACTATCACAAATGCACCATAGTTAAGTTGATGAGTAATAGCCTTTTTTTCTTAGTATTTTAGCTGTAGATTCACTGTTTTTACCCATTTATTACCAGTGGTAATCACCCTAGAATACACTGTAATTTACCATATAGTTGCCTGTAAATAACTTAATCAGTGGAGTGAAAATGAAAGGCTGATAACATTATCAGCTATTTACATAATTATTTCATCTTTTGTGATATTTTTAACCAACATTTTTTTT
Organism: Archocentrus centrarchus; assembly: GCF_007364275.1. Taxonomy (NCBI): domain Eukaryota; kingdom Metazoa; phylum Chordata; class Actinopteri; order Cichliformes; family Cichlidae; genus Archocentrus; species Archocentrus centrarchus. The sequence continues at coordinate 21,103,306 of NC_044354.1, forward strand.
GCTTTTTTAATATTTACTTGATAATAAAAATTTTTAAAAATCTGAAAAATTTTAATAATGAAAATAATGTTCCATTCAGTTTACAGTGTTATCACAAATAATGTTAAGTAGATATGTTTATAGGTTGTCCAAAATTGAAATAGGCATTAATTGTGGCTTTAACAAATGTTGGTTTTGTGTAATAAAGGCGCACATGGGGAAATCTAAAGGTGCATCTTTACATTTGATTATTAATTCTGATTTTGTCTGGATCTAAAATATTTGGAATTCTTCAAAAAGTTTGTCAGTCCCAGATTCAGATTGCACTGAACTATGATTGGAGTATGTTGTGTTTGAAGCCAGTCCTATAAATATTTTTTTTATTTTTATTTTTTCCTGAGGTTGTTCTTTTAAGAAGACATTTTATTACTACAAAGATTTCAGGCTGATAAGAACTGATTAGCCATTGCTAGAAGAGTTACAGTTATTGTGTCTGCAGGAGATTTACGGGTGTGTGTGGGAGAGGGGGGTTGGGGGTATCGGGGGTGGATGCTTCAGCATTTAATGGAACAGCAAGCCTAAGCAAGTCTAGCTGCCGTTGTTAGAGCGCACAAACGCACATTTCTAGAGAAATGAGCTGTGTCACCCGCCTGCACCCTCAACTATCAAATAACAGCATTGATCTATGTTGTTTGCACCTGCCAGCTAATGGTAATGTGAGTTTGAATACTATATTGTAGACGCTGTAGTCACATTGTTGTTGTCACGCACAAACGTTCTGCCCCATTTTCATATAAACAAAAATATTTGCCTGGAGTGCTCCTCTCTCAGGACCTGACTGAAAGGACGGACCCATAGAGTAAAACTGTCAGCTTTTGTTTAGTAGAGACCCTTATTGGAGGGAAACCAGCCTCTCGCTTCCTCACTGGGTCCTTCTAACAGGAAAGAAGCAAGGGCAAAAAAACAGACTGCCTGTGAAGAGCATATATTGCATTTACATGCGGACTGTTTATGGTGTACTCTTCCACATATTATATTAGAGACTTTTTTTTTTCTTTTTTTTTTTTAAAGGTGATTTTTTTTAAAGGATTACTAAAGAAATACTTATCAGGATGCCCCCCCCCCCCATTAACCCCAACACAATGTGTTTGTTGGATGTGAGATTACTGCAACTGCTATTAAAAATATTTGGTGCCTCGGCAGGTTGGGATTTGTGACTCTGAGCAAACTCTTTGAACTGTATAACTCTTTTCCTTGCACAGAGATTTGCAGATTTTAAAGGAGAAATTGTTCATTTCGTTTTTCAGCGAGCACTCATTTTTTTTCAAAGTGTGTGCTTGCCAGTGGGCTAATTGAGATGCTGAATTCCCACACATACCCACAGTTAGCTTGCTGTCAGCATGTACAGCCTGGCAGAGCTGCTTACATGGCTGTAGATGCGATAGATGTATCTTCAGCTATGTTTGGGGTATTATATATGACACTGTATGTACAGTTCGCACCGTTTCACTTCAAATTGATTGAAAACAGAAAAGTTTGGTTTTAGTCTGTTAATTCAAGGCAAATGCTTCTTTTCATGGCCCCTCATTCTCTCCCAGCAGTTTTGCATGGAGATTATAAAGCAAAGAAGAAGCAGAGATAGCCATATCTCCATCAACATCACGCCACAAGGCTCGCTGTGTTTTGAGTAGGAGTGTGACTCATTTTTTCTTGAGTAGAAAATTTCAGCTCTCTGTCTCCTACTATCTCTATTGTTATTGCTGCCTCTACCCACACATACAGTATACGTAACTCAGCTGGATGCAACAAGTTCACGCCTGTTCTCCAGGGGTTGTCGAGCAGAATTCTGGGAAATACAGAAGATGATTATCTAAAATAAAAGTGTGGTAGGCCAAGTGAAAGTGGATGCAGGAAAAAAAAGACTAAATTTTTAATGTTAAAGTACTCCAGGAATGCACTCTCAGACATACAGATTATTACTTAAGTACTATTTCACTGTCTCCATGTGGTTCTTGTGCTCTGCACTTCTGCCATATCTCTTTAATGGAACAGCCAATGAATTTTTGATGTGCATTAATCCAATAATCAATACAGTAACTTTTGAAGCTTCTTCTCTGATGTCTCCTGCTGGATGAAAAGCTAAATGCCAGACTGTACAAGTCAATGCAAAAACTCACTCAATGCTTAAAGGCTGCATGGGTTGACGTTAATGGCTATATATGTCCTTCAATGTAAGGACAATCCAACATAAAAAAGAAATAAGGGATATTTTATGTTTTAGGAAGGAAACACTACTGTGTAAAACTCTTGAGCCACCAATCTTTTCTTTTTATTTTGTTAGGAAAATGGGAAATGTGTGGTTTATTGAAACATGTGCAAACATACATGGAAATACAGTATATAAGGCAAAAACAGAGTTTGTGCATTTATAACAAACTTGAAAGTCTGTATTTGGTATGACCACAGCCTGAACTCTCTTAAGCAGCTTTCTTGTCATTTCATTAAGTCGATTTCAGTTCTCCAGGCTTCTTGAAGGACATTTAAAGCTCTTCTTTGGATGTTGGCTGCCTTTTGTTCTGTTCTGTGTCGAGATGATCCCATACTGCTTCAGTAATGTTGAGGTCCAGGCTCTGGAGAGGCCAATCTATGACTGATCCGTGCTTGGGCTCATTGTCATGCTGAAGAATGAAGCTCTTTTCAGTGAGATCCTTTCATGATGGTATTGCATGGTGTATCAAATCCTAACAGTGCTTTTCACAATTCCATCAGTTTTAACAGCATCTCCAACACCACTGGCTGAAATGCAACTGCAAACCGTGACAGAGCCTCTGCCGTATTTGGATTAATCAGTCTGTAAGACCCATTGCCACTGATTTTTAGTCCAGTTCTTGTGTAATTTGGCATACCTCAGCTTTTTCTTCCTGTTTTCCTTGCTTAAGAATGGCTTCTTGACAGCCACCCTTCCACTGAGACCATTTCTGATGAGGTGCCAGGAAACAGTAAATGGATCAAATCAAGGGCCAGATCTCTCAGCTTCTGTGTCAGGTCTTTACTGGATTTTTTTTCCTATTTCTTATGGACATGACTTTCAAATACTTCTTATCTGCTGTGGATAGCTTTTTAGAGCCTGCCATTTCTTCTTTTGTCCTCCACGTGTCCAGTTTCCTCAAATTATTTGAGGATACACTGCACAGCCTGCCAAAATATGCCAAGTTTTCAGTTAATAGCTCTTTGGGGATCACCTTGTTGGTGCAAAAGTATTATTTTATGTCTGTCAAGCTGTGTTATCTTTGACATTTTTCATAAATTCAACTAAAGTAATTGGAACAAATGATGTGTTTTTGCAAGACACTACTTGTAAAGTGCCTAAAATTTCAAATTGGTTCTTTGCTAAGTCGTCTGTTATGTGTAAACACAGCACTGGTTCATCCCTTGAGTTAGGTGCCTTTTTTATGCTCAAATGAGTCATAGGTCAGTGTTAAGTGGCTTAACAAACAAAACATATACAAAATATAAAGAAACGAGGGGTGGCTCGAGACCTATTCACAGTAGGGTCACTATAATCACATGTGGACCCCTATGTGTTGTTTATAGGAAACTGGGGCTTCTGCAGAGTGTATCAGAGTAAAATTGACTCCTTTATTACAAATAATATTGTAAAAACATAAATCTCAAGTAAAGTCCCAGAAAATTGATAATGCAGTTGAAAGAGCAGGTTTCTCTAAGGAGTTTAGCTTGTTTAAGGCCAAAGCACACTTTTTTTTTTTCTTACGAGGGATGTTATCATAGCAGGAACCATAGAACATGCAATGTCATCATAGGAGCGGGACAAGGAGCAAACATCTTCACGGAGAATCTGTGTGTATTTCGTGCAGGAGAGCAAGAGAGGGAGAAAGAAAGAAAGCACACACCCAGTAATGTCAGTCCACAATGTCCCATGAGTTCTATCAGATTGATGAGCTGGATCTCTGGCTTTCGAGCACTTTCCTCAGTGTTTGCGCACTGAACTTTGGATTTTCACTCTGGACAAAATAAAAATCACCCTTCATTGAGATGCAGTACTATATTGCTACAATATTCGCCGTATCAAAACATTTATCGAGGTAAACAGATGCCGTAATACCTCGTCAGAGCATAGGAGCATCCTGTTACAGCTAGCTTTATGTGGACTATGCTCTGTCCTCCTGGATCTTTATGGATGAGCAAACAGCAAGTATTACCCAGCGTGCCCTGCGCTGTGTGTGGTCCTTTGATCGGACAGCACGGTGGGTTATATAATTTCAGGGGGTTTTTTTCATGTTTTTTTTTCCCCCTTCACATTCCATACTTTATATATTTATAGAACAGGAAACTTGTGGCACCTGACTGTTCCCAGACAGGAAATGTACCCTGCCTTCTGCTGCGCTTGTCAGATTTGTGCCGTTGCATGCAAGTTTTGACAGTGAGTGTCTTCCTACACCATGGCTATTTGCACATGAACACATGAACTTTACCAGACGCCGCTTCTCTGGTGACAACTGCCACAGCGCACTAGCTCTGAGGTCATGGACTGGTTTGACCACCTCAGTTTGTATTAACACATTGCTGCTGCCCTTGGGCTGGTCTCTATTAATAGCAGTAATGTTTACAAGGACATAAAGACAGAGAAACGGGTACAGTTGTGTAGTTTTTTTTTTCTTCTTCTTCTTCTTCTTAATGCTTTGTGCGAATGTAGCTGTTGGCAAAAGGTTAAACCTGGAATTTATGTTGAATGCAGCTACTTCCTCGGGTCAAGCAAGATTTGGTTGTTGTTTTCAGCACAGCACACTAAGTTGTTGGGACACAACTGAATGGACCGCCAATACTGTTGCTGATAGGATCTCTGTTTTATTGTCTATGACTGATTTTGAGTTTATGACCCCTCATTAAGTGGTTTAACATGTGACCTTTACAGCAGCCAAAAGAAGCCGAGTGTTGCCAGGTAAAAAGTACAGTACACGTCATCAATGTTTGCTTCAAGCATTTTAGCAGATGTTACAGACAGACCATCCAGTTGTTATTATTGTGATATGTGTGGACACGGGGGCTCATTTAGGATGGTAATAAGAACAGAGGGACCGACATGACATCATGGTGGAACAGGCCAACAAAGACTGTCTTCCTGCTATAGTCCACCCCTCCTGCTCAGGTCTGCGCGGTGTTTCCCCTGCCTTCCTGTGGCATACGCACACACACTTATAGTGTGAGGACTAACTCTTCAATAACAAGTCTTTCACATCTTGTTTTTGGTTTGCTTGCAGTGCTGCTGACATGTGCATGCATATATTAAATATATTTAATAAACCAGTATACAGAATAGCACCTTATAGCTTTATTTATCTCCACATTCTTGTTTATACTGCATACATAAGAACAACGTTCACACGTGGCATGCTGCACAGCCTACAAACTCTGCCAAGGTGTGATTTTTTTTTTTTTTTTTTTTTTTTTTGTGTTGCTCCTCTACTGTCTTTGCAGCAGATGGATATCTAGTACGATGTCATCATATTTCTCGTGATAAAGCAAACCCATATAGTGCATACAGTCTCTCTACAGTGCCTTAAGAAGCACAAAGAGGATGTTTTGCAAATGCAAAGCTCTCGTCTTCCTTCGATAACATGCTTGCTGTGTCTTTACCCCGTCTTTTGCATACACAAGAACGTCGGCCCTTACCTGGAGCTCTCATGCAAATAAATCCTAAGCCATGAACAGTTGGATGTGCCGTGTAAGATGGAAGGAGGGGAACAAAGGTATTTGTATCATAGTCTGGTGCTGGTCAGCCACACTGTATTTGCAACTCGCTGACCGCCTCAGTATGACTCAACCATGAGGCCGGCATTTAACAGATCAGACAAAGGAGGTGATGTGAGAATAAGCGAGAGTTAGATAATCAGAAAGGGATAGTGAGTTGTTTGCGAACAAAGAGGGTCAGTGCAGCCAGGAGATGAGAGTGAAGAGTCACAGAAACCTGCTCAAATCTTTCACACTTTTTACACAGTGTAGGTGTAGAGAATAGCACATATTCAGAGCACTCCGCTCTGCTGGCGCTCGTGCTCTTAACATCACATTTCTTTTGCAGATGTTATTGCATATATGCCAGATGCACAGCGTGACTGTCAGGATGTGGTTTCAGCTGGTTGTCCACAGCACATCTAACTTCATGTTGGGAGTGAGACTGTAAGTGAAGGTGTTTGAGACCTCAGAGACTGTGTGTGCGTGGATGTGTGTTTGAGCCACTAGTTGGTTAATGGCTTGGATTCTTTTGAGTGTCAACACTTTATGAATATAACCTCACAGCTAAGCAGAGATGTTTTTGAACGTGTGGATGGATGGGGGCCCACAGGACTGCCCCGAGTTGGTTAAATTGAGCATGAGGACATTACTAGAGAGAGGTCACAGTAGAGACATTGTGCGCACACACACAAACACACACAGATGTTTGGGATGCCGGTAACCCCCTGGTGTTAAGCCAGACAGTTGTCGCTCCCTCTCTGACCTTATTTTTGCTTTACTTGACATGCCTTGATGATGTCAGAGCTGCTAAGCATGAACATAAATAAAGGGTGGCGACCACACTGCCCACATGGAACAAATTAGACTGACAAGTTCCTGTGTGCAGCAAATCCAGGGCACCGTGCATGTTTCAGCTCATGTGTAAGCGACAGACCACGTAAGAGTGAGAACTGTTTAATAGCGAAAGAAATAAACAGACAACCGAGAACAAGGTGGTTTATGGAGGACATTTACGAGCATATTCGTACTTTTAAGAGCCAAGTTTTGTTAAACAGGAACCCAGAGTTACAGATCTGGACATAAAACATGTGAATGTGGAGGTGCTATTTTTTTTTTCTTTTAGTCTTCATAACATGATTTTAATATCTCATCACCTGCTTTCATGTTTGTAAACCTCTCTCAAGATCTGGTTGGTCATATCCTGCCAGAACATTTCCCCTGTTGTCATAAAGCCACTTAACAGAAATGCAGCAATTTTGACCACTTTGAAATGATTAAAGGTTCCATTTTTTTTTTAAGCCCACAGACATGAGAGGTCAAAGGGCACTGAGACTAAACAGGAACATTTTTGTTACATTTGATGTGCAAGTCTGTGATATGGAAAAGGATAATTGATTCATAATATTTGCATGTTTGGGAGTGTTTCAGTGTGTCTTTGCACCAAACAGGCCTCTACTGTTTGGTGTTGGACAAATGAAATATGTTTCCCACGCAGCTTTATTTGCAGTGATGAGTAAGAGAAATTGAGGGATTGTAAGAATAACACATAAAGAAAAAAAAAGATTCTTTGCAACCCAAATGTGACCAGAGACCACACAAAGACATCACATTCAGAGGTCAAAAAGCCAAAAAGGAAGAGAAGCACTAATCTATAGCACTGTTCTATTTATATGGCCAGAGAGCTGTAAACTTATCCAGTCCTAAAACAAAGGGGGTTGATAGGCTTGAAGCAGCAAATGAGGTCAGTCACTGGCTGGCAGCAACTTGGTGACCGTGATATGATGATGACAGGAAATCTTCAACAGAGTATGAAAAGAGAAAAGAAAAAGATACTGGATTACAGGGAAGCAGCAGAAAGTGATGGCAGGAGTTTCAAAAGGCAGGGAGGGGGAGACGTGGAGGGAGAGAAAATGAAAAATAAATAGATTTGGAGAGCAATGAGAGGCAAAGAAAACAGGACACAGAATGAAAAAGGAGGAACTACATTATTTGTGGTTGTCTCAACATTGTGTAGAAGTTGAATGCCTGGGTGGAGCGCCCATGTTTGGTACAATTATTTGACATGGCGTTGACCCGTCGCAGGAAATCTATGCCATTTGGCGGACGCTTGTATCCACAAATGCCTCACGCTAGCACAAGTGCATACATTTTTAGCATGGCATTCCCCATGGGGAATGACCTTCTTCACACACTGTATTGTTTTGCTTTTTTGGCAGACGTCATGTTTTTCCTCAAGGAGACTCAAATATTGGACCACACAGCGACATGTGCTGGCATTCTGTGTGGTGAGCATAACTTTACATATGAACTGTTTTCAGTAGTGATTAAATAAGGAAGCTGGCCTGTTTATGGCTTGTTTTGTTTACAGTAATTCTAATGAGGCACAGGTGCTCAAAGTTAATGATTGTCTTCAGGGATATTTTTATGTAGGTTATTAATACATTCATGCTTCATGTTTGTCTTCGGTGACAGGAGTACCATTCTGAGTATGTGAGCTTTGGTGATGTAGGGTTCCTTACACGAGGAAGTTCGGCAACCAAATAATAACCGTGTTGCACCAGCTGCAGCAGCTTTACCACAACTGCGTAAAACAAGTCTGTCATACTCTCTAATAGACACATGGGCAAAATATATAGTATTGCTCAAAAGTCCTGAGCCACCCCTCATTCAAAGCCAGACTTTCTTGTAATTTTTAAAGCGGTCCTCTTGAGCAATAATTCTCCAGGCTTTCTGAAGGTCTTTCAAAGCTCATTTTGAGTACCTGACCATTTTTCTTTCTTTGTTAAGCCACTTAACACTGGCCTGTGAATCATTCAAGCTTAAAAATGGCACCTAACTCAAGAGATGAACCAGTGTTGTGTCTACGCATTACAGACAACTCAGCAAAGAACCAATTTTAAAATGTATCTTTAGGAACTTTGTTACTAGCAGCCTGTCACAAAAACACAGAATTTTGTTCCCACTTCTTTAGCTGAATCTATGAAAAGTAAGTAAAACTTATTTAGAAGAAGAACAAAAAGTTACCAAAGATAACACAGTTTGAGAGGCATACATTTTTGCATCAACAAGGTGATTCCCAAAGAGCTATTAGCTGAAAGCTTGGCATATTTCAGCTTGCTGTGCAGTGTGTGCTTAAAAAATGGAAGAAAATGGACAAGTGGAGGACAAAATAAGAAGTGGCAGGAATGAACACTATCTAAAAGCCATGTTCATAAGAAATAGGAAAAATGTCAGCAGAGACCTGACAAAGGACCTGAGAGATGCATCTGCTCCTTCAGTTGATTCATCTACTGTTCACCGAAGCCTCATCAGAAGTGATCTCAGTGGAAGGGTGGCTGTCAGGAAGCCATTCTTAAGGAATGGAAACAGGGAGACAAAAGCTGAGGTATGCCAAATTACACAAGAACTTGACAGAAAATCAGCAGCAGCAGGTGTTATGAGCGATTAATCCAATTTTGAAATTTATGGTGCAAATCATCGTCAGTATGTGCAGAGGAGATCAGGAGAGAGGTACAACAGTGAGCGTTTACAGCCATCAAACATGGTGGAGGCTCTGTCATGGTTTGGGGCTGCATTTCCGCCAGTAGTGGAGATGTTGTCAAAACTGATGGAACTATAAAATTTCACACTGTGTTTTTGCATTATACGCTATATTTCCATGTCTATTTGCACATGTTTCAATATATCCCTGCACCTATTTCCCATTTTCAAGCACAAAATAAAGAACTGATAGGTGCATTGAGACTTTGGTACAGTAGTGTACAGCAGAACATCTCTCTGGTGTACTGGATATTTCAGTATCAGACTGTATGGCAGACTTTGCTATCTTCTTTGTTCCAATCATGCTAGAGTGCACAGCTTTATTCACGAATATCTCACAGTTATAATTCCTTCAGTCACTTGAGTAAAACAAAAAAACACGAATATCTTATACATGAATACATTCAATGTGTTTGATAATAAAATAAAATAACAAAAAATTATTCATTAACACTTGTGAATATGGCCATGTATTTCTGTATAATCTTAATATATTCTTAAATTCAGCACTGTCTCACTTCAGGTGTCCAGTCTGTGACCCTTGGATTACTTTATCTCAGTCAGTATATGGCTTACTTTGGGGGAAAAAAGTTTCCCAGCTATGGTCTAATATCACACCAAAACATGCTAATTTGAGACTAATCTACGCCTTGTTGAGTGCAATTTAATTTTCTTGGCGAGTAAATCATATGATGTTACAAAGGCAACAGTGAGAGACTGAACAGACAGCAAGGCAGGAGGAAAGGATGAGACAGTAATGCAGCAGGATTGATGGGAAAACTGCTAAAGCTTTCACTCAGAGCCTCCACAATGACGTAGGGCCTCTCACATTCCTGGGTTATTACTTAAAGATGTCTGCTTGTCATTGCTCTCAATGCCTCTCACATTGGGAGAGCTGCTTGCAGCAAATTTCCACTGCACAGAGCGGTTAAAGGAAATCCCTGTCAGTTCATTAGAGCAGTCGTAACATATTAAGAAAAAACTAATGCAGAGGCGAACATGGTGTAGGGCACAGCAGGCTGCAGTGGACAGAAAGCGAGGAACTAAGAGCTTAAAAGTTGTGTATAATCACATCTGGTGGATACTATGAGAAAAAAGCAAAGGTGATTTAGACATGGTTTTGACAGGAAATGTGAAAGAAGTTAAAATTAAGATGGAAACTAATTAGATTCATTGATGACCACACAGTAAAATTTCTTTAGAAATCTAAGTGGGCGATGTAGAGCTAAGTGGTTTTTGTTCATGATGGTGTTACGTAGCTGCAGGAAGCTGAAGCATGATTATTCAGTGTGATGGAATCCAGTCTGGGTTCTGATGGGAACTGAGCCGGTCAGAATGGGGTTTCTGTCTGTGCGGACACAAAAAAGCACACACTCATATTAAACACACACACACACACACACACACACACACACACACACACACACACACACACACACACACACACACACACACACACAAGCTCTGTTCCACTTTCAAAAAAGCCACTCGCATGAAAAGTGAGGAAGAAAGTCAGTGGAGAGAGGAGAGCTTTATGGAGGAAGTGAGACATAATCTATGAATTATATATACACACAGAGACTATGATTTCATTCAGGGGAGAGCCCACACACAACCCCCCCACCACCACCACTTCTTTTAGCCATTAGGCCTTCATTTTCTCCTCACCGATGAAAATAAATGTTGACAACTTTATGAAGTTCTTTCAGTAGAACATTTTCACTTCTTGTTTTACTCTGTCACCACAGGTGGAGGAGGGAAAAGGAAAGGAAGGAGCAAAAAATGGAAGGAGATCCTTCGTTTTCCCCATATAAGCCAGTGTACTGAACTGGGAAACAGCATTGGTACGCGTTTTTTTACGTCTTTTATCTAAAGAGAGTGTGTTTGCCTGTTTGCTTCCAAGGCCCTGTTTTAAATTCTGTGTGCGTTTTGTTGCATTTAAATTTTTTGCAGAGAGGGACTATTTCAGCATCTGCGAGAAACAGCCCATCGGACGACTTCTCTTCCGTCTTTTCTGTGAGACCAGACCTAAACTGCAACGATGCATCCAGCTGCTCGATGCAATGGTACGCAAACAACTTACAAGGATCACTTTTCGATATTTGCCATTAAGAATACCGTTAAATAACTAAGGAATAGTGGAGGAAGTCAACCATCAACTCTCTTTTCTCAAAAGTTTTGCGAACAGTGACTCATCACTAACACCGCCCCTAAACCAGCCATTATGACTTGAACCCGATCTCAGTGGCATTTCAGTTTGATGTGTCTACTTTTGTCTTTGTCATTGTTTTACTGCTGCACAGAGTAGCTTTGAAAACACAGCTTACAGCTATGACTTACACATCCGGTGTCATTGCACTGGTACAAAACAGCTGGGACCTGAATTACAACACCTAGAAATCTTTTGCTCTAAAAGGCATTTGGAGAACTTTACCATTAAATGTTCTAGTAATTTTTGATCAAACCTTTTTAAAAAATGTTTAGCATTTACACTGACAGAAGATCTTGTTCTAAAACAGGGGTGCCCAAACTCGGCCCGCGGGCCGCTTCTGGTCCGCAAATTGATGTCATAAATAACATACAATTTGGCCCTTTAAGTTACTTTTTTTGACATTTCGCTTAACCCTCCTAATTGGAGGGGAAGGCAAAATGTCTAAAAAGTAACTTAAAGGGCCAGATTGTATGTTGAGGGGTAGACCCTGTGCAAGTCTGCACAGAGTGATATACAAATCATTCACACCTATGGCTGATTTAGCAATGACAGTTAGCCTAATGTGTAAGCCTTTGGGCTGTGGGAGGAAGCTGGAGTACCCACAGAGGCCACACATGCAAACTCCTCACAGAAAGGTTTAAACCCATCTTGCTTGTGAGGTGACAGCGCTGCAAGATGAAATGTTAAATCTGAAATCTGAATTTCTTTTAGTGTAATTCCTAAAGTGAAAAGATTGTTTTTCCCTTGGACTATATAATAAACTATTAGCATAGTTGCAAAAGTTGACATTTTGATCTAATTAGAGGCAAAGTCGTGTGGTCACCGAAACACATCATCCAAATGTTGTTAAATGTTTTTTTTAGAATATAGTGATAAAACTGCTACAGTGTTGTTTTCCAGCACATTAGCGATGGCCCATTGGTCTCATATTTTTGTATCAATAATCCATGATTTCATGCACTGCCTGACCAAAAAGAAAAGTCACGCACGCTAATATTTTGTTGGACCGCCTTTATCTTTGATGACAGCACGCATTCACCGTGGTGTAATTTTGATAATCTTACGCAATGTCACAACATGCATTTTGGTTCAGAGTTGCATAAACATTTTTCTGCAAAGATCTTGTTTTGATAATAATGTGTGAAAACCATGTCTCAAGACCAACTCTGAACCACTGTTTCACAATTTGAGCCTGATGAATCCTGGCATTGTCATCTTGAAATATGCCATACCATCAGCAAAGAAAACATCCACTGATGGAAGAACCTGGTCATTCAGTATATTCAGTTTAGACTGATGACCTCATTTTTTTGGGCACAAAATATAGCTGAACCTAGACCTGACAAATTAAAGCAGCCCCATCTCATAACACTGCCCCCACAGGCTTGTACGATAGACACTAGATATCACGGGTGCAACACTTCATCCATCTCAGCTTACCATGATGTGCCCATCACTGTGAAACAGTCATGAGACCACATGACCTTTTTTCCATTGCTCCAGTCTTTATGCTCCCTAGCAAACCGAACCTTTTTTCTGATTAGCCTCACTGATAAAGGGGCTTTCTTAAGGCTACACAGCTGCTTAGCTCCATTCACTTGAGTTCATTGTGCTTTAGGCAATGCTTTTACTTTCATTATTTAATATAGTTGTGAATCTACTGTTGATTTATTTATTTGATCATTTTATTTTTTTATCATTTGATTGTGATCATTCAAGTTTTGTTTTCTAACCACATTTCTTCCTATCAGATGAAAGTTCACTAGGATTTAATGATGCGTTGGACAGTTATTAACCCATTTTTAGACGTTTCTACAGTATTCTTAGTTGATTTCTTTGCTTGATGCAGGCTGATAATTTGGCCCTTCTGAGACAGAGTAACACCTTTTCCGCAGCCACAGCATATGCCTTCCAGCAAGGTTCTTTAAGAAATGAGAAGCTGCTCTTTGCAGGAGTTGAGGTTAATCCAATGGAAGGCTCAGAGAGGATGTTAACAGTGATTTTGTAGGTGGAGTTGTAGTTTTCTAGGAATGGAGTTCTTACAAGAGAGATATATATTTTTTTTTGATATGTTCTTTGATGCGTTCAAAGAGGGTGTTTTCTATTCTTCAAAAAAAAAGAGCCAAATTGTACAAAACTGAATAAACAGCACAGTAATTTTCTCTGTTTCTTTTGCTAATATTAGGCCGTATAATCCCTAATGTTAGCTAGCTACATTATTTCATGAAATTACATTTGAACAGTTCTTTCTAAGAACTTTAATTGACAGCACATGCAAACAAAAATCAGCTTTTCTTCAATGCAAAATATTATTTTCATAATAAAAGAAATCATTTATCTTTACAATTTAAACCAAACTGCATTAAGTTACAAGACCTTCTTAAACTGAAACAATTGAAAGTAAAGTGCTCGGCTGCTGGAAAGAGGTACCAATGAATGAGAATGAGATGCTGCACTCCTGACAAGTTTTACCCTACCAAACAAAACCAGGTGTCGTAGAACAAAACAAATATCAATCCCTTATATAATTTGATAACAGGACATGGTATCTGGGAAAAATTGTGCTTTTTCCTGGCTAAATGCAAGCCTGGAAACACACACTCATCAACTTTGTTAGTGTACTCACTTTGATTAGAACGAAGGCTGTAACTACTCTGATGTTGCTGGGTCATGCAGCAAGAGGAGACAATTAAACTGAGTAGTGATTATTCAACCAGCCAGATCCCCAGTCTCTCCAGCTTTTTGCCCCCTACCACCCCATCGCTACGTCTCGACAAAATACCTCCCACGTGACACGTTTAAGTCTTTATCTATCTATGCCCAGAATATCTTGGCAGACATGTGACAGGGCAGAAAGGACGCATTGTTTCCCCCACCACCCCTTCCAGTCCCAACACACCCCCATCCCTCCCCTTCTCTGCCCACTTTTTACCGCCCAGCCCTAAAAGTGACCATCATCCTCTGCCCCTCTCTGTGTGGGGGAAAGCACTTACACACACTCAAGCTCAGCACATGTTGGAGCTAATTCTGCTTTCCATGTGACAAACTCAGAGGCCATACTCACTGTTAAGCTTTATACACCCCATTTGACAATTAATCAGGTCAGAAGGTGTTTACAACCAGCCAGGTGGTTGTATTACAAGAGATTAAACAACATGTCAGTCCTTTGCGTTTGCTGTTATGAGGTTTACTAGACAGTTTTATTGTGTAATCTACTGAGTAGTAATTAGTGTGATCTACAATCTACAGTAATTGTTGTTGTTAAAAAAAAAACAAGCCATGTGAAAGTATGAGCACAGCGGTTCAAAAGGAAGAGGGCGTGTGTGTGTGTGCGCGTTTCGGTGTGCGCAACTTAGGCGGTTCCAACGGTTCCTCTTACATCAGGAGAAGGTGTTCGTATGTGGAAGCAGATCCACTCTGCTTCCAAAAGGCTAAAGAGGCATCTTCTTTCCCCTTTGGCTGACCCCTCCCCACCGGCAAAGGGTGGGAGTCAGACAGCTCATTTACTGCGTGTGTGTTTCTCTGAAACCTCTGATAACAAAGCCTCAGTTAATCAACACTTGGCAGCAATCACAGTGCTCTTTCTCTCTGTGTGTCTTTTAGTCATAATCTTACATGTTTATGTGCACTATGTTTTTATCACTGGATTCTTTAGGCTTTTTTTTTTTGTAGTGTCTTTGAGGCTGTGGCTGTTTAAAGCCAGTTTTTCCTTAAGCTCTGAGCTTATGTGTGCCTGGATGGTATATATTGTCTACATGTTTGTGTGTGTGTGTGTGTGTGTGTGTGTGTGCTGTAGTGGAAAGTCGGTGACGCTGGTGTGACACACTGTGACACTGCAGGACCTCAAGGAATCCTACCGTGTTTACTGTGTGGTTGCCAGGCAACACAGGACCATGTTGGAAAAAGCCCACTAATAGAAAGAGCCATGCCAGCGTGCCGCATGGATGCCATGTTGCCCTCCCCTCCCCCTTTTTGAGAGGTTAAAAGTGCCGGCTTCCAAATGCGTCACAGAGCTTTTCATGTCATGGCCCCTGCGAGAAGTAACGATCCAACCTGTCAGTGTCATCGGCTGCATGTGTGCAAACACAGAGCCAAGAGGAGCATATGTTTATGTGAGAGTGACAGCGACACACAGATATACAGAGAGTGAGAGGTGTGTGTCTGTGACTACACAGCAGCTGCTTCGTCTTTCACGGGAAAAGGAGGAAGAATCTGAGAGCCACTTTGCATTTTTGTTTTTGGGTTTTTTTTGGGTTTTTTTTCCCCACAATTGGAAAGATGGGGGAAAAGTTAAGCATCTAGTTTGAATCCCCTTTGATTATAAAACAGTTGAGCTGTGTTTAGTTTTTATGTTATTATTATTATTATTTCCTCTTCCGCTTTTTTTTAGGGGATTTTTTTTTTCCTTAACCAAATCTGCTACACAGATTATAAATAACATGAATTTGGGATTTGGGATGCTGGGGATAAAACTGGTTTGGCTTAGCTTGACTGTGAGGGAGAGGTTATTATTTATGTTTTAATAAATGCTGTTACTCAGCACCTGCAACAGAATAGTGGGTGTCTTTGAAGTCCACTTGGACTTTATGGTTAATGAAACATGTATGAATGCTTTGCCGTTAGAAAAAGTCAACAATCAAGCTGTTACAAATGTCAGTGAAGTAATTAATAAAAGGTCAGATTGAAAGACTGTTTCACAACACATCAGTCATCAAATCGTTGCATTACCAAACAAAGTGTTTTTACATTTCTTTTTACGCTCTGCCAAGTTTGTAACAACACAAATCTTACACAGGATGTTGTGAATGACACTGAGTTGTCTTCCTGTTTAGGAAGATTACGAGGTAACACCTGATGAAAAAAGAAAAAGCAGAGGGTACCAGATAATCAAGACCTTTCTATCAGAAAACGTAAGTTTCCTCATCTGATACATACAACTTCTGAGCCTTCTTTTCTCACATTTTATTCCAAATGAAAAGTTGTAAGCAGACAAAAATATTCTGTTATTGCTGAATTGAAGCTCACCGAGATGCCTGCAAGGGTATTGTACAGTACACATTAAAAAGCCAGCGTAGTGCTTGTTCAAAGTGAACAAGGGAAAGCATTTACACTGCATCTTCAATTCGATGTAGTGCGTGTTTTTCATTGTGTGTGTTACTGTGTCTGTTTACATGTTTTGATGCAGTCGCCTCAGCGTGTAGACATAGCAGAGGTTTTTGCAGACCAGTGCAAAGAGAACCTCGAGCTGAGTCCATGTAAGGAGATCTTCAGCAACTGCCGCAAGTGAGTTCGTGGTTCATTCACGCACACCTGCCTGCACAAGTCTCGCTTATTTTTCTCTTGCTTATCTCTGCATTTTTGCCCCACGACGTGCATTTTTGGTAACTGATTTTTTTATTTATTTTTTGCATTGCACTAGAGCTGTCCATGACTACCTGAGTGGAGCTCCATTTGTAGACTACCAGAACAGCATGTACTTTGACCGCTTTCTACAGTGGAAGATGCTGGAGAGGTTGATTGGTTTTTGTTTGCTTACACCCATTTCACATCTGTGTAATGAGCATATTCAAATCCTGAATGCAGATATTATCAATAATTTATTAATGTAATTGAGTGGATAAAGTCAGGAATAAGAATGTGAACTTGTTACCATATATCAGGGTGTTGAAAACTGGGGCTGGAATCAACCAAAGAATATTTTAGTTAATTCTTACCTTCTCTCAACCTATCACCCCAACAGGGCTAACCATAGAAAGCTAATATTTACAGAACATAAAATCATTTTAACCATTTTATTTGAATTGCCAATGTAATGAAAACTAGAGATTCAGAGCCTACCAATCTTCTCATAATCATATGAATTCAGAAAATAGAACGGTATTATCTAGGGATCCCAGCACAGAACCTGTATAGAAATAATGTTTATGGACCTGTCCCATTAAATAAATCACATAAACTTGGCAGACACTGGAGCTGCGGAAGCTGTGGCTGCAATTAAATATTAAAAACATTACTTGAACAAACATACTGAGAAGTGCCTATGCAATATTTTAAATGGGAATAATTTGGGGTACATGTCATTTCATTTGTAAAATAACTGGTAATGAAAAAAATAATGTAGCACATTAGAAACACTCAAGTTACAAAACTGTAAGAAGCTCACGACTGACAGCATATCTACTGAAAAAAATGTATTATTTTAAGAAAAATATTAGCTCATTTCGAATTTGATGTTGTTGGGACAGGGCTGTGTTTACCGCTGTGTAGCATTCCCTCTTGTTTTATCAAAGTCAGTAAATATCTGGGAACTGAGGAGAGCAGCTGCTGGACTTCTTGGAATGTTGTCCCATTCTTGTCTGATAGAGGATTCTAGCTGCTCAAATGTCATGGGTCTAATCTGTCATGTTTTTCATTTTATGATGCATCGATTATTTTCAGTTTGTGAAAAGTCTGGTGTGCAGGCAGGACAGTTCAGCACCTGGACTCTTCTTCCACAAAGCTGTGCTGATATAATAGATGCAGAATGCGGTTTATTGTTGTCTTGCTGAAATATGCAAGGCCTTCCCTGAAAAAGACATCATCTGGATGGGAGCATATGTTGCTCCAAAATCTGTATATACCTTTTAGTACTGACGCTACCTTTCCAGGTGTGCACAGAGATTTCTCCAGTCTCTGAATCTTTTGATGTTATTACATATTGTAGATATTCAGAGTCCCTGCAGTTTTGGCATTTTATCAATATTTGTAGATGCACTTTTTTCCAATTGATGATTCTCTGCCCATCTTTACTTCTAAGAAATTCAGCCTCTCTAAGCTCTTTTACACCCAGTCATGTTATTGGCCTGTTGTCAGTTAACCACCAGCCCTTTCTTTTTAGTACCATTTACTTTTGCATCTTTTTTGTTGGCCCTGTCACAATTGTTTTGAGCTATGTTGCTATCATCAAATTCAAAACAAGCTAAGATTTTCAATGAAATAGCAAAATGTCTCTGTTTAACATGTTTAACATGTTTTCTATGCTCTATAGTGAATGAAAGATGGGTTTATGAGAATTTCAAATCATTGCATTCTGTTTATATTTATATTTTAGACACCATCCCAGTATTTTTGAAATTGGGGTTATAATTAATTTTCAAAAAAAAAAAAAAAAGGCAAGGCCCAATGAATAGTTATAAATTAGTTTGCATTATTGATATTACTTGTTTTTCAAATTTTCTGTTGATTTTGCGATAATATTATATCTAGAATTTTTCGTGATAATCGTGAAATTAAAATTAGATGTCATGTTAGCCCTGACCATCATATTTGAAGATTTAAGAAGATATCATTTTGCAGATAAGAAATGATCTCACTCTAAACAGCACAACATTTTATGCAGATAGCATGCAAAAGTCAGTTGGAAGTAAACAGCAGGCTTTCAGAGCAGCCTTGATTATATCTGTGTCTGGAAAGTGAAATTATGTACAAGACTTCCCATCATCTATACAGGAAACAGACTCAGGATGGTATTGAGCTCTGCACATAATGTCTCTGTCTTAATCAATACTATGAGCATCTGTTAATGGGTTTTGCTGTGCCTGTGTTTTATCAGACAACCAATCACTAAAGACACGTTCAGGCAGTACCGAGTGCTGGGAAAGGGGGGCTTTGGAGAGGTAAGACATGGAGATAAATTTTGACGATAACATTAAAAGCATTGCCATTTCACAGTAAAATGTGAGATAACACGCCGTTTTTATCCTCAGGTATGTGCCTGCCAGGTCCGAGCAACAGGGAAGATGTACGCCTGCAAGAAGCTGGAGAAGAAGAGGATCAAGAAGAGGAAAGGAGAGTCCATGGCTCTCAACGAGAAGCAGATTTTAGAGAAAGTCAACAGCAGATTTGTTGTGAGTGAACATATAAAAGATATTAAGCGCAATATTTATGCCTTGCAGTTGTGTTCATGCATGTGTGTTCTTGTCTTCGACCAGGTGAGCTTAGCGTATGCGTACGAGACCAAAGACGCTCTGTGTCTGGTGCTGACCATCATGAATGGCGGAGACCTGAAGTTTCACATCTACAACATGGGCACGCCTGGCTTCGACAAAGACAGGGTCCAGTTTTACGCTGCTCAAATCTGCTGTGGTCTTGAACATTTGCACAGGGAATTGATTGTCTACAGGTAGCCCTGTAACTATCGCACAGTTTTAAAGGCATTTTAAGGTGTTGTTTTAGGTCAGTTAGAGGAGGAAAGTCTTTTAATATTAATGCAGTTTTTTTTTTTTCGTTTAATGCCTGTTATGAATTGATACTTCATGCTGAATGTTGCCTTTTTTTAACACGCGTGCTGTGCCATCTTTAGGGATTTGAAACCTGAGAATATCCTATTAGATGACAATGGTGAGTTTTGAAGCAGCAGCAGTTCTCATTTATAAATATTGCGTTGCAGCATTTTGCAAGTTAAACTGCACATGTACCTCATGATAAATGGCAGGCAACTAGTTTTACGCAAAGAGCCTCTCGGGTACATGTGCATCAGCAGTGCTCTACCTGACTGATGACTCTAACTCTGTGTTGCAGGACACATTCGCGTTTCTGACCTGGGGCTGGCTATCAAAGTGCCTGATGGAGAGCTCATTAGAGGCAGAGTGGGGACAGTAGGCTACATGGGTAAGAAGCATTGTAGTCAAAGTTTCCAAAGAAAAAAGGGAAACGTACAACTTTCAACAAGTTTCACCTTTTGTTTGCAGCTCCCGAGGTGATAAACAACGAAAAGTATGCCATGAGTCCTGACTGGTGGGGACTGGGCTGCCTCGTTTACGAGATGACCGCCGGGCGATCACCCTTCCGCGCCCGCAAAGAACGAGTGAAACGAGAGGAAGTGGAGAGGAGGGTGCAGGAGGAAGAGGAGGAGTACAACGACAAGTTTACAGAGGACGCCAAGGCCATCTGTAGAATGGTGAGGCTTGATGGAAAGATGTTTGTATAGCGAGAGATGAATGATGAATAATTGAGTGATTCATCTCTGCTTCTACTCACTCAGCTGCTCACCAAAGACCCTAAGCAGAGGCTGGGGTGCAAGGCAGATGGAGCAGCAGGCGTCAAGGCCCACTCGTTCTTCAAAAACATCAACTTCAAGAGGATGGAGGCTGGAATGGTGGAGCCTCCCTTTGTGCCTGATGTGAGTTGATATTATTCTGCACTGGAGGTTTAACTCAAACACACGGCTAAAACCGAATATCCTTACTGACTCTTCCTGCATCAGTAAGGACACTTTTTAATTTGTTAAAAATAGCCGTCACAAAAAAAAAAAAAAAATCAAGAACAGCAAGTAAAATTCCATGATGATAAATTATCTATTAAGATAAACTTGTCTCCTGTTTTTTTCCCTCAACCCAATCTTTGTCATGGTCATTGCCCTCTCTCAGCCTCGGGCAGTGTACTGTAAGGATGTTTTGGACATAGAGCAGTTCTCCACAGTCAAGGGAGTCAATTTGGACCAAACTGACAATGACTTCTACTCCAAATTTGCTACAGGCAGCGTTTCCATCCCGTGGCAGAATGAGGTAAGCGTGTGCATTTTATATGACATTTTTAAACGCTCGGTGCACTCTGTATAATCTGCTGGAAAAGCTCACTAACAGCTCACCAAATTTTCTCCTGCCCACCTCCTTCCTTCTTCTTTCTACTTATTACTCTCCCCTGATTCAGATGATAGAAACTGAGTGTTTTAGAGATTTAAATATGTTTGGGCCTCATGGGACGAGATCACCAGATTTGGACTGGAATCAGCCGCCAGAGCCACCTCGACGCAGCCTGCTGGACAGGATCTTCAGGAGGCACGTAAGTGAATGCGCAGACACACTCTGAAACCAGACAACACCAATTTAAATTAACCCACACAAATCTATCTCTCTTTATCTGCTGCAGCACCCGGAGGTGTCCATTTCCAACAGCCGTGTGCAGTCTTCCAGCGTAAACTCTGTGGACTCCATGTCCAACTCTGCCCCCTAGTGGCATAATTTCTGTGTGGGAGCCACACACACATATATACATATACACACACAAGGGAAGGAGCTACCAAGGGCTTCCCTGCTGCTGACTGGTCTACTGCTGGGGCCTGAGCAGCAGCCGGAGACGGCCTGTCTAAAAGCCTTGACGGTCAGCCCATGGGTGGGAGGGAGGGGTGGGGTGGGGTGGGCTGGGGTGGGGGTGGTGACCATGCCCTGATGCACTGGGCATTTGTAGAAGGATGGTCAGTGTTGCAGAGACGTTTGGAAATATTCAGACAAACCTTGCCTACCCTCAGGATTGTTGGACTATAGAACAGAGCCACTGATACTGATGAAATTAAAAAAAAAACAAGCAAATATTCAGGGGATCCACTGTATAATAAAGACCACCACAGGGAATAGAAGATGGGGTCTTGGTGAAATTTTTTTTGTTTGTTTGTTTTTCCAGAAAAAAAAAAGAAAAGGTTATCTTTTTCAGTCACTTTCAGTAGTGTACTTTCTTTCTGGCCTGTATCTCGTACCAATATCTCCCCATCTATCAACGTTCCCCCCCCACCGAGGTGTCAGCATCTGCCCAACTCTTAACATGCTCTTCCTTTCTTTCTGTATTTCACCTCCCTCATACCTCAGATCACTCCTAAACATTCAGAACACATCACCTCAGCAACCTCAACACATAATGTACATTGCCTTGCGTACACTCAGGCCAAAGATTACGGTTTAGTTTTGTGATATTGTTGTCATGTTGAATTATTGATTTTTGAAGGTTTTTAGCTGTTGTTTAGAACCACAGGAGGATCAGAATGCGTGATCCCTTTTATACACTTTTTTTCCTCTAAATATGAGCCTGCAGACATATCATACCGCTTAAAGCACACATGCATACAGTACATACACAATCAGATAGACGCACACACTCAGAATTGTGAGAATCGTGTTGTGTTTTCATTGCATGGACAAGTGTAAGTATGGACAGCTGTATCCCTTTCGCTTTTGCATACCTCATTCCACTGTTGTTACCATCGTATATACACAGACACCCCCCCCCCCCCCCCCCCCCTCCCCTTGGTTTACAGTGTCACTTTATATTTGAGATTATGTGGAGTTTGACAAACTAATTAACATGCTGTACAGAAACAGAACTCTTCTTCTTTTTTCTTTTTTTTTTGGTTGTTTTTTTGTTTTTTGCTCAGATTTTTCTGCACAGTCCCAATGGAGTGGAGAGGAACACATGCACTCAGCCTGACTGACAAGTTGCACAATTTCAAATAATGTCATGCTGTTTTGTTACCAAATGAAAATGTTTTACCTCTGATCATTAAGGCACATTATTGTTACGATATTGTCACGTCGCTTGTTTTCTACATCCAAAACTAAAGTGTTCTTGTTCTCCCTATGCCTTTTTTCCCCCATGTAAAAGATACTGCTGCATAGCCATTTGCTGTCACTTGTACAGGTTTGTTATGTTGAAGCCGTCTTACACCTACCCTTAACATGCTCCTCAAAATGCCTCATAAATCTAAAGGGTCTTCCTCTTGACACCCTGTGTCTTCGATTGCAGTTGGACACGCAGCTATGTGAAAGGTTTTTCTTTTGATTTTTTTTTTCCCTTAATCAGTCCAGTTCAGTCATACTAGAGCAGGAGGAGGAGAGGAAGACACCAGAGGATCTTCACATATAGAAGTGGCCTTCTCGCAGCAGCACCGCCAGTTAAAAGGGAGGAAGAGCTCAGGCTCTTGTTTTAAGAATGTAGTTTTTTTTTTCCCTGTTTTGAGGTAGTGAAAGCTGGTCCATGCAGTAATTTCAATCGTCCTTACCAATCTCACACAAGCCTGTTTGGTTTGGTTTTTTTGTTTGTTTTTTTTTCACTCTGCGTACTTGATAAGAAAAAAAAATCTGAATCAGACTGAAGTGCCTCCTTGTTAGCATGATCTCTCAGACAATGCCCACACAAACATCAGCACTTTGTTTATTCTCTGACTGTCATGCTCTGTTTGCTTCGCTGGGGAACATGTCAACACGAATATACACAAACTCACATGGTTTGTTGGAAGTGAAGGGAAGAAGACGTAAAAGGATGGAGAGGAGGGAATCAATGAGGGAATGTTCCTTCTTAAATGTGATATACAGCAAAGTGCTGAGTGCATGTGAAAGCCAAACCCACTGTGTCCTTCAAGTCCCAATAAACTCTGTATTATAGTTTGAGTACTCCACAGTTTGTCTGTCTGTTTATTTCCCTGTCTGCGCTGTCCTTTGCTGGTTGCAAAGACATTCTCTTCTTTGTGATATATAAGGTCTGTATCCAATGTTTCTTTGTAACCAGACGATATGAAATACTGCATTCCAATAGTGCAATATTTTACCATCAAATAAATGTAGCCAATTATTGTGCAGTAAGCAGAGGTGGCAAAAGTACTGACATTCTGTACTTAAGTAGAAGTACAAGTACTTGTGTTAAAAAATACTTTGGTAAAAGTCAAAGTACTGGTTCAACTTCTGTACTTAAGTAAAAGTAAAAAAGTACAGGCTCTGAAATTTACTCAAAGTAAGAAAGTAAAAGTAGCTCTTTGGAGGACGTTTCTACCTGCTATTTTTGTGTAAAGCTAACTGAACCTTATTATATATTATTGTAATAATATAAAATAATACATGAGAACACAAACGTTATTCCAATCTAAATTTTAATTCTAATGAATGTACTCAGCTTGAATCACAAACTGTGAAAGGGAATTTAAACACAGCTCTATTCTCTGTGTCCTCCATAGTAGAGGGTGACTGTGTCTCCACCTAAACACAAACATGAGGATACTCAGGGGTTACAGTGGGATTCAGAAGGTGGAGGAACCCTAGGATCAGCTGTAGTGGCTCTGCATGGGGAGAAGAATCACAACTTTCTATTGTGAGCTGCAGTAAATGATGTTGGTGTGCAGGCTGTGATCAGCTGACCTGCTGCTGCTGCTCTGAGGTTTACTGCTCTGTGTGGATGAACTGAACTCACAAAGATGTAACCCAGTATTTCACAGCTATCTGAGCTGATCTCCATCCCCTACACAGACAGCATACAGGCTGTAGAAATGTTGGATTCAGTGAATGAATCTCAGCATCAGCAGCTTTGTTTCAAACTCATCTCTGCTGCACTGATGTAACCTGTAACTCTGACCATGAACACAAAGTGCACCAACACAGAGCTTTACTGTAAATACAGTACAACAAGATAACCTGTTTATTACGTACTAAACTGCAGTATTTTCATACAATCTTTGAATTACACAAAGTCAGCATACTTCAGTTTATTTTCCAGTCCTTACCTTTAATTCTAACCTCTCTTCTTCCTCTCCTGTCCTCTTTCTCCATCTCTGAGTGAACTTCTCTCTCTTTGCTCTCCCTGAAATGCAGCAGCTCTTCTTTTAGCTAGCAGACACACTGTGTGACAAACTGCACACACTTTGTGTGTTTGCTGATATTTGTTGAGCATTTAAAAAACGTTGCATTTACCTGCCACACGTTACTCTCTTCATGCTCGCTCCTCTTCAGTAGCGCTAGCTAAGCTGTTTATGTCCTGCGAGCATAACTTACGGATTCGGTACGGCCCGCTGTGACCCCTGATTATAGCGCTGTAAATGAGACATTAATTACATGGGTTTGTGTATTTAATCCCTTTGTACCCGATAAGCCCCGGTGATGGAGGATACGCCAGTACGATTGTGTCTTATATGTTAATATTCCTCCGTTTAGGCTCAGATCGCTTGATGACTGACGGCGCACTGACCGGAAACGCAAACTTCTCCCTGACGTGTTAAAAAGTAACGAGTCTGTTTTGAAAATGTAAGAAGTAGAAAGTACCGATACTTGTGTAAAAATGTAGGGAGTAAAAGTAAAAAGTACTCAGAAAAATAAATACTCAAGTAAAGTACAGATACCTAAAAAATCTACTTAAGTACAGTAACGAAGTATTTGTACTTCGTTACTTCCCACCTCTGGCAGTAAGTTTGGAGCATTTTAGAACTTTACAAAAAGCTGATATTCTCTGTTATTCATTTTAAAGGATTATTTGTTTGCTAAATAGACACACTTTTGTCCTTGTCTGCATTTCTATGCATACTGGCCATGTAAGTGCTTAAATGCAGTTTACGAGATCAAGGGCCAACATGTGTAGAATATATCAAAATACATCCAGTAAAGCTGCAGCATTATGAGGCTTCATCATTATCCAGATTTTTAAACCATATAATGTGTTACTATCTCTCCACCATAGATTCATTTTCTTTTAGACTTATTATGGAAGTAACTATATATCCAATATGAGTACATGATGTTGCCCCAGTTTGGGCCAAGCTTTAGCAGTCAAACATGTGACCTCACATTTGACTCCAGAATGCACTTTTATGCAGAGGAGTTTGTGGTTGACTCAGTGACTGTGAGGCCAGAGAGTGTAGATGGTCCTGTGGCTGCAAAACAAGTTCAAATCATCACCCCTCCACCACCATGCTTGACAGTTGGTGTGAGCTGTTAGTGTTGATATGCTGTGTTTGGTTTTCTCTAAACACGGTGCTGTGCATTATGGCCAAACATCTCCACTTTGATCTCATCTGTCCAAAGGACACTGTCTCAGAAGTCTTGTGGTTTGTTCAGATGCAGCTTTACAAACCTAAGTCGTGTTGTTGTGTTCTTTTTAGAGAGACAGGGATTTCTCCTGGCAACTCTTCCAAACAAGTCATATTTGTTCAGTTTTTTTTTTTTTCTAATTGTACTGTCATGAACTTTAACATTTAACATGCTAACTCAGGCCTGTAGAGTCGGAGATGTAGCTCTTGGGTTATTTTTTAACACTTTCTCTGAACGTCAGCATAGTCGGACTTTGGGGTGAATTTTCTGGGACTTCCACTCCTGGGACGATTATGATGTTGCATTAACACACATCTGAATGCTCCAGACCAGCAAACCTTGTGACACACTTTGTAATGCTCAGTTACACAAGAGCATTTATTAGCAGCGCTTGGCTGCTACATACTCTTTTAATTCCTATTTAAAGACTGAGGGTGTACATACTGTTTCTCAGGACTACATGGAACTCCATGAAAACTTTATTTTTCACATGGCTATTATGGGAAGAACTGCACATCCAATATAAGTAGGTCATATATTTCCCTTACTCAATGCACCAACACTCGAGTCTTCATTATTTTCAGAATTATGAATTCACAAAGACAGAAGTGCCACACCATATTTCATGTTTGAAGTTGGATAATGAGCACAACATTGTTTTACTCAGCCTTTTATGCATTTCACAAACTTTTTTTTATGCATAAGTGTGCAATGTATAGGACATGCAAGTTTAAGAAAAGGAAGTAAAAAAATCTACTGTCCCACTGTCGAGTCAAACAAATAATGAGCTGATATGGTAAAACTGCCATACATATTAGCAGTTAGTAATAACTATCTATTTGGGCACGAGAAACTAAAGCACTTAATTTTAAGATATGTTACAGGGAGACCCTTTAACATTTGCCAGCCTAGAATCTACATTAATGCAGTTTGCTCCGAATTAAAGCCCATTCGAATTTGATGTTCTTGCTAGAGAGAAAGCCAGTAGAAACAGACCCATGCCCTACTCTGGCTCCCCATTCTTTGACCTAAAAGAAAAGAGAGAGATAGAATCTCTCAAAAGTTTGGACACACTCACCGATTCATATGAATGAATTGGTGAGTGTGTCTAAACCTTTGACTGTTACTGTATACACTGCAGGAAATGCGGATGTATGATCTGTCCACTGTGGCTGAGAAATGGTTAAGACTCTAGCCCCGTGTGTTCCTGTCGTAAATGAAAAAAACCCCGCAGAAGGCCAAAGGGACTGATAGATGATTCCTGCCATCAAGCCAGAGGGACGTGAGGTTGCAGGTTAAGGTGATTGCTCTGAATTTATTTATTCATTCTTGTTTTTTCTGCACTCATTCCCATTCGCTAATCAGATGACCTGCAACTCACTTGACAGCTTTCCATACCCGTGACTCCGAGCACGTGCTTGACGCACAGCCTGCTGAGGCAATATTTCTGTTAGATACTGAGGGCTTTTCTTAGACGAAGTAAGCAAGGTTCACAAAACATGCGAGCAGCTTGATAAAACACATTTTTCGCAGATGGTGGTGCAGTACCTGATGATTAAGCAAACATTCAGGAAGAGCGTTCAAGAAGAGTGTGATGTAATTGTAAAGTTAGGCAGCAACACATTCATGATGAAGTTTAGTTGTTGGCATTACAAAATGCAGTGTGTTTGACAAGTCTGTGGAAAAACTGATAAGGTCGCTTTTGAAACATTAAACCTTTAGGTAATTTTGTTTCAGCCTACAGTACAGCCTAGTATAATGAATGCTTCTGTAAGAACTTTCTGAGTCTATTCTGTGTAATCTGTATTGCTACAGTTGTTATCAGAATATCAGCTGTGGTAAATATTGTAATATAAAAAAAATAAATAAAAGGTGTTTAAGGAAGTTCAGTCCTCAACAACAAATTGTTACTCATACTTCCTGTCAGCTTGCACTTGAACAAAACAAAACATTTTGACCCTTCCTGTTTCTTCACAGTCAAAACACCCAGAACATGCACTTTTGTCAGAATCATCCACAGTCATGTACTTTCTTTGACCTTTCTGCTCCTGATAACTGCAGCTCAGTGGGTAGATTCACTTTTAACTCTTGCTTTTTACACACATTGCTGCAAAAATCAACATTTTTTTAAAGTTGTTTTTTAAACTTTTTTTCCTGACCTTAATAAAAACTCTAACCCCAAAGGGAAATCGTTTAATATGTATTGTTGGCTATGGAACAATTCACTAACAGAGAAAAATGCTGTCCCGTACACACAAGTAAGGCCACCAATTCTGTAGCAGACTTCTTAAGAACATCGCTGATTTAAAGTGATCTTCAAAAACATTTTGTCGTTGTTAAAGGGAGTCTCCAAACAGAACATTAATGTCTGATCATTTCGTTCAGTTACATTACAAGTATCATTCCGAGATCAGTCATACTGGGGAAGAAACAAACCAAACTGAATGGAAAATTTTTGCCCTCAAATTCCAGAGAGTGTTTAGCATGTAATGGACCATGAAGGGATGCATGAGTCACTCAGGGTCTCTCACACTGACCTCTCTTTTGGGTGTTTTCATCACTGACGAACGGCTGTTTCTCCCAGTGTCACCAACTGATATACGAATGTTTGTATCTTGGTGAGTGAGCGAGCCGGCCTGGACGCTAGATGCTATCTCAGAGTGTTTGTGAGAGAATTCTTGTTGCGTCCACGATGCAACCTTGGTGACATGGCCATTGGTACAGTGAAATGAGTGAGGGTGTGTGTGTGTGTGTGTGTGTGTGTGTGTGTGTGTGTGTGTGTGTGTGTGTGTGTGTGTGTGTTTATCTACATGGTGATAGCAAGGTGGCCTTGTGGGCAGAGCTCCTATATATAGGGATGCAGGAACCCCGCCATTCAGAATGTTAACAGCTTGGAGAGAATTTGAATCTCTGTGATCTTCTTGCCTTTACAGTTTTTTTCTCAACACCCTTTGAAACTCCTGCAAGAGAAAATGCTGCCTGCTACTTTTAAACTGTGTGCTGGCATCTCCTATCGGCACATGAGGAATATGACAGGTAAGTGAACGAATCCAGCTGGGCCTACGTTCGTTTTTACTCTGCATTAAAAATGCACAAATTCCAAGTTGCTGTCTATGTGAAGACCTGGCTCAGAATGAGTAAAGACAAAATAAAGACAGATGTTGTCCGATAATCTCTCCTGGAAGTTCTGGTACAGTAACTGAGTACTTTCTGTCTGTACTTTCCAGGTTTGAGAAAGAATGCTATGGTGGCCATTCATCATGAGCTGAACAGACTGGCGGGTCCAGGCCCCAGTAACTGGATCAGCCAAGTCCGCCGGCGAAGCTCTCTTCTTAGTGAGTTGTTTTATGATTGTTTCAGTCAGTATAATGCAAAATAAATAAATAAATAACATTTGTGATCAGACTTTTCATTATAGGACATAACAGGTATGATTTAGACACTTGCAACTTTGTTTTAAGGTTCTCGGATTGAAGAAGAGGGGTACAGTGAGGAGGAGATGACTTATTTGAAACAAGGTGAAGATGCACTGCAAAAGGCTATCAGTATCCTCAGTGAGCAGGACGGCTGGACCACTGAAACTGTTGCTGTGAGTATAACATTGAGATTATTGTTCGCTGAAAGTCATTTTAAAATGTTCTTTTTATATTAGCTCAGCTATGAAACATTGAATTTGAACACTTCTTGTACCCATTCCCTCCCTTCTGCAGGCAAATGGGGACAAGGTCCTGAGTAAAGTGCTGCCTGACATCGGGAAGGTGTTCAAGCTGGAAGTGATGCTGGAGCAACATCCTGATAATCTTTACAAAGAGCTGGTGGGAAATATGGAGCAAATGGGGGAGTGGAATCCTAATGTCAAAGAGGTCAAAGTAAGAAAGTTTGAAAATTTATAGGAATTCTTTGATTGTGCTATTTTTAAAATGTACTCTCACAAAATATTACACAAATATATTCAGAACCATTAATAAAGTTTTACACTGGGATGCCCCAGATTCTCCAAAAGATTGGCCAGGATACAATGATCACCCATGAGGTGTCCGCAGAGACCCCTGGCAATGTGGTGGGACCCAGGGACTTTGTCAGTGTTCGCTGTGCCAAACGGCGAGGCTCCACCTGCTTCCTGGCAGGAATGTCTACTCAGCACCCAAAAATGCCTGAGCAGAGGGGTGTTGTCAGGTAAGTCATGGGGAGTCATCACTTACTGGTGACATACGTGTGCATTTCTGTGAGGAGAAATTAATGGATGCACGGACTGTTTGTGTGCAATGAATTTAAATTGACATTGTCTATTAATCATTAAATTTTTCAGAGCGGAGAATGGCCCTACCTGTATAGTTATGAAGCCCTGTGCTGAAGACCCAAATAAGACCAAATTTACCTGGTTACTAAGTATAGATCTAAAGGTATGAATGATTGCTATGTTTATATTTTCTCGTTAATTTATTTTAGATCAAGATGTAAACACTGTGTAAAAATATCATTTTATTCAAACTAACTCTGGCTTCGTCTCTGTCATTGGCAGGGTTGGATCCCAAAGACAATCATAAACAAAGTGCTCGCTCAGACGCAGGTGGACTTTGCCAGCCACCTCAGGCAAAGGATGGCTAATAATGTTTCTCTGGAGATGACTCCTGCCTGGTGACACAAGATTTTTGAGCTTTGGCGCTAGAGAAGTAGTGGCAGAAGAGCAGCCTCTGCTCATTTACAAAACAACAACAACAACAACAACAACAACAACTCATATTTATCTGCTTAAATTGCTTTAGTTGGTAAATGTATGTTTTTCTTTCTCTGGGAATTAGAAAATCTGATTGTGTGTTACAGTCTCCAACACCAGTTTTAGCACTGTGTGCCTTCATCATTTCTGAACTAGGTTAGGAATTGTGGCCCTTGGTGTTTAGTGTCTCAGGTCCCTGTTTGGGTATTTTAAAACAACTAGGCTAAACGTGCTTCAGAGACATTCAGTCTCAAATAAGTGCACTCTAAATCTGATGCTACTAAATGCCATTTTTAAATGTATATCCAGTACCACGGCACTATAAACTGCATAAAAGACCACGGTCTGGTTTATGGTCTACTGCTCTGAAGCCTTTGGGTTGGACCTTTCACCTGTGGATATTTTTTCTTTTCTTTTCACAACCTGCTGTTGTGATCCCTTATTCACAAAGGATCACAACAGCAGGAAGCTGCGCATATTTGATTTGGCAGAGTTTTGCCCTTCCCAACACAATCCCAAACAGATTTGTGTCTTCTCCCAGGACTGAACCTGGGATCTTTTGCTTGCTAGGCTAATCAAGAGGCTATGTCCACTAATATCATACAATCTGTGCAACATGGTCCTTAGATATGCTACAACTAGCTTCACTGAAGAGCCACTAGACAGCTGAATCCAGCAACTGAACATAACAGGACATTCATGGTCCAAATAAGATTATAAAGTGAAATGTAACAAATCTCCAGCTCTCCATTTAGTGCATTTTGGTTCAGATGTTGTCCACTCATTGTTGTTTTCTTGTCTAAATTTGAGCAGACCAAGCCTGGTGAAGGAGCTTTGATCTGAACTGAAACTGAAAAGTCACATAGATCCTCAGAGTGAAATTTGGGGAAAACATTATATAGTTATTTCTGTTAAACAAAATGATGGAATTTAGTTTTCTCTCATCTTCAGGAGTTGGGTGGTACTTTTTGTCAAGCGGTGCTGGACTCACCCTGACATACAAAGTCCTAAGAAAAGCTAAACTTGGCCTGCTGGATTTTTAATCAGTGGAAGCTGTTTAAACTTATATTTTTATACTTTAAGTCTAATTAATTTACCCATCAGCAGGTGTCTTTAAAAAAAGCAGTATTAAAATAATTTAAAACTGAAAAAGAAAAAGAATCATATGATAATGTCACTGCCCTCAATGGCTCCCCCTCCTGGTGAGACCTTCTACTAAAGTCAGTGTGTGCTCTCTGATATGTTCAGACATCATCAGCCCACCGTCATTTACTGTCCCTGCCTCTGCTGTGAAATTGCACTTTTATGTCATTGTTTTATTTATTGATATTATGCAGGTGTATTTGACTATGAGCTGTTGTAAAATAAAGCAGTGTAATGATTGCAGTGACTGCCAGATGAATAAACGACAGCAGCATCATTAATATGTATTTTTATGCTTTTATTATGTTGTTGAGGGATGATTTTGTCTGCTCTTTCCTGTTGGGAAAAAAATCACATTAAACACTTTAACTGCCATTTGCTTAAGTTTTCAGTATTTATTGGCACACATATTTGATGACAAGGATTTGAAAAAATAACAAAAATTCAAATCTCAGAGGATGAAAAAAACATCAAGCTCAACATGAAACTAAAATTCATCTTGGAAATAGCACAACAATAATCATAAGAGTCATTCCACTTTGACAGGGAAGCAATGGGTGGATTTAGAAGGTCTTTTTAAACCCATGATAAATGTGGTTAATAAAAAATGTCTTCCTATCCCTTGATGGATTTTCAGGCTGACTGGTTGCCAGAATGAGCAGGTGTTTGGCCACTCGGAAACGTAAGGAGCCCAGTAGCTTGGAGTCCCACGAGAGCCAGCAGCACATTCCCCAAGATCAAGTAACAGTGGATTTCAGCCCAAACAGGAAATCACTCCTCCATTATTGCCAGTTGTGTAACATTTTGCCGATTCTGTGCGGTTTTATTTGATCCAAAATGTTTTGTAACTGCTCATTTTCTTGGCACGGCAGACAGCAGGGACCAGGATTAGTTAAATTGGAGAACAGAGATCTGACTTTCAATTTCTACTAATAAAGATATTAACCTGAACTACTTAGGATGATGCAGTTATGTCATACTAAACCCGTAGCTTAGCTGGTGAGGTCAAATGGGAGCCGTTTTCCAAGCCGGGGGTTCCAGTTTGGTCGCATCTGCCTGCATGCACTTTAAAAAAAAAAGGAACACTTTTTTTTTTTTTTTTTTTTTAAACCAAACGGCTCCAAGTGTAGGCTTGTGTAATGCAGGCCAAAGAATGTTCCAGGAGGTAATGACTGACATCTGTTTGAAAATGTTAAATTGGTCAAAATGGGAACATAAGTAGATGTGATATGAGTTGTAGCCATTTAGAGAGTCTGTTTCATTTAAGTGAAAATTCCTGGATTCTTGGATAGGAAAGGGGAAATTACACAGTGCAGATAAGCTGTATAACCAGGAAGATTTAAAAAAAAAAAAAAAAAAAAAACATCTCCTTGGCACTAACAGCCTTGATTTTTTTTTAAACCCATATCCATCTGTGTGTCTTTACGTGCCAAGAGAAAATAAATGATCATTTTTCAGAATCTTATATTTAGTTATTTCTTTTCGGAATAAACCTGAATTTTTTTACTGCATTTTCAGAAAACAAAAGAGAAAATCTGAGTTTACGAGAGGTGTCGGTAAAAAGGAGGTCGCGAGCTCCCTGCTCCTTTATACCTGAGCTGGAGATTGCGATGACGTAATGAAGCTAGCGCCGGACAGGAAACCACAATTCCCAAGATGCACTCGAAATTACCGTGGCCACTGGACGGGGGAAGGGAAGCCGAGATTGGAGGGAGAAACAATCATAAACTGAGGTAGTTTTAAAATGGTTTATATCGCGTAATATTTTCAGACAGGCCGAGGTACGCAATGTTTCTAGTGCATTTACTGGAACTTGGAGACAAAAGCAGATTTATTCGCGTCTTTGCGGTCGGATTTGGGGACAGAGCCCCCCATCTCCGTTACAGTTCAGCAGAGATTCAGCTAGCCCGTTAGTTAGCCTGGCAGCTGGCTTTTCATGTGTCAAAACCTAACTGGGTCCAGAGTGCTTAAATACAGGTGTTTTTTTGTTTTTTATGAACTAAATTGTTCATGTGTTTGCCATAAATTTCGGCGGGCTTGCATGCTGTATATACGCCGTGGCAGTCTCCGTTTGAGGTGAAGCTGTAGCTGCGTCTTTGTGCCTGCGGGGTTGCTAGCTGACATAATGCTAGCGTTTCTGTTGCTACAGATAATGGTAGCTGTCAGAGCGGCGTTATGTTACAGTAGGCAGCTGTCATCTCACAAGCTGAACTTATTCGATAGTTTGTTTGTTTTATTGTTTTGTTTTTTTATTTGTTATTCTGTTTCTGTCGCGACTGTATGCTTGCTCTCTGCAGTGCTTTGCTGTATTTTTTTTTAACTTGGTGTGATTTTTAAAACCCGGATGGGAAAGTATGCAGAGCGTTTGCTTTAGTGAAAGTGGCACTATTATGCTGTTTAAAAAAAAAAAAAAAAAAACACAAGTAAAAGTCATGCATTAGGAATGTTCTTTAGATAAAATTATAAAAACTGGGGGGCTTACAGGGCACTTGATGAAAGTGAGGCATTTTTTGTCTCACCTGTGCTTTTTTTTTTTTGCTGCTATGATGAGCCAAATATATGTTTGTAGTTGCATTTTTTCTTTAGTAATCTTGTCACAACTGAGCCCATATTTCTATACGCTTGTTGATTAGTTAAATTGTGTTTTACTTGTGTTGCACTCTTTAATCATGGTTTTGTTTTGCCTTTCACAAGACAAGGTCCCGCTTAAGAACTCCTGCCATACAAGATCTCTTCATAACCACGTCAGACAGCTGCAGCTTGGACATTCGCTGTTTCACGTGAGGCTCGAGGCATAGCACAGAATCAGTGTTTGTGGATTGAACTACGACTATACTGGTACTGCTTGGGATATTGTGGATTTATCTCGAGTGCCAAAGCGATGAAGTGTCTTGGACAGGGAGAGCCCAGCCCTGAACGGGAATGTCTTCATTCAGCTTTTGGGCATCTCTGGTGGGGTTGAAGAGTGGGGCAGGTCAGTGGAGGAGAGAAGAGAGGCAAGTTTCCAGGAAGCTTGTGTATTGATGGGAAGCCACTTCCTCCAGTCAGCTCTTGTGGACTGATACTGCACATTCCTGTTCACATCCACACTCATGGTTAGACTTTGGAGAAGCTGATAAAACCAGACTGTCGTCGAAAACCACGCAACTGTTGCTTTTACGGGAGTATGATGTGCACACAACATGGTTTTCTCCTGCCAGTGACAGCTTTGTAAAAATCAACCTGGTGACTGTGGATGTTGAGTTGTCTACATGTATAAGGACAAAATGAGAAACGCATAGATACTTGCAGTCACTACTGAGTGTGTGCAGCAGAAACCATGGTGGCCCTTTCATCAACTCCTCAACAAATCTCAGTTTATGACTTCAGAAGTCTGTAGAGGCCAGGATCAGAAACAAGCTCAACAGACAACACGCTTACATGCAATGGAAGAAGACATTGATGTCGACTCCCGCATTGAGGTAACCTTATTTGACCTTTGTTTTAATCTCATTCCAGTGTTTAGATTTACAGGAACTTAAAACCATTAAAACCGAAAGCAGCACCTGCTGTGTTGGTCAACAAAGCAGATGTACAGCCTGCCTGTCTGTTGTTGCTACACAGATTTTTATTGTCCTCAGAGGGATTGGTGTACTCTTCCTGCTTTGTACAACTGCTTAATGTCAAACAGTTAGCTTTATGTAAGTCACTCTGTCACATGAGTATAACCTGAGGTCTTAGGTCAACCGTTCCATTATCAGTGGCAGCTGACAGCGCATTTCCTTTATCCCCAGCTTGGTTTCCTAGCCAAAACATTACCTCTCGCTCCCTGGTCTCTATGCTCGCCTTGTGTACAGCTTCATTAGTAAACAGTTGGATCAGTAAGCATGTGCCATTTGAGGGCAACATAATTCAGGTTGTGGCCTTTTTCCCCAGTGGACATGCACTCTTAAATTACTTGCATAATCTTAAAGCACAAGTGTGCCAACACAGGAAGCATCCCAGTAAAACATAAGAAGTGACATATTTGCAAGCATTTAATTAAAGGATAACTGATATTTCATTTGGCCTATTATGCTTGTGTTTCACAAGTGTGTGTTAGTTTTAAGGCGTGCTCTCTGTCTTAAAAAGTCAGAATCACATAAGGCGTGGAGTGTTAATAAATTGCTCTGTATTAAAGGGAGTGAATGCTGCACTGTTTTTAGATGGCATATTTTCTGATGAGCCTGTTCTCTGCTGCTGCTCTGCTGTTAGGGTCTGAATGGTTTGTCTCGTGAATGTAAACCGTTAGAGGAGATAACCAATGGACACTCTAATCATAAACCTGTAAGTATAATTTAAAAAACTTCCATTGATTCATTCTAATTAGATTTTGCTCACATGTCCTTTTTGTTAATCTACAGATTGTCTTTTTTTTTCTCCTTCCCCCTTTAAAGGTCATGAATGGACTGCTTATTGGTCATAATGTCAAAGACCACACCAATGGCAGTGCACCTCTCAGATCTCTGCCGGTAATTAAAGCCTATTCGTATTGTCTCACTTCAAACAATGCGCCTCCTCCTTGAATTTAATGTTCTCAATTATTTTATTGTCCAGATTTCAGCATTAAAGCAGAATGGTCTCCTGCAGACCCTGGCAGCTGGAGACCAGCCCAAGCCTGCAGGTAATATGCACAACCTTGATTTTTGTCTCACATCCTCTTCTCATGGGGATGTATGCGTATCCTAGATACAGAGCAGTTATTGCAGGTAACACCTCACCCAGGAGTGAAGGTTGCCTGCTTGGAGGAGGCACAGGTTGTCAGAGGCACCCCTGGAGGATGCAGGTCTGTTAGACAAGAAGGATTCATGACTGGGTGGATGTCACCATTGCAACACAGCTCAGCCTGTCTGAGTGCTAAGTTAATATTTGGTTGTGTAAGATCAAATGAAGCTATTGATTGAATTAGTATGTTTTCTTACCTCAACTTTGTTATTCTCTTTACAGATGATAAGGAAAATGTGGAGCTGGAAAAGGCCAGGCTGGAGTGGGAGGCTCTAGAGCATACCCAGCCAGGTCAGATGAGTCTTGCTGTTTGAAGCAGGATGAAAATGACTCTGCTGAATTTTTTTTTTTTTTTGTCTATCAATGGATGCTCTTATAGTGTAACTTGTATATATTGATCTCCCAGCTATTACAGAGGACTTAAACCCAACCCCACTCATTCCCTTCAATGAAGCTCTGCAGTACTTTCAGACCACAGACCTTGGAGATTTGCTGGTAAGGAACGCCAACAACAAAACTGCAAAGAAAGTACAATCAGAAAAACTGGAAATCTGAATTTAGGTCTCATTCTCAAAAATCGCTATCAGTCTTCAGTGTAGTAATTAAAGAAATTTAAAGTATGAGAAAGTGAAACATGTATCAGCAGTGGTTTCCAGCATTTGGAAAACTGCACCAATTCAATTCAATTCAATTTTATTTATATACCGCCAAATCACAACAAACAGTTGCCTCAAGGTGCTTTGTATTGTGGGTAAAGACCCTACAATAATACAGAGAAACCATACCAGAACACTTTACTGCAAATACAAATCAATTTTTTTGTGGATTTAAAAAATTTTATTAATGTTCTAACTATAATTTTAAGGAGTATTTGTTTTTCTCAATCCCCACTTGCAGAAGAACATCCAGCCAACCCTTCGCAGGACTGGTATTGCCGCAATCGCACACTTCTTCTTTGGACCTCCGCGACTTCACAGGGAACTCCTGGAGGAGAGGGATCTCGTCTTTGCCATTGCACAGTGTAAGTGTGTGTTTGAAGGGTCTTTTTGGTCTAATCATCTTGCAAGGTGTGAAAAAAACAATTAGGTTGCCTTTGCATATTTTCATAGGCCCTGTGGACAACAGCCAAACAGTCCACATGCGTGTCCTCCAGACCATTTATAAGAAGCTGATTGGCAGCAAGTTGGACTGTCCTCGCTATGGTGCACACTGGGAAAACATTGGCTTTCAGGGTAAGACACTCTTTTGTTGTAAATAAGTAGTTCTGAAAGAGTTTATTTAAATCCTATGTGCTGACGACATATTGCTTTGTCTCTGCGTTCGTTTGCTTTCTGTGCTGCAGGTACAGATCCTGCCACTGACCTGCGTGGCACAGGTTTCCTGGGACTGATGCATACTTTATATTTTGTGATGGACCCAGAGACTCTACCCTTGGCCAGAGACATCTACAAATTATCACAACACCCTACACAGGTATCACCTGACAATAAAATTCACTCC
This sequence comes from Archocentrus centrarchus, assembly GCF_007364275.1. Taxonomy (NCBI): domain Eukaryota; kingdom Metazoa; phylum Chordata; class Actinopteri; order Cichliformes; family Cichlidae; genus Archocentrus; species Archocentrus centrarchus. The sequence goes on from NC_044354.1 coordinate 21,141,488, forward strand.
TACAAGGCAGCTCGGTCATGCCAGAGTTGGAAAATGTCCACATGTATGGATACAATTTATTTGTTTAACCCTTTAATACTGAACCTGACGTCAGTGACAGAACGTACTTCAATGGTCCTGCTGTTTGCGGACTTCCAGCAAAAATTACCGTAATAACCCTATGTTGGGTGTGAAGCACAATATCTCAGCTTTCAGAAACCATTTGAATTTTTCCGATAGGACAAACGGTCGCATTATTGCATTTTGTCTGACGTCTCAGTGGTGATACGCTCAGTGTGAACCAGCTGTTCACAGTAAGTCAGGGCAGGTAACAGGTGATTCGGCGGTGATCGCCCGGTGTTAGAGGGTTAAAGTTTGTCTTCCTTGCTGACATTTTAGGACGCATTGTTTTAGACATAATTCCTTGTGTATTTTGTCTGGTTTAGAACTTTCCATTCAGTGTGATGTCAATCAACATGACCCGCATCGCTCTGCAAGTACTCAGAGAGGAGGCCCTGTCCAAGTGAGAGTCCTGATCTTAGTTTTTGTATTACTGCATCTTCAGAAGTGTGTTGATGGATGTCACACCAACCACTGTCCTTTGTGATTTCATTCATACCAGGGAGTGTAATCGTCGTCAGCAAGTGGTTGGCGTGCTGAACGAGTTCTACGTTGCCACGTATCTTCACCTGTATCAACTGTGGAAGACCCAGCAGAAGACCATTTCTGATTCTGGCTTTGTTCTAAAAGGTTGTACTTGTAGTCACATTGAGGCTTGGCACAAAGATCGGAAATGTCAGAAAACAAGCTAACACCCCATCCCACTTACCCCAAAAAACCAAACAATAAAAACCCTACAGGTTCAAGGCCAGCCTGGAAATAGTCTGGTGCAAAGCCTCTGGTTAAACCACAACCTGTGATTTTTGCATTTCTGTTTTTGTATGCATAACACAGATGACATGTTATTGAACCATTGGCACACCCTTAATATTGGTTTCCCCATATTTCCAGTCTTTGTGCTGTGCTAAGCTGCTCCCTCAGCATCCAAACAAATAAGGATTTTTCCAAAATGTCAATGATCTTTCTTTAAAACATGAGTCAAAGTCAAAACACAAATTTCTGTCCCCACACAAGTCTCACATTTTCTCTGTTTCATAACCCTCAGAGGTGGAGCTGTTCGCCAAAAAGAACCCCAAGCAGATGCTGCGCCGGCTAGAGGTCTTCCTGAAAGACAGGCGGGCAGGTGGAATCCCCCGTGGGACGTCGCCAGAACCTGTGGCTCAACAGCCCTCTCCCGGCCTGGGGGAGCGAGGGGCCAAAGCTGGCGCTGCACAGGGACGCAAGGGAAAGGAGATGCACTTCACCGGAGTGTGTGATCTACCGCCAGACATGGAGGGAGAGGCGAGGCTGATCTAAGTTAGACTCTATATGAGTGTTTGTGTGCGCACGTGTGTGAGTATATCTATTACTTTATGTGCGAGTGGCTTACTCAGAGCTAGAAGAAGAGCCCCACCAGACCCTGATCCTAGGACCTGCTATCTGAACCTTATCAAACACTTCCACTCCTTCTGCTGTTGCTGGGGTGCTGCACTTTGATCAGATTATGCTAGGGGATCTTTCAGAGTTATATTAGAGTTTTGTTATTATGAATTTTTTTTAACATGGGGGGCTAGAACAGATAGAAAGAGGTCAGAAACTCAAGATGTCACAAAAACAAAAGAAAGTGAATATTTGCACTTTTCTGTGGATTTTGTAGCCAAATCAATAGCTGCCAAATTATTGTGGTTGAACACTACCTGTCTAAAAGTACAAAATATACACGTTTGTGTTCCAAGAATCTCTTAGCCAGGTTATGTTAGCATTAAAGAGGGAGAAGCATGGCACAGAGCATCTTTTTTTTTTTTTTTTTTTAAATTAAAGACTTTGCATTCTCCCTTGCACCAAGACACTGCTCAGTCACATGCAAAGTAACTGAAGAGCAGCAACCATAGGCATGTTGTTAAACACTCTGTTAAATTTATGGTCATAAGAGAATTAACTAGTCTGACTCCCTGCTACAGAGAAAACGAAAGCAGGTTTTCCATTAGCTTGAGTAGGAAGAGGAAGATGGGAAAATGTTAATAATGTTTTCACAGTTACACTGTAGGCTTTGAATGCAGCTTACTTTAAAGGTCTGATCACCTTGTATTTCCTGTTGGTGTGAATGAAATGCATTATTTGGACATCAGTCCAAATGTGAGGTTGTAGCCAGTTTTAAGTAAGTGTCTGTAGCAAGGGGTCTAATAGACTAGGTCCAGAGCTCCCATTTAATATAGGGGAATATATTTTAAATAATATAAAACATATATATATATATATATATATATATATATATATATATTATAGTCCTTTCTTAAGGGACGGCTGTCCCTTTAATCATAATGTCACAGTTGTGTGGCAAAGCACTTCAAAGTTTTGTTACTGGACTGATGGCTTGGTGACTGTGAGAAGGGTTTCAACACTATGAAATTCCACCAGAACAAAATTCTTCTTAAGTCTCAGCTTTTCATGGTTAAAGCAAAGGAGACGCTTCAGAGCAGCGTCTTCGGTTTGTCCTTCAGCTTGGTCCCAGCTGAGGCCGAAGGTCTAGAATGAGCTTTCTTACATTCCGTTAAAAAGCATGCGATTGTAATATTTTTTTTTTTTTTTTTTTTTTGACCAGTAAAACATTTATTCGTGTGTGTGTGTGTGTGTGTGTGTGTGTGTGTGTGTGTGTGTGTGTGTGTAGTTACAATAAATGAGCTGATATTGATGAAGGACGCCTCTCCCAGGAGACGTATGCTACAGTATGCAATCCCAGCTCTTACTCTAAGATAATCAAAACGCTAGTGCTGTGTGATGATAGAAATCATTCCTAACTTCAGGGTTTGTGCACTTGTGCAAGCGAATGCGTGTGTATGTATGTGTGTGTTTCATATGACAGGAACTGACTACAGATGGGGTGCTTTCCTCTGCACACAAAAAGCCAGCTTTACTAAGTACTTGATCCATCAAGCTGCATAGATGGTACTTCTGTCATTTTAAAAATGGTACATAACATTTGTGAAGACAATATTTATCCTAAAAGAAACACATACACTCTTTAGTTTGCTTTTTTTTAAAAAAAGAAAAACTCAAAAGTTGGTTCTGGGCACAGCTGGTTGCAAGCAGCTCTGTGGGCTTAAAATGGGTAGAGCTGCTCAGCAAAGCTGGTTCCTGCTTTGTGCTAATGTGAAACAGTCCTCCATCTTTGTAGTCTCAATCTGTAGCATGTTCAGGTAGCACTAGTACTGTAGCATCCTATAGCCTCCTCCTCTTCGTAAAGCTTATTGATGTCATGTCTCAGTTACAGTCTGTAGTGTTAATGAGTGAGCAAACTGTTATTACTATAGCACATACTTTTTTTTTTAAGCCTCCTCGAGTAGATGCACATTTGGGTGGAACAGTGTGTTTTGGAGAGATGTGGGCTAGGCTTGACATGTTTTTGAGCTCAAACTTGTCTTCTAAGAAGGTGATAGTAAACCCGGTGCCTACATCCAGTGGAGCCGTGTGGGGGAAGAGCACAGGTTCGTCCTATTACTTTTGTCTTTCATTTGAGCCATCGTGCCACAGTAGACTTACTCCATTCATGTGACACAGTAAGCAGAGTTAATGTTGCCTCTAAAATATGCCAGATTAATTAATATATATATATACAGTTAAATGCACAGGCACGCGAGTTTTTGACATTGTCATCTATTCAGATGAGTGTCCACCGCCATCTTCCGTTCTCCTTCTCCACCATACAGGTTCAAAAGTGAGCTGATGTAGTTTTCAGTTGTTTGCAAGTGTTTTGATTGATCAGGAAAATTTGCACTGTTGTAGATATTTGATAGTATGTGTGACGTATGCAAGAGGAAGCAGGCCATCTTCAATAGCCATATTGTAATGTTCATTATCACCCACTTTATGAAACAGGCTTTGTGAAGTCAGACTCCCCTCCTTGCTCTAAAAAGTTGCACCATCGATATGATCTCATATTTAGTTTTATTCAATTACAAACTGAGGAGCAGTACAGTGTATGTAAATCAGGAAGTTTGTATATAGAGAATTAATGATTGTAACTGTATGATTGTCTGTAGGGCATTATATTGAAACACACTGCTTACCTCAAGACTTGAGACAAATCTCTCCTTTCTCTCTATTTTTCTGTTTCCTCATACCTAGGCCTTCTCTCATACTAATTGGATATGATATATAATTTATATCCACCACCAGAAGCACTACATAATAGCAAACTAACACAAAAGCTGGTCAGTGTTATGTGTATTCTATTTAGACACATTTATAGATGCTATATAGGCCCACGCACACTCTGATGCACATCTGCAGATAAAAATTCCTTTTAAAAACGATCTATAATTGGCTGATGTTTACTTATAATGTTGAAATAAGATTGCTTTTTAGTGGCTTCAGTGATAGTACAGTATACTTTTGCTGTGATTCAGTGTTTGGTGTCAGGAAAACACTCAGAAACAATCCTGTCTTTACAGCGCTAGTCACAAACAGGTCAATATATGATTGTTAAGATATAAGCTTGATCACCAGTCATAATGCTGTGGATGCTTTCACCTTGGTATATATACAGTAGCCAAACGAGGCCTGATTTATCCTCCCCATATTACCAAAAGCGATATTTTCAGCAGTTGTAATAGATCACGTTCTTATGCTTTGATCATTATTTGGAGTCTCCTCGGTTGAGAAACCAGAACCAAGAGAAAAATAAAACGGGTTCTTGCAGGATGTCAGATGCTCTGAGAGGTGCGGTCTGAAGTTCTGCTTCCTACAGCAGCAGCTTGGCAAATACAATCACTTCTCTCAATATCCTGCGCTTTATATGAAGGTGTTTTACTGTTGCTGTCGTCATGTCACTCAGAGCATTTTATGACTGTACCTTGATTGTAGAAGCCCTATTTTATACTGAGAGTTATTTGAGAATACAGTATGTGCTGTTGTACATTAAATGTATTGTATGGAGAAAGCTAAATAAAAAAAAAAAAATGCTGTTTAAAAACTGTGTGTGTGAGTAAATGGATGAACCAGCAAACTAAAAGTCTAATTAAAATTGTAATTTGAAATTACTAGGTAACAAGACAAGAAGTAGATACAGTGGTGGAAAATGCGTGGATGAGTGATTAAAATGGTGAGCTAGAGGTTATGGCTTAACAACTAATCATGTTTGATAAATGGTTAGCTTCAAGTTAACCAAAAAATTGTGTAATTAATAAAGGTTATAGAGCTCAACCTCTTTGATCACCACATACACAATTATGTATGTGTGTGTGTCATATATTGTACTGTAATGTTCATTTTCTGACATGTCCTGCCTAAAAAGATTATGTAGGCAGAAGATGGATTTTTTTTTTTTTTTTTTTCCCCAATCAAAATCCCTGTATCGTGACCAAGGGGTTCGAGTAATTTGTTTAAAAAAATAAAGAAAGAATTCCATATGCAGATGTTGAAATAAACTCACTGGTCACTTTCAGTACATCTGTGCAACTGCTCTTTAATGCAGATGTTCCATCAGCCAATCTTATGGCAGCAACTCCATGCTGAAACCATTGCAACCGAGTATCAGAATAGGGAACAAGGGCGATTTAAGTGACTTTGAACGTGGGGTGGGTGGTGGTTCCAGACAGGCTGGTTTGAATATTTCAGAAACTGCTGATCTACTTGGATTTCCAAACACAACGATGCCTACGGTCCAAAAAGAAAATATCCAGTGGGCGGCAGTTCTCCGAGTTAAAATGCTTTGTTGCTGACCACATACATCCCTTTATGACCACAGTGTACCCATCTTCTGATGGCTTCTACCAACAGGATAACTCACCCTGTCACAAAGCTAATATCATCTCAAACTTTTTTTCTTGAACATGACAATGAGTTCCCTGTACTCAAATGACCTCCACAGTCACCAGATTCAGCAGAGCACCTTTGGGATGTGGTGAAACGGGAGATTCTCATCATGGATGTGCAGCTGACAAATCTGCATGTGATGCTGTCATGTGAAAAAAGGCCAAAATTGGCTGGTGAGTGTACCCTACACTGTGAGTAAATGACTAAACAATTTAAAATGTAAAAGCTGTTGTTTGATAAGATTCTGTTTAAAATGAGTTCAAATTAACACGTGAAAATTGTTGTTGATGAACAGGTGACTTCTGCAGTCTTGAGGGGTGCACAAATGGGGAAAAAAAAAAAAATGTTATATATATTAATTGTACATGTTAGAGCTGCAGGCAACTTTTTGTATGATCTAGGAGCCAAAGATGACAACTCCAAACATCTGGTTTTGTCCAGCCAGTACAAAACAATTCTTCTAAATAAGCACAAAAAAAACAGCATTTTTCTTTCTTTCTTTTTTCTTTAGAAAAACTAAACTAATGAATTGGGCATTTGTTTTCCCTGCATCTGCTTCCTTTGCAGAGGTTTTTATTAACTGTTCTTCACAATTAGGGCACATCTGTGCCCTGCAGTGATTCATTACGTTATTTCTGCAATTCAGCCACTAGAGAGCACACTTTTAACATGTCTGTAAGTGCTACAATAGTGCTACATGATTCACATGGCATTTCAATTGTTGTAGTGCTACAAAATAACCTTACGCACACACTGAGTCTGCCAAGACTAATCTGTTCAGTTGCATAAGCTGCAGCCTGATCTGTTTTTCCAATTCTTTGTCAGTCCTTTAGTTTTCAAAACAACATTAGTTATGTCCTCTCAAATTTAAACCTGATCCTGATTCATTCTGCTGTTCCAGTGTTTAGTTTTTAGTGAGCCTCATAAGTCCCCGTGCTGCAGAGCAGCAATATTGGCAGGCACTGGTTAACCTTTTTAAAAATCTGTGGCCTTTCACTCTGCTCTTCATCTTTCATAAGGTGAGAAAATTACTGGCTTGCTTACATGTGCGTTCCATTGTGTTGAAAATGCAATCAAATGAAGGAGATTTTGGTCCTGAGTTAATAAAGTTGGGATGCCTCCATGGAATCTTGATACTGGATGCTCTACATCTGCACTTAATCAGACTTGTGGCTCCAGTCCCACAGTGCCAGATGACTGGGATGTGGTGGACCTGCTGAATCACAGCATACACAAGGATGGAAAAATATTTCTAATCTTTTTTTTTATGACCTGAATCAGAATCACTCACAAAATCTCTAACCTGTTTTCCTTTCCTGCTTATGGTTAGTCCATGCTGACATTAGCATTGTTTTATTGGAGGGGTGATTGCATTTGAGAGCAAAGTACAACTTAACTCAAATTATATCAGTCAGAAGCCCTTTAAAGAGTTAATAATGTGAAACATGGAAATCAACCACATATCAAGCATCCTACCAGAGAGTGGAGGCCTCTCGGTTCCCAGTGAGAATGAAGAGAACAGAGCAGGATTGAGTTTTATATTCTGTTTCCATTTGTACCTAGTGAGCCTGCTGGATTACAGCCTTTTTCTCTCACTTTTACTCACTCCTTCCCTCCCCCAACTCTGTTCCTCTCTCTCTGTCTCTCTCTCTCTCTCTCTGTGATGTCATTGTTTCCTGCCCAGTAGATTCTGACGCTCAGTTTAGGTCTCTGTGCACGCATATTAAACATAATGCTGACATATGGGATTTAACAGACACATTAAAGTGATGCTGGCCCCATTTTCAACTGAGCCTGTAAAGCGTGCTGATTTCTGTTGTCTGCACTGCAGACATTAAACCGTGTGTGGGTACTACCTGAGGCCAGTGTGAACTGCTGCCTTTTGCAAGTTCATTTAAGGCCTCATAGTGCTCATGGTCATCGCCCATCTTCTTTTTGTAGTTATCATTCAAGGATGATGTCAAAAAAAATGTTAGAACTGGCTTTCTATTAATACATGAAATAATTGATGAGTAAATATTGATGTTAATTCACAGATTTTCACACATTGGCTTCCAACAAATGAAATCATTCTGTTTGATTTGAAATGATAATTAAAAAAAAGAACCAGCTGTATCGCTGTGTTCCAGCTCAGAAGCCCTCTGCTTGACCTTACTGTAGTCTGAAATATCTGCAGCATTCTTCACAGTAGTAGTCATATCCCCCACTGATAACACTGCACAACTCAATAGTTTTCTTAAAATCAAATCCCACAGTGTGTTTTTCTCTTCGTCTCACTGTCCTTGGAGGCTGAGACAGTATGAACCAAACACTGCTTTATTTCTGGATTCGAAATCGAAGGACGTAGGTGCCAGAGACGTTTTTAGAAAAACTGAGTCAAAACTGGAAATGGGGTCATCACATTATGTAGAAGTATCTCCATAAACAGGCTAATGTGACCCCCCCCCCCCCCCCCAAAAAAAAAAAACAAACAAAAAACAAAACAACAACTTTCTCCTTCAGTTGTAAGACTTATAAATGTGTGCAGAATGTTAGAAAGGTCTTAGACTGAAATCATCTAACATCTTCGCTTAGAGTTACAGATGGATCAGTCGTTCTTCAGAGACTAGGCCTCGCTGAGGAAGAAGTTTTACCTTGAACAGACTGGCTGCAGCATATTCTACACACCCAGCATTTAAAGACCTTGACAGGCTCTCCAAACAGTGGAGAGTAAGAGAAAGATGGGGGGGGGATGGTTCCAAAAAAAAAAAAAAAAAAAGAGACAGCAAATGTTGATTCTGTCATCTGCTCAAACAATTCTCCTGCTCAGTGTGTGTACTGCCCCGTGACCCCTCTTTTCCTCCTTTTGTGTAACACAACCTTTTCTCCAGAAATGAGAAAGAAAAATACATAACACTCTGAGGAAAGAACAACAGTGCACCACACTGAAGTGATGGAAAGCAGAGATCTGATTTTGTTTTGTTTTTTAAAAAGAATTTATGTTTTACTCCTGCCTAGTTTCTTTTTTCTTTTTTGGAATTCCTCACTCTGAGGATTAACTGGTGTTTGTCCCAGTCCTCCCCCTTTTGTCCATACTCTCCTCCTCCTCCTTATAGGCTTGTGGAATTCAATGTCCTAGGAATCACTCCCCTCTCCTGATGCTCTGTGGTGACTGAGGAATTCATCCAGAGCTGAAGACGAAGATTAATTGGCGTGCAACTTCCAGGAGGTGGAAACCCTGCAGTCTGGGGCCTTCACCTGCCTTCCTTCATCCTCCTCCCCCCAACTCCTGTCTGAGCACTGCACCTGTTCTGACTCGTCAGCCAGGTGAAGGGGATTCTCTAGCCTTACACTGTTTTTTCAGCTGACCGTAGCTTCGGGGTAATTAGGAACCCTGTCTATTCATTTGACTGGATTACTGCTTTGCTTTGCATCTTTTCTTTCCGTCTGTCTCTACAACCCACCTCCCTTCCCTCCCTGTGTACCTCTACCCCCCTCCCACTCCATCTCTGTCTAGCGCAGTCTGAGGCTGGTTGACACTGTGGCTGTGTGGGTATGCGTGGAGCTGCAGAGATTTCCCTGCTCGAGTAAAAGTGTGGATCAGAAGGAAAGGGGCTAAGGGTGAAATTGAATCTTCTGGCACTTAAACTGGAGTAAGCACTGAACAGCTGTACAAACTCCAAACCAAAGGATTGTGCGAGTTGGACGAGTAGCAGGTATGAAGAGCCAGGCTGTGACTGTATCTGTGGCTCTGCTGGCCCTGTGCTGCCTGCTGATCCCCAGAGGGGGAGAGAGCGCCGGGGGAATAGTTTCTCTCTGGCAGGCTGAAGGGGAGAAGCAGGCAGGGGATCAGCTTCGAGATGAATCGCTGGATGACACAGAAAGTGAGGGAGGACTTGTGGCAGACCCACTCCTGCAGGAGAGCAGCATCAAGACCAAAAGAGACACAGAAGCTAAGCAGGCAGGTAAGTGGGGAAAAAAATTCTACTTTTAACTTTTAAAGTACAGATGTGTTATGTTGACAAGATATCAGAGCTGTTGAGGTACTTCCTGAGGTATGGCATGGCATGGAAGAGCAAACACAGACACAAACACACAGCCATTCGGGCTCTGACAGCTCCAACAGGCGTGACAAAGTCCATGCGCTCGCCTGTCCACTCCAGCTTCTCTACACAAGGGAGCAGGTCAGATGAGTTGGTTTAACTCACACCAGACAAGAGAAGAAGACACCAAGTCGAGCATCTTGCAGACAGATTTTTATGACGCAGACCTTTTCCACTGCCTTAGTTGCTCTAACGTTGAACACACTTTAGCAATGAGCCCTGTTAGTTTGGAGCTCTTTAATAAGCTCTTTAATGAGTGGCACTCATATTGCTGAAGTGAAAGTAATATATTTATTGAGTATCTGGACAGATTTTGTATTATTGAAACTGAACTGCGGTTAATGGAGCACGACTAATGGAAAGAGAGAAACGTGGTTTCCATGAAGGTGCCGCAGGACTTGAGGCAGAGTCAAAAGGAAATACTGATGGACCTCAAGCAACCACTGAAATGCAATTGGCAGTCTGGACTTTCCTTGGATTCACTGCATTCTGACGCAGTGAAGAAATAATTGCATAATCTTACTCTCAAATGTACTGCTCATAAAAGAACTAGTTGTCTTGTGGAATAATATGCTTTCATTTCTTAATAACTTGGAATCTGACCTGCTTATAAGCAGTTGCTCTTTATGGCTTTACAAATGTAGTAATAACAGCTAAAAAGGGTTTATTTTAAATCCTGGTCAAGAGGGCTTGTGATAGAACTGTCAAAAGTCAGCTCTGGAAACCCCTCTTTCTTTCTCTTTCTCTCTCTCTCTCTCTCTCTCTCTCTCTCTCTCTCTCTCTCTCTCTCTCTCTCTCTCTCTCATATTCTTCTTTTCCCTGTTTTTCCAGGTATTTTAGGCCGGGTGAGGAGAGCACCCGATGAAGACACGAAGAAGAAGAAGAAGGACAAGAAGAAGAAGAATAAAGAGCCAAAAGAACCCAAAGCCACCAAAAAGCCAAAAACTGACAAGAAGGGAAAGAAGAAGGACAAGAAGACAACCACAACTTTGCCACCCACCACAACAAGTGAGAAGGGAATGCTGTGTTTTCAGCCTGCTTCTCTGACTTGGATTTGATTGTTGTTAAACTTCGTGTCTGTCTTGTGCTTCCAGCGATCCCAACTGAACCACCCACCGAACCATATACAGAGTACTCCTATCCAGAACCTGGTGAGTGGCATACACATAGGGACTACATGAAAATTATTGCAATGTGGAGGGGTATTCATACAACTAGACTGTTACACCTCCTCCATTACTGGTTTGGAAAAAACAAAAACAACAAAACAGGCAGAGCATCGAGAATATAAATGGAAACTTTAGTCTCTGTAAGCATCAAAGTCTGAACAGGATTTGGTTAGTGCTACTGCACTTTATGTAAAACCTAAAATGATGTCAGTTTTGGGTGGATCGGAAGTATAAAAGAAGTGGTTATGCCACTGGTTTGTAGATTTGGAAGCCACAAGCCTTGTAAGCATTTTAAAGTCAAGAGCGGTGAGATGTGAACACATGGGTGAGCCTGCAGAGGAGTGTGGGATGAATGTGAGAAACCTGAGGACACTATGCACGTGAAATGTGACCATTCGAAAAGATCATCATTACCATGTTGAAGAAGACTTCAAACAATAGGGTCTGAGACCTTAAAAAGTATTACAGAAATACTTTACTGGAATGATTAATCTCACTAAAGTTTTATGCAGCCTGACTTCTTTGTCCGGCCACTGCTGAATGTTTGAGAGTTCAAATCACTTCCACATTGGCGTATTTTGTACAATCTGAAGCAGTTGGGGCAGTCAGGAAAGCGGCCTGGCCATGTTTGTGGAATAATAAAAGAATGCGCCAGTTGAGAACAAGCTCGTTCCTGTCTATTTAGTACACAATATAAGTACATTACACTGATCATACCGTGACACCACCCATTGGTTTCCGAAGTCCTGTTTTGAAGCCTGGAAATGAGCATTTCCACCATTGCCTTCTTGATTGGAAAAAAAAATAAAACGGATACAATAAGAACTGTGAAACCACACACTTGTTAGCTAATGGCTTGTTAGCCTGTGAGCATGTGGTTTCATACGAATACAAATACCTTTATTAGTCCCACAATGGGGAAATTACAGTTAACAGAACACCCATCCAAGAAATACAAACACAGAGACAAACACAAACAGGGGGCACAGGTGTCTGAGGTCATGCAGCCGTTTTACCGGCGCTACCTTTAGCAGAAAAACAGAAAGAGATACACTGGGATAGGTAGGTTCAAAAGATAATCCTCCACTGTATGACCAAGATTTACAAAACAGAGCATTTTCCATTCAGTATGACCCAAATTGAGTGACTGAGCCTGTAAATTTAGAAGGAAAGCGCTTACAGAGGTCAAGACAGAAAGCTGTTTTCCCATAGACTTCTACAGCACCTGAAGTCTTTTTGCAACCACAGCTATCGCCATCTGGTGGCCATCAGAAGGCAGGTTTGAGGCACTTCGAGACTGCCTTCATTTTTCCAACCCAGAAGCTACCGTCTATGAGTCTGATCTGAAGACTGCAAATTTGAAAATGACAAAACTGTGCAGGTGTGGAGTTAGAAAGAACAAATGCAACCCCACCTCCTCGTCTCTGTGCTAGCTCAGCGTTACATGAGCCACACCTACATTCTCTAAATCACAACACTGAAATGAACTGGATAAGATTCAAAGATGGCGCACACTCATTTGAATGTAAATTTCTCACCTGGTGCAAAAAGTTTTCTAGCTCTTTTCTGTTTTTTCCCCCATGGGCCACGCCTGTGCATTTCCTCTCAGTTTATGGATTTCATTATCTTCATGCAAATAAAGCTTATTTCTTTCTTTTTTAGCTCTTGTGGAAGTTTTTTCTGTGCTTTTGTGGGTTGCAGGGGGGGTTTTCTGTTTGTTTTTGTTTTTAATACCACATATGGCCGCTACAAAACTAGAAAAAACTCTAAATAGTAGGGATGCTTCCTAATACATGATATCCTGACTGTTGGGAAACTAGTAGAATTATGGGTACTTTCCACAAATCCTGTTATAAAGGTCAAGTTGTTACAAGGACAAGGGGATAAAAAAACACACTTTTCTATTGTATATTTTGGACAGATGTAGTTTAATAATCAGAACATTATAAAATACCCAAGAACCATAAAAATATTTGTGTCCAGACATGTGAGCCCACCATTAGCCAGCCTTCCCGTCTGTTTTCCTCTCAGAAACAGATTACCTGAACCCAGAAGATGACTACTGGGGTCCTGAGCCCACACCCTCCAGGCCACAGCCTGAGGCTCCAATCACAGATCCTCCATACAACAACTGGAGGACAGACAGCCCTGTAATAGATGCCTATGAAGACTACTTTAAACCAGATGAGGAAGACCCAGCTGCTTTTGTAACAGATGCCTATGACTACTACTGGAAACAAGAAGAGAATGAAGTGCCAACTTCAGCACCCAGCATCTATGATGATCACATGAAACCACACGAGAAAGACCCATACCCCTCTGTGACCGATAACTATGATGCCTACTGGCAAGAAGTGGACCCAACGTCTGCTGCCCCTGAGGTTGATGCAAAGCCTCGAACAGATGACAGTGATTACTGGGATGCCACATGTACGTATGAATCTTTTGTGTCTTTGTTTTGATTGAGGATGATTGCGTGGACGCAGTTTATGAAACATGAATAAGATGATGAAACCATAATTATATCTGTGTGGGAAACCATGGGGAGGTCATTGGAACAACAAAGAAATAGGATCATTGTTTATTTATTTAAAAAAAAATCTGAGACAGTTCTGAGAAATATCCTGAATTTACTTACTTACAGCAGGAGTGTTTCCAGGAATTTTTCAATGGGGTATCAGAGGGTGGAGGGCAAGAACAGGGCAACAAAATATTGTTACAGCAAGTAACAATATTTTGTCTTGAATATTTCTCAGTGCAAAATGTAAAAAAAAAAAACAACAAAAAAACACTGGGCACAATTACATGACCACAAATACACTGCACAAAGATTTAAATTATTTTAGAAAGTGGTGAAACAAGCAATTGGATTGCTTAATTAAGTGAATGTCATAATACTACTTAAGTAATAGTAAAGATTTTATCATGACCTTGCTGTAGATACTTCAAACTAATAAGTAACTAAAGCTTTAAAATAAATGGTAGAGAGCACAAAATATGATGGAGTAGATGTAGAAAACAGCAGAGAAATAGTTCAGTAAAGTACAAGTAAATTAAAACCGTACTTTGGCAAAGTAGTATAGTAAATCTACTCAGTTATGATCTCATCTGATAGTGCTGGGCATGGTAAGATGGTAAAATTAACAGTAATCTAGTCCAATAGAACTGGAAGGTTAAAAGAAACCAGTGGGAGTCTCCTGACCTTCAGAGGGGATGAGTGCTACCACACACCCCTCTTCTAGGCACTCCCGTGCCTTATGACTGGCTGCTTGTGTCAAGACAAATGCTAAACTATTTGTCTTGTGAAACTTAACAGTTGTAATTCTATCAACTTGTACATTTTTCTTCATATATGTAAAAGAATATTGGAGCAGTCAAACCACAAAAACTGAGTTAAGCCAAGGACTTCCACACTGACTCATCTTTACTGCTTTGCTGTATTAACACCAGTTTGTTTGTTTTTTTCTCCTTTTGGAGGGGGGGGGGGGGGGGGGGGCACAGTTTACAGTGCATACTTTTAATATTGATAGAGAAGATGTCTTTTTTTTTTTTTTTTTTTAAAGTGTTGGTGGTATGAAATCATCTATGTTGCAAATTTATATAAAAATGAAAACCTTCAATTTTCTCATCAAAGTGGTCGCCTGTGCTTTCTTTCCTAATGCAACATACTATATGAACTAAGTATGAATTAAGAAAACATTTATTTAAAAAATTCAAAAGTATGAGACATATAAGGACCAGCGATCTGTCCAAGGTGTACCCTGCATTTTGTCCACTGTCAACTGGGAAAGCCCCCACCCCCACCCCTTATTTGGGTAAGGAATTAGGAATAGGATGTTCAGTGACTAATCAGCTGGACACTCAGTTAACTCAGTGGTTGGTGTGTGCTCTTAAGTGGCGCCACAGCTAAGGAAAGCATGTAAATTTATGATAAATAAAGTTTGATAATAGATATATGGTAATCTTTTGGATCAGATTTTCAGACATAATGCAGAAAACTTTTATGACTGCTCTTATTTCTTCCAGCTGAAGTCAGCAGAACAGAGGACTTAACTCTTTTTCCCGCAGGATCAAATGCATGCTGGAAACAGTGTGTCGTGCAGCCCTGTGACACTCATCTGGGTTGGAACGGCAGGCTCTCATTACTCTGTGTTTCCAGAATACTGTACAGCACCTATGCTCCTCTAGCATTTCCACTCATACTTGGCCATTCTGCCTTGTCTTGTTGTATTCTCCTACTCCTCTGTCTGATACGCTTAAGTGACCTCTCAGCTTGACCTTTTAAATTCTTCCTGCAGATGTGGTACCAGGCAGGCGACCTGATGGTAAAGAGGTCAGCCCAGAAATTGAAGTGGAAACTCTACCAGGTGACTGCTGACTTTCAAAGATGTTAGAAATGAACTGAGATCCTTCAGTAAATATGACAAATTTTCAACTAGTGAGAAATCTCTATTAAGAGTTAAGATGCAAATGAAATACCCAGCCCATACTTAGTATTTCATTAGAATACAACACATGGGAGCAACACTGTAGTGAATTTATGAGCTGACCTGCCCTAGTTTTTTCACAGGAGTGAGTGGGTTTATTCCCTCCACACAGGCAACAAAACTTTCCATAGTTTTGTTGTAGAGTAACAACAAGCCCTCTCATCAGATCCCAGCCAAGTTATGATTCTTGTAAATGGGGAATTGAAGGTTTAACAACTTCATTACATGGCAGGCATCACAGTAGCATCAAAATAGAGACCTACTCTTGTGGTTGAATAAATCAGGGCACTGCTAACTTGTAAAAGTTTGTATTTAATCCCATAAAGTTTCACTTTGTGAAGTCGCGGCGCCTCTGACTGACTGGACGAATTGTCTAACTTCGCATTTGTTTTTTACACAGAAGAGCCCACAGCCACTGAGCCCTACGAGGGGACCTGGTATTATGATTACGACGAATACGGGATGAGTATGTGCCCCCTCCCTCATACACATGTGAATCACATCCATACCCAAATGTTTTCTATTATTGGTTTAGTCACAGAGAACTTCCTGCCAATAAAGCAAACAGCAAAGGAAAGGGATAAACAACAGTCGGGTCAATGGCTTTCAAGTGTTCCTTGATGACCTGTTTACATTTCTTAATGACTTGCAAAACCACAAAAAGAGGCACATATATACAGTACACTACTGTGCGTGGTTCTGTGGCAATTATTGTCAATTCTATAAAATTATGAGCGATTTTCTTCTTTTGTTGTTGTTGTTGTTTTCAGAGAGAAAAGAAGATGGGACAGATGAAAAGTGGGTAGAAAGAGAGCGAGAAAGAGCGGCAAAAGAGAGGGAGAGGGAAGAAAGAGGTAAGAAGACCCATGTGTGATTCTTCTTTGTGTTATTAGCACCACTGTGCACAATCCTGTCAAAGCAAAGAACATGGCTCGTGACCTAAGTGGAAAAGTACTAACAATGATGTTGTCTCCCCTCAATCATATTTTCTCTACTACTAAGAGAACACAGATGTTATTTCCATGCATACAAATGTCTGGGTCTCTGGCACTTGTTTTAACTTGCATGACAGGGGCAAAAGTTCACCCTACCAAAATTAAATGGAGATTAGGGCTGTAAAGACTTCAGAAATCTCTTATGGGCTGGACCAAAAGCAAAGAGCGTGAGATCAGCTAAGAAGGACGTGCCGGCATTGGATTTGAGTGAGGGATGAAGAGGAGTGACAACAAAGGAGAAGCTCCTCTGTGCTCGTCTGTGCCATGTGTCTGATGTGTGAAAGGAGGCTTTCTGGTGGTATCAGGGTAAAGCGGAGCATATGATATTTAACACCACCAGGAATGGTGTTAATGGGACACTTCCTGTGTGCATGATTTGCCCCAGACTAGGTCTAAGGTGAAACGATTTTGCAGACTTGAAACATAAATTCAGAAGTTTCTGAGACTGGATGCACTCCTCTGTGACACCAGTGTGTGTATCTACAGATACTGCGTAAATGGGCGCGTGAGTGAGTGAGCTTACAACATGTTTTACATTCCCACTCTCAGCCATGCAACCAGCATTACACTCCAGTATGTGTCAGAATAAGAATAATGATAATATGTGAGAGACTCTGCAGTCTTCTTCCACTGTAAAAGTCCAGGTCAGGATGATGATGACGATGATGATAGTTTCAGAGCAGACTTGGACTGGGAGATAAATCATAACATCTGGCATTTTTGAGGGGTTTTTTCAGCCCTCCAGGTACTCTTGAGGATAAAAAAGAAAAAAGAAAAAATGAATTGTAAAATAATACTGAGTTCTCTGATCATTTCTGGGCAAAGAAAAAGAAAAAATATTCAGCCAAGACAGTGAAATTTATTTTGAATTAAGGCTGTTTTTCTGGCCTTGGATAGAGAGAGAGCAGAAGCTAAAGGAGGCAGAGGAGAGAGCCAGGAACAGGCCGCGTGTCTTCAAAGAGCCAAAGAGTAAGTCAACATCTGTTCAAATCTGGAAAATATTCATAAGCTTTGCTGACTGTAATCAACACATTATTTAAATGTTCTCTTTCTACTTGGCAGAGTGTCCTCCCCTGGGGATGGAGTCCCATAAGATAGAGCCAGATCAGCTTTCAGCCTCTTCTATGTCTCAGTATCACTTCGCACCTCAGAGGGCGCGCCTAAACATGCAGGTACACAACAATCAGTGCAGGACCATACACTTACTAGCACGTCTTGAAATAACCACCAGCTTCCAGCGACATTGAAAAATACTGTTATTGCTGAGTCTGTCACTTCCAGTAGCTGCTTTAGCAGTTCCTATTTATCCTAGTTGAAGAATCTTTTTAAGTGCTCGGTATTTAAATTGCTTGAAACACGCAGCTTTCTTTTTTTTTTTGCTCTAAAATTTTCTTTTAATTCATGCAAACGTAGACATGTTGCTTCCCTCTCAAGATATTAAAAGGGTTAAAGGGTTCAGTAGCATTGTGTTCTGGTCTCTGTGGTTCCCAGGGCTCCGATGATGAGGACAACAGAAGAGGTGGAGCATGGTGCGCAAATTCAGAGGACAGTATCCACTGGTTTGAGGTAGATGCTCGCAAGGAGACAGAGTTCACTGGAGTCATTACTCAGGGACGGGACTCTTTAAATGAGTAAGACACAAACAGACTGGCAGAGATAAACATGCTTCATTTTACATTTCTAAATGCAACACTTTGCCCACTTCTTGATTCAGGAATGACTACGTGACATCCTACTTGCTGGCCTTCAGCAATGACAGCAGAGAGTGGACCACCATCCATGATGGATACGCCGACTGGGTGAGTTCACCTAAAACGGTGCCACTTCGTCAAGCATGAGCTATGCACTCTTCTTCCTCTGCCCCTGATTCACATATCCCCACTTGTCCAGTTGTTTTTTGGAAACAGTGATAAGGATGTTCCAGTGATGAACCAGCTTGCAGAGCCTGTGGTGGCCCGCTACATACGAATTATCCCACAGAGCTGGAATGGCTCTCTTTGTATGAGGCTGGAGGTCCTAGGCTGCCCCCTGCCTGGTGAGTCTTATGGCCACAAACACACCCACACACACTTAAACACAGGAAATGAATAATTTTTTCTTGCTTCTTTTTTTCCAAACAGATCCAGTTGATGCTCTGTACAGGCAAAATGAAGTGACTCCAGTAGACTACTTGAAGTTCAAACACCACAGCTACTCAGAAATGGTTGATGTAAGTTTCCCAGCAAAGCTTATCTGCTGGCTGATAGAATTCCACTGAAATTCCTAGGTTTTCCAGGAACAATTAAACCAGGAGGTCTGCTCAATTTTTCATTTCAACCACGAGAGGGCAACATGACCTTTCCACAGTAACATAATTGTCGTCATTAACCATCTGCTTTATCATGTGTAATATAATGAAGTACAGCACTTTGCACAGTGACTGTTTCCACTGTCTCATCTGTTCAGCTTATGAAATCAGTGAATGAGGAGTGCCCCAACATCACCACCATCTACAGCCTGGGCCGCAGCTCCAAGGGAAAGGAAATCCTTGCCATGATAATCTCAAGCAACCCCACAGAGCATGAAATAGGTGGGAACTCAACCAGGAAACAGGCAGATAGATGTGTTTTTATTGGAATGTGCAGTATAACAAAAGAAATGCTGCCGTGTGCAGCACTTTAAACACTCCAGAATGGTGATTGGTTGAAATTATGCTGGGTCTTGATGGCACCACTATTGTATCCTGCAAATCCTAATAAACACCAGGCGGACACCAGCAGATTATGGCTGACAGACAATTACAGTCTCGCCCGGTTGTCCCCACAGGTGAGCCAGAGTTACGCTTCACTGCAGGTCTCCATGGAAACGAGGCCGTGGGACGGGAGATGATCCTGCTTCTCATGCAGTACCTGTGCAAAGAGTACAAAGATAGAAACCCCAGAGCCCAGCGCCTGGTGGAGGGAATACGCATCCACCTGGTGCCGTCACTCAACCCCGACGGACAGGAGGAAGCTTTTGAAGCGGTCAGTGTAAAAATAAATAAATCAATGAGAAAAAAACAAAAAACAAACAGGAAATGACTGTGGAACATAGTGGGATTCCTTTACCCAATTTTTTCCCTACAGGGATCAGAGCTGAGCAGCTGGACCACCGGACACTTCACCAATGAGGGCTTTGACATCTTCCAGAACTTCCCTGATCTAAATAGCATCTTGTGGGATGCTGAAGATAAGGGCATGGTGCCCAAACTCACCCCGAACCATCATGTTCCTATACCAGAGAACTTTGAATCTAATAGTTCGGTAAAGAAAAGTGTATTTCTTTTTCATTCTTTTAATTTGTCTTTTTCTCTTTATCTATATAGAGATAGATGGATAAATAAAATATTTACATTTATATATAAATAAGACCTTTGTACTACCCAGGTAGTGATAAACAGTAAGAAGTGTATTTTACATGAGATTCTGATCCTCTGTGTGTGCAGTCTTGATCTTCCTGCTTTTGTTACAGATTGCTGTGGAAACCAGGGCCATAATCTCCTGGATGAAAAGCTATCCATTTGTGTTGGGCGCAAACTTCCAGGGTGGGGAGAGAATTGTGGCCTATCCTTATGACAGCTTACGTCTCAGCAAGCCTGCCGAGAGCCAAAAACCCCACAGCCGCAAGAAGAGACAGTATGACTTTTCTTCTACCCTGTCTGTGTTCTGTTGCTTTACACACAAATGCTCATTTTCCCTGACACTTTCTCTCACACAGCTCTCAGTGAGCCACCAAAATAGTGCTTAATAATTCAACTACACTCATTTTTATAGGTATGAGGACGAAAGTTTTGATGTAACAGAGTGGGGAAGGGGCTACCATGAGGAGCCAGTGGAAGACTGGAGAAGTAGGGGATATGCAGAGCCAGAAGAGGAGTGGCGGGGTCACGGATACGACCATGACCGCGGTCACGACCCTGGCCATGACCCTGGCCATGACCCTGGCCATGACCCTGGCTATGACCATGGCTATGACCATGGCCATGACCCTGGCTATGACCATGGCTACGACCGTGGCTACGAACATGGCTACGAACACTCCTACAACCAGGGTTATGGGCACAGAGAGGAAGAAGAGGATGATAGAGGAAGAAGTGCTGGTTACCATTATGCTGAGCCTGAAGATGAGCCCCGGGTAATTGCAGACGAATCCCTCTTCAGGTGGCTGGCTGTCTCCTACGCTTCCACACACCTGAGCATGACAAACAACCATCACAGATCCTGCCACGGAGACACAGCAGGAGGGGGAATCGGGATCATCAACCGGGCCAAATGGAAGCCAGTCACAGGCAGTAAGTAGAGACCAGTGCCTTTAAGTGCCTGTATGTTTGCAGCACGCCCTGGTGGACAGTATTTATAGTACATGCTCTTGATCTTCCCTCCAGGTATGAATGACTTCAGCTACCTGCACACCAACTGTTTTGAATTGTCCATTTTCCTGGGCTGTGATAAGTTCCCTCATCAAAGCGAGCTGGCGTATGAGTGGGAGAAAAACAGAGAAGCAATGCTCACCTTCATGGAGCAGGTCAGTCACAAGCAAACACAAACTACAACCTAACTTGACTGTGCTTCAGCCTGCAGTAGAAAGGCTACTCAACATCCTGCTGAATATATTTGTTTTTTACATTACTAATAATAAAGGCACTCCCAAAACTGTGATTTCCAGTAATGTGATTTTGCAGTTATACCTCCTTTCTACACACAAAATTTTATTCAAGTGTGTCCATCCTTGATAAGTGATCCCTGCTGTATTGCTTTTACAGAAGTTGCTCTTTTTATCCTCATATTTGTCCTTTGAGGGTCTACTGACAGAGTATGTCATAGGTTGTAGTTCGCAATATTTGTTTGGGCTATATAAATTAGCTTCTTTTGAATACTGCTTTCAGTCAGAGACTGAAAGTGTCCCACCAGGCAACGCAGACAACTGCCTCACCCCCCCTCCCAAACTTGTACTTGGGCTCAATTTTACTCTAAAATCCACTTGTGAAAAAAAAATTAGACTACTCATTTTCCTGAGCAGTTGTAGAGGTCTACTACTCAGCAACAGTAGCTTGCTCTTTGCATCTTTCACTCATGTAACCATTTCTGTATTTTAGGTGCATCGTGGCATTAGAGGGATTGTGAAAGATCAGCAGGGGAACCCTATTGCAAACGCCACTATATCTATTGAAGGCATAAATCATGACGTCACCACAGGTCAGTAAACTGTTCACAGCATTGTTCAGTGTGTAATAAAACATAACATAGCACAAACTGTGCTTAATGCCACTGTTGGCCACTGTAGCACAAACAGGGGATTACTGGCGTCTGCTTAACCCTGGGGAGTACCGCGTGACTGCTCGAGCTGAGGGATTCTCCCCTGTGACCAAACTCTGTGTGGTGGGCTATGAGTCAGGTGCGACTGCCTGCAGCTTCAACCTGGCCAAGTCCAACTGGGACCGCATTAAACAGGTGAGACTCTGCCACTGTGAAGTGACACCACCCCTTGATGTGTATGCGTCTTACGGCAGTACTCAGTAAAGTATAATTTTTCTAATTTCTCTGCAGATTATGGCCCTCCATGGCAACAAGCCAATTCGACTTGTCTACAGCAATACCAGAGTACAGCAACCCACAGTCAACAATGGCCAGAGGCGTGTCACTGGCAGCAACGGGTATTCCCCAAATTTACAACTCAGCCCTAAGCAGCAGCGGAGGCTCAGGATTGCTCGTATCCGTCGTCTTCGCCAACAGAAAATCATGAAGTTAAGATCGATGACAACTGCAATGATAACGACAACACTGCCCACTACGACAGTCACAATTCCCACAACAACAGAGGCCACTACATCCTGGTATGACTCTTGGTTCATAGAAGAGGGACAGTCCTCGACTCCCGGCAGCCTCACAGACTCCATCCTGGATTACGAGTACAAGATCGATGACTATTAAAGAAAACACACATGGTTTGTTTCAGTAAACAACTGTCCTCTCTTAACTGTAGTTCACATTGCTTTGTTGTACTTAGAACTGGCTGAAGAATCAAATTAGGGATCTTGTCTTTGTACAACATAAGCAAAGGGAATATACAGAATATTAAATATATTAAAATAGTACATCTGTTAATCAACACTTGAAATAATGTCTCTTCACAGAAATAGAGCCATTTCATTAATGTTTGGGGGTTTTTTTCCATTTGAAAGTACACACTGCATTCTTTAACTCATTCATTTCTATAAATGCTTCATGAAAAGAAGTTTATTGTGGACGCACATAAAAAAAAAACATAGCTGAATTATTTACACCATCCTCGCCTTTGGCAGAAATATTTTTTACAGTATGAACAGTAAGGTTGGTAACAGATTAAGGAGTACAGAGTTTTTTGTCGTGTTTTTACAGCTGGGTTAGAAGAGTTATTTTTCAAATAAAGGCTTCTTATTAAAAAACACAGGTCTCTTCTCTCTTTTTTTAAGCACCCGATTCATGTGGGATATCAAGTGCTGGTTTTCTTTCAGTTTAATGAAAAAATTATTTTAACAGAAACACCAAAAGAAACCTACGAGGTAAGTGTATTTTATTGGAAAGCTTCTCTGCAGCAAGGATTGTGATTTTTGGCCTGAAGTTCATTTGATCTTTCTGTGGCAAAAAGAGATCTGCCTAAATAAGCACCAGTTGTGTCCTCAGTGGCTGATGTTCATCTCACTTTCCTCATCTTCATCTGGAGAAAAGGCAGAAAAGCTGACTGGCTCACACTGAAGAGTGCGTAAATTGACAAGGCATGCTGTTTGTGTGCTGCTGAACTCTGGAACAGTAACCAAAAGGACCTCCTGGCCATCCGGCCCTGGCAGGATGAGAAGATGACAAACAGTAACACATTAGCACACATTAGTCAAGAAATATGTGCAAAGAGTACATTTGTGGCTTATAATAGACCACGAGATAACATCCACAGTTTCTTCTGTGTACACTAACCTTTGATGAGCTTAGAGTCAAAA
This sequence comes from Archocentrus centrarchus, assembly GCF_007364275.1. Lineage (NCBI taxonomy): Eukaryota > Metazoa > Chordata > Actinopteri > Cichliformes > Cichlidae > Archocentrus > Archocentrus centrarchus. The sequence goes on from NC_044354.1 coordinate 21,165,104, forward strand.
GTAGGGGCATTGCCACTGAAGTAAACATGGGGACACTCTTCCAAAATGAAAGGGTCTTTTTGGTAAAATGGGTAACAACCTGAGCGATTCAGAGAAAATCGTGTGAATAAACTAATATTGTGCTTAGATTTACCAGAAGCTCTGTGTGTTATTCTGCATCAACTAACCTAGCGTATCAGGTGCCGTAGGGGCCAGATGTCTGAGTCGAAGCGTTTCCTCTAATATTTCCAGGTGGCTGTCCCTGCTGCTGTACTTCTGAATGTCGAAGACATTCTGTCCTGATGTACCGAGGAACCTTCAAGGAAACAAGCAAAAGAAAGTCATAAGCATAATCTGCACTAAATATTAACAAAAATGTGTGTGAACACTGCTTACCTCACTCCGTTTATGTTGGCCTGGTAGGGATTTGAGGCTAGCTGTAGTGTGGGGTAAACAGACGACAATGGGAACATACATCGGTGGAGAGGCTGCTGTGGGAGGGTGTAGTTGGTGGGGTCGCACTGGCCAGGCATTACATCCACAGGAACTGAGGCCTTAATCAGCAGGATGCAGCATGTAGCAAAAGATAAAAATTACAGTCTGACACTAAAGATGGTAATCTGTGGTCTTCTTTCCCCCCCTGCCTGGCAGCTCCATCTTTAACATCCTTTGTCCACTATCTGCACATGTCCAAACCATCTCAGCCTCTCTAACTTTGTCTACAAACCTCTCAACCTGAGCTGTCCCTCTAATATACTAATTTCTAAGCCTGCATCCTGGTTACTCCCAACAAAAATCTTATTTTCAGTTCTGTCAGCGCCACCATCTCCAAACCATATATCAAATAATAGCACAGCATGTCTAACTTGTCTCCACCATGCCTGCAGTCTCTTCTTCACCTCTTATGTGCATTGTCCATTACTTCGGATGGTGGGGCTCCTTCTAACCTCTGTACTTCTCCATCAACACTCTTAAAGCAAACCTGCATCTGTAGTGCTCTCTCTCTCAGCATGGAGCCATACTGCTGCTCACTGATCATCACCTCTCTCCTAGCTTTGATAACTCTTTCCCATATCTTCATGGTACGGCCCGTTCTGTAGTTACTACAACTCTACACATCTTTATGGTGGCCCCGAGAGAGCAAATACACTGCAAACAAGAAAATGGGGGGGGGGGGGGGGGGGGGGGGGGGGGGGGGGGGGGGGTTGAGGTGAACTCCACTATACCCTTCCCCGTGGGCCTCCCTCGGTCATCCACTATGACCACAGCTCTTTCTATCTGACCAAAGACGAAAAAAACTTTGTGGGTTTTTTGTGCTTTTGCAGCATTTTTCTATTTGCTGTTGTTTTCTTAAGCTGCAGTGTGTTTCACCTCTCAGGGCCACCGTACAGCTTTCTTGTTCTTGAAAAATGGTACAGTACACTTCTTCTCCATTTCCCATGCAGGTTATAAATAATAATATAAACATTTATTATTAAGTAAACTTTCACAATTTTCAGGACTCACCACTAGCTGAAGCAGCAACTCATCCAGCAAACGAATGGCATCCACACTGCCAGCTTGGGTCTTTTTAGTTAGATACTTGGCCTGCGGGGAAAAAAAAAAAAAAAAAAAAAAAGAGGTTAAAAAAAGATTTAAATAGTTTCTCTTAATGTTTTAAGTAAACAAGTTCACATGAGTGACTTTTTGGAAACATTATAGAAAAGAAGCGTGACTTTATGTCAAGGTTAACAATTTTTTCCACCTTTGTTGATGCATCCTTGTCCTGAATGTTTTGACTCAGGAGGTTTCCGGCCAGGAGAACCCTGGAAATCGTTGCTGCACCGCTCTGCTCACCGAGGTCACCAAGCTGACCAGTTACCATGTCGACAAGCAACTGTAGACCCAGCATGCTGTCAGCATGAGTACTGCCAAGTCCCAGGCCTGAGGCCAGGAGCACAAACCTGTATGAAGACAAAGCAATTAATGTCTTTGATCACAAAAGGCAGGGATTTATACAGTCTAGGTATGTTTTTATACCTGTCAGAGTCAAGTGCAGGTCTTGCTGTCTGCAAAGGGAGATCTGCTGTGCAAAAGTCCTCAACTGTGAACTTCCCATCGTTCCTCTCAGCACCATATACTGCAATCACACTACCTAAGAAAGCAAACAAGAAATACCAACATTAAACTCATACATTCTCAACTCATGTGATTTGACATCCTGAAAAACTACCGACCTGTGACACACTTGTCTTTGTCAATTTTCCCCTCTAGTTTAATCCTCTGGAGTTCATCCTCCAGAATCAGCTCATCTGATTCATGAATGTATTTAGCTCGTGCAGGCTGAGGCAGGAGGTTGTGCTGAGGGCAAGGAAAAGAAAAATGTATAACATAAGTACAAACCAGCATCTGTTTTTCATTTTTCGTGGTTATAGTTATGTGAATTTAGCACTACTGCCAACCTCCTCACTGATTTCCTTCAGAATAGATGGCTGCAAGTCCATCCGCTTGAACAAAGTCCCAACCAATGCAAACACTGCTCCCCTGTCTCTAGATTACACAGCTTCCTGATAACCACATCGGATCCTTAGAGAGGGAAAAAAAAACGATTAAGGAATGCAATTCAAATGCTTAAGTGTCCCAGATGTAGGCAAGATTGTTCTGAGCTTACCCCACTTCTGCTGAGCTCTCTCTGACAGCAGAGGCCTCATCTGCATGAGTCGTGCTGCGTAAATATGAGCATACTGGCGGCTGAAGCTCCGCTCACCCAACCGTTGTAGCGCTGAGAGCAGGGACTAATAACCAAAGACATCCTCCTCAAACACCGGGCCCTGGTCCTCGGAGGCAGGGCGGCACAGCAGAGAGGAGCCTCCTTCTGAACACTTAGGTCTGAGAACATGACTGACCAGAATAGGGACAGAGAAGGGGTAGAACTAGATTAGCATAATTAACAGGCTATTAATTTAAAGCATGGCATGATGAGAGCAAGTAAAGTTGTCTGAGGTCTTCCAAAACATGCTAACCTTTCATGAGAATAAGGATAATACTAACAGGTTATAACGACCTACCGGAGAAAAAAGACGTTCGCACTTCAGTTGCTACTCCTTTATAATCAAGTGTGAGTTGATATATTCAGATATCGCTGATTTTTTTCAATAGTTAGCGAACAACAGGAATAATTCCCGCGAAAACGCCTGCGCACCGGTGACAGTTTCTCTACTTGCGAACGCTTACTATCGCGAGAAGTGAGAAAATCTCTATCAACAAACCTAACGCACCCAATTCGAGTGGTAAAAAACTAAAGATATTTTAAAAATTAGAGCATAATTTTTTATTTAAATGCACTCACACACCGTTTTTTTTTAATGACTGGATATTTTTTTCTGTTTTTTTTTTTCTTGTATCGTCGCACATAAGCTACGTCGCTGATGTCGTGGTAAAATGAGGTCACAATAGCGTAGCGGTAGCACGTACCTTCGCCATTTTCAGAGCTCTTTGTGCGCTATCGTTTGCAAAGAGTTTCTGTGTTTTTAAACAAGCCATTTACTTAATTCAGATTTTAAATCCGTTGTGAAAATGCAAGGGAACAGAGGCCCCCAGCAGAATCGTGGCCCAAACCGCCCGGGAGAGCAGCTGAAAAGCGAAGGAACAAACAGCAACGGGCAGCAGCCGGAGCCCAGCGAGCCAACCAGCCTCAACGAGGCCTTAACGCTGGATCTGCAGAGTTTCAGGAAGCCCGGGGAGAAAACCTTTACCCAGCGGAGCAGGCTGTTTGTAGGTAACTTACCAACTGGAGTTACCGAGGAGGATCTGGAAAAGCTGTTCACCAAGTATGGGAAAGCCAGTGAGATATTTATTAACAAGGAAAGAGGCTTCGGCTTCATCAGTCTCGAAACGAGAATCATAGCAGAGATCGCCAGAGCCGAGCTGGATGATACTCCCTTCAGAGGCAGGCCCATACGGGTGAGATTTGCAACACACGGAGCTGCTTTAACTGTGAAGAATCTGCCAGAGTTTGTGTCCAACGAGCTCCTGGAGGAGGCCTTTGTCGTCTTTGGTCAGATAGAAAGAGCTGTGGTCATAGTGGATGCCCGAGGGAGGCCTACGGGGAAGGGTATAGTGGAGTTCACCTCAAAGCCAGCTGCAAGGAAAGCTTTGGATAAGTGCAGTGATGGTGCCTATCTTCTCACAGCTTTTCCCCGGCCTGTTACAGTGGAACCTATGGAACAGTTTGATGAAGAGGAAGGACTGCCAGAAAAGTTGATAAACAAAAACCAGCAGTATCACAAAGAGCGTGAACAGCCACCACGATTTGCTCAGCCTGGCTCCTTCGAGTATGAGTATGCCATGCGTTGGAAGGCCCTGATGGAGATGGAGAAGCAGCAGTATGAGATGGTAGACCGCAACATGAAGGAGGCGCAGGAGAAGCTGGAGGCTGAGATGGAGGCGGCCAGACACGAGCATCAGGTGATGCTGATGAGGCAGGACCTGCTGAGGCGGCAAGGAAGAGTTGCGCAGGATGGAGGAGCTCCACAGTCAGGAGGTGCAGAAGAGGAAACAGGCTGAGCTCCGGCAGGAGGAAGAACGCCGCAGGAGAGAGGAGGAGATGAGGCTGCGCAATGAGGAGATGATGAAGAGGCAGCAGGAGGGCTTCAGGGGCAACTTCTCTGAGAATAGGGAGCAAGACATGAGGATGCACATGGGTGGTCATGGGATGCCCATGAACAGAAACTCTCTAGGTGGCAGTTCAGGTCCTGATGGTACTCCTGCTTGGCTGCAGAGAATTCTCCAATGTTGCCAGGGCCAGGTAACAACAGCATGCCTGGAGGAGGTCAGGGTGGCTTCCCCAGAGGCCTCCCTGGCCCCGGAGATTATGGACCTCCCAATAAACAACGCAGATTTTGAATCATGTGCAACTTTTTTTCCCCACCTCCTTTCATACTCACTGTACTTTTACGTTTGGCTAGTGTTAACTTTTGAACTTGGAAAACTGCATGTCATTTTTTTTGTACCTGCCTATTTGTACTTTTGATTTATTTTTAGTTCTGAAATGTAAAAACTCTCCAAATGAGCCATGTGTTTTACTTTATTCTTCACAGTAATGTATTTTCATAGGGGTAGAAAAGTCCTGAATATGTTAACTTTTCTGGAATAAATTCCTGATTCCCTAAATAATCGATTTGGTTTATTGAAAGCAAAATCCCCCCAAGTGTGTTTGTCATTTTAATCAAAGTAAAGGGTTGTATTTGTGGTGTTGAATACTGATTTTAGTCACTTGAATTCTGATTCCAGTTCTGCAGTGACTTACATACCTGTTCAGTCAAGTTGATGTCCAGCAAAAAAAAAAAAACTGCAGCCATCAAGTATTTGGTATACTGTTTTAAAAAAAAAAAACAGAATTTTTTTAAAGTCACATTAAAACTCATATGACAATTTACAGCAAGTTTGTTTCTAGTCAGCTTTTGAGCTGCATGAAACTGAGTCTTACTGAGAGGTTGCACTTGAAAATTGAGAAACTTGGGTTTGAGTATCATTGTTTTATACACAAGCATTAATTACTTTTTGCATGTTTTCAGCTGTATTTTGCTGAATACCTGAATCTGGCTTCATACTGGTAGTGGAAACAGCAATATTACAGCACTTTATGGATTATAGTTCAATTTCATCTGTTTTTATTGATACAGTTCCAATTTGCATCAGTAGTCACCTCAAGGCACTTAATATTGCAAGATCAGTACCCTCCAATATTGGAGAGAAAATCCCAGCAAGCTGATAATCCTCTATGAGGAGGCACTCCCAACAGAGAGACCTCCAGCAGAACCAGGCTGAGGGACCAGCAGTCATCTGCTGTCATCAGCCAGGGTGAGAATCACAGAGACAATCAGAGAGAGAAGATAAAAGTATGCATGGCAATTGAAAAAGAGAGTGAAGAAGAACTGCTGAGTGCATCACGGGAGGTCCCCATGCAGCCTGATTGCTGAACAACTAAGATGTTCAGGTTGACCTCATCCAGCCTTTATCAGAAAGTAGGGAGGGTGTCTGTCTCCTAAATCCAAAGTCGGAGCTGTCAGGCTCCTCTCCTGGCCACGTATTTAAGATATGATGGGATCTGATTATACAAGACTTTTTAAAAATTCAATTCTGTATTTAACCGGGAGCCAACGAGAAGAAGCTGAGACTGGAGAAACAGATAATGTCTTTGATCAGCTGAATTACAAGAGCTATTTCACCGAAAACAGGAATACTGACTACAAAGTGATTTATAACACATTTTTGTTCAACCTAATACTTAATTTTAGGAATTTATGCATTATTATTATTTTTCAAATGAGTATTTTAAATGCACAAAAATTCAAAGTACCACTAGCGCTATTACTCCACTTCGACTTCACAGTATGAGCGGTTCCAGGCAGGTGATGGCTCCAAAAGTCAGGAATTGCAAGGCGTGAGCACACAAACTAACAAACACCGCTGCAACTAATGCAGCTAACTAGATGGTCTAAATAGGCAAAGTGAAAGAGCATTAATGTTTATGAACAGAGACAGCTAGTTACTTTATAGTTATCAAATTTGCTGATGTTAAATTCACTTATTATATCATGTTCACGACCATTCATGACCTGAATTTGAGTGTAGAATTATGTGTCTGGGGTATAATTTAGATGGATCCCCGCAAATATAACACTCAATGTCAATGAAATCTCCGTATAAATTACCACGATTCAGCCCAGCGCTGCACCGGTGCGTAAAACGACTCACCAGCAGCGCAGCAGGTGTAGACCGACACCCACCTGGACAACACGACTGGCGCTCTCTTTGTCGCTCCCTCTGCTCTGAAACTCTTGCCAGCTAACACAGATTGGCCTCAAAGACGAAAAGTCAAAGGCATACCGACATGGACCGCACGGAAACAACGCACAGCCAGCCTAAATCTACTTCAAATGGTGAGGAGCCCGCTTAGGGGGAAAAATGTGGGAGTCCCAGTGAAGTTTATCCTAACGATCCTCAAACGGGTAAGAGTTAACGTTGAGCAAGCAGCAGGGAAAAAAACAAAACAAAAAACAACACAAATCACACACACACAGAGACACACTGCATATAATAACCTTTATTTTCTGCCATAAAGGCAAATTTTCTGTGCAGTTCAAGTTTACCTGTTGTTGCAGCTTTTACACTGCATTTGTCATGACGATGTATTATGGTGTTGAACTGTTATTTATAATAATTTTATGAAAATAAGCTTATTTAATGAGCACTTATTTTCCCCCTTCAGTGATACTTTATATATATATATATATATATATATATATATATATATATATATATATATATATATATATGTTTAAACTAGAGTTATTTAGTGCAGACACTATATTTTTTTTCAGTTGACACTGACTTTACACATTAATTACTGACATCTCGCTTTTACTGTGGTATTTGTAAAAAGCATTCTGAAATACAAAAACGTGGGCAGAGGGAGTTCCACCAACCTTCCTTTAAATAACAAAACTGGCTGTGAAACATTAAGGTGTGGTATAGATCTTTCACCAGACTTAATTATTAACAGTCTTTTCCCTATAAGATCATGATGGGTTTTTTTTAATTGACAGGTGACTCCCTTCATGAGAAATTTACTATTGCATCAGCAAAATCCTGTTTTTTTTTTTTACCATAATTAAAGTATTTTACTCCACATCGTCCCCCTGGTCATCCACACCTTTTCTCAGTGCACCACAGTATGAAACCACTGAACTAGCCAAGAAGGAAGCAGAGGGCTGATGACTACTGAATGACAAAGAAAGCATAGTCCAAATGCCAATGCAGTCTGAAAAGACAGAGGGTAACAACCCTTTGAGGAGAACCACAGTAAGCCCATACATGAACAGAGATCAGAGCTGTAAATGGCACTGACTCACAAAGGGTGGGTGGAGGGCAGGGCAGTATCTTTTAAACTAAGTTAATTATCTGTTAGAAGATATAATAGTAACAATATCTAATTCAGAATATTTTTCCTTTATTTTTGTCATGCTTAATAAACAGGATGGATAATGCGTATTTTCAGAAAAATACAAACAGGCAGAAGTAAAAGTTCTTTTTTTTCTTAAACACCAAACCTCTTCATGTCTTCTTCATCTTCTTCTTTCAGCTGCTTCCTTTAGGGATCTCTGCAGTGGATCATTCTACCTCCATTTCACCCTATGTGAAGGACAGCTGCGTGGCAGGCAGGAGATGGACCCAAAATGCAGGACTCGGGAGACAAAACATAAACTCAAAAAGCAGCTTTATTGCTGAGCTTTTACAAACTATGGTTCTTCCTGAAAACCACAGAACAAGGAGGAACACAGCCATCAGGGAGTAACGAAGGACAAAGGGAGACTGAGACAGTAAATACAAACGCAGGATAATGAGACAATGGAAAACAGGTGGGAAACCCAGTTGAGGATAACTAACATAATGACTTGAGAGAAAGTTAACCTAGACACACAACACAGAGAAGAACAGTCCTAAAATAAAAAAGCAAGCGCATCACAACTGGACGGGGAGGCAAGATTAACTTGACCAAAACACAAACGCAGAGGTGAAGACTAGTTTAGACATGGAAAAACAAGGGAAGCAGGAATGAACAGGGATACAAGGAAAACACAAACCAGACTGAGACGAAGAACAGAAGTAGATGAGAAGCACAAGAACCTGAAAATAAGAAACAAACCAGAATACAGAATGAACCAAAAGACCTTTGGAACAGAGGCTTAGAACTAAAGGTATGAAATAATATCAGGATGAAACCTATATCAGATGTAAGGAAATGAAGAAGACATATAAACACTATATAAACCACAATCAAAACACACAAAACTAGAAGAAACCTAAACATCCTAAAAACTCAAAACCCTGGATCCAAGACCCAGGAACCATGACAACCCTACCCCTAGCATTCCTCCTTTGTCACATCAACCATCTTTCATGTCCTCCTTCACTACATCCATGAACCTCCTCTATGGTCCTGGCAGCTCCAGTATATCCAATATCCCTCCTCTGCAACTCACTCTATCTCTCTAACTTTATCTCCAAACTGCTCAACCTTAGCGGTCCCTCTGATGTACTTATTTCTAATCTTGTCCATTCTGGTCACTCCCAGTTGTAAATCTTAACATCTTCAATTCTTCACCTCCAGCTCTGCTTCCTGTCTTTTGTCAGTGCCATCGTCTCCAAACCACACATCATAGCAGGACTCACTACTGTCTTGTAAACCTTCCTTCATCTGTAAAGATCAGGAAAAGGTTTGACTTGTCAATAAGGGCTCTATTGATTGAGTAAAATGGTTTAAACTTGCATAACATTTTGCAGCTTGCCTGTGCCAGGGGTTAGAAAGCCGAGGTCATATCATCGCACTTGTGTTGTGGAGAAGGATCAGCAGTTTTGCATTAATGGTTTAGATCAAAGGTTCTCAAACCTTTTGAATACAGAGACCGCTTAGAAGAGATTAAAGTTTCCACAGGACTCCCTTATAATTCAAGGTTGAAGGTTGAAGGTTTTCTTTATTGTCCTTGTACATTGTATAGTCAACAAAATTTTGGTGCACTCTGAGATGAAGCAGACACTTGAATAAATGTATGCTATATAGAAATAAAGAACTATAACCATTTTAATACAGTCATGCAGTCAATACTCATATACCTATAAATATAAAGATAAGATATATAAATGCAAGCAAAAAAACTACAAAAAAATTGTGTATTTCACATGTAATAGACAAGGTTATTCACATGAGACAGATTATTGCAAATGGTCGTCATTTGAGGAAACACGTAAGTTCAGTGATGAGTCTGGGAAATAAACTGTTTAATAGTTTTGTACTGCATGTTTTGACAGCCCTGCATCGCTTGCCTGAGGGAAGGAGTGGAAACAGAGGTGGGCAGGGTCGAAAGAGTCTTCAGGATGTTTGATGTTTTTGTCGGACAGTGAGAACTAAAGATTTTTCTCCAGGGCAGGTAAGGGTGAGTTGGTGATCTTTTGGGCTGCGCTGATTACCCTGTGCAGAGTTTTTTTGTTGGTTCCCAACCACAACAGAATGCCATGTCTCAAGACACTCTCTGTGGATCAGTGGTCAAAAGACTGTGGCAAGTTGAACTACCTGAGGCTTTTCAGGAAGCAGAGATGTTGGTGTGCCTTCTTGAGCAGTTGGCTGAGTCCAAAGAGAGGTCTGATGTGATTAGTGTGGCCAGGAGTTTACAGGAAGAGACTACCTGCACTGTTTTACTATTATCTTAGAAGTAGGTGGTCTTCCCTCTTCTTCCTGAAGTTAGTGATCAGTTCTCTTGTTCTACAAGTGTTCAAGAGCAGGTTGTTTTTTTTGTGCTCCAGTCTGTCAGTCTCGGTCATTTCACCCCGGTGATGAGTTCTACCACTGTTGTCTCATCTGCAAACTTAATGATGACAGTTTTATTGTTGTGGGAGGCTGTGGAGTCATATGTGTACAGAGAGTACAGAAATGGACCCAGAACACAGCCTTGTGGGGCTCCCATGCTGAGTGAAAGTGAGGAGGAATGGTGGGGCACAGCCTGGACAGTCTATGATTAAAAAGTCCCGTGTTCACAGGCAGATGTCACGTGGAAGACCCAGGGTGGATAGTTTGTGGAATAGTCTGCAAGGAAGGATGGTATTGAAATAACAGCCAAGTGTAGTTTCCAGGCTGTTCCAGGTGGCATAGTACAGTGTGGAGGGTAGTGGAGATTGTCAGTTGTCCTGTTTGCTTTATATGCATATTGCTGGGGTTCCAGGTTGGGGTGCCTGGGGAGGCATTACTCTGATGGCTCTTTAATACCAATCTTTCCAATTCTGCAACCATAGGTGCCAGTGCAATTGGCCTGTAATCACTGGGGCTGGTTGCTATCCTCTTCTTGAGGACTGGCACAATCGTTGATGTCTTGAGGCAGGAGGGTACAGAAAACTGTGCCAGTGATGTGTTAACCGTGTTTGTAAAGACTCCGGATAGGCTTGCTGCAGTGTTTCAGGACCCGACCTGGAATTCCATCATACCGGACCAGTTTTTTTGCGCATATTGATACTTCATACCAATACAATTTGTACTATAAAATGCCATTACAACTATTTGTATTGTATCGTCAACCCTTAATGCTTCATACCCGTGTAACAAGAGGTTTTCCAAACATATTAGAGGGCATAGAGAACACAATGTGCACAACAGTCACCATCTAGAGCACCATTTCATAGATTATAGAAACCAATTTTGAGGACACCTTGGCTATGGAATGCAGATCTCTCATGGTCCCCAGACCTTATTTTGAGTACCACTGATTTAGAGAATGGTAGAAGACATATTCAGATTCAGTAAAAGTAGCAATGTCACACTGTGACATATGCCACTCTCGGTGATTTAAAAAAAAGTGTGCACTTTTACTTTTGATAAATTGTTACCTTTTTTGCACTGATATTACTGCTTCACTATACTCTATGTTGCATTTTACTGCTGTAGATGAGGCCATGTTCACTTCTTTATAAACAGTTTAATAGTTTAATCCATAGCATTGTATCATATTCTATAAGATCATTATATATTTAACTGCTATAATTAAAAGGCAACTTTTAAAGAGCACTGAAACATTTTTAATTAGTTTATATCTAAACAAATTAACTACAAGTGTCAGTGGTATGTCTGAGACTGAATTATTTCTTGCTAAATATATTAAAGGCCAAAACCACTCAGCTGTTACATATATTTATGTTTTATCAGTTATTTTACAGATGCTTAAAGATCTCGAATCTCCCTCATGTGGAATCACAGTTATCCTCTAAGACTGTTTTAATCTGTTACCTACCAGGGCCCTTCTATGGAAATTACCCTTCACCCTTATTGGAGTCCAACAATAAAGATAATTGGCTCTCTTAACATGAACTCCATAAATAATGATAAGGAGTCCCCTCATAAAAAGGAGACAGTGTATGGTATCTGGATGCGAGCTTTGCAATGTCTAAATTGATTTAGAGAGGCATTATTTGAACACTCTGTACCCTGGATGATACAGCGCTTCTCTATTTTCATTCACAAATCTGAGACTTTTAAAACTCCAATAGTCTATACTGATTCACTATATATTTAGTATCTGTCACTGTGATGATATTCACTACTTTCAGTCTTTTTGACTGCCTCTTAGATAAATTTGTGCATATTGTAGTATTTAGTGTTTTGCCATGAAAAACAAAAATCACACCGGCCCTCTGCCTTTATATATCATTGTACCTTACTTTTTTTAGCAAGCACTGTCTGGATGAAACAATAATAAATACAAACAAATCCAAAAAACTGACAAGCATGCGAAAACAAATCTAGGATGGGCGGGGAGTGAGGAGTACGAGATATATATAGAGAGAGAGAGATAGAGAGATATAGAGAGAGAGAGAGATAGAGAGAGATAGAGAGAGAAGATATGAGAGAGAGAGATAGAGAGAGAGATATAGATATATAGAGATATATATATATATATATATTATATATATATATATATATATATATATGTATATATATGTATATATATGTATATATATTGTATATATATATATATATATATATATATGTATATATATATGTATATATATATATATGCGCTGAAAGATTTACTGGGTGTTCTTATGTAAGGACATCTTTCATCAAAATTTATCACATTAGATTATGTCACAGATTCTTTGATGCATTAATTTTACTAGGGCAATAACACAATGCAATCAGTTACAATATTATTTAAAAACAGAACAAAAATGACAATAGGATCAAATTAAAGATTTCTCCCACTGTCTTAAAGAGCAACATTAAGGCAAAGATATAATGCAGTGTTTATACTTCTATGTTCATAAAGTATATAATATAATTTGGTTTTCCTTTGCTGTAAGTTACAGTTTTTTTGGACTGTTAGAGAAATGTTTATCTTATGCAGTACTCATCAATTTTTTCTAGTATAAAAGTACAGTGATGCAGTGGTTAGCACAGCTGGAAGGTCAGGGTTTGACTCCACCTTGGCCCGGGCCTTTCTGTGTGGAGTATACATGTTCTCCTCTTGCTTGTGTGGGTGTCTCCAGGTACTCCAGTTTACTCCCACAGTCTGAAGACATGCAGTTAGTGGGGTTAGGTTAACTGGTGACTCAAATTGCCCATAAGTGTGAGTGTGAATGGTTGTCTGTCACTCTGTGTTAGCCCTACAACAGGCTGGTGTTCCCTGCCTTTCACCCCATGACAGCCGGGATGCGCAGATTTGCATACTGACCTATCGCCATTTACCTCATGTCTTCCCCCATCTCTCCTCCCACCTTCCTGTCTCTCTCCACTGTGAACTATCAAATAAAGCTGTAAAAGGCCAAAATTAAAATTAAAAAAGAAGAAGAAGAGAAGAAGAAGAGGAACCAGGCTGAATTTTAGTGAAACAATGAACAGCACAGTACCATCAGCAGAATCCTTTTTTTTTTTTTGGTCTGTTTATTCAAAAACCATCACCACCCCAACCTGCAGTGTCTATATTGCCCACCAATAGCAGTCATCCCAGAGTTTGAAACCACAGATTAATGGTGGTCCTGTTTTTGCAATGCTGTGAACGGAAATATCAAAAGGGGAAAAAAAAAAAAATTACATCTGCAAAGGAACAGCTGCCAAAGCTTGATTTAGTGGACATGATTTTTTTAAAATGCACAACTGTTTTAAATCAATAATAATAATAATAAAACATTTAATCATGAAAATGCACAAAACAAATTAGTGCATGACAACCACCACCACAGAGGGAGAGCATGTTTGACAAAAACATAGTAAAAAAAAAAAAAGGTTTAAATAAATCATGAAAAAACAAGCAAAAAGTCACAGAGTCAAACCTTGATTGGCACCAAACTTACATCACATGAAGTAAAAGCGTTGTTTCAGCCTCAAATATGTGCAAATTTAGGTGAATATCAGATATCAGAACCCGTATCATGTTGAAAGCTCTGTGATTGGAGGTTACCTCTTAAAAGTTTTTCAGGTTTGTATGTAGATATTCTAGAAAAGGTGATAAAACCTTAAAATTCCTTGAAAAAAAAAAATAAGCACAATTTAGACTTTAAACTTTGTTATCAAACCTTAAAGTCTAAATTGTAGCAGCACATAAATCTAATCCAGCTTTTGTTACTGATGTTTTTCCTTTTAGAATGACAGAGGTTTGTTGAATTTCAGCTAATCTTTGTTAAAAAAATTTTATGATTGGGCAGAGTCCTTTAAGAAATAACACTCATAAAGAATGAATGCCAGAGCACTCTGCATCTGGCAAGACTGCAACAAACACCGATAAAACAGAGTGAGAATAAAATAATGAAGAGATTAAAAAGCAAAACAACTAGAAGTTGTACAGCACAGAAATAGATTGCTTTGAATGAAACTCTCGTTATGAATTGCACAGGCACTGTTGGCGTTGTGGAGCAATGCTGCTATCACTCTGAAAATCAATGAAAAGCAACAATATATAGCCATGCTGATAAATCATACACTTTTACCTTCTGATATGAATAGGTACAAAATTCTGCTATGCTGCCACTTATCACAAGAACAATAAACATCTTCATATCTGTCCCATTTCTTCCATCTTCTTTACCATGTCTGTTTATCACAAATTTGAATGCTTATGCACCTTCGCCCTGACAGCTCAGATCACACCATCAGGAGCATCAGTTGTCTTCTTATCTCAGCTGTGACCTTGACATGTGATAAAAGCATTAATTGCCAAGTTGATCATGTTTTTCTTGGCATGGCAGGGCTCCTACCTACAGACTGCCACTGGGTTTGATGAATGAATGTAATATACTTGTATTTATATAGCACTTATTAACCATTTAAAGCAGTGAATGACTTTTAGATTAAAAAGAAAGAAAAAGAAAAATAGCTTTTTGGTTAAAAATCATATATCATATGAGCATAGATAGGTGTTGTCCTCTCACTGTACCTTATAGATCAGATAGTCACTTTGATGATGGTCTAAAGGTTCAGCCCTGTTGTAGTGTGCTTTACTTTGGATGTTTCCTGCATACACTGCTCTCAAAACAAACAGCAGTAGTAGCCTACAGGATCTGCTTCTTGCTGTGAAGAGATTGATCTGATTTAAATCAACTGGCATGTTTATCTATTGTCAACAGAAACTGAAAATTTCCAGAACAGTATCAATTCGAGTATCAGTGTAAGATGAAGCACAAGTGAAGAATTAGGTGCGGTTGACATATTTGGTGGTGGTGGGGATTTTGTTTCTCCCAGCTACTTTGAATCTCCCCAGCAACACTATCAAAATCTATTCCATGTTAATTATCAAACAGAGGAATTGCTGATCTGTAACTGTGATTGGCCAGCAGCAACATCACACCAGATAAGACAGGTGGGACGTCCTAGGACGGATGGAGCTGAGCACGTTTCATCCCCCAACCCTAACATTGTGAGACAAACAGATGACAGGAGAGAGAGGACAGAGCCCCCAGAGCACCTCTCACCTTCTTTGTCTAATGCATTTTCTAAAAGGTCAACAGTGATTAATATACACTCCTTTTTATCGTAACTTAAGACTTTGACTCTTTTGTTGTTGAATCACTCTCAGGAATCATGATGCGTGTTGCACCTCTCTTCACTTTTCTAGTGTGTGTGGTAAGTTGTTTTTTCCTTTATTTTAAACTATGGAATTTATTACTGTTTTTGAATGGTTTCCTATAATATACTGAAGTAATAAAATTGTACATTTTTCAGTCAACAGCACAATAAGCTTGTATTGCTCTATACTACTATTACAAACTTGTTTTTTTGTAATGTATTCACCATCATTTGATCTGTGATCACGACTGGAAATCAGAAGAATTCACATGTAATTCAAATCCTAAGCATGCAAAATGTATTTTTATAGCATTTTCCTGGATAAGAATCACAAATTGAAAGCAATACAAAGAGCTGTCCAGAGCTGAGATTAGACAAGTGGGTGTGCAGGCAGCAGAGAGCTGTTCTGTGGGCCACTTAAAAAACAGCTTTTCAGATAAAATACTTTCAGGTTTAGGTTGAATTGTATTGAACATACATTATTGAATGAAATGCGTGCATTTCATTTAATATTTTCTGTATTTAAAAACTTTTATATGACTGAAAGTTCTAGCTCTCTCTCGTAGCAGTCACAATTACATTTATCTCATGTACTCTCATGCAAGTGTTATAACTCTTACATGGTTTCAAAGGTGATGCCCTTCACACCTCTGTGACTTTCCTTTAAATTCACATTTTTAGTTAATGGTGTTAAAATTGTTTTTTATTTTACTTTTACTCTAAATGGTAAAAGTTAAAGATAAATTGCGAATACCTGGATGCAACTATCACCTTTAATCACTTCACATGTTACAAGAGTACCTTGTGTTTGAATATAAAATAAAAGCCAATTTATATATCAACATAAGTCAAGCATTATTAAAACATAAACAAAATTAAATTTAAAAAATGATATTGTAATTAGTATTTGGAAATTGCTATCTTGTTTTATGGTCACAGGTGTAGTTTGTGGTCATAATTGACCTTGATCGTGTGCAGTATATTAGTACAATCTCTATTTTATTGTTGCAAATTGCTGTTAAAAAGAAGAGCTGGCAGGGTACAATGTAGCAATAATGTCATTGCGACCCAGCTGTGAGATTTTATTAGTTATTCTTATAAAGGCACTATAATAACATATAACAATCAATAATCAAACCTTTACAGATTTTTTTTTGGAAAGCATCTTATTAAGCTTATTACTTAATATTAATGATAACAGCGTTTCTTTTCTTTCTTTGATTTCTTAATAGAATCTGCATTTAAACTGAGCCCTCTGTTTTACTCACATTTAAAACACTGTCGCTCCCTTTACTGTCATTACTCTTGACAACTCATGTCTTCCACGCAGAGTCTGTCAGGGGCCCAGCATGAGCCAGGCTATTGTGTTTTTTATGAAGAGTGTGGTCGTAACCCGCTGCTAGAAAACACCCTCATTCCTCCCATTGTCCCATGTCTGAATTACACCCGCGCCCAGCCCGTCACAGGAGAACACTACAAGAAACTCAAAGCGGTTTGTAGATCTCACTTCTTGAGTAGGTAACGCAAACTAAAAGAAAAAGGTTGTTGTCTGTGTCTATTCTCAATAATTGTGTGTTAAGATCCTTTTGTAATAGTGCATGCTCCTTCTGCAGGTGTGCCCCATGTTTGACCAGGGGGAGAACAACACGTACGCCTGCTGCACCATCAGACAGCTGAGATCCCTGGAAGCCAGCCTGAGCCTGTCCCAGGCTGTTCTCGTCCGCTGCCCTGCCTGTGCTTACAACTTTGCCCACCTGCACTGCATCAACACCTGCAGTCCTAACCAGAGTCAGACAGTAAAGGTCACAAAGGTGATGAACGTCACTGAGCTCAACGTGACGAGGGAGGCTGTGGTGGGTTATCAGGCATTCATCAGCAACACCTTTGCAGACGCCTCCTTCAATTCTTGTAAAAATGTCAGGATTCCAGCCACAATCGGAGGCTACGCCATTTCCACCATGTGCGGTCGTTATGGAGCAAAGCTGTGCACCCCCCAGCGCTGGTATGATTTTCAGGGGGACTCCAGTAACGGCTTGGCTCCACTGGACATTGACTTCAGATTAATAGAAGAAGGAGATGCCACGGGGGTGCCAGAGGGTGTGATTCCCTACAACGGGCATGCTCTGATGTGTAACGAGACCACACCTACAGGTGGGGAAGTCTGCTCATGCCAGGATTGTCAAGCATCATGTCCGAGTGTGCCACCTCCCCCACCGGTCGCCCCCCCTTTCACATTGCTGTCGATTGATGGTTATCTTGTAATTTCTATCATCTTACTCTTTCTCCTGATACTTTCCTTCCTGCTGTACCTCTTTGTCTCCTATTGGGTGACGTCTCGTAACAGAAAAGATGAAGAGAAAGGAAAACATAAGGGCAAAGGCAAAGACAAGAACAGTAATAACGTGACTCAGCAAGTCATCAATCCATCAGAGGTGACATGTGCTGAGACAAACAGCCTGGCTGCTCAGGATTTCCTGAGTTCACTGTTCCAGATTTGGGGAACCATTATGGCTACCTATCCCCTCACTGTAAGTACCCTGAGCCAGTAAAAGTAGAAAGTGTGCACCCAGTAGGATGTAGTGAAGCCATAAGCTGCACTCATATCAGACCCTGTAATGCTGTAGCAACACAACCTCTGAGATTTAAAATTAGAAAGCCTGCATTCTATTCCTCATGAATTCAAAGTGGCATTTGTAGCACAAAGAATGGTGATAATTTTCTATTTCAGAACAGATATATAATTTGTACATTTCTAACTTGGTGTGTTAAAGAGATCTGAGTCTGGAACCATATCAGCACACAAACTGCACACAGTGGATTTAAAACACATATGATTGTCAGCCAGATGAAGAAACTACATCCCAAGAATTTTTGATCTTTATTTCAAGGTGCCTCCTGCTGTCAGCTATAGCTGTGGGCTATTTTCTCTGCTGGCCTCAAGAACATTGAGCTCACTACCGATCCGGTTGAACTGTGGTCTGCCCCCAATAGCCGGGCTCGCCAGGAGAAAGACTTCCACGACACATACTTTGACCCCTTCTACAGGACAAACCAACTGATCTTAACAGCACCAGGAAGAAAAGGCCAGATTTATGACTCGCTGCTGTTTGGACCTCAAAACTTTAGCGGGATAATGTCCAAAGACATCATCCTTGAACTGCTGGAACTACAAAATCGAATACAGGTAGACAAAGTCAAAGTTGATCACTGACAGTGTTTGCAAAAGTGCACCATCTTGAGTTACTGTACCCCCCCACCCCAATTCTGTTTTTAGAAAATCGAGTTTTGGTCAGATGATCTGAACCGGATAGCGAGCTTGAAGGATGTGTGTTTTGCACCACTAAACCCAAACAACCCTTCCCTGACTGACTGTGCAGTCAACAGCTTGCCACAATACTTCCAGAACAGCTTAGACAACATTAATGCTAAGGTGAATATGACTGAGCTGGGAGTGACTAAAGAGGTGGACTGGAGAGACCACCTAATCTACTGTCTTGGGTAAGCATTCATTAAAAAATGTCAATGTCAATTTTATTTCTATAGCACATTTAAAAACAACATTGTTGACCAAAGTGCTTTACAAGATTAACTACAAAAATAAGCAAGCTAACTCCATAGGTCAATAAAATAGAATAAAGCATAGACCATAAAAACAAAGAAATACAATCTGCTTATTTTCATGGACTTCACCTTCCGTGGCATTAAACCCATTCCCTCTTCCTCTTTTTCCACTTCTTTTCAAGCTCTCCGTTGTCCTTCAAAGACATCACAGATTTAGGTATGAGCTGCATGGCTGATTATGGAGCTCCAGTCTTCCCATTTCTGGCTGTGGGAGGCTATGAGGGTGAGGGACTTTTAGCACCACTTTTTTTTACACCAGAAATGATTGTAAAACACACAAAAAGTTCACCTGAACAATATGTGTTTGGCTTCATGCAGATGATGCATTCATCAGTGCTGAGGCCTTAATCCTGACCTACTCCCTCAACAACTACGCTCGCAGTGACCCCAAATTCAAAGTGGCTATGCAGTGGGAGAAAGAGTTTCTTAAAATTGTCCAGGATTACCAGAAAGACCCGTCCACCAACTTCACTTTTGCATACATGGCAGAGGTACCAACACTATGAGATCGCATTATTCATGTTTTATAAAATCTTAGTTTCTGAAGAGACATTCAGGTGTATTTGGTCATTTTGGTAATTATCTATGATTTTAAGACCCTGACCATGTTCACTGGTCTGAGCTGATCCAGGTACCTTTGTGCATATCATTACCACATCTCCACACTTGTTTTCTACATGCTCACAGTTGCGTTCTATCTAACAAAGGTCAAAATGTTCAAGACAGCAAAAGGTAGCAACCAGCAGGCATGCTGATAAAGACCTGCCGTTGCATTTTTTTTCTAAGAAATGTTAAGTTGTCTTCTCTGTCTCTATCACCTCATTTTCTAATCTAATCCTTGACTTCTCTTTGTTCTCTGCTGTGTTAATAGAGGTCTCTGGAAGATGAGATTAATCGAACAACAGCAGAAGATATCCCCATCTTCATGATCAGCTATGCTGTAATCTTTATTTACATCGCTGTGGCACTTGGCGAGTACTCTTCATGGAAACGCATACTGGTATGTCTTCAGAGAGCAGCTTTATTTCAGTGCACTATCAGGTATTCCCCAGCTTTTGAGCATTTTTGAGTTGAGGAATACCAGCTGAGATGGTTTGTCCACCATTTCAACCAAAAATCAACAGTTATTGCCTTTACTGCCATCAGTCTTTGAACAGGTGTTCATGGATCCTGTCATACTCTTCACACATTTGATCTATAATATGGTACACGTTGCAACTATTAGCTGCAGTCCAGGTAGGCTGAGTTAGATTAGATAATTGTTTGCAGTAACCTTGATAACATGGCAGATAAAGCCATATTTCACTAGAAAAAACATGGTTTTAATGCTCCGAGCAAGAGCTGCTGGCACTGTGGTCATTTTTTTAAAGTTGCTGAAACATTAATTTGATTGTTGCTATAAAAATCTGAGTATAAAACAAGCAAAAAGAATTGAATGGTATATGTCACCTACTGTATGTGACAAGAAGAAGCTGCACAATACTTATCTTTTACTGTGAAGATAAGAATTGTGCTTATCTTTACAGTAGAACACAGAGTAATACAGAAATGATATACAGGGGAATGGGTTCACCGAGGTGATTGCACATCTGCATCTCTTTGTCCTGTAGGTGGACTCCAAGTTTCTGGTTGGTTTGGGTGGGATCCTGGTGGTTGCCTGTTCTGTCCTGGCCTCTATGGGTTTTTATTCCTGGATTGGTATACCCTCCTCACTGGTTATTCTTCAGGTCGTCCCCTTCCTGGTGCTCGCGGTTGGAGCTGATAACATCTTCATCTTTGTTCTGGAGTACCAGGTATTGTATATTTGTGTGCTCCATAAATGTACAATACTGACATTTTTCTAAGACAGTGCCATTTTTAATATGTCACTCTTCCTTTCTTGCAGAGAGATGTGCGTAGGCCTGGGGAGACGCGACAGCAGCAGATCGGTCGTGTCCTTGGATGCGTGGCTCCCAGCATGCTCCTGTGCAGTCTTTCTGAGTCTGTCTGCTTCTTTCTAGGTATGAACTTTTGATATCTTTAATCTGGTTAAAAGAAATGCATGAGAAAAATGGAAACCATGAAAAAAAAAAAAAGCTGGATGTGGAGTTTCATCCAGTGTGTTACCCACTGTCCATGCTTGTTTCAGGGGCCCTGTCCACTATGCCAGCAGTGAAGTCCTTTGCTCTCTATGCTGCTTTGGCTGTGCTCATGGACTTTGTCCTCCAGATGACAGCCTTTGTTGCGCTGCTGTCCCTGGATGCCCGGCGCCAAGACAACAACCGCTGCGAGCTGCTCTGTTGTGTTAAAGTGTCCACACAGCGTCCCAAAAAGCCAAATGAGGGCTTTCTGATGCCCTTCATGAAGAAATACTATGCCCCTGTCCTACTGCACCGCTACACCAGGATCATAGTGGTAATGCCATAACATACGAAATATTCAATCTCTGGTTATTCTAAACATATAACCTCTAGTGTAATGTCAAATCCTGTGAGGTCAAATTTAAAGAGATAAGCATAAACCCCTGCTTTGTGTCCTGCTTTTATTTGTGTTTTTTAAGTAGATTACTCTCTGTTCTATGTTCTCTTCAGATGTTGGTTTTCATCTTCATGCTCTGTGGATCCTTATTCCTCATGATGAATGTGAAAGTGGGTTTGGATCAGGAGCTTGCTATGCCTCAGGTCAGTACGCACAGTTATGTGTAAATTAACATAGCAGTTTTCTCTTCCTGTCTAACTTTACTAAGATTGTTTTGTTTCTCATCCAGGACTCTTACATGCTGACCTATTTCCAGTACCTGTACAAGTACTTTGAAGTCGGAGTCCCTGTTTATTTTGTAACAAAAAAAGGGTTTAACTTCAACTCTGTGGAGGGCATGAATGCAGTCTGCTCAAGCGTGGGCTGTGATCAGTTCTCTCTGACCCAGAAGATCCAATATGCCACTGATTACCCTGAACTGTGAGTCAGAAGATTAAAATCTCTAATCTGAGCATAGCAAACTTTAGGCTCTGAAGCAAGCTCCGTACCATTGTTGTTCACTTAAACTCTGTATCTACCAGTTCCTTGCAACAGTACTGAGACTTTCTCTACATGTGTCCTTCACATCATCATTTTTTACTAACATATCCTTGAACTTGCTGATATTGTAGTAACAACCTCTCACATACTTCCCAATCAGATTAGTTAATGATTGACTCAGTTACATGAATGCCATAGAGCAGATAACGGGTGGCTCTGAGTGATAGTGAGTGCAATCACTCAGACATCCCCAGTAATTGCACTTGAAACGTGCGTAGTCAGAATCTGTGTTCTGACAGGTGTGAGACCTTCAATGCACAAATACATCGCAGCACTTTCAGCTTATGTGTTCACTCTGATGCAGATGAACATCTTTTGATTTTGATATACCTTATCAGATGGCTTGAACAGAGACAGAGACCCTTCTAGGTAACAAAACACATTTCTTTCCTGGAGATAAGGATTATGGAGCCATATTTATTGCCGGCCTTATCAGTTGTCAAACAACTCATCAAGCAGCAACAACAAAATTATCGTTTCAAACACCAATAAATTTAACTGAATCAGAATGCCTTTAATTGTAATTGCATTGTAAAATACGGCGAAGCTGAGGCGCTACTTCTGCCTTGAGTATAAAACAAGCCATTCTCACAATAAAACAACAAAGTCATTCCCACTGTAAACTGTGCCCTTTTAGCAGAAGATGATAAATAATGAATGTATAAATTATCAATATAAAGGAGTCAAGAATTAAATAGAAATGCCATAGTGCATTATAGTAATTCTGCTTGAGTAGGACAGTATTTGCACTTGTGTAAAAACTGTTCTTTAAGCTGGTGTCCTTGTTTTGATAGGCCTGTAGTGTCTACCGAAAGGGCAACAGGTCAAACAGTAATTTGGAATAAAATAATGAAGTGTTGCTTGGGAGTGCTGGGTAATGTTGCTTTGAATGCACCAGACTGACAGTGCATTGCTGTTTCCAACATTTTCCTCAATTTGATCACTATGCAAATAACTTAATCATTTATATGATGTCACCTGTAGATCCTATGTGGCTATCCCTGCTAACTCGTGGGTGGATGATTTCATTGACTGGTTGAACCCGGAATCGAAATGTTGTCGTCTGTACACCGATGGTTCCAGTATAGGACAGTTCTGTCCTGCAAACCAAAGTAAGAATCATTTCTGAGAAGAAAACATAGTTACACACAGTCTTTGATGTTTTCTGTCCATACATGAAGAAAGACATTACTTTATTAACGCTTACTCTTCTCACTTGTCTCAATAGCTGGTTTCGGCTGTCTTAAAAAGTGTCTGACAAAACCTGAAGATGGTATCATAAGGCCCACTGTGAAAGAATTCAACCGCTTCCTCCCTGACTTCCTGACTAATAGGCCTGACCTGCAGTGCCCCAAAGGGTTTGTACTGTAGATGCACACATGCACACTGACACATCAAAACATGGGAACAGCAATCTCATGGCTTATTGTCTTTTTAAACAGTGGTCTAGGTGCCTATGACAAAGCAGTGGTGAGAGATGAAAGTGGAGAAATAATGGGTAGGTCCTTGAAATCACCTCGAAGCAGTAAAACAGGTTCTGTTCATTCAGATAGAAATGATGACAGTAAATAAAAAGTTTTGTTTTTTTTTACTCCTTTGTCTCTCCAGCCTCTCGGTTCATGGCTTACCACACACCTCTGACCAATTCCCAGGAGTTCACTGCTGCCCTGCAGAAGGCCAGAGAGCTGGCCTACAACATCACTCTAAGCATGAGGAAGGTGCCGGGCACCTCGCCTGACTTTGAAGTATTTCCTTACACGTATGTGCTTTTCCTGTTTTCCTCTATGTCAGCCTCTGCCTCTGAGCCTTTAAATCTCAGCAGTTTGTATTTTCTGATCATTGTTCTGCTTTTCTCCTTCTTCCAGGATAACTAATGTATTTTATGAGCAGTACTTGACAATTGTGAATGAGGGACTCTTCAACATCTCCATATGTCTGTTGCCGACCTTCGTGGTCTGCTGTCTGTTGCTTGGCTTGGATGTGCGCTCTGGCCTGCTCAATTTGCTCACCATTATCATGATCGTTGTGGATACTGTTGGTGTCATGACGCTGTGGGGCATTGACTATAATGCGGTGGCCCTCATTAATCTGGTCACGGTAAGAGCAAATCTGTAACTGGGACTAAAGGAGCATTTCATGTTATAAGTGAGGCTCAGTTTCTCTTCTGGAGCTCCAAATGAAGCTTTTTAAGGCAGCAAAAATAACTGTGGTGATGTTATAGTTGCCTGTGATACTTAAAAGACACGGTGACAATCAGCCTGGTTAATGAAAAGTGCCTTCCAGCTGCGTCATCGAGTTTCTTTTGAGACCAGCCTATGCAATTTGGTCTACAATCAGCCTATAAAAGTGTGAATATTTTTACTAAATTTGCTAGTCTTTCATATTTTTCCCATGTAATGAAAAGATGCATTAGTGATCTTATTAATGCCAGATGTTTGCTGCGTACAGCATCACAATTGAGCCCATGTTTCAGCGTTTCCTTGTCTGGCCTAATTTCGTTTCTTCTTTTTCTTTACTAACTCACATCATCTGCGTGATCTGCAGGCGGTGGGCATTTCTGTTGAGTTTGTGTCCCATATGACGAGATCCTTTGCACTTAGCACTAAGCCCACACGTGTGACAAGAGCAGCCGAGGCTACAGCCAAAATGGGCAGTGCAGTAAGTACACTATAAACTAATCTAGAGCACATGGTAATTCCTCAAAACTTTGAAGCAAAAATCAGAGATACATTAATATTTTCACCATAAATTAACAGCTGCAGGATTTCATTCTTTTATTTATTTATTTATTTTGTGTGTGTGTGTGTGTGTGTGTGTGTGTGTGTGTGTACGTGTACTCTAAAGGTGTTTGCTGGTGTTGCTATGACTAACCTGCCAGGCATCCTTGTGCTGGCGTTGGCCAAAGCACAGCTCATCCAGATTTTCTTCTTCCGGTTAAATCTTGTCATTACACTACTGGGAATGGCTCACGGACTTATATTCCTCCCTGTGCTGCTCAGTTATTTTGGTAAATATATTATTTTCTCCCATTTTTTTTCTCTGTAACAGAAGACAGCAGTAAAACTGAGAGCAAAGACTAAATGTCTTTCTGTTGCATTGGGCTTCTTTCTCTCAGGTCCCGGTGTAAATAAAGCCGTGCTGCTGCAGTTCCAGCGGGAAATAGAAGAGGCCAAGCAAAAGGCGGAGAAGGACAGCCATGTGAGACAAGCTTATGATAACGTCAGCTATGAAGACAGTGAAAAACATTCAGACACATTCTTCTGACTGAGTGTATCTCGGTCCATAATGGAAGATAGGACTGGACAGCTGTGCAATATTTTTGAAGCAATGCACTGCAATGCAACAAACTATTGCAATGAGGGTCAAACTTCCTGAATCAACATATGGAAAGCGTATTTGATCAAGGGTTTGACAAAGAATTGTGAGTTAGTCATTTTGTATTTTTATTGAATGTAATTATTTGTTATGTGGGAAAGCTTCACAGTAGCAGTGTTTAGACTCATCAAAATGAACACACTCTCCACAGTAAAATGTGCAATCAGTGAAAAAAATATTAACTATGTTCATTATGTGAATGAATAACCGCACTGAAAACATTATAGTTTTCCATGATTATAAATAAGAAATGTAATGGCTTTGCAGAAATGTATATTTTGTTGTAATATGTATTTAATATGTTCTTTCTAAGTACACAAACACTTTCCAACAACACTTCCAGAACTCACAACATTGTCTTGTTTAAATTCTTTGTAATATATATTAGAAAAAAATGGCTCTGGCACTTAAGACCCAAGATCCAGCCAATTTGGGCCCAAAAAATGTGTTTGTTTTTTTTCAGATAGTAAGAGAAAAAATAAAGGAAACACTCTTCAAACTTTGTGAGTCATTTCATGAAATTAAAATGTCCACTGACATCTTTTACCTACAGCTTTTTCTTGCAATTAGCCCGACTTTGTGACAACTTTCTCCCACCAATAAATTTTGTCTACGAGACATTTCATTTCTTTAAATCTGGTGAATTTTTAGGAACATATTTTTCTTTTCTCCATCAGTTTTCTGGTGGAAATGTGTTTTTTTTCTCTAAAGGAAAAAGAAAAACAGGCATCAGGTATATTATCCCTGCTGAGCCCATAAAGACATGATTTATTGTTCTGTCCCCTTTTGTGTTTTCCAGGCTTCACAGGTGAGAGATGGAGTGTAAAGACTTGACGTTTCTGCCTGATATCAGGCTGCTTTTGTGTATTTTGTTTGGGGAACTAATTAATTTCATTTATATCCCCCTGGACTTTAACATCTACAATGTGTTCCAGAGAGTAATCCCAGTCTCAAGTACATCTTTAAGAATGACTAGAAACCAGAAGGTCAGGAAACATTTCTTTAAGCTTATTCAGCAAAGCAGTAAAAAAAAAATAAAAATTTAAAAACTCTACAGTATGCTCTCCTGTAAGCGTGGTGTTTCTTTCGGAAAACTGATCTCATGTTCTCATATACACATTCTGAACTCTAAACTCCACACAACACTGATTGTTCAGGTCATTTTTTAAAAGCATTTAATACTTTTGAAGCATTAAATGGCCTTGCTTCATACATTGAGCGCTTGTTAAGCTCCTGTGTGCCTGGTCATTTATTTAGATCGGTGAATGTGGCTCTGCGGGTTATTCTGAGGTCTTGGCTGATAAACAAAGATCACCGGGCAAAGATCCCCAAACTTTAGCACAGTCTCTCGGTGGCTGTGGCTCAGGAGGTAGAGCAGGTCATCTGCTAATTAGTTGGCGGATCGATTCCTGGCTGCTCCAGTCTGCATGCCAAAGTATCCTTGGGCAAGATACTGAACCCCAAGTTGCTCTCCAGTGGTTGTAGAAAAAAGTACTTTTATGAAGGAGTGAATGAAGATATGTTGAGTGCTCAGGTAGAGTAGAAAAGTGCTCTATAAGAACCAATCCGTTTCTCTCCACTAAGATCAGAAAAGCAGTTTCTTGATTTGCAAACTGCCGTGGAGCACTCCCGTGGAAATTTGAAAATCTTCTGCAGCCCACCAAAACGTTTAATCCCAACTCTGATCATCACACAAGCAAAAGATAAAATATGTCCTTTGTGTTTTAATTCATTAGTTTGAGGTTTAAAACATGCACTACTCTGGTTCAATTTCTTTTCAAATAATGATGATATATATAAGAGGAGTTCAGGATCAAAAATAGGTCAGAAAAGAAGAATAATAGTAAGCAATACAGTTTTAAACCCCCCACGGCTTTGTTTCAGTAATTCATTTTCTTTTTTAAAATGTAAATATTTCATTGCAAATCACAAAACCCCCTTTTAAAAATTCCTTTAGGATTTCATTTTGGAATCCTTCAGAATCAAACCAAATGATCATAGAAGTGCGTCTTATCCAACAGGTTTATTGTCTGGTTCCAGTCGTTCAAAGGTAAACTGGTAAACTGAAACCCCTCAGATAGGATCAAATCCTGAAATCTGGTTCTTCAAAGGGAAAACAGGATTACGTGATCGGATAAGATCAGATAATTCAGTCCAGTATTTTATCCAGATCAGACCTCCAGTTTATGTTGTTCAAAACATTTGAAAACGATAAGGATTACTTTGATGCAAAATATCAGAATTACCCTAATCCCAGCAGAGGGCTGGATTCAGACTGGATCTAAGTTAAGAGTTAAGAGAATGACAACTACATTTTTACGCCAGCATTTTTAGACTGTTTTAAGTAGTATATTTACATAATATTTTCATGCACTTATTTCATAGATTTATGGTGCATTGCACATCAAACACGCAACATATATTTATGGCGGGTTTTAATCATTTACAAACTTAAATCTGTGCATACGTTCTTGATGTTTGCTGCCATCTGTTGATCATTTTTTAGTTTTTTCTAGGCCCAGTGGAGCAAAGCCATAAAGACAAACAGTGCAGAAAGTGTGTTGCTGAAGAAAAACAGAGAGATGTTAATGTTTTGAACCTTGTTGTTGTGGAGTGTTTTCTCTCTTACTTGTGACTTTTGTGGTTGCGCAGTTGGTTATCTCATGCAGTGCAGTGCATCCATGTCTTCTTAATGAGCTGGCTGAGGGGATTCAGGCCAATGCAGAACAGCAGTTGGGACAGAGCATCTCCTTGGTAAATCCCATACTTGATGGTGACTTGTGCAACTGGCTTGAAGTTGGCCTCTATTGTTGTTCTTCACATCCCCACTGAATTCTTGATGAAAGCTCTTAGGCTGTTGATCTTGTATAGTTCTAGGCATTCCAGGATTCATAGGCTTTCTTGTAAATGAATCCAGGTGGTGCACAGGCTGGTCAGTCTGGTCTTCCAATCTCGAGTGACTTCTCTATCTACCAGTAGCTGGTGTTTTGCTCCTCTGGTGTTTCTGCCAATTCCTTTCTGGGCCCTGCTCATGTATTGAGCCATGTGCTGGTTCATCTTAGCCACTATTATGCCTGACACGAGTTTCCATGAGCCTGTTCTGGGAGGTTGCTGTGATCTGCTCTTAGATCCACTAGCCACTGAGCATTGTTGTTATGTGTTGTATTCTCCTCCAATATTCTCTTCCAGTACTGCTCCATCTCCAGCCTTTGTGGGGATGTTCCCATATTGCCAGTGAGAGTACACCTTGGATGGTTCAGTGGAGAACATCTGGTTTATTCTCCTGGCTTCTGTCTCTGGTGTACCTCTTCAAGAAGTTAGCCAAGTCTGTGAGTCTTTGCTTGGCAGTTTCCAAGCCCTCAGGTATGGACAGCTTGTTGTACTTGTTAGGCACCCCCTCTCTTCATCAGAGTTTTCTGCAGCTCTGAGGTGGCCAACTTCCCTCTGTGCTACCTGTCCTTCTCCATAGTGAGTACTGCTACTGGTGGCTATTCATCTTATAGTCAAACATCTCAAGAATCACCTTTGCTGTAGTTTAGATCAGCTGCTTGGTTTCAGTGATGGTCGTAATAGGGATTATTCACAATGCTGCATTCACATCTTCTGATGTCAGTCTGGATGTTGAGTGTCAAAGAATCTAGAGGTCCCACATCCTCTTCATGTAACCTCTTCCACTGGTGTTACACGCATTCCAACAGTTCCTGATTCTCTGAGCCAGTATGGCTTCAGTTATGGAGCTCTTACTTATGAGGCAGGTTCAGGTAGCATGGGGGGACTAGCCTGGGGGGCCTAGCCTGGGGGCCCTTACTGGATGCATGCCCTGGCTGGGATTCAAACCCTTGTAAAGGACCTCTTACAGCCCACCTGTTGCAGCTTCATAGCCCAACAGGGCTACAAATTTGTCTGTTTTTGGAACAACATGTTATCTAAATAAAATTGACTGTTACTGAAATTGTCAAAGTTTTGCTACATAAATGGGAAATCTTATGGGTAAGATTTCTGATAACTTAAGCATTAAGTAACTATATTTTATACCTTCAGAAGTCAACATTCCTATATGTAGAAGATATGCCTACCCTATTTTTTGAGAATTTTTACCTAATTTAAATATTTCTTCAGTTACAGCTGAAACTGACCATATTTTGCAGACTGATAAAAAGACATTAACACAGCAAACAATGAGAAAAGTTAGATTAAAATGTAATGATATCAACTATCTTTGGGTAATTCGAATTTTGTTTTATTAACAATGCATCCCTTTGATAGGATTGTATGTTTCTTTAGGTCACCAATGCCCCCAAGACATACTGTACACATTATACAAGGGAAACCACAATTCAGGCAAAAAAAAAAAAAAAAAAAAAAAAAAAAAAAACAAAAAGAAGAAAAAAAAAAAACTTTTAAATTATAATACAGTCTTGAGGAAAAAATATAAATAACTTTTTTCTTCTCTGGTTGAGCTCACTCTATGGTACAGACATATAATAAATAGATCGGGCCTGACATCACTCAGCTGATCTATGAATCATCTCTCTATGAGTCCATTTGTATAGCAGCAGTAGAGCAAAAAAACCAAAAACAAAAAACAAAAAAACAAGCCAATGGAAACCGAGCTCCTCATTTCCCTGGAAAACCTTTTACAAATCCTTTAGTCATCGCTCGCATTCCCCCTGTGAAACTGCACAGTGGAGGCAAATCCAGGGGTCATTATATTCCTACAACGTAATGGCAGCAAGTAATGGCAACCTATTTTTAAAAAGGTTTTACAAGCAAGAAACACGTTCAGGTGACATTACAACTTTGCCATGCTTGTTGGACATGCAGTGGAGGTGACGCACAGAGGGAAGAAGGCATGGAGATGTGCAGCTGCTAGGTTTATGCAGAGTTTGGAAACATGTGTAAGCACAGTTTGGTACTGAATTTGCAACAAATCTCCCAAGCATCTTTCCGAGGATCAACCCACTTCCCGAGAAGCTCGCTAAAAATGCAATGGATGAAAAACCATGAAAAGTCCTTAGCAGGTAAAGGATGGAATAAACTAGCAATAAATTATGTGCTATTCTTCCCATGTACTGAGTAAGGGTGGTAGATATAATGCTTTAGAAAACAGAATACTAGTGATGCTTGATTGTCTGAGATATAAGAACTAGAAAAGCAATTGGCTACCTGTGCTGACAAGAGGCTACAGGTTGTAGGAAGTAGAGAGGCAAGAGAAGCAAAAGCACATTTCTGGCTAGAACAGATCACGAGTCAGGGTGGGATTTGAAGGCTCCAGATACATTTTTAAAAACAGCAGGATCCCTCTGTAGTGTTTTGTCGAAGAAAAGAACGCAAGGTCCGAGGAACCACTGGGCAGACACGACAACATGACTTCTCATTTCATTACAGAAAAACAGCCGCCTCTGGAAAGACGGGGGTGGGGTGGGGGGGTGGTGATAGTTTCTTTTTTTAAAACACAGCTCGAGTCTTTGTCCTAATGATCCAGCTTGTCACTGAGCGTTATGTTGATGTATTACTGAGTGTTGCTCAATATCGCCAGTCCATTTGAAAACAGTATTTGGTTAAACTTCTCCCCCTTTTTCCTGTTTTTTTTTTTTTTTTTTTTTAATTGTTTTCTGTTTTTTTAATAGTCTGAGACAGCATTAGGCATGTCGGGTTACATTTCTTTATAAATACTGATGTCCTTTGTTTCCAGCTCGTATGTAAGGTGACTGATGACCATCTCCTCTTTTTCCTTTGCTATGGTGCTCTGTTAAAACCACCAGAAACACCCCCCCCCCCCCCCCCCCCCACCCAAATCTTTAGAGCCACAACTCGTATTATTTCAGTTTTGCCTTCCTTTCAGGGTGATAAGAAGCTGGGACTGCAGCTGTGCAAGGAACACAGGTGGTGGTGGTGGTGAGGGGGGGGGGGGGGGATAAGATGATCAGGATTCTGGAGGAGGGTCAGCATCCTCTTCAACAGGTTTTGGTAGCTTTGTCAGGATTGCCTCTGCTTCCTCAAACATCTGGGGGAGGGGGGGGACAAATGATTAAATATGTAGGCACAAATACACAGTCTGTTTTTGAAAACTTCAAATGAAGTTTAAAATGATCTCTTACTGGCATAAATTGCACGTCCTGGAAGAGTTCCTGTATGAAACGTCTTGAGGTCAGGCGAAACGCACAGTGGGATAAGAGGTGAGAAACCTCAGAGTACAGGCAAATGTCATCAAACGCATATGGAAACTTCTCTTTTATCCTGAAGAGAGAGGAAAGATTTTTTTTTTTTTTTTTTTTATTTAGAGAACTTGAAAAACAACTTCAAAATACATACAGCATATACGTAGAAGGGGGGAAAAGGAGTCTTACGTCAGTAGTCCTGTTTCGTGGCCTTTGGTTCCTACAGAAGAGCTGAGGTTGATGATGAGGCGGAGCACCTCCTTCCTCAGTAAGACTCGAGAGGCGGGGCCGTCTTCGGATATTGCCTTGCCACCTGAGGGAAGAAAGCAAATATTTAATATGTGCTCTAACAAAAGCAAAAAAAGTTGCTAACAGGATACTGAGCCGTGGCAGAGGGGGGGTGGAGTGTGTTATTGGATGCAATTGGGGAACCGAGCTGGCTGCTGGCTGTGCAGAGCAGCAGGGGAACTGTAGGTGACCTAAGGGGAGAGTCCAGAGTATGGAGAACTAATCCGAGCAAATAAAGAGAGGAATCCGGAGCAGAGATGCCAAATCAGACAAGTTTCAGGTGTGAGGAGCAGTGTGGACAGTGGATGAGAGAGAAAGGTTGCAGGTCCAAGTGGAAGAGGTGGGTAAAATATAAAGTATTTTAGTGTAAATAATGCTACCCATTGTCCAAAATTCATTTTTAACTTCTCCTTTATGTCCTTCTTCTACAATAGTTGAGCTATTTAAATGTGTTAGTTACTGTGTTGTTTGTTGTATTCTTTACAAATTCTAAAATATATTTTACCATTATGATTTGTAATGAAATGATCCATCCATCCATTCTCTTCCGCTTATCCTTTTTCAGGGATGCGGGGGTGGCTGGAGCCTATCCCAGCTGTCACAGGGCAAGAGGCAAATAAATGTGTGGAGTTTGCATGTTCTCCCCGTGTCTGCGTGGGTTTCCTCCGGGTATCCAGTTTCCTCCCACAGTCCAAAGACATGCAGTTACTGGGGTTAGGTTAATTGGTCACTCTAAATTACCCAGAGGTGTGAATGTGAGTGTGAATAGTTGTCTGTCTCTCTCTATGTTAGCCCAGCGACAGGCTGGAGACCTGTACAGGGTTTAATCTAAAAAGGCTTTGCTAGTTAAATAAAGATTTTCTCTCATTCGGATTTATTTTGACAGTTGACAGTCTAGAGAGACAGGAAGCAGGGGCAGAAAGAGAAAATAGTCCAACAAAGGATTTGAACTAAAGACATGCAGATATGTGGTGATGCATCTTAGCTGTTAGGGAGGCTGTAGACTTTCTGCTGGGGAAAAAAAGCAGAACTTTTTTCCTTTAGCTTACCAATGACAATGTCACCAGGTGTAGGTGTGCTACAGACTGAGCCTTGTGACACAGCAGCATCGCTGCAGCCCGACACCCCAGAAAATTTGGACTGTGGCATCACCTCCAGGCGATGGCCGCTCTGGCCTCCCCATGATGGAAAGTCAACAAAATCTGGCAAGGAAATAAAAAAGGCATTTCCTGAATTCTCCACTGAGTTTAAAATCAT
This sequence comes from Archocentrus centrarchus, assembly GCF_007364275.1. Taxonomy (NCBI): domain Eukaryota; kingdom Metazoa; phylum Chordata; class Actinopteri; order Cichliformes; family Cichlidae; genus Archocentrus; species Archocentrus centrarchus. The sequence goes on from NC_044354.1 coordinate 21,198,428, forward strand.
ATCAATGTAACTGACTGAATGTGTCCGTGTCAGCTTACCTGTACGAGTGTGTGTGCTGTTGATCTGTGGTTGGGTGGGGTATCCAAGAACGATGGCTCCCACGCAGTAGAGGCAGTTTTCTTCAGTGTGATCCTGCAGGCCTGTCTCCTCTGACCCCACCAAGTGGTTCGGGGTGTCTCCTCGGTGCACTATCAGCTCAGAGATGCTAAACTGCTGCTTCAGTACTGGGATGGCAGGACGATCACCTACAAAGGGAAGCACAAATAGAAATCAGTCTCTTTCTTTTTGCAATTCAGTTATTTAATTAGGTGCAAAGTCACCGTTACCATCGCCGTCACCAAAAAGAAAGCGTTTCCGCTCTTCTGATGGCGGGCTGATCCTCTGCTGAAAGTAGGCCGAGTCTCTGATGTGGAACATGTGATTGATGTGCATTGGCAGCGCCAGGCCAATGTAGTCATCATTACACCCGAAGGTGACGCTGGAGACCATTGAGCGTACTGAAGAGCAGCGGTGAAGGGTGCTTTGGTTGATGGGACTGAGTAGTTCTTCTTTGTCCAGAGAGGCAAAACTTAGAGCTTTCAGAAACCTAGGGAGGGCAAGAGGAGAAGTGCGTGAGAGGATCTGGGGGGAGAGGCTGGGAAAGAAAAGGAATGTGGGGAGTAAATGGAAAAAAAATGTTGGATAAAAGAACAGAGAGGGGGAACTCATTAATAGTCTCTAAAGCCTGACATACTGCAGAAACCCATTAGGGCAGCAGCAACAGTCATTGTGTTTCCACTGTCTAAGTTTTAAAGTAAGAAATGAATTAATTTCTATAGGTACAATATGCAGTCGATAAGAACAATGTTTAATATACAGGTTGAGAGTTGAGAGCTTACGTGTTTGACTTTTGTGTCAGAGCTTCAGCTCTTTTCTCAGTTCTTCACACTCTCACATTTCCTTATTTTCTGGTCCTGATTTTTGCACTACCTAATTCAACTTACCCACCACTGTTTTTCCATGCATGACTTATCAGTTATGATCCATTTTATACTATAAAACAGAATATATTCTAACACAGAACATGGCACTTATCTGTTTGCCATTTCTATTTTTAGTTAGGGTCACAGGGGGCCACTAGAAAATGACCAGTCTACATGGGACTTACTCAAACAGGAAAGCAATGGCAGATCAACTGTAGGCAAGGAGCTGTTAGTACTCTATTAAAGCAGCAACAACTTATTGATCTGTCTGAACTGGTGCTAGAAGCTACAGCTCTAAGGAGGACACAAGCTAGGTCCACCCACCGCGGTACAAGTGTTCTGGACAGCCTGCGGTATGAACTTAAGGCGCTGGGTTCTGGACAGGTAACCCTCCTATCTGATATCCTGACAGACATAGCAAAAGGTACACAAAAGAGACACCCCCATCTGTCATTGCAAAGGTAGAACACAATCAAAAGCGAAGCCCAAGCTAGCACAAATTAAAGCATGTTTTTGAGTTTTTCTTTAAGATGACGTCTTCAAGCAGCAGCAAACATCATTTGAATACACTCAGGAAGATAACAGAAATAAACAGATGGGTTAAGATGTCTGGTTTCTATCATATAATCCCTGCAGTGGTGCTAAATTACCTGCGAGGAGTGAGTCTGGAATCAAGGCTGCCGCTCTTCATAGTGATGGTGTCAGTGAACAACACATCTTTGGCAGGTGAAGCTAGCGCTTCACTGTGCGACAAAGATGGGTGTATCCTCTGCTGCTGCAGCCTCTTCAGCGTAGCGTAGCCCAGTGCGTCTCTTGGGCTGGTGTACATGAAGCTACAATCAGCCAGGCTTTTTATGGTGGTCACTGAGGGGGACTTGAGAGACTGAGCTCGGCGGGGGAGAGTGTGGGAGGACCCGGGTGGTACCAGAGAGACAGTGGAGGACTTGGATGTGGACATGTGGTTAGTCTGGGACTGGGGGGTGAGAGACGAGAGTGTTTTGACAGTTTTGGCAGACACTACTGTGTTGAGGCTCACGCAGTCAGACGAGTCGGGTTCAGCCTCCGGATGCTCGGGGTTTCCAACAGTCTCCCGGGAGGGGCTGGAGCTCATGGAGCTGATGCCGCTGGTTGTGGTGTCCGTGTTAAAGCTCTGACTGCGGCTTTTAAATTGAGTACCTCCGCCACCCCCTCCAACATTGCCTCCACTAGAAGAGCCGCCATCCCCTGCTAGACGCTCTCGGCTACTCTGCTCCCTCTCCCGGCTGTGGTGCTCTGCAGTCCCGTGCCCGCCTAGAGTACTGAGTCCAAGGCCTGAGCCTCCCCCTCTGGCCAGCCTCCCATCCACAAGGTGCTCCTCCGAGCCCCCCCTGGTCCCGACAAAGGATGTCTCCAGGCTGACTGTTGGACTCTTTGGCATTCCTCGGCCATTAAACACAGGAGTAAAGATGTCCCCCTGGTTTGGGCTGTAGACAGAGGGCTCGGTCACTGTCCTGTTCCGCCTCATGCTCCCTGTCTTGAGCTCAGTGGGAGTGCGGGAGCCTGACTGTGTTTTGGGGTCGCTGGTGGAGCGTAGTTTCTTGCTGGGGAGAGACAGGGAGTTCAGGAAGCGAGTGCGAACGAAGCGAGTAGAGGCCAGGATTGTAAAGGGGCTGCGGTCTTTGATTGGTTTGGAGTGTAAGTAGAAAGACGTCTCGTCTGACTGGTCCAGAACATCATACTTGTCATCGTCCAGGATGTACATGTCTAAGAGAAATGATATGAATTAAGAACACAATAGAGGCAAAAAGGTCTAACCTCTACCACCATTTGACTGGGTATATCAGTAATTAATAATTATTATACAGATCATTACAAAATAAATACAAGAGTTTTTCCAATTGTGTAGAAATGACGGGGGATAAAGACAATGTGCTACTTACTTGGTTGAGACTCACTCTCGCTGTTGTGGCGGGAGCTGGTGGACTCTGAGTTTAAACTGAGCGTACTTGGTACTGAAGAAAGCTCAGATGTCAGCTGTGTGTCGATCTCATCTGGAGTGACGGGCCACAGCGTCCTGCGACTGTGTCTGACTGCATCCCAACCAAACTGTTTTAGCACCTCACAACCTTGCTTGGTCTTGGCTATCACACCCAGTACATAAACACATGTCCTGTGAACAGCAGATGACAGTCAAAATGCAACCTATCGTGCATGAAATAAAGGAAACACTTCCGACTCATTTGTTTTGCATGTTAAGCATGTTCATGTTGACTTGAACATGCTTCGAGTCAACATGTTCAGTAGTTATGCTGTTTAAACGTAGCTGAATAAAAGACAAAGAAAGAAGCGCTCACCCTCGTACTGACAGCACCTCACAGTGCTGAGCCAGTGCAAGGATATCAGGAATGACATTCTCCTCCTGCAGGAGATTCAGACCCCAGTTTGAAGAGCCAATGTTGCCCTGAAAGGAAAAACAACATCCACCATCAAGGCATTGACTTTGTGAGTATTATTATTATCATTAAAGCTTAACTTATGTGAGACTGACTAGTGCCCAGAGAGCAGCTTTGAGCTGTTTAATGCCCTCCCAGGTGTCCAGCATCGGGGAGCGAACTGTGTAGCTAAGGTCAGGAACTACACTCTGGAGACAGATGGGGGGAAAAAGACAAAATAAATGACAAATTTGACACCATTTAGTGCTACAGAACAGCTAAATAACAAGGTTAGTAATTAAAAAAAAAAAAAAAAAAAAAAAAAAAAAAAGACCATACCTGAGCCTCTAATAGATGACAGCCTGTCTTGTCGTGAACCAGCTGACCATACAAGTGTACCGGCAGATAGACATTTGGTCTTTGTAACCTGGAAACAAGGTCAAAGAAATTAGGCACAGTTAAAAATACTTTCACTGCTGCAGCCCGTCAGGTGGCGCCAAATTACATCTTCTCACCTTTGGTTGCTGCGTCTGACATAGTTGTCTCCATCGACAGGTTTGCGGTAAGTTGTTAGTGCTTCATTGAGCTGCTCCTCTATCAGGTCCACATATTTAAGGTTGTACTCCTGCAATATAAATGAGTCTACTTAATATTCATTTTTATGTGTCCTTGTTATAGCCAAATGAATTCAGAATATTTGAATGATTTCATTAAGCTGCCTGCTGATATTTGGATAATACCTTTTGCCATTTATCCAGCTGTTTGCTGACATAGCCCCTCTCATTGAGGTAGGAGAAACCTTTAGGAATGGACAGGAACCTAAACAGCAGAAAAAAAAACAAACAAAAAAAAAAAAAAAGTAGAGGTAGAGCGTATTCAAGAAGGACTACTTGAAAGTGACATGTGGCATTTTTGTAAAACACTTCTGGTAAGCAGTGCTGTGGAAGGAAACACCCACCTGAGGAGCAGCAAGAGGCCTTTGTCTCCCAGGTGGGACACAGCTGGTTTCAGCTGGATTAGAGCGTGAAGGTTGGCCTATAAAGCAGCAGAGTGGGCATACTGTCAGATAACACCACTGAGTTAATGATACTTTCGCTACTTTATTATTTCATTGCTGTGCTGACAACAATCTAAGCGGCGTCATCACTCACCTTGTCTTCACATGCCTCATCCAGTATGTCCAGGGCCTCCATGGACACAGCCTTGCTGTGGTCGTGAAGCTGTGTGACCAGCAGCTCCATGCCCCAACTACTGAAGAACTCCACGCCTGCACGCAGCAGCACACGGAGGTGCTTGGTGGCATACAGCCTGCATGTCTGCTCAGCAAGACAAGAAGCATTGTGTGTTAAACGGTGGTGCAGGCATTTAATTGCATTGAAAAGCTACCATTTTTCAGCAGGTGTGGTAGGTGGAGGAAAATGAGGTGATTAGGTGTGTTTAAAAAAAAAAAAAAAGTGCAAGTTTGGAAATAGATGATTCTGGGGTTTTTTTGCACGAGGTAAGAGGTAACTGACCACTGTGCAGGAAAAAACAGTTTCCCCATTACTACTCAATATGCATTCTGTGTGTCTAGCTATCTTGCTCTTATCACAGCTTTCTTACATCAGTAGCAGCAGTGAGGATCTTGGAGAGGATCACTCTGGCCAGACCATCTCTACTATAGTCCAGTGTGGATACAGCAAGTTTCAGCACAGCATCCTGGTTCTTTACAGAGCACAGATTCAGCAGGCTGCAAATACAGGAAGAAAAAAAAAAAAAAAAGTGCAAATGTCACCTTGCAGGATGTTTTATCAAACAGCTCTGACACTGTTTCACTCTGGGGGCCTGGAAAAGCTCAGAATATCTTTCCGGTTTTTCTGCTCACTCACCACTGAAACAGGCCACATTTCTCTAGTAGTTTGACTCCCTGTGGGTGTGCAGAGAGTGTCCCCAGGAAGAGAAAGTAGTGTTGGCTGAGTGTAGTGAGCAGGCCATTACTCTGTAGACAGCGCTCGGGCTTCATTCCCGAAGACGAGGACAGCCATGACACCATGTCCTTCACCAGGTCCTCCAGGTAACCCTGGCCATCCTGGTGATAGTAGGAAAAGAGTAAGAGTCAACAACAAAGGCTCATAAATGACAGAAAATAAAATGAGAATATGTGCATCGATGCAAACTTCTCTAACCTCATCAGAGTCCATGAGGAACTCAACAAACTGACAGCCAACCACAGTGAGTTGCCTGGCCTTTACATGATCCAACCCGAGCCCTGCGTACAATTTACTACTGGGCTTATAAAAGTACAGCAGCCTCCGAACAAACCTGCATCACACAGAAATAAATGGAAATTTAAAACAGGAGGTGAGAAAAATACACCAAACTGCATCAGCTTGGTATGTTGGGCTGTGGTTAAAAAAAAAAAAGCCTTACTTGTGCATCTGTTCATCTTTGTTGTTCCTGAGGTTTACATGTGGCCACTGAGAAGACAAAAAAAACCCCAAACCAAAGCATGTTTTTACACAAGAAAACCCAAACACTAAGTCTGTGGTGCTACATGTGAACAGCCTGACCTTAAGGATGGTGGCAATTAGCAACCAGTTCCACTCCAAGTTCTGCTTGTGGTTGAGAATCTGACTGTCTTTCAGGTTCATCATCAGTGCTTCCTCTGTGTCCTGAGCACAAAGGCAGAAAAAAGCAGCTCTATAATATTTAAACATTTAAATATTTAGCTTTACATTGTGCCAATCAGCCTCCCTCTTTCAAACCTAAACAAACACCACATATCGCTGCAATAAACACACTGAAGATGAAGCTAAGACCAACCGTAAGATGGCAAACAAGCATATCTCCAAAAGAAAAAGAAAAAAAACATTCCCTTAAACTACTGCAAACAATGTTGGTATTTACCTTAATGACATAGATGTCCTTGTGGACACGTGAGTCTCTGCGGTTATGTGACGACACAGACTTGCGAATGATGTGGTCCAGGTAAAGACTGTGTGGTTTCAAACCTTTCTTCTTCTTCTCATGGAAACGTTTCAGATTGTTGACGGCTGCACTTGCTCGCCTGGAGCACACAGCAGTACAGGTGGAGTATGTTTTACAAGTGGTTTAAACATTTTTTTTAACACATATTCAAGTAAGGCCTGGAGACCAGTCAGCAACCCCCTGGCAACCTTCCGGTCACTAGGGAAAAATACATATTCTCCAAGCGGTTGGCGAGTGGTTGCTGGAGGTTACTGGCTGCTGCTCTGTGAAATCGGTTGCAAAGAGGGTGCTGCACCAACAAAACCTCCTTTTGTGGTTTTGTGAGTGTGGGGCAGTTTGTACTCACAGTCGTTTCTCTTGAGGGATGTCAAAGGAGGCTGCCATGTTGATGAGGGTGGGAAGGCAGTGCAAGTGGTGACTATGGGAATGAGGAAGGATGGTATTTGCCTAAACACGAGAGAAATAAAACCATGAATAGAGCATGAATAGAACATTAAAGTCACTGGAACAGATCTGTTTTTAGAACTATGCAAAATTATAATTCAATCTTTTTATTTATTTATTTTTTTAAATATATACATTACCATGTGTAAAAGTTCTCCCAAGAGGATAGTGGCCCTGACAGCAAGCTGGTCATCACTACTAGTCACAACTTCAACAAGGCCCTACAGTATCAAAAATAAGGGAGAAGGATATCAACATAAACACTTGAAAGCTGCTACAATATAATACCATGAAAGTCACGCACAGCTGGCCTTAGTAAATTAAAGCACTTTCCATTTACTGTATGAGCTCACCTCTAAAAGCCCACTGGAAATGAAGGCAGAAAGAACAAATGCCAGGTAGTTGTCCATCAGGTCAGGCCTAATGAAGCAAGCAGATACAAATTGTTCTTATGGTTCGTTTACACACTGAACTGGCAGTTCTGTCATTATATTTTATTTCTATTCTTTGCTTTCATGTCTCACCTAGACCGGGCCCGATGAGGTAGGATGACTTTGGCCTCGGCAGCAACAAACCCATCAGACAGTCTCCAGGTGTCCTGGAACCTGGCGGGGTCTGCAAAGCAAACACAAGTGTATTAGTGTGTGTAAAGCATGGACCTACTTGGAGTCCAGAAGAAACAAAGCATTTAATTGTATATTTAGCTGAAAGTAGTGCCCAGACAACATATTAAAAACTAAGATTTTTTTTTTATCTTCTGAAAGGAAAAAATGTAAGTTTCTGGATCATGTTTGAATTTGTATCTGTGGATCTGATAATGAACTGTGTCCACTCATGATGATGATGATTTTCAAAAGTGTTCCTAACCCCTTGAAGTGACCAAATATCTATTTTTGATGCAGTGTTGCCCGAGGGCCTAAAGATGACTGCCATTTAGGTTTGGTTTCTGGCGTCCTGTTTGCACAGAGACTTCTCCAGATTCTCAGAATGTTTAATGATATTTTGTGCTGTAGATAATTAAGACTTCTGCTTTTCTGTTTCCAAATTATACACTGATAAGTGTTATTCCTGAATTGTTCGACGACTTATCCACAGGGTGCTTTTCATCTTTACTTCTGAAAAACTCAAACTTTCTGGGAATCTCTTTTTACACACAGTTGTGTTACTTATTAAGCTAACAAGCTGTGAGATGTTCTGCCATTTTGTTTAGTTTTACATTGAACAGCCTTTCTATTCTTTTGCTGCCCATATAGCAAGCGTATATTTTTCAACAGTTTCTCAGTTTCAGTGTTTGTTCTTTATATGGGTTCAAATGATTTGACAATAATCCCATATTTTTGTACTTACCGACACTAAGAAGAGCTTCAGTGAAGTCTTGAGTTACAATGGGCACGGGAAGCCTGAATATCTCGTATAACACCTCCAACAAGCCTTTCTGCAGAGCACATTTTATAAAACTGGTTAAAATTAATAACACTGGATATGGCAAAAGCTGTATTATTGAGCAGTGGAAAGGGCACTTATAATGTTAATGCTGTGTAAAACAGTGGTTTAAAGGATTCAGGGAATCCATTTTATGCTTGATCCGTTGGTTCAATAAGATGGCATGACAAAAATACTTTGTGCTTTGGTTCTGACGCCAAACACTAAATATATATAAAAACCTGTTTCATACAGGAAATGTTGGTTTATTATTATTTTCTAATGTAACTCCATCTAATTGCAGTCCAATACAAACACTGGACGAAATCTTAACAGGCAAGCGATCAAATCAGTGTTTTTGAATATTCAACCATCCTTAGCCCCCAAACATTTTTATACTCACCCTAACTTCCATATTTGGTATGCAAAGTAAACCAATTAAAGACTGGATTCCAGAATTTCCAGCCTTGCATAGGTTGATAATTCCTGAGCAAAAAAATAGGAGATATTTAACACTAGATACGCTTAACAAATATTTACACAAAGAATAATTACATTAATATTAAAGCCCTTACCAGACCAAGAGCGGAAGGCGGCCACTATAGCCATTCTGCTGGACAAAAAACGGGCCTCTCGGTCTTCCCTGTGAACACAAAAACAAACATTTTTAAAAAAAAAATTTTTTTTAAATCACGTTCAGTACACACGACATCATTATGATCTCTATAGGGGGGGAGGGGGGGAGGGGGTCAAAAAAAACATTACAAAGCTTTCTGCAAAGGATCCAACTACACAACACAAGCAAAACATAAAAGATCTTTTATAAAAATCTGACTTCACATCCTTTGGCAAGCTGCTGTGGAGTCAAGTCACCCTGACAACAAAGGTCGCCTAACAAAAACACTACACAAACCCTCCTCTCTCTCTCTCTCTCGGTTTTACCAATATTGGAACATAGCAAACAGTCAACAGAGGGAAATGCCAGACACTCAATCTTTTTGTTTCTATTGTAACACAGGCTCTTCATACCACCACACACACTCACTTGAGTTGCCCTTCAGCCGTGTCTGCGTTGTGACGATAGTGAAAATCAGTGAAAGGCGCGAGGATTTGCTGGAAAACAGAGCACAAAAACAGAAGACTGACGCATTCAAAACACAACAGTAAAGAGAGCTTTACATTACATCTTTATTTACTATTCTCAGGAAACATCTTGTAGTAATAATTAACCTGCTACACATCTTATATAACATCTGTGTGACTGCAGTGATGAGTCTCAAGTGTTTACAGACAATGAGGCTTTAGAGAAATGCTGTAACTGATTACTGTAAGCTCCATGGGAAAGAGACGGGCACCTACAGCTCTGCTAATCCTGACTGGAATGGCTCCCAGCACACTGGCTCATTTATAAACAGAAGCTTCTTCTCAATTCATAAACTATCTGTGTCAGAGTGCAAGTGTGAATGTGTGTGTGTGCTGTATACCTCCAACTCAACATCAACACGCACATACTGGCGGGTGCGTGGGTGGTTGAGTAAATGGAGTATGGTGGTGATAAGTGCTTCGTTGATGCGACTTAATTGACAGTCAATCACACTCTTAAGGATGGTGCTGAGGCCTCCCCGTTTGGCCACCACCTCTGGGTTTTTCAGAGCTACACAAGCAATGATAATAATGTCAAACAATAATAGTGCTACATGTTAGAAAGTTTTTCTTTTAACCCCAAGAGCTCTCACTCAAAGGCCATGGACTTACCTAGCTCGCATACGATGGCAATGGCAGCGCGGACCATGCGGTCTCGCTCCTGCAGGCCATCAGTCCCCACAGCAATTAAAGAGTTTGCAATAGATGTGGGAAAAAGCATGGCGTTGACAGTGATGATCTACAGAGGGACGGAGAGAACAGAAACATGAGTCATCAAAAACAAGTCACGACAAAGAGAGGCAAAAAATAACTTCAGTGCTTTTTTCTTATTTAAGGCCACTTTTTGTAGGTTTCCAGAAAAAGAAAATCAACTTTTGAAATGCAAAAACAGGATCTGACTATTCTGAAGGTCACATATTTAGTTCTTGTAAAACTGGTAGTTCCTTCAAAAATTGAAGCTGAAACTGCAGCACTGACTGTGTGCTGTGTGAAGATTTACAGTAAACTACACTATAAATAACCTCGCCTGCAGACTCATGCAAACCATCCCCACTGACACTCCAGCTAACCCCGGGATCTTTCTGGCGGCATCTTGCTGGCAGAAGACTGAGCAGTGAGGGCAAATTCCTAGAGTGGCATGAGAGTGACTCTACAACTGGAAAGAAGGAACAGAGATCAACAAAACATATATTTTCTTACCTTTCGGACAAGTCGTAGAGCCTGAGTCCTCTCCCCCTCATTACTCTGCTGGATGTCAATGCATCTGAAACAACCCACGGACGTAATTACTCATGTGCCATGGCTAGGCAAAAAAAACCCAGAAAACAATGCTTTAGCAGGAGAAGACTGGCTGAAGTATGGTACTACAAACTAACAAGCAGCTTTTCTAAGAAACTGACTGTTGTGCAAAAAAAAAAAAAAAAAAGAAAAAAAGGGGAGGAATACACTTTAGCCCATAACATGAAGCCAACCCAACAGCCTTTCCATCTGACTGGGTTGGTCAAAGCAGAAGCTCACCTGGCTATCAAGTAATCCACCTGTAGTCTGAGGACCTTCTGCAGTATGCTGGTATCTCTAATGAGGTAGCGAAGCGCCCGCAACCCCGCAGCACGCACTTCTTTAGCTTCATTAAGGAGAGCTAGTCGCAGACTAGAGATTGAAAATAAACAATAAAATGAATGAAACTACAGCATAGACAACCTGACACCAAATTTGACTATTTCCTGAATTATTTAATGAACTTGACAATTTTTTATTTATTTTTTTTTGCTGGTTTTCAATTACAAATTCAAAACATCTGTGTTCCAAATGCAGAACAGCTTAACAGCTACAATAAATAAACAGAGCACATTAAAAAAGGACATACTTTATCTACACTACTATTTGTTGCCGAGAGCACTTACCAAATGATGATTTCTTCATATGTAAACCCAAAGTTTTCCTCGCGGTGGCCAATGCTGCACAGCAGCTATAAGACAGAAACAGAAAAACTATCTGAATATGGCTATGGCTACATTAGCATGGCTTTAGTCAAGGGTAGGAGTAAGCCAAGTCCAGCCATATACATGCTGACTTAACTGTGAATGGATAACTGTGAATGAACGTATGCTTTCACCTGTTTTAGACAAAGGCTCTAAGAAGAAAAGCCATAGAGGCAACACATTCACAGACTGAGCGACTGCCTGCCACCATTTGTTGCTTAAGCACATGCTTGTATAATAATATGTGAAAATACAAGGAGATAAGAGACTCTCCGATAGCTGGAGTAATTCTGCTGTATTGTTCTCTCATAGCCTAGATATGTGCTCCTATTTTCTCTACCCCATCAGGCCTGGCACTCAGCATGACCCTGTTTCCAGCATGAATGTCTACCTTTAGCAATTCCCTCACGGCAGGTAAGGCTGTGCAATATGGCTAAAAGAGAAAAAAAAGTCATATCTCATTACACTTATAAATGAAGTCTTATACACACTACTTGATGACTCATTTTAGTTAATTATTTTTTAATATATATTTATCCATCTGAGAGACATCCTTGTTTCCAAAGTTCAATGGCTGCTAACCAATGTCCTCAATAGCATTCAGCTTCTTCTCCAGAGAGCCTCTTGTACTAGGGTCAAACGGAGTCCAATTCCACAGTCTTGGACGGCAGCCGACAATGGCCGTCCTTCTCCTGCTCTGGATGCCAAACTAACCAGAACCTACAGCAGATGGACTACTGGTACATGTGTTATTAGGCCGAGCACACCGAGCAGAAAAGAGCTATTAGATCTACTGTGCCCAGTTGCAGTCCAGGCAGAGCTGGAGTTCATCTTGAGGATGAGAGACTCACTGGACAGGCAGCCTTTTAGGTTGCTCTTTTTATTGCTAACTTTATTGTTAACTAACCTATTTGCAGATGAGAACTTGGTATTATTATTATTATTACATTTCAGAATCATGTACATACATGCACATGTGCACCCCATCAACTGCCACAAATACAATCAAAATCTGTGGAAAAATTGTGAGACGACAACAAAATTGTAGTATTTGTATTTTGTAAATCATAGTTATGCATTTCGATAAAAATTGTTTATATATAAATACAAATAAATATAACAAAAACAGTAAAGAAGAAAGATTGTACACTTCCACCTTTCACTGCAGAAAAATGGCCTTGAGGATCCTTCATGTAGGAACTGGGTGACTCTGTTGCCAGAGCACAAAGCCACAGCCATTGAGACATATAAGCCAGAAGGTGCATTCAAACTACTGAAAACAGCTTTAAAGTATCTAAAAAGCCTTATGTTAGTATGTGATGGTTATCCAAATGTTATGTAGACTGTCTGTGGAGCCCCCTAATAACGCAGAGTTGCACACAACAATTAGTGAGACAGTGAACTGCATAGTCAATATTTAGCATATCTGATTTTTTCAAATTTGGCTTTATGTGTTTAATAGCACTGAATATAATGACATGCTGAATATTCCACCAAGATATCCAAGGTAATAGGTCCTCCATCACTAAAAGGAAGAGCCACACAGACAGTTTGTGTCACCTGGCAGGACAAGTGACAACACCGCGCTGCCACTTTGGAGCTGCTATCTTTCTTAGAGGTACTCAAAGGCTCCTTCGCACAACCAGTCAATGCTACTCCATCACAGTTGTCTATTTTGCCATGCATTTCCTGATGCCAACACAGATAGTACTTTTTGTTTGATCTGTTCCTCAAAGCTGAGCAAAAATCTCTTAAAGCACATTGCAGAGCAGGAGGCAAGACAGAGCAGGGTGGGATGGGTGATGAGACGTAGGAAGGAGTATGAGGTTGTTTTAAAACAGCTGTGATGTCAGAGCGCAAACAGGCAAGATGAGGGGAGAGGAGATGGAGACAGGGTGCACGTGATGCTCTCGGGGGTGGGGGGGGTGGGGGGATTAGGTCACCCTCACTGTCCTGAAACCCTTATAAGGAATCAGAGTCATGGTGCTCTAATGGGATGTACACACACACACACACACACACACACACACACACACACACACACACACACACACACACACACACACACACACACACACACAAGTCATGGCTATAACCCTCCAGTCAGTTGTAAACAAGAGAGTTAGGTGTACAGATTACAGACACACAAACCCTCTCACTCAACCTCAAGCCTGCTCCAGTGCCAGCTGCACAGTTGCAGGAGGGCTAACACTCACTTGCTTAACAGCCACCAACAAGTGTTTACAATATGCCTGTGACCCACAGTCAGAAGGGGTTTGAGGCAGTGGGGTGAAAGAGGAAATTGAACTATGTCTAAGGTCAGGATTGTACTGTCTTGTAAACACACGAACGGACAGCTGCAGACACTACGGACTAGTAGTTGTTCTGATAATACTGCTTTTGAGTGAGCGCCACAGTTTCCCTCCTTGAATTATTGCTTGCGACTGTATTTATATGCATTTAAAGACAAACTGTACAGATGGCACAGACATAGTCAGAGTCGTCAAAACAAACTGAAGAGTACCCAAATAACTGCACCTATCTAATACCCACAGATGCCACTCTGACCCCAGTGTAGCGAAAGCGAAACTGTTGCAAAAGCACCAGCAGTGGTAAATAAAATCATTGTGCAAATGGCTTTGACTTTTTTTTTTTTTTTTTTTTTTAAATGAGGTGATGGGCAGCAGAACCAATGTGCTCAAAGCACAAGAAACTGCTAGTTTTCCATCTCATGCTCATCTTGCAATCATTAACTCATTTTCTACACCCTGTTATTCCTGTTCAAAATAACAGGAAGGAGACTACTCCAGTATGTTTTGGGTTGACGGCAGAAAAACACCCTGGAGAGGTCACCAGTCCACAACAGGGCTGACGAGGATGACAGCAAAGCCTAAAAGCACAGCTCACATGTAAAATCTAGTCAACCTTTTTTTGTTTAGGGTGTTTTGTAAAGGTTTTCTATCTGCTGTGAAATGGCAAATGAGCAGAAAACAACCTAAATTTCTTACTGTTCTTATTCATGTCCACATCACAAATAACTTATGTGGAACAGAGCAGTTAATGCAGCTTTAAATTTCTGGTCTTACATCTGCTACAATCCACGATAACATATTTGTGCTTTTTGTGCTTTTTGTGCCCCCCCCCCCAAAAAAAAAAAATCCTCATTATTGCCATCAACATTAAAAACCAAAAGAAAAAAATTGAATAAAGTCACAAAAAGCTGAAATATTTTACAGCTAAGCAAGTTTCACGTCCATACAAATAATAAACTAGACACTATTAATCTCAGATTTCAAAGTCAGAGTGCTGCTCCTGATGCACATTAGACTGGAGTGCTTTCCCATCCCTAGAGCTCCTGTTATATTCACTGTCAGCATCACAATGACAGGCACAGCTAGGCCTGCTGGCATCAACACCCAAGAGGAAAAGATCAAGGAGAGGTCAGCAGTGACACTACAGAGGAGCAGCAGCTAATCAATCTTTAGAGATATCTGAACTGAGTGGACCCTCTCAAAAAGCTGCATGTTTCACTACATTTCCACAAGGCAAGCTGCCTTTAATAAGGCAAAATTATCAGAGCTTGACAGCATTACCTTTATGAAGTTGTTCAGGTGGCCCAGTTTTCGCATGTTACTGACTCCGTGCGGTTTGGCCACATTTTGAAGGATTTCACGGAAGTTTTCTGATGGTTCTGAAGGAGAATGAAAAGGAAATACAATGTAACTAAGGGAGTCATTAAACCATATTGCCATAATATTAGTCAATGAACCATAATAGATATGCTGCAGGAAGGAAGTTGGTTTAGGTGGAACTAATGTAGAGTGTATAATCAAAACAAATACTAGACAGTAAAAAGCAAGACCTGAGCGGGAAGTGTTTTTGTTTTCAGTTCCTTTCAACTATGCTTCGCTAAATGTTTTGACAAACGGGAACTGCATTTTAAACAGAGGACTGTTTGATTGTGCTCGATGCCTTAACATCTACTTTGAGAGGAATCAACTTCCAGATACTGCCCTGTAAGAAAAATGTAAACGTCACACAAACTATGAACACATCTTATGAACAATCTTAAAGAGCTGCAAAGATCACTTTCTCCTCAACAACAAAGTGTGCCAGAGGATAAAGACTGACTCAGTTTCAACTTGTCAAAAGTAACAGCTATCTGTATTAGTCATCATTCTGACTGCTCCCAACACTACAATCAACCTATCATATCTAAACAAAATGCTCAAAAGTGGAAATGAGAAAAATACCAGACCAAAAGGTCACTTAATCTTTAACATACAATTAGCAGCACATACTAATCTTCAGACAACCTTACAGTATGATATGAATCCATCACGTTTTAATTTACAGGACAGTGATTACATGGAATTTAAACCCTTGGGCACCGACATAGTTTAGTTTTCTCCAGCTGCCTTAACGTCACGAAGAACGAACAAATAATGGAAATCATGCTGAAGCAGCTAACAGATTAGTTGTCAATCATGCATTTTCAGGTGAGCATTTCCCTTGTTAACACGGCTGTAATGAATCTAGCAGGGATCTGGGCCTGCAGGACTACGACGCCGCTGCTCCGCGTAAACAAACTGCTATGCAGTGTGGATGCTGGAGGAGTAGATCTGACAAGTTGTGCAGCTGTGTTATCAGTGTTCCTCTGGAAGAACCACCGTGTGTGCTGCCTCAATGCTCCTCAGCCCACAGCCTTCAGACTCAATTCCCATACAGTCAGCGCTGACAAATGCATGACTGCAACACTTATGGCTATTTGGCTAAATAACAGGCTATCGTGCCCACTCACGCCGATCAAAACAACAAGAGCGTCGTCACGGCTGGTTAGCTGGGGCAGCTAGCTAACAGCTAACTCAGCTAGTTAGTTAGCTCGTTGCCGCCTGTTGTTATGACATCGATAGCGACGTTTTCAGACCAAACGGTGAGGGAAAATGGCGAAATAACAACACCAGTGACGGGTCAAGCGCGTACACTGTGTAGATTTTCACCACGCGGGGATAGCGTTTGCAAAAATCGCCCTCATCCATTTTGAACAATAATCGCTTTCAGGGTGATGTGATGAAGCCTCTGCTTACCTCTACTGAGATCCAGCGGTACGTTCTCCTCCCCGCTGTCATTCCGACCTGCCAAAAACACACACCGCGGACACGCCGGGACGTTACTGCAAGGCCACCGCGTGCGTGACAAAATCATATTTTGCAATATCCTGCTTTTACAGCAACCCCCGAATCGAGGTTTGTTGCGCTTACCTCGCATCCGAAGACTCCGGATAGGACGGCCGCGGAAGCTGGCCGCCATGTTTCCAGGAACATACACAACACCGGAAACTTCGCGGGTTATCGCGAGAAAGCAAACAACGGACGGCTGTCCGCAAGTAGTCGCAGCAGAGCCGCCGCAGACCTAAGATCAGCTGGATCCTTTTTAATCTCCCTCTAAATCTTATCAGGGATGACACCGTAAATCTGACCTGGCGACTGTGTTAGGTTTTCAAAGAGGGATCTCATTTGAGAGCCAGACGCCATATAGTTTATATCACAAATATACGATTATCGTTTCAAATAAGTTGAAAATTTATCCAGTCATTAATTATTGTTTAAATATATGTTATTATTGTTTTTGATTGAAGAATACGTACAGTCATTTCATGTAGATGGTTATGTAAGAGAATGGTTCAAACTCCATGACCTTTACAATTCACAGCCATTACTGAAGACTTCACAGTGAACATACCTAAAGTCTGAGTAGGTGGTTAATTTTTAATGTAATTTTAATGAATATCTGGTCTGCAGTGAAAGACGAATATTTAAATTCACTCTACTGCAAGAAAAATACCTCAATTATAATTATTTAATGCATTTTGTTTGAAAATGTCAAAAGTAAAATGTCATATTACAGTACAGCTATTTTTGTCATTTTACTAGAGGCAAAAATGGTATTTGGTGGATAAAATAATAATAAATAATACACAATATTCAGGGTTTCAGGTCTTAAAACCAACACGGTGGCAGTGTCTTACCTGCAATAACCATTTTTGCACACTAGGTGTCCCCCATACACAACAGTCAACATTTCGTCAAGCTGTAGAAGCGGATTGAAAAGGGGCTTCACCTCTTCACCATTTAAAAGAAATGTACACTTGCTCAGTTAGGGCATATTTTGTATATACGCGCATTTATTTTAACTAACACCTAATTCCATGAACGAAAGTCACTTACATTTGTCTCTCTGTAGTCTGATCCATCCAAAGCATAGAAGTACTGTACAAACTTGACTGTAGATTAATCATGTGTGGGAAAAACCAGCATGGCTGTAACAGGCTTATTATAGTTATAATATTTCATTAATATAAACAGCCTAAAAGAAAGAGAAAGAAATATGTCACTGAAAATAGAGAAAGTGTGAAATCACATCAGAAAGTGATATGACAGGCAACTTTAAAAGTTATGTGCTTTGAATGCATCAGCTGGTGCCCAACATCATCATAAACACAAAAGCACTCAGTAGGTGATGGCTCTTTCTCTTCATTTAAACCCTCATGGCTTGCAATGAGAGATTTTATATTTACCTTTCCCATACTCTGTGATCTTACCAAATATATCACCACATACCAGGTAGATCATTCTGTTAGTGTACATGACTGGCTTTAAAATTTGTCAGTAATCACTCACCCAAATAAAATAAAATAAAATAAAAGCT
The DNA here is from genome assembly GCF_007364275.1 of Archocentrus centrarchus. NCBI lineage: Eukaryota > Metazoa > Chordata > Actinopteri > Cichliformes > Cichlidae > Archocentrus > Archocentrus centrarchus. The sequence continues at coordinate 21,216,467 of NC_044354.1, forward strand.
TCAGCTGTAAACTATTTGATTGTTTTAACTCACTGGGATAGTGACAGCTGCTGTCTGCACTGCATGATAAAGACTGTAAAAATATTCTCTGTCTGTTGATTACAGTGTAAACAAAATGTGCTGCACAAAGTGCAAGCTCATAGTTTAAATGATGGTTGCAAGGAAGCACACATCTGGAAAGTAAATTTAAAGAAATTCACCACCTCTCATTAAATGAACTAGATAACTAAAATGCAGCCTAATCTGCTGCAAAGCAGCTTCAGATGGTTGCCATTACTGAGGTTAAATTTATTTTTCTTAAACCCGTGTTCTGGATTACTGACCACCTGACAGAGAGACTACAGTATGTGAGACTGGGCAGTGCTCTGTCTGATTTGGCAATGTGCAATAAAGGAACTCCACATCGCTCCAATGGAGACTGTGCTGTCTCCATTTCTGTTCACTCTGTACACCTTAGACTTTCAGCACATCTCCAGATCATGCCACCTACAGAAATACTCTTATGATTCTGCAGTGCTGGGATGTATTAGTGACTAGCAGGAGGAGGAATTCAGACCAGTAGTGAGTAATTTTGTGGAGTGGGTATAAATCATCTGCTTCTGAATGTGAATTAGACCAGAGAGATGGTGATAAACTACAGAAGGAAGAGGATGGCTTCATAGCGTGTGTCAGTCATGGGGCAGGATGTTGATGGGGTGGAGAAGTACAAGTTATCTGGGCGTCATTATTGAAAACAGGCTAAACTGTAAGATCAACAAAGAGGATCAGTTGTGGGGATTGCAGTGTACTTTGCTGTGGTCTGCTGGTGACACCAACACACTGAATAAACTGATCAGGAAGGCTGGCTCTGTGATTGGCTGCAAACTGGACAATTTTGAAGCTGTGGTGGAGAGGTCACTGAAAAAACTGTTATCCATCATGGAGAATCCTGACCTCCTTTTTCACCACCTGCTGATGGGCAGTGGACGACCTTCTCTAACAGACAGGCTGAGCTCCACTGCTACGAGAATAAATAAAGGAAATCGTTCATACCACGTGGTATCACCTGCTATAATGCAATATATCTGCCTGACAGGGCAGCATCTCCCAGATATTATTATCATCATTTCAACTGCTGCAACAAAAGAATTTCCCAAATATATGAATAATAAGGTACATCTCATCTAAGCATTTGAAGTTGTTAGCAGGGCAAAGCAAAAGTATTTTGATAAATATGTTAACAGACTGATATCTTAAAAGGGCTGTCCAAACTTAGGTGTTTGCTAACAGTGAGGTAACAGAAGCTGAAGTCTGCAGCTATGAAAAATGCCAAACATGTGTAGTGGGTGTAGCTTTTGCACAGAGAGAAGAACTTGTCAGACTGAATCATTTCAGGGTTGTGCATATGGTAAAATGTAATTGTTCATAACTATCAGTTAGTTCTGCGGACAGGATCACTAGGGATCACATCAGACAGCTGAGGTGTCACACAGTGCTGTCAGGCTTCAGATTTATGCATCATTACCCTCCACAGTCCATGGCCCAGTGTTTAAAGAAATCTTGTGAGCTGTTGTTTTGGAAAATCAGATCCCGTCTCAGATCACTGCTGAGGATATAATGAACTGGAGGACTGCAAAAAACACTTAAGTTACTACAGTTAAGTATATTTACCATTTAAAACAATGTATATATCAATATATACATTGTATGTATGATACATATGTATGAAATAATATCTACATTATCTATGTTAAATTCTTTGTAACTGCTCTCCCCTTTTGCACATTTCAAAAACAATTTAAAAAGTTAACTTGTTTCAAAAATACACTGTCTGCTGGTTTTCTTTCCTGCACACTAATAAGCCGTAATAATGGTTGCGTTAGATGTATAATGCACGAATGATCAAGCACGGGCAATATTAAGCTAATATTGCTGGGTAACGGCTTTAGCTGGGGGTAGGGTTGGCAAATCAAATTTTGCTTAAGGTCCCACAAAACCTTGAGTCCATTCTGCCATATGTGAATGTGATTGAGAAGCGCCGCCGTCTTTTCTGAGCTCATTTAAAATGGACTGAGGTAAAGTGGAAAACTGTTGTGGTCAGACAAATCCTAACTTGAAATTCTTTTTCGAAAATATGGATGCCACATCCTCTGGACTAAATCGGAGAGAGACCATACGGCTTGCTTTTAGCACTCAGTTCAAAAGCCTTCGTCTCGGGGGGGGGGGTGTCCATAACTGCCTATGGAATTGACAGCTTACATCCCATACAGATGATGCCTTCTTCAGAGAAGGCTTTCCATATTTCCACAAGACAATGTTAAACCGTATACTTTTATGTTCTATTGTGAATAAAATATGGATTTATGAAATTTGCAAATCATTGCATTCTGCTTTTATTTACATTTTGGAATTGGGGTTGTAAAACGAATTAAAACAGCAAAAGTCTATGCAAACCCATCACATAATAAGGTTTTATTTAAGTAGCATCCTATACAGTTTTATGTTTTTACCAACAAACACACAAATATGGCTTTCTCCTTTAACTCTGGGATTCTTTTAAGTTAGTGTGGCTGCAGATATGAGAGCGTCAATATCCTGAATTGCTCTGGAGGTCCTTTGAAGAGCTTCAGTAACAGAGTTCTCATTTAGTGGCTCAGGAGTGACATCTCCAGGACTTCCTTCCAGATCTGCATGTGTTTTCCCGCTTCTCAGCACATGGCTATTCTCCAGCAGAACTGGGCAAAAGATGTTAAAGAGTACACAGAGACATCCTCAATACAGACATTAACATTGATGCTTTGTACCGCGATCTAAATACTGAAGGATACAGTTGAATCTCTTTATCTTCTCAAGTTCTGCAGCAACGAGCTCTGATCTGAAATTAATAGAAGGCAAAATGAGAAGTACATGCAAGCTGTTAACATCCTTTATTTTATAACAACATACCAACAGTGATCAGAAAAAAAAAAAAATCTCACCGGCTGTCTGCTTCCTCTGTCACACTCAAGTGTCGTTCAACAGGCACAGCACTGCACAACTTTTCCTCAAACGCTATTGGTTTATAAAAATATCCATCCTGCAAACAAAATTAGATTCAGTTATTTCCATTTAACAGGCTTGAATGATGGATCAAGTGCACAGGCGCATCTGGAAGTACTTCTTTGAGTTCTTGCAAGCAGCTGGGTATGGCAGGAAACGTCAATAACTGCATGGCCTGGTTGTAGCAAGCGAGGATCCTGTAAAACAGTTAACGCGATGGGTGGAGACCAGGAAAAAACTAAAGTCCTGTAACTCATCAGACTGTGATGAAGCTATGCATCTTACCTGCTTGCACGACTCACAATAGCGCGAACAGAGTAGGCCTGTCCAAGCACATCAGGTGGAAGGCTGTTTAAATGGTAGGTTACTTCTTTCAGCTGTGATATGGACATGTTAAATTTGTAGGATAAAAAAAAATCACTTACAGAGTAGATTAAATTTGATAATATTTCTGTGATGAGAGGCTAAAATTTACCAGCCCTGATTGGAGTTCAGTTTTGTGATGTGTAAAATAAGAGTTAAGGTTGCGGTTAGAGCGGATGACTGATCCGTCTCCCGGAGAAACCTCAACAACTGAGACGGCCCCACTCAGTATCCTAAACGGCAGACAAAAAAAAAAAAAAGGTAAACACACTGTTATGGTGTAGATTTATAGATCATCTACCACTCTAGTGGACAAAAATGATGGTACCCTTCTTTTAAAGAAAAAAAAACCCACAAAGACCACTGACTTAACTTGAAAGTGACAAAAGTAATAAATAAAAATTCACTAAAAAAATAACTCAAGAAAATCAGACATTGCTTTTGAATTGTGGTTCAACAGAATTATTTTTAAAAACAAAATAATGAAACTGGCCTGGACAAAAATGATGGTATCCTTAACTTAATATTTCGTTGCACAACCTTTTGAGGCAATCACTGCAATCAAGCAATTTCTGTAACTCCCAATGAGACTTCTGCACCTGTCGACAGGTATTTTGGCCCACTCCTCATGAGCAAACTGTTCCAGCTGTCCCAGGTATGAAGGGTGCCTTCTCCAGACTGCATGTTTCAGCTCCTTCCACAGATGTTCAATGGGATTTAGACTGGGGCTTCAGAAAAGTCCAATGTTTTGTTCTTAGCCATTTATTGGTGTTTTTAGCTGTGTGTTGGATCATTACCCTGTTGGAGGACCCATGACCTGCGACTGAGACAAAGCTTGCTGACACTTTCTGGGCAGCACATTTCACTCCATAATGTCTTGATAGTCGTGAGATTTCATTGTACCCTCCGCAGATTCAAGACACCCTGTGCCAGACGCAGCAAAGCAGCCCCAGAACATAACCGGGCCTCCAGCATGTTTCGCAGTAGGTACAGTGTTCTTTTCTTTGTGTGCTTCATTTTTGGAACTCAACATAGAGCTGATATGATTTGCCAAAAAGCTCCAGTTTTGGCTCATCTATCCAAAGGACATTCTCCCAGAAGCTTTGGGGCTCATCAATATGCATTTTGGCAAACTCCAGTCTCGCTTTTTTATGATTTGCTTTCAATAGATGGTGTCCTCCACTGTCATTTTCCATTAAGTCCACTTTGGCTCAAACAGCAACGGATGGTGCGCTCTGACACTGATGTACCTTGACCTTGGAGTTCACCTCTAATCTCTTTGGAAGTGGATTTGGGCTCTTTGGTTACCATTATCCATCTCTTCAGGATGTCATCAATTTTTCTCTTCCAGCCATGTCCAGGGAGGTTGGCTACAGTCCTGTCGACCTTAAACTTATGAATAATATGTGTAGCTGCAGTCACAGGAACATCAAGCTGCTTGGAAACGGTCTTGTAGCCTTTACCTTTAATATGCTTGTCAGTAATTGTCTTTCTCATCTCCCGGGAGCTTTCTGTGGTCTGTGTTCAGTGTGGTACACACCATGATACCAAACAGCACAGTGACCACTTTTGATCCTTTTAATATGCAGACTGACTGATTGATGTGATGCTAATTACAGGCCAGTTTCTTTCGTTTTTTAAAAATAATTCTGTTAAAGGATTTTGTATTATGTATGCACACTCATTTTTGGGCATCAAATTTAAACAACTCGAAACCTTTGTTTATTCAAAGCAACGTATAGGGAAATGAATTAACATAGCAATCTGGGTTAACTTAGAGATGTTGCTTTACAGTCATATTGAAGATTTCAGGTTTGATGCTAGCCTGGATCAACAGGAAGTACACTTTCACCTGCTCTAATTTATTGTTTCACTTTCAGGAAAGTAATGAGGTTCAAAAAAAAATGCCAGGGTGAGTTGTGAGGATTTGACCTGTTGCCCCGTGTAGACACTACAGGTCCATCAAAACAAGTACAAACAGATTAAAGAAGAATTTTCATCCAAGCGCAGTTGCTGTTCTAACTCCAGCAGGATTACTGTAATGGACCATGACTCCTTCTATTTATGTCTGACTCCCTGATATTGATCATTATTCATTAAGGGTTTGGTGAATTTCATTGTATTTTATAATGCAATGACAATAAAAGCAATTCTGGTTCTCTTTTTCATCAGATTAGATTTATTTTTTCTACAAACACCCAAAATTATGATCTGTGCTAGCACGAGTCAGTGGTTTGTAGAAAAATGTGACACCTGTGGCACCACAGATATTAGGAGCGCTGAAAGGATCCTGCACTGAAACCTATGGAAGAATTCTGCAGCAGCAGAGTTGGTGTTAGAAGTATAACCTCCAGGTAGAAAGCTTTATAAGACAGATTTTATCAGATCTGATGGGTAGTCCTGTAGGTGCAGTTGTTATTTTTTCCCTAGTGATTCTGTTTTTACAACAACAACAACAACAACAACAACAAAAAAACTACTACTATAGTACAGAATATCTTTTGGCATTAGTTTGGTAACGTCACATGACATAATGCAAAGTGCTCTATTTATACCATTTCCAGCCCTTTGGAGCCTCTCACACTCAAACACACACCAGATGACATCAGTTAAGCTAGTGAGGTTTAATGCTCAGGCCTTATTAGGGTGGAGATTATGGGAGAACAACATAAGCATCAGTCACATTAGAATATCCCTTATTGCCTGCCCTTACTTACTACCTGACAACACAACAAAGTGTCCCTCTGGCTGATCCAGTCTAACACAAACCATCATTCAGGGCCTTTTTACCCTGGAGACCTGCATAGTTACCTGTAAGTGACTCCCTGACACCACACTATCTTTACCATCTCTCTTGGAAGGTCTGTGTGTTCTTCTTTGCCCAGTGGATCTTTAACCTTCCACCTTAAAATACACAAGTAAAGAGGCCTAAATCAGTCACTGAAAAATGTTACAATGGTGTAAAAAATGTTTGCTCTTAATTCTCAAACCTGTGCCGATGAGGTGATTGACATGTGAGAGGCAGCGCAAAAGGAAGGCGGGGCCTCCTGTCTTCACTAGTTATGTCCATGATGTTTATTCGCTTGTCTGCCTGGTTGGAAGCGCTATCTCCTCCGTCCTCTACATCTTCAGCTTTAGAGAAACGAGCTGCCCAGTGATGGTGAGCCAAGGAAAGAGGGTAGGCCCACATGGGAGCAACCGCAGAGCAGGAGTGATGCTGGACCACTGTGGTGGATTGGTACATCTGCTCAGGCTAGAAAGAGAAAAAAAAAAAAAAAGAAAATCAGTCATGCTATCACACTTTAGACACAACCACATTAATATTTGGAGGAAGTATTACCTTTTGGTGCCCTGCGCTGATAATCCGAGGAGAGCAAGACCTCGATCTAGTCAGCTCCTTCCTCTCGCTTCCTCTTCCTTGGCGGACCTCTTCAGTGTGATCACTGGTGTGATCACTGCTTACTTGCTCTTGTCTAATCTGGCTATCATCAAGTTCCTTGCTCAAACGCTGCACGCTATGGTGCCGATTCTGAGCAGAACTGAGGCTGCAAGTGAACTCCACTGTGAATTCTTCACCCGAGGGTGACAGCACCAACACAGCTCGTCCCTGCTCTGATCTGACGATGGTCTCGCCTCCGGGTCCGAATTCAGCTACAGAGGCTGTCACCTCAGGCCACTGCACAGCTGAATCAATGCTGAAAAAAGGCTGCAGGGGGGAAATGCAGAGCATACAGTGAGAGACTAATGGCACTGCCCACACATCAATCTGAGGGGAAAACGCTCTTTATACCTTTTTATTTTCAGCAGAGATAAGTTCATCTGGCAGATAAGGTTGACGAGCGTACTTATTTCTAAATAACAATGCAGTCACCATCATCTCCTGTAATAAAAAAAGCGACACAAGCACGTTGAATAGAGGTAACCAAACAGGCCCTGGTACACTGCAACAATACCAGAGGCACAAAAGCAACAAAGTCGTTTCTACAGCAACCCTTATACTTAGTGCTGAAACCTTGTATGTGCTGATGGTGAACCTGGTCCTCTGTCGGACTTTCTCAGCGGGCTGCAGAGGATGTCGGCGGGGGTCCGCGGCTTTCACCAGCAAGAATTCAGAGCCGCACGGCGACAGCTGTAACCGCGCTCCGCTCCCATACCGAATGTCCACCGACTCATCTTCATACATGATCATCAAAATGACACTCGCGTCGGTTTCCATCGTCGCAGACGGGACAGGCATTTCCCGCCGCGCCGATAATCAAAACACTAACGCTGTTACGTCATTAGGTGGCTAAGTTTGCTATTGGCGCGTTTAGCGAGGGGGAGCGGAAGTGTCTAATGTTACACCGGACTGGCGCTTCTGCACATTATTTTAGCCAAAAAAGAGAAAGAAAATCACCTTTTATTATTTTAAAGGAACAAATGTGCATTTTAAAGCGCTGTCACACTAAGAGAAATTGGCCAAACCGAACTTATATTATGAACTGTGCATGACACTACAATTTATCTCATATTTAAGTATGCCATTTATATAGCTCACTTTTTTCCTTATTGTACAGACAAAAAAAAAAATATTGCAACAAAACAAATGTTTACTGTGACAGCAAAGCTTTAAAGGCCACACAATGGTCAATAAAACTTTTCGGAATAGTAGAATAGTAGAGAGCAGAGGCAGTTTAATCCTCCTAATGTAATAAAAATGTGTTTTAATAAGTTCAAGACAACGTGACAACGTTTCCACTGAATGCAGGACCAAAACTACAGCTGCAAGTTGTGTAATTTTTGCTTTTACAATCTGGAGGACTGGTTAACTCAATTTAGAACTTTGTTTCGACATTATGCCTATTTTTATATACGTTGTTGCCTTCTAGTCTAAGACATTGATCACTTGTCAAAACAAGTACACTGGCTTTATATTTCTCTTATAGATCTCTCTTTTGAAACTGGCAAATTATGACTGCCACCCCGAAATTTAGACAGTAACTGTGTCACTGGGTCTGGAATATTAACATTAAACTCTTATAAGAAAGGGGTACTCCAAAATAAACGTGAAAATGTGAGGTACGCCTACATCTGATGACTGTAAGATTTAGATTGGACATGGGAAGGAGAAACTCTCTGAACTCGTTTTGTGTTTATAGCATTTTAGAGAGAGCTCCTGTTATAAACATCCATTTGGAGTCTATTTTAACGAGACACGGAAGGCAAATGGTTGTAGTGAAAAGGGTGGGCTACATGTGAGAAACTAATGATGGTCTGTTGATGGTTGTTAAAATGAGAGTCTGCATCTGAAACCCTTTCAGGGTTGTTGTTGTTTTTTTGTTTGTTTGTTTGTTTGCTTTTTGTGAAATCTGGTTATAAAAGTGTTGCCATTCAGCCTTCATCTTTTTGTTCAGTATTTTTATTCTTTCCATTTAATTTAATGCCCATTTTTATGGGCATTCTTTGGCTGTAAATTATAAATAATGAACGAAATAAGAATGAACAGACGAGGACTCTGATTGTTGACAGTAGGTGGCGCTAGTGCGCCGCCTGGCTGTAATTAGACCACAGAAGCGGCAGCAGTCTGTACTCGGCTGACGGTTTGAGCCCCTTATATTCAGAGCAGGCACCTCATCTAAATAAGCGACGCTACGCATTGCAATGGTTACACTGTCAGTCTGCTCTGTCTTAGTAGACACGCCGGAGCTGCAATGAAGGTACATTTTTCTTTACATAACCTCTGTTCCAGTTCTAGGTGTAATTAGACCTTCGCTAGCACCGACTAAGCTAACCCAAGCTTCACGTCGTTGACGTTGCTCAGGTTGTGTTAGCTAAATACTTAAAACGGCCGCACAGACAGCCACTCTGACAACTGTCACTTACCACCGAAGTGACGCTAAAAATATTTAGGTTTACTGGGTTTCCAGCTGAATATTATTTCAGCAGTTTCTGTGCTTTCTTGTAACATTATGTACCATAATTGCTTGTACTGTTGACATTTGCTTTTTCTATTCACAGCTTGTGAAAAAGCCTTTCTAGTAGTTACATCTATAATAAGCACACACACATATGTGGCCCCTACACAAAGACATGTTTCTGTGGTAACCGTGTAGAAATGCTACTGGCGCGCCTTCGTGGTTAACATACTGCCAGTATCTACAAGATGTTTTTCGAGATTGAACGTGAAGACAAAGTACTGAAGTAAAGGTGTTTTTGTGACTGTCAGGCAGGGGCCTCTTCCATGTGGGCTTCATGCTGTGGTCTGCTGAATGAAGTCATGGGTACTGGGGCCGTCAGAGGCCAGCAACCAGGGTTTGGGGCCGGTGCTGGACCCTTCAGATTTGCCCCCAGTGCGGGATACTCCACGTACCCGCCCACCAGCTCAGGGAGTCCCAGTCTTGTATGCAAGGCCTGTGGCCAGGCCTTCTCGGTCTTCAGGAGGAAGGTAGGTGCCTGGCTGTTCTGTGTGATACAAACACATTACCTGGTCTGACGAGGAGGAAAAGTATTAAATGAATTATTTAGACAGAAGTACTTTGGCATGTAGAGTGTGCGTGCTTATGCTCATTTTCTTATGTGCATTTTAATGGGTGTTTTTATATATATTTTTGGAATGTTCTATGAAACATGTAGTAGAAAAAAAAACCCCTGTATATTTATAACGGTATAAATGAGTTCACATAGTAAAAAGAGAAGATAAATGGTCTTATCAAGAGCAGATATGATGAATATTTATCTGTCCTGAGGCAAAAAGGCAGGAGTCAGAAGGCAGATGGACCAATATGCTGCTGTAATATCTTCATGCTCAGGCTCTCATTCTGTCTGAACCCTGTGCTCACCATCATGCCAGTCTAATCCCATGTCTTGCATTTATTACTGTTTGATGTTTGTACCTCCTGTCTCTATCTGGAGTGGAAGAGCAGATGTGAGTGATTGAAATGCAGTAAAGGTCTAATAGCAATGGCATGCTTTCCAGCAATCTATTAAATGCTTTTCATATATTTCCTGTTTTGACTGCAATGTCAATATTTATTATAAAATATATGTACATACAAAGAGGAGCATGAGGCAGGTTACATTTTTGTCTGTGGCATCTTTCTGTGATGAGACACTTGGCAATAACACATAGCAGAAGGTGTGCTTAAATCACTAATTGCCTCATTTCCATCATCTTGTTTTTCCTGTTTTTTCCTCAGTATATTTGTTGCGACTGCAAGAAGAGCTTCTGCTCTCTGTGCTCCGTGCTTCAGGAGAATCTACGCATTTGTGCCACATGTCATTTGCTGAAGGCGACGGCCTTTCAGCGGCCACGGCTCATGCGCCTGCGAGTGAAGGATCTGCGTCAGTATTTGCTGCTGCGTAACATCCCCACTGATACCTGCAGGGAGAAGGAAGACCTGGTGGACCTGGTTCTCTGTCACCAAGGCATTGAAGAAGAGGAGGATCCCGACACGACCAGCATTCACTCACGTTCCCTGTATACTCCAACCCCCTCTACCACACAGTCGGCCTCGGAGCTGTCTGCTTTCGCTGCCTCTCAGGAGGAACCGCTTAGCAGGAGTGATAGCTCTGATAACAACCAGGTCAGAACCAGTTTTAAAACATGTGGGGAAATAACATACTGTCCAGACCTTTACCGTAATTGTGCAGTTATTTGATGTAGTAATATTGGTACAAAGTGTATTTTTCTAAGAAACCCAAATTAGTGTTCTCCCAGAAAATGAGTCCATCACAGTTTATTGCTCATCCTTTCTACTAAAATTTGTAAGTCAACTAAATAAAAACAGGACTCTAGAAAGCAATAAAAGAAAACAAAGAAAGCTAGAAGGGAGCCTAACCTCAAGCAGCCAGGAGCCACTATAAATACTTTTACCAGGCCTGATTATCGAGCCGTAAGCTTGTTTGAATGGAGCGTAGCAGCCATTGTTGTTTCCAAGGTATCAGTGAGCTGGCTGAAGACTGTCTAATCCTAATCCTCTGTGTTCTGGCGTGCTTCTTGTATGCACTACACACTGTTTGTTGTTTCTGTTATTGCATTGCAGGATATGGGGGATGGCACATCAGTGTCTCTTCTCAACTTGGACCCCAGTGAAAACACTCCAGAGGTCTTTCTATTTATCTTCCTGTTAATAAAACTGAATTTGTGCATTTTTTTTTTTTTGGGGGGTTTTTTTTTTTGGGGGGTGCTTTGTTTGTTTGGTTTTTGCAAAAATATATATCTGATTGATGGGAAGAAGAACAGGATGGAAAAAGAGAGCTTTTTGTGTGCATAATGTTTCATTTAATGGTGTTTTCTGTCCTGTAGGTCAGTCCTCAGACTCGACGTTGGGCCAGAGCATCCCTCTCAGACATTTCCAGTTTACGGGATATCGAGTGTCTGTCTGTCCGGCAGCTGAAGGAGATCCTGGCCAGGAATTTTGTCAACTATTCAGGGTGCTGTGAGAAGTGGGAGCTAGTGGAGCGCGTGAGCAGACTTTACAGGGAGACAGAAGAGAACAGGAAATCATGTGGGTATTAAATTCTGTGCACTTTGGGTTTTAGTTATCAGCTCTAAAAAGGTCCAGTTTTTTTTTTTTTTTTAATTTACAATATAAATCATCTATAGTATATAAAACATTTGTGAAATCTTTTAAATAACCAGGATTTTCTGCACGTAAATGTGGTCTGATATTCATTTAAATGACAATTACAGACAAATATAATCTGGCTAAACTAATAAAACACAAGCTGTTATTTTTCACATTTTATTAAAGACTTGAGTAGCTCCTCACCCAGGCTGGAAGAGTAAATTAACCTCTGTACTAATTACTTCTCTAAAATGTCCGGTGTTCAGGTAATAGAGGGTAGAGGTTACCCTTCCAATTAATAAAGGCATTCAAAGACTGGTCACTAATGCCACGAGGGGGTGGGGATTACTCTGAAACCACTTCCTCATTGGCTAATAATTTGTCAATCACAAACCATTAGCACATCATGGATAATCCTCCTTTTTGGAGCATAGCATTTAGTATTTACAGACTTACTTTATTGTTCAGTATGACCCAAAGGAGTGACTGGGGCTTTTTCTTTCAGTCTTTTCACAGTCACAGCTCTCGCCATCTGGTGGCCTTCAGACAGAATGCAGGTTTAAGGCACTTACACATTGGCTTCATTTTTCTGACCCAGAAGCTACACCCATATTTTATACTGCCTGTGGGCGGAGGGAGTAAATGAATTCAAAATTTCCAACTCTGACACAGAGCTTAGGAGAGGTTGGGTGACGCAACATGACAGTGACTCAGATTACACAAGTGAATCAACAATAGACTGAATAGGAGAAAGTCAGTGCTGATTGAGATGCTGCGGCATGACCTAAGGAGGGATTTTCAATCAAGATATCCCAGAAATACTGATGAACTGAAACTGTTTTGTAGGAGGGTTGCTTCTAAATTCCTTGTCACAGTTGTGCAAGTCTCAGGCAGCTATAGGAAATGTTTAACAGAAGTTGTGGTTCCTTAGAAAAGCAGATTCTACCAGTTAATAAACTAGAGTTCACTTACTTTTTCCAGGCTGCACTGTGAGTAATTATCCAGTGTGTTCAATAACGACATGAGAATTGTGTTTGTGTGTTACTAGTTTTGTCAGAATGTGTTTGTTTCTAATTAAGATCAGACCGCATTTTATCAGAATAAATGTAGAAATCCTGCTAACTTCAAAGAGTTTACAAACCTTTGCTACTGTATCATACTGTGTGGTCTAATAAAGCGTGTCAGTACATCTCACTTATTTCTCTTGCAGTGGAAAATGTGAGCAGCACTGTAACCACAGGTAAGTTTTTACCCCACTCTGTGTGCAGTGTCCTAGATGTCATTGTTGGATACCACATCCTGTTTTTAACCACTGAAACTAAATATCTCTGCTTCCTCTGACAATATTATTTACTGCGAGTATTATTGACAATTTACACAGACAGGGTCATTTGAATGAGTTTTTCATTTAGAATTATGTTGATATCTCGTGCTTGCTTTACTCCTCCCTCACCAAAGTGATGACCTTCCCCCCTCCTATCTGCAATGGTGCCATCGGAGGTAAGGCTTATACGTTGTGGCCACATGTTCCATCTGTGAACCCAACTGCATCTGCACCAAACCAGCATTCATAATGAACCTGTTTTCATTTTCCATTTGACCCATTTCCTTGAAAGATTTCCATACGTGGTTCTTCCTGTGAGGGGATGTTGCTCTTGCATTGAGGAAGTGAATGTTCATTTATCCCACTTAAGAAAATTGAACATTGATCCACCATGAAATCAATCTCCTTCAGTCATCTATTCATGTGTGTGTTGAATATGTGAAGCTAATCATACTGAAAACCACAGTATGTTAGCTACGTGTATTCGCTCTGAGTAGCATGCTTCCAGTAATAAAGATTGTGTGGTTGAGAGTCTTGACATATAGACCTAGCAGGCATTGACATTTTGCAGGAGATTGTGGGCGTGACCTGTCCCGATCAGAAGAGGTGTTTTATGAAGCTGTTGAGTATTTAGGTTCCTTCTTGCCCTTCCTCGGTGTGCAGTTATATCAAGCTGTCTTCTCTCACAGACGGTGAAAACTGTCCGCTGACGATTCATGACGACAACCTCTGTAGGATCTGCATGGACGCTGTGATCGACTGTGTTCTCCTGGAGTGTGGACACATGGTCACTTGCACCAAATGTGGCAAGAGGATGAACGAATGCCCGATCTGCAGGCAGTACGTCGTGAGGGCTGTGCACGTCTTCAAATCCTAAAGCACCACTGCACCTGCTTCAGGCTGAGACTGTACTTTAACTCAACGATGCAGCTCGTAATCTTCGAATCCCCAAAAGACTCAATCTGTGGATGTTTGCATTCCCTGAGGTCTCACTTTATTTGCACATCGAAATATGAGAAATGTGTCTTTCTGAAGAATTTTGACTATTTGCTTTCACCAGTGGGCAGAGAGTAGGAACGTCCTCTGAGTCATTCCTCAAGTAAACATATCTTAATCTGTATTCATTCTTAAAGGTCTGAAGTGTTTTTCTTACAGTTTTTCAAAGCAAAGAATGTGTGGCATGAGCCACTTTGAGTCTCATTAAACACAATGCATCACATCAGATCTGCCTGTAAACTGTAGCTCTGCTCTGCTGGGCATTCCTAAGAGCACCTCACTTTACAGCTGCTGCAAGCGACTACATATCTTTGTAAGGGCGGGGGCAGGCACATGCTGAAGCTCAACACAGGAGAGAGTGAGCTAGGTGCCAAATAATGCATCATGCCCTTACCTTTTTTTTCTTTTTTTTTTCCTTCCTTTGGCCATGAGGCAGTGTTTGGCTGTTTTTTCTTCAGCATGTTAGCTCAGAAAGCACTTTTTTCTTCACAACTGTTGATCCACTGCTCACAACCCACTGCAAACTATGACCTCATAGTAGCTGAAGTAATGCGTACTAATCTTTGAGCTGTGTGTTTTCAGCGTAAACATGCTCATCTCACAAAAGAGCAAACATGCGTCGTCGTGATTTATTTTTTTATTTTTTTCCTTCATATGAAGTCGATGCATAATTATTCTGTTCACTTATTTTGCTACATAAGCACTGGTATGCGTTACACATTTAAATGACCACACAAAGTCTGTCATTACAGCAATAGCTAACCTCCGCTGTCACCTCTGATTTGTCTCTTTAGTGGAGACAAAGGACAAAAACCGGTGCTAACTCATCCAACCACCTTCCCCCATGCTCCAGCTCAGCTGAACTGTGGATGTGAAACTGAATGTTTTTAGTTGTCATGTATTGTTGAGAATGAAATGAAGTGTCTTAATGTTTTTTTTTTTTTTTCCTCATGTAGGAGTAATGCATTGAACTAACTATTCAAAGATATAGCTAAAAGTTTACTGACACCTGTGGTATAGGAAGTAAATAGAAGTTAATGACTTGCTATTGTACATTTGCATATATGGCTCCATATGAGATGTATATATCTATTTTTTTTTTTTTTTTTTAATTTGAATTTGAATTTAAAATGTGACATCAGATCATTGAAATGCCCCAGGGATTGGGTTAGTTTATATTTAGAGGGTTACATTTTTCCTGTCAAGTGATTTGAAATGTGTTTAATCTGCATTTATTTGCTTGAACCAGAGCATGACACTTGGCTTTATGACACTGATTAGGTTATATCCTCCTTAGATCTCCTCTACTTATGAAACAAATCCTCTGCTTTGATTTTCCCAGATTCCTGCTCTTTTCCAAGTATTGCGCTCTGTACTGTAACCCACAAAGTCAAAATTGCTGCTATTATAGTAAAGATGTCCCCTACGGTTATGAACAGTAGCGGATCAGGTTGCACTTTTTTCTTTTAGAGAGGGTGTAATTGTGTGCAAGGTTTGGTCTTTGTATTTGGGAATGTTGAACTTTTTATTTTGGTAATTAAAGATTTTAATTCAAATCGTGTGTGTGTGTGTGTGTGTGTGTGTGTGTGTAGTCAGGCCCTACAGCAGTGTCTTTGTGCTATCCTGGCTAAGTTAATAAGTGTTCAACACATTTTTACACATCAGCCTGGGCGTTGTCATCACCCCGCAGGGCAGGTGATGTGGACACCGAACATTGAGAATGCGTGCACTAAAAGTGCATCTACTAAAAATCTCCTCTGACCTGATGACCAGGTCAGAGGTCAATTTTTCTGAAAATCTTATGAATGCAATAGCTGGAAAAGGAGGTCATGTATGACTTTTTTTCCCCCAACCGTGCCATAGGTATATTTACTCATTAAGGATATATATAGGCTTCTCATGCTGAGAGCTGCATCTGCTGACGATCTCTGATACTTTGGAATTTAGTAGCCTCGATATAATTCATGCATTACCTTTGCAGGTTCCCCGGTGGCGCAGCATAATATGCAGCTATACAGTCTTTTGACAAAATGACATTCAAAGATTTTCCCCAATTTGCATTCAGTGAATTTTCATAATGATAACTTCTGTCAGATTGCTGTAACTGTATGGATTTTCACACCAGGGCACAATGTGAGAAAAGAAATCTTAAAATATTTTCCACATTTATTGTTTCATTTTTGATTCTTTTTATTTTTTTTCCCTTTTATGTAAACATGGCCTGGAGTGTTCTGTCAGTATTGCTGCAGTTTGTAGTCAAAATGATGATGAGGTTCAAAGGACTGACTTAAGTGGTGCAGAGACTTTTTTTTAACCAATTACAAATACGGAGAGTTGATGTGCTTAAATAGACCTTTGACAAATAACAGGCAGTGAAGTGTAATCATTGTTACTGCCATGACAATGCATGTAAGAATACAGTGTGATTGAGAGAGCATTCATACATTAAGGCTTAAATTATGTTTGCTTCTGGTGGCATAGGTGTTTCAGGGGTGACCCAACAGGAGGGCATTTTTTACATTGATAAGAATTTGTGGCTGCTGTGACAAGTACAATCTGATAAAATGGGTCTAAGAATTTTTATTACCATTTTAATGTCAATCACAGAAAGTGACAGCATTCTCAGTGGTTTATATTTTTTATGATTTTAGTATTTCTTATTCCTGGTTTTTACTTAGCCATTTGCTTTTGAATTGATAAGGTGAATAAAGTCACTGAGGCGCATATGCCCTACTGAGACCTGGTAATTATGTGTTCTAGTACTTGTACTTCCAGGGGATTTGTGACACCTAGAGATTCTGCTGCCAGGAGGCTGAGGGGGAGCAGTATTTTTCTAATTGCCTTGGGACACTTTTAAAGGTCTTAGCTTGGCAGGTGTGAGGTTTTCACTTTAAACACTGTCCTTATGGACAGATTTATAAATCTCACACTGGGAACTGTGTGTAGCATTTTTATATTTTATCTAAAAAGAAAACAACTAAATTGGATTGTAATTTCTAAAGGATTAAATTATCATTAGATGTAGCCCTAGGCACTTTTAACAGTATTTTTACATGACATCACAGAGCATCCTATGTCCTTTTCATATGTATTAGATGGACCATTCTCAGATGATTGTGTGGTTAAATCTCAGCAGACCAACAGTTAATGAGACCGGCTCATCCGACACCCAAAACCAGTAACTTAAATCACCTTTCTTCCCTTCAGTTTGTCTGAACTCCATATACACACCTAAATTCACAATGTTGCTGCCATGTGAATGGTTGATTACATGAGCTGTGTACCTATTAAATTAGGGGTCTTCAACTCCAGGCCTCGAGAGCCGGTGTCCTGCAGGTTTTAGATGTGTCTCTGCTTCAACACACCTGAATCACATACAGAAGTCATTAGCAGGACTCTGGAGAACTTGACTGCATACTGAGGTAATTCAGCCATTTGATTCAGGTGCGTTGGATCAGGGACACATCTAAAACCTGCAGGACACCGGCTCTTGAGGCCTGGAGTTGAAGAGCCCTGTTTTATATGAATTATAGTGTCTTGTGTGAGGCTGCATTTAAAGCATTAAATGGAAAGGTCGGTGTTAAGGTTATCAGGGTGCTCCTCTGAGGAACTTAAAGGCTTGTATCAAATGTACAAATACAACAAGTACTTCGGTTTAATTTAGAGTGATGGACATGCATCTCTTAGCCTTGTGAGAACATGCAAAAAAGAGAAGAGCAAAGACGTGCTGATGGTACAAATGAAATTCTTTTAATGCATATTAGCACATAATTTTTGGATTTACAAATATAAACATCACATTCACCTGAGGTGATCAATTACAACACAACACCCAAAATACAACAGCTACTGTAGGGAGTATAGATTCAAATCTATGCAAATGAGTTATTTGCAAAGGTCAGAGTTAGCAGATTATATAAACCAGAACCAGATGAAAACAGATGTGTGTGTATGTGGGGGTGTGTGAATGCATCATAAGAAAGTCAGTTTCACAGTTGCTGTGACAGTCAGGTTCCTGCAACTAACTTCTGGGTGTTGAATCTCACCCACCGGGAGCTGCAACAGGCTCAAATCACCTTGATAAATTACTTGCACTCATTATTTGACCCATCTGTGTGACACATCTATGTCAAGTTACTGAATAAATACAAACTGTAATAAAAAAATATCAATAAATTAATATTGAAATATTGTTGAAAACCCCATAAAGCAAAAAACACTCCACAGTTTAAAGTATTAATGTAACTGAAGGCATGAGGGTGTAACAGAATATGAAATTTGTTTACTTTTTTTTTTTTTTATCATAATCAAAAGCCATTCTAAATATTTTTATTATCAGATATATTGTACATGCTATTTTTTATCTTTTTTTTGTCTGACACTGAAGTGACATTAAATTCAAATGTACATTTGGCACACAGACTGTTACATGAGGGCAAACTGAAGGAGATCGTTTTCAGTTGCTGTACAGTCTCTCTGTGATATTTAAGTTCCTGAGACACTGTAAACTCATAAAATGATGCTGCTATAAAAATACTGTTTTCAAATATTTAAGGAATAAAAATAACCCAACAGTCAATTACAAGGAGGTCTTTATAAAAGTACAGTCTCAACAGAAATACATGCATGCCATTTCCTCATAATGTGTCCAGTGAATGTTTGTCACCTCCTTACATTAGACTCCAAGGCCTCCAACCAGTAACCTCCATCTTTCACTTTAGTTGACAGTGATTCAGAGACTTATCACAGGACCAGTTGTTTCATTAAGTGCAAAGACCATCTTTAAGTCCTTTTTGCCCTGGTAGGAACTAGCTTATCTTCTGCAGCAATTTGTCCTCTTTCAGTTTAAATGGTACACTCACAGACATCTCTGCTATGAACCTTTCACAGGCCGTCTTGGTCACCTGCTTGCAGAAGCGAAGGTCGATCTGACAGATGCTTCCGCAGCGCTTGAAGAAGTTTAGGGAATGGTCTGTGACTCTGTTACACACTGAGAGAAAAGGCAGAGAACAATGATTAGAAAAACAGAAAACGGTCAATCCTGCCCATTAACAAAAAAATAATAATTCAAACATCTCCAGACTTGTTGACCATATTTGGCACCTGAGTCCAAAAGCATGATTTTTTTAAAAAAGAAAATGCAACATTAACATGCATTCTTATAAATCCAATTCTGATAAAGCTGGGACAAAAATAATTAAATAAAAACAGAATGCTATGATTTGCAGATCTCACAAACCCCGGATTTAGTCACAATAGAACCAGTTTTAGAGAAAAAAAAAAATTAGCTCAAATTTAATGGCAGCAACACGTCTCAAAAAGAAGTTGGGACGAGAGCAACAAAAAAACTGGAAAAGTGAGTGGCGCTAAAAAGAAACAACTGGATAAATAACTTTGCAATAAGTAGGTTAATTGGCAACAGGACAGTAACATGGCCAATCTGTGAAAAACTTCAAATTCTGGAGAAATCTCTGTGCGCAAGGCACAAAACAGGCATGATTCTGTCATGGAAATCAAGGATTGGGCTCAGAACACTATGAACACCAATGCAACACCAGGAGGTTAAAGTTCTATCATGAAAAGAAAAACCCGACTTGTCATCGGCACTCTGCATCTCTGATTGCATGGATTGCAATGCTGAAATGTGTCTACAGGTGTTGGAGCAACATTCAGTTGACTTCTCTTTCAGGGAAGGCCTTGCGTATTTCAGCAACACAATGTTAAAGCGCATACTGCAGCTAATAACAGCAGCATGGCTTCACAGTAGAAGCGTCCGGGTGCTGAACTGGCCTGCCTGCAATCCAGAGCTTTCCCCAGCTGAAAACATTTGGTGCATCATGAAACTAAAAATACAACAAAGAAGACTCAGACCTGTCGAGCATCTAGAATCCTATATCACACAAGAACGGGACAACATTCCTCTCCCAGAAGTCCAGCAGCTGCTCTCCTCAGTCCTCAGACGTTCATGGACTGTTGTTAAAAAAAAAAAAGAAAAGAAAAAAAAAAAGAGAGAGAGGATGCTACACAGCAGTAAACACGGCCCTGTCCCCAATTTTTTGAGACCTGTTGTTGCCATCAAATTAACAACGAGCCAACATTTTCTCAGTTTAAACAAGATTTTAAATAAGATTTGCAAATCATTCTGTTTTTATTTACATTTTACGCAGCAGCTTCACTTTTTTAGAAATGGGTTTGTACATTATGACTAGGACATACTGTGCTGCCAGAAGATTATAGTTCTAAGTACTATAGCTCATTCAAACCAAGCCCACACAAGTTTGATGCACAGCATTTTAATTCAAGCTGCAATGCTAAAAGCAGCACCATAAGAGGAAGCAAACTAACCAGTGCTATGTATACTAATCTATTTGTATCAGGCTATGTATATAATTTCCGGTAACAATCAAGTACAGCCCACAGCATTTAAATAATTTAGTGGCCAATATTGACGTTTTAACAAAGCCCTCTACTTTATCTCCTTCCTCTGTGGTTAACACCAGCTTTTATGGTCTTGTATTTTCCATTAGTTGTGTTTTTCTGTTTTATTTTTAATTTTTTTTCTTTTTCGCTTCCATTTATTTTACAGAGTTTCTTTCTGTTTAGTTTTTATTGTTTAAGAAATACTGAAGTTTTAATAGCTCGGGTTTGGTTTTTACTCGGTGGTATGTGCAGCACCCAAAAGAGGTACAAACACAAACAATACAGACACTTAACACAAAAGAAACAGACACACCCAATCTATATAAAAGTATAAATCACTATATCCTCGTGCATCAACACACAACTTGTGTTATGATAAGTTGAAGTTTCTAATTTTCTGCAGCTGCTTGTTAGGTTAGTCTTGATGGACGTACATTTAGTGTTACGGTGTGTAAAGATGAGCTTAGATTGACCATCCTTCTACTCAAAGAAGTTATTTAAAGGACTGAACATATGCCATTTGTTTGACTGAGGGAACTTCCCTGAACAACTGATTTCAGCCTCCCAGTTGGAACCATTTAACACCTGCAAGCCCCTTACAAAACCCCTGCAAATTCCTGTTGCCTGTGCATTCCTATGATGCCACCCCTCAGTTCCCAGATCTCACCTGATAGGTTGATTTCTGTGAGGGAGTCTCTGGTTGTGGTTCCGGCTGCCGTCAGCAGGTTGACTGACTGGTCATTGATATGGTTGCAGTAGCTAAGGTCCAGCCTGGACAGCAAAGGCATCTGTCGACTTATGAGGCGTAAAGACGCGTCAGTGATGTCCAGCCCTGCTAGCCTCAGGTCCTCCACGTTCCGCAACTTGCAGCGGTTATCCAGTTGACCTGTTTGTTGGTCAAATAAAGAGCAAAGCAGATTAACTATTAAATTTGGTCAACAGCTGAAAGCTATAAATGCCCCCTCACATTAAGTTCATGCTTGTAATAAAAATGACTTTTTTTTTATTGTTTTAGTTTGAAAACCTAAATCTAAAGCAGGTCCTTGAGTAAATAAAAATAAATACTTCAGATAAATACAGGGTACTAAACATCCAGGGATATGAATATCATGTTGCATATCTTTAAAGAGTAAAGAACACATGTTCATGGCCCAACTCCTTGTGGTTTTGGTGTCTATAGATCGGAAAGGTAAAACTTCACAGGCGGTCGGACAAGTATGATGACAATATCCTCCCGCTTTATTTTGCGCGGGAGGCTAAAAACTCTCCCTCTTCAAAGTAGTTAGACATTACAAAGAGTTTTAACATTAACACTTACATAGTGTGAAAAGATCAGTAATGGTTTTTATTGCAGCTGTTAAAATTCAACCTTTAGTGTCACCTGCAATGCATTTATGCACGACACCCTGACAGGGAGGGAAATAAAAGCACATTTATGACAGTGATTGTGCTTCACCTGGTCTGTTGTCTGTGGGAGGGGAGAGAAGGTCCCTCATCTGTGCATCTTTGAGTCCCTCCACCCACTGCACATCCAGGGTGCGCAGCAGAGGGCAGCTAGAGGTGCAGAGTGCAGACACAGCAGCCCAGGAGCACCCTGATAACCTTAACACTCGCAGACCTGAAACATACAGCAGCACTTTAAAATACTGATGCAAAAAAAAAAAAAAAAAAAAAAAGAAAAAAAAAGGGAAATTTTCTTTGTCCTTAGATCAAAAATCCCTTATAGTTAGGTACCTGGCAATCGGTTAATAAGCCAGCTTAATTGCTTCTTGGAAATGTTGGTCCAGCTGAGGTCCAGAGACACTGGCTGTCGGCGGATAATCCCACTTAGCATAAGTGGGGTGACTGAAGTGCTGCGGTTCAGATCTATCTTTGTCCAGAGTCTCTTGTCACAGCACCTA
This sequence comes from Archocentrus centrarchus, assembly GCF_007364275.1. Classification (NCBI taxonomy): domain Eukaryota; kingdom Metazoa; phylum Chordata; class Actinopteri; order Cichliformes; family Cichlidae; genus Archocentrus; species Archocentrus centrarchus. The sequence goes on from NC_044354.1 coordinate 21,239,035, forward strand.
GCAGAAATAAAGATTTGTGTTGAATGTCAAGTCTTCATGTCAAAGCAGAGCACCCAAAACCAAACTGTAATTGCTCCTCCACAATTCAATAGTTTTCCTCTTTTGCAATAACTGCAAACATCAGAAAGTAAATCACTCCAAGTGTGTGCTGTGCATTTACCATCTGTTCCACGTCTTGCACACTCTCATGCACACACACAGCTCCTGGTGTGTGAGATAGCGGAATATCTTCATCCAGAGCTCTCGCTGTATGGTATGTGCTTTACCATCTTTTAGAGGCAGTCTGTCAGGAGGCGGGCTTATCGGAGGGGGCCGAATAACATGCCGCTCCATTTGGACACACTTGGGGGGAGAGCGCGGGGGTACCGGCCGGGTCGTTGGGGTGCTTCTGTTGAAGCCCAGAGGAGTGATCTGACTCGGGTAGAAGTGTCGGAGCTCCCAGGAGGTCCCATTCATCTCTTTGGTCTTGAGGTGGGCCCTCTGATCCCCAAGCTCATTGCCATTGCGGAACAACTTAGGTTCCTCATTTTCTGTCTCTGGTTCCGCCTTTAGTGGTTGCCGGTTCTCGTTGGCCATGCAGTCCTCAGTCTTCTGGATTTCCTGGTTCAGTGCTTTACTCAATTCTCGGCTCAGCTCTCTATTAGGTAAACGCCGCTTACGCCGAACCTTTGGACGGGAACCTTTTTCCTGGGTCTCGCTGCCACCCTCACTGCTGGGGCCGGCCTGTGGAGAGCTGCAGTGAGACTGGTCACTGTCTCCAATGGGCGTTCTAAGGCTGGGATTCAAAAGGTCGTTTTTTGAGTCCTTGTAATCGCCCTCGTCTTCAGGGTCTCCAAAACGCCCTTTCCTCTCTACATAACTCCGGAAATGAGACTCCCTTCCTTCATCATCCTCTTCTTCGGCGTCTTCATCATCCTCTTCTGTCTTGATTTGATGAAGAAGTTTGGAAAAATAAGGATCATCTGACTTTTCCTAGAGTCCAAAAAAAAAAAAAAAGTAAAAGAATGACTTGCATTAATTTGGTACATGTGGAATTTTCCCCCAAAAACCAGCTGCACCTACATGTCTAATAAAACTGTACATTATACAAACCTTCTTCCTCACACCGAGATCCTCTTCCTCATCATCATCAAACAGCTTCCTCTTTTTCCTCAGTTTGTCCTCGGGCCGAGGCCGTGGTAGGTTGCTAGGTGAGAGCACCGGTGGCTGTCGACTGAGCGACTCCTCAGGTCGGTACCTGGGTGTCTCCTCTTTGTCTGATCTCCTTTTAACTGCAGAAGAAACATCCCCTTCCTCCTTCACGGGTTTCTGTTCCCTCAGCAAAGAGCCGGGGAGGTTGGAGGCGTACTTGAACCCTGGACCCCTTTTTTGCTTCAATGCCAAAGGGGACAATAATTGCGAGACAACTTTATACCTTTAGCCTATAGTGACAAGAAAAAAAGACCTGTTCCTAAGAGCGCTTCTAAGGTTTAATAAACTAATCAATGTAACCAAAAACATAAAAGACAGCAGTCAGTGGTTTCCTGCTTCACTGCCACATGTGAAAGACATGAAAAGTATAAACAGGAAGTGGCAAGTTGAACACACTTTAACTGAATACGGAAACAATAAGAAAAGGAAAGCACCGACAATACCAAAACTTTTTAGTAGTAATTCTCTTTAGTTGCCATAACAAACTTAACAAGCTGAAAATGAACTTAAAATCTTGACACACACATAGTTGTACTCACTTTTCCACTCTTCCCAGCATGGTTGCATTTAGGACATTCCCAGCAGTTAGGGACTTCATCGTTCACCACTCCCGAAGCGTCGCACACCTGATAAAAGCAACGGGCAAATGAGTCGGATTTCAACTTGAACTGCGAGCTCTTGCGCAGTTTTGTGTTCAGTGTTTTCCACGCAAACAAGACAAGGGAAATGAAAGTGGCTGTTGACATGTGACGCATACTTGTTAGGCAGGTCAGCACAGTTTAACCTCAGCTGCTGTTAAACATGCCAACTCTTGCTTCATGGATTACACAGAAAAAAAGGAAGTATAAACAGTTAAAGAACTCCACTGAATGCAAATATACACTTACAAATGATTGGTTAAAATCTAAACTGATCTTAAATTTATTCAGCAACACGACAACAAAAAGTGAGAAGAACACAAAAGAATGAGAAACGGAGAGGGGGCCTTTTTTTTTTGTGAGAGTGTACTTCTCTTTTTAAGAATCTGGCCCATGGCATTACAAATTCTTAGCTGCACAACAAACACAGAGCATGCTTCAAAAACTGGTTCGACTGAACCTATGCAAATAACTTAACATAACAGGTTCAAACAGGGTGGGTGCTGCTTTACACTTCTGGGCTTGATCATACACAGTTTCTTTTAGGACCACATTATTTCTTTTTAATCTGACAGTTTGTTTTTAAATCCCTGATTTCTTGTCTTCTTAAGTATGTGTTGAGTCAAATCCTCAGCAATGATGGAGTCATGTCGGAGCCATAAAAACTTCAAAACCACATCAGAAAGAAAGGATTACGTAAACATCAACATTTCTGCATCCAATTATCTCGACTGACTACAATTCAACTGCCTGAGTCACTCCAGTCATGTTACAATGACCTGGGATTCCTGACACATTGCTTTAACACCGTGAGTCACCATCAGAAGGAGTGTAAAGATGAGGTGGAGCTGTTTGGCTGATCTCAGTGTGCCCCTTTGTACCTTGAGGCAGTTGGGATGGACGATCTCATTGCAGATGGAGCACTCCATCAGCATAAAGTTAAACTTGTCCTCCTCATCCTCCAGTGTGTCCTCCTTCCCTGCTTCTTTGCACACTACACACACTGCTGTGTGGGGCAACACGGGCTACATGGAAAAACAAAAAGCAGAAATAAATACTTTTAATATAAAGACTGTTACCGCTATACGCCCTCGTGTATACTTTTGATTGACTCACCGCGATGCATTGCCTCATGATGCAGGACTGCTTCATGCGCCCCGGCCCACCGAACTTCTTCATGTCCTTACAGAAGTGACACTCTCCGCATTCGGACCGGAGGCACGCCTCGCACTTTCTGCAGCGTGTCCTCCTGCGGCGCGCTCCGGACGAGCTGCGGTTGGACGGCAGCTTAACAGCTGATGACGTCCCCATCTTGGGCTTGGGCCGGTTAGCCGCCCGCTGCTGGAAGACACAAGGTGAAAGATGTCAGGTGACAACTCAAAATGATGAGGCTTTGTGTCAGTGTGTACCTGAACACAGGATCTTTAAGCAAGATAACAGGAGAACAGATGTTAGACCGAACGGCTGAAGCAACTGTAATCAGCATCAGGAAGGGCATCAAATTGACACCGAGATCAAACTGTGGCACATTCATAATGTATTCATTTATCAGCTATTCATACTCCTACTTAATTATAAGTCAGATAACCCAGCTACTAGAAAATTTCTTAACCAAGCAAGTGTTCTCACTTTGAAGTTGAGATTTTCCTACTCCTTCAGGAAACAGAGTCATGAGGAAAACTTACTGCTTAAAGAATGTATTTTAACACGTTTCATTCAGGCAGAAAATTTACATTAATTTCCATACTCTAAATAAATAATTTGGTCAACAAAATAAAATTGTGACGTGCCTCCTGTAGCTTCCCACAGACCATGATTTCTCAAATTGAACTGAAATGACCCAAAATAAGATATTCAGATTACCACTGTGTATTTCAAAGAAAAGCCTCAAGCTGTCATATTTTAGAAACTGGAATCAGCAAATATTTGCATTTTTCCTTTAAAAGGCACAGGCCGTCTATTGGACAAATATGGAAACTAACCACATATGATGGCATACAAATGAGGCAGATATTTGAAGGCCTCTGACATACAACTATTTTATTACTGATTTAAGAGATGATTTGCTTCTTGGCTACTGGGCTAAACAGTGCTGACTTTAAATCAAGTTAACAATTACAAAAAAAACCCCCATCACAATTGCCAAAGTGTCACCTTGGGAATTACTGCAAATCTTCATATCTGAGACACTGGAATCAGCAATTGTTTGATGTTGTGCATTAAAGATAAAAATACTAACTCAATGATCAGATTGAAATCTAATCAATTACCTGACCAAATCCTGAAATCTAAATTCACTTTGTTATTTTCTCACATCTCCTTCTTACTCTCTTCCCTGTTGCCATGGCAGGGCGATATAAAGCACTATGAAAATAAGACAAATCACACAGGAGGAGAGGTTACCTAGGCAACACATTTGCCTTTCTGATGGCAACTGTTTGAATAAAAAAAAAAAAAAAACTGTGAGAGATGGATAAAAATAAGCTCAGAGTGGAGCTACAATTTGTGCTGTAAGCACTTTCCTGATATCATCTATTCTTCTTCTATTACTGAAAATACACACAGCCCACACACTACGGCTGAGTTGAACTCTTTGAGCAATTATAACTCCATTCATTCGTAAAAAAAAAAAAAACAAACAAAAAAAACCCCCCCACTAACTTTTTATTAAAACAGAATTCAAAAATCTGCTGATCTGTTAGGTGGAAGACGGCGCTGAGTCGTTTGCAGACAGGTAAAGCAAGATGTTCCAGGCAAATGACAATGTCGCTAATACTTTCTGAATGATATTCCGTGGATGGAGTGGAGAAACCAGCCCGAAATGTGTGATAACAAAGCTTCGCGGTACCCTGTTAATAACAATGTGACAACATGTTTCTTCTTGTTTAACAGAAACCGTTCTTTGTAGCATTTTCCCCTCAGGAGGATTTTTGGAACGTGTTGTTAGATCTATCGCTTTGCTTAACAGAGTTTCATCTATTGTGTTACTGTACGTCCTTTCACCAAAAGAAGATATTCTCTGCCTGCTGCTGCTGACAGAGCATCTATGCAAAACAGGGCTAAATGATCTAACCAAGCATAGCTCATTTTCATGGTGCCAAGCTTTCCATTAACGCGGAAATATGAGAAAGAAACACAGAAGGAAGGACAGGTGCTGCTTCTACTGCAGGTGTGGCTGCTACCTCACCATTTCCCTAACCTTATCTCACATGACATTGTCTTGCACAGCTTAGCCAAAATGAAGCCTGCAGAGTCTCTGAACAAATAAGATCCATGCAAAGTTCCAACCACAAGAAAAAAAAAACAAAAAAAACTGACATGTCCTCCTTTCCCTGGATCTCTGAGCTCTTCTAAAAGGCTACTTTTAGCTGTTCCCTTATTCACAGGGGGTCTGCACATTTGATTGGGCAGATTTTCATGCTAGATGCCCTTCCTGTTGGAACCCTAAAGGGTTTTGTGTCACCTCTAAGGATCAAAATAGGGATCTTTTGCAGATGTGTTAGGCAGATGTGTAACCCACTACACTATGGAGCCATTCTACTTTTAAAAAGAAGAGTTTTTTTTGTTTTTGTTTTTTTGGGGGGGGGCAAGTGGGGTCCTCAAAGTTGCAATCAGCTGGCACTAGGGATTGGCTGCTGAGCCCTGTGAATAAAAACGTGGCTCATATTATTGTGATACACTCTTCTGACTCAGCATCAGCGTAGATTTCAGTGGGTGAACGTCACGTTTCTCTTCATCTGCTGCCCGTGCACGCTTAACACAAATAACATGTGCTACTGTCCCTATAATGTGTCACAACAGAAGACATCAAAATATCATCTTTGATGTTGCACTGCTTGTGGGTGTTGTGGATATAAACATTGTGTAAGAACAGGGATCTGGCACTTACATCAGCACTTCTCATATTTCTCTTGAACTGTACATGCCAATTGTGTACTAGAGACTTGTGCAATATCTAATAAGCCTTGTGAGAAAGAATTCATGCTGCTGACCCCAACGAGCATGCACTCCCATTTCACACTTGAGAAGTTTGCCCCCGTGAACCACATTAAGACATTATGTTGCGTTTAAGTGCACACAGTTCAGTTAATATTCAAACATATTTGCCCCAGTTTGGAGCCACTGGACCACTAAGTAACAGAAGCAGAGCTACTTCATTGTTACTCTCTTCCCATCCCCCTTCTCTGTCCCTGCTTCCTCAACGTTTTGCCTAAAGCTTTCTTAAAGGCGCAGAGTGGTGGGACAAGTTTTGGAAGTGAGAGTAAATCAATCACATGAAAAATAGTTTCAGTATGCCAGCTTAAACAAAGTACACGAGTAAATCAGAATTCAGCCAGTATAAAGTTGGAGGGCCTTACAGCTTAAGGCAAGTGGATGACAACGAGTCTGTGGTCATAGCCACGGATCCGTAACCTCACTGGATGAGGCTGCTCTCTATTAAGAGGTGGTCAGTACAAAAATGGGTCGGTTGTGGCTAACAGGATAGATGGTGTCCAGGAGGCGAGGACACGGTGTGTTTGGACGATCACGGAATACAGAAGGAGGAAGTCCAGTTCCTTTAACTGTGTACAAACATTTAGCTACGTGTTGGGCTCTATTACCGGGCTGACCGAAGAATAAGGTTTAAAACACACCTTCTCCTTTTAACCCGACTAACCTACATATAGTCAGAGAGGAAAAGCGGATACAAACATTCACCTGAAGTAACTGAGGAAAAACGCTGTCAAAAAACAGCTTTCTGTTATCAGGAACACGCTTTGGAGAAATACACACAACAAGAAGAGTTCACGAAATTAAATACCTGCTCAGACTCGGAATCATATTCCTCATCGTCTCCGCTCAGTGACAAGGCCATGTCTCCTCTCTCTCATCGTTTGAGAAAACTAACATGGCTGAACAAGCTAAGCCCGTCCCCCTCCTTCACCCCAAACACACGGGCAGGTTCTGCAGGCTGCATTCAGGAACCATGGGGAACCAATAAAACCCTGCTCACCAGAAGCGAAGCCAATATGGCGACGTCGACTAAAAAATGGTAAACGGCACACCTGTAGTTACACATTTATTTGAAGTGTAAAAATTATGCAGACATTCTGGCAGATATATAGATTTCAGTAGTGGTCAGTCATTGTCTTGACACCCCCATCCATTTGATAGCAAGGTTGGAAAACGTAAATAACGCGGGAATTGAATGCAGCATCGATTAAACAGGAAGTAAAGAGAACCAGGTAAGACAAGATGGCTCCGTCCCACACTCGTCCGTCTTTGCTTATCTTGGTGTTTGTGGGCCGCCTGGGGGCTGTGTGTGGGCAGTATGACTCAGTGACAGAACGCAATCTTCTAAGGTTCATTTAATGTGTTTAACTTTTTAATCGTTAATGGCTTAAGAGTTTACAGTAAACTCCACAAACTGCACGAGTTTATGCAGGCGTCTGTACGTTAATGTTGATAATAATGTTTTTTGTTTAGTTTAATGGCTTGAAAAGAAAAATCGAAAATCTATACAACTATGAATGAAGTGTATAAAAACAGTGTATAAAAATTCACTTAATGTACCTAGATGTAAACACTCTTTAAATAAACGTGAAAATTAAAATTGTGGTTTTGGGTGAAACTTATGTGAGCCTTTGCCCCATTCTATCAAGTGACCTACTGAGGTCACCTGAAGAAAGGTGTGAATGGGGGTTGAGGTGCCTGGGGAGGGAGTTCAGGACAGTATTGTAGACTGGGGAAACTTGGTAATGTAATCCACCTCCTCTGTTCAGTGATGGTTGTTCACATGAACAACAGTGGATGCAGATTTCTTCTTTAAAACCTCTTTCAAACCATCTGTCTTCCTGGTCTAAAATGTGAATAGTGGCATCCTCAAAATAGTGCCCTTTCTTCTTCAGATGCAGATGTACAGCTGAGTCTTGTCCTGTCGAGGTGGCTCTTCTATGTTGAGGCCTGCGTTTGTGAAGAGGCTGTCTGTTTGTGTCTGACCTTCTTCTCTGTGCATCTTGGCTGATTTGAAGAAAGCTCAGTTGTGATAACCACATCTTTTGAGGGATTTCTTCACGTGTGTGTTCCTTTTGTTTCCCTTCTGCCTTAGAGGAAACATTTTCTGCATGGTGTTGCAGGGTCCTAATCACCCCAAGTTTGAGTTCCAGTGGGTGGTGGGAGACCAAGAGTAGATACTGGTCTGTGTCTGTGTGTGAGCTTCCGGTAAACTTCAATGTTGAGGCTTCCATCTTCCTCAAAGCACAGTTCCTGTAGTCGTTTTCTGACGGTCTCCACTGACTCAGTTGTAGGTATGCAAGTGAAAAGTGAAACCACATCAAAGGACACCATGGTTTCATCTGCATTTAGGCCAAGATTACAGACCTTAAAGTCTGTGGAGTTTTTAATGTGATGGAGTGTGTTGCCCACAAACGGGGATAAGTTGCGAGTTGCTTGGAAATGTTGTAGGTTACTGAGTTTATACTGGTGCTGTTGGGTCTGGGAGGGTCTGAGACTCCTTCTTTGTGGATCTTCAGAAGTCCATAACTGCAAGGAGTAGCTTCTCCAGGGTAAAGATGTAGTAAGTGGGACAGTCAGTGGCTTTTTCCTTTTCAAGTTGCTGTAGGAAACAGATGATTTTCTTCTTGTAGTTGCTTGTGAAATCTCATCTTAAGACCTCATAAGTATTGTTGTCACTGAGGAGTGTAATGATTTTAGTGTGGTAATAAGACGAATTCAGAACAATGGTGCGCCTTTCCTTGCCAGCTAGTATGCTTTGGGGTTGTTTTTCAGGAGCTCGGTTTGGCCCCTTAGTTCCAGTGAAAGGAACTCTTAATGCTTCAGCATACCAAGACATTTTGGACATTATCATGCTCCCAATTTTGTGGGAACAGTTTGGGGATGGCCACTTCCTGTTCCTTCCTGCACAAAGCAAGGACCATAAAGACATGGATGAGACAGTTTGGTGTGGAAGAACTCGACTGGCCTGCACAGAGTCCTGACCTCAACCCTACAGAACATCTTTGGGATGAATTACAGCGGAGACTGATAGACAGGCCTTCTCGTCCAACATCAGTGTCTAACCTTACAAATGTGCTTATGGAAGAATCATCAAAATTGTCCATAAACACACCCCTAAACCTTGTGGAAAGTCTTCCCAAAAGAGTTGAAGCTGTTATAGATGCAAAGGGTGGGCTGAGATCCTATTAAACTCTATGGATTAAAAATGGGATGTCACTCAAGTTCATATACATGTGAAAGTAGATAAGTGAATACTTTTGGCAATATAGTGTATGTCTGCTACATGAGATTAAGTGGTGTCTATAGATCCACTGCGGCAATCTAAAACATCCTATAGATAAATATATGTGGTTACTTTGTGGTAATTGATGTGATCTTGCAAAGCTTGCTCTCTGAAAGCGCACTAAAAGAACCTGATGCTGCCCCACAGTGGAATTTTTTTAAGCTTGTTTTTAATCAGTTCTGTCATCATTGTGTAATACCCATAATTCTCTGTGTAGATAGCAACAATAAGAAACTTTGTGAGTTATCAGATTATTGTAATTTCTCCTCTTAAAGTTGCATAAAAGTGGATTGCACTACTTAGCTGAAGTAATTACATGATATATTCGTAATAATAATAATATAAAAGGACTTAACACCTTCATGCATTGATTCCTAAAATTTTATTTTCTGTATATATTTTTATACATTTTATTTTCTGTATATTTTAAATCATATTAGATTATTATATTTTTAATTTTAGAAAGTTTGACTTTCTATTGCATGGCACTGAACAGGAGTGGCCCTCCAATCTCATGGTACATCCTGTATAATGACAATAAAGGCATTCTAATTCGAAAATGTGGACCGAGCCCCCTAGTGGGCCGCGAAGGTACTGCAGGTGGGCCGCAGTAATGACAGAAATTCAGTATGTACAGTTACTTATTTATATGAATTTAATCATTTATATAAAAAATGAATCAAGAGTGGTAATAGGGGGTGGTTAGTTTGTGATATTACTCATTACTCTGACCTAAATGTACTGCTTTTGTATTGAAGTTTTGTGTTCCAGTAGCAAGTGGGTTAAATACTGTATTAGCTCTTTATATGTGACTGGGTAGCATTAGCAATTTATAGCCAGCAGTCTGTGTTGTTCATGTTTTCTTAATAACATTTTGAAGGAAATAATTATTCATTTGATTCAAGGGAAGATTTAAGATTATTTTTTCTCGGGGGTGGGATTTTCTCATTTTAAAGTCTTAACTCATCCTTAAATCTTGACATTGTGAACGGCTGCCTTCATGCGCATTCATTACTGGCGCACAGAGGCGATCTGCCGCAGCGCTTCTGCGTTGCGTTGGATTGTGGGTATCTTGTGTTTCCTGATAGACTCTGACAGTCGGTCAGCTGTTGAACGGAAAGTTTTTGCCAAAGTTTGAGAGCTTGTTGTCTGGTGTTTTTAGATGCTGGATTCTCCTGGATCAGCATTCCCCGCGCACGGATTTCACGTCTTATCGAGCACCATCCTGTAGAACTAACCGGTTTGTAACGATATAGTGATTAAAAAAAAATTTTTACTTCGTAATGAGCTTGAACGAGCACTCCCTGCAGGCTCTGTCCTGGAGAAAACTGTACCTGAGTCGAGCCAAATTAAAAGCCACCAGTCGGACTTCGGCTCTTTTGTCGGGCTTTGCAATGGTAAGTTGCATTTTAATTTGACCCCGCCGACAGATAAGTTCATGTGACGCAGATTTTTATTTATTTATTTATTTTTATGTTTCCTTTTGAAGGACGGTGACCGTTTTACAGGCCTAATGACGGCTACGGTGCACTGATACTTAACATAAACGACTGTTTTGTTTACTGTAAGTCTAAAAGCTCACACTGTCAGTCCGTTGAGTCATATGTGGCTTCTGTAACGTTATTGCCCCGTTGTGGGGCAGTAATACCTCCGCAGAGGGAAACTTTTTAGTTTAGAGGTGGGGCTCGCCTGCGCACCCCTACATTCAGGTTTATCTTCCGCTTTAGTAAGTAGTCCGCAGAACAGCACTAATACATATGGACACAAGAAACAGTAAAATTTGAGTTTTTTTTTTTTTTTTAAATAATTGCATATAGTGCCACTATTTTTTTTTTAAATGTAACTTCATGTAGTTACAATGCTATTAATAAAACCAAAGACTAATAAAAAAAAAAGAAGCATATTCTATGTAATAAAATACCACAACAGCATATAGTGTGAACTTCTTTCCTTCAAAAAATCAGAGACATACTGTAGTGTACACTTCACCTTTACTGTGTTTAAATATAGACTCATCCTATCTGACCCATACTCAGCTCTGTAGAAGTTTTGCTTTATCCTTTTTTTACCGGCTGGGGCACCTGCACTCCCATTTGCTTCCCATATATATATATATATATATATATATATATATATATATATATATATATATATATATATATATATATATATATATATATATATATTTTTTTTTTTTTTTTTTTTTTTTTTCTTGCCTCATATGCTTATTTATTTAGGTTTTTACTTGATGCACAAAATATTAAGTACAGTAACTCATGACCGAGGATGCAACTGGCCTTCAGATCTTTTTATATATATATATATATATATATATATATATATATATATATATATATACAGGGCTGTCTTTGCTATATGTAAAATACCAAAACACTGTTAACATTTCTTGTACAAATATGTACCTATATACTCAAAGAGGCTCTTGGGTGGCCTGGACCCCTTTGTGGAAAGCAGTATTATATTTGTAATGCTTGTGTGTGTGTGTATGTATATATGTATATGTGTATGTGTATGTATATATGTATATGTGTATATATATATATATATATATATATATATATCTATATATATATATATATATATTATATATATATATATATATATATATATCTATATATTTCTATATATATATTATATCTCTCTATCTATCTCTCTCTCTAGCTCTCTCTCTATCTTCTTCTATCTCTAGCTAGTCTATCTCTCTCTTCTCTCTATCTATCTCTTATCTATCTCTCTCTCTCTCTCTATCCTCGCTTCTTCTCTCTCTCTCTCTCTCTATCTCTATCTATCTATCTCTCTCTATATCTATCTCTCTCTATCTATCTCTCTATCTATCTCTATACTCTATATATAACAGCCTAAGCAAATGTGTTAGAGATGTAGTCTGGGTCAAATAAGTTGAAGTTATTCAGTATAAAGATTACATACATTCTTTGTTTGTATTTGGCATTAGGTTTGGCAGAGTAGACATTCAGTGGCTTATTCACCTAGTTTCCATTCATTTTTACAAACTGTGAAACTCCAATTTTAATTTATAATTTGTGACAAAAACAATGAATCATGTGATTTTTCTCTCAGGTTAACAATTCTGATGCCTCTCAAAAATCAGATATCTGATTTCCTTTTCACCTAACAGCGCTGTTTCCTTGTTTGATTTCCCCAGGTTGCCATGGTGGAGGTACAGCTGGAGCGCGATCATAAGTATCCTCCAGGGCTGCTGATAGCCTTCAGCGCCTGCACCACCGTTCTGGTTGCAGTGCACCTCTTTGCCCTCATGATCAGCACCTGTATCCTCCCAAACCTGGAGGCCGTCAGCAACGTTCACAACCTCAACTCTGTGAACGAGTCTCCCCATGAGCGCATGCACCGCCACATAGAACTAGCCTGGGCTTTCTCCACAGTTATCGGCACCCTCCTTTTCCTGACGGAAGTGATGCTCTTGTGCTGGGTGAAATTCTTACCCCTCAAAAGCAACGCGGATGAGACAAACGGCACCATAAGTTCCGGCGAGGCTGCGGCCATAGCTTCCACCTGCATTATGGTGCCATTTGGACTTGTTTTTATTGTGTTCGCTGTCCACTTTTACCGCACGCTCGTCAGTCATAAAACAGACCGACAGATCCGAGAGCTGGAGCAGGTCATTCGGCTCCAGAACCAGCTGGACCACAGGGCTGAGAACGACGACCTGAAGGCTGCTGTCCATTTTCCCTGATTACAGCTGTTGAACACACAACAGCAGGGACGTTCAGCAAAGCTGTAGTAAAACCTTTATTTTCACTTTGTTGAAATGCTTGTCTTTAGAAAGCTTCTTCTACTGTACATTTCTTTGATACTGCACATTGACAAACGTCCCCAACATGATTCAGTATGTTTTACTGTTAGGTTCTGTGTAAGTCCTTGGCTTTCAGCTGAACACATTTCTGCAATTTATCATCATCATCATCACTTAATGTATGGTAGTCTTAACATTTTCTAAAGGACATGAGCACTTGAGCGCATTGGGATAATACATCCACTTCTTTTGGTTTTTTGTGAAGGCAAAAAACTTCTTGACTTCTTGTAAAAAAATATACAACACAGAAAAGAAATTAAAGTGCTTTTAAGTTATAACAGCACAAGAAAACTGCTGATCAGCGTAAGATCAGCTAAAAACAATCCAGGGCTTTGATTCATTTTCCACTGAAATGAAATCTGGACGCTCTGTTGTTACCTAGTTCTAATCTTTTATCAGTTTCCTATGTGTATTGTACTAATTTATGTGCTGCAGATTCAGTTCAATTTAATTCAATTCAGTTTCATTTTACTTATATAACACCAAATCACAAGAACAGTCACCGCAAGGCTCTTTACATTGTAAGGAAAAGACCCTACAATAATACAGAGAAAACCCCAACAATCAGATGACCCCTATGAGCAAGCACTTGGTGTCAGTGGGAAGGAAAAACTCCCTGTAAATAGGAAGAAGCCTCTGGCAGGACCAGGCTCAGGGAGGGGCAGCCATCTCTTGTGACCGGTTGGGGCTGAGGGGAGGGAGACAGGACAAAAGGCACACTGTGGAAGAGAGCCAGAGATTAATAACTAATGATTAAATGCAGAGTGATGTATAAACCATAGAGAGTGAAAAGAGGTGATTGAAGAAACACTCAGTGCAGCATGTGAAGCCCCCAGCAGCCTAGACCTATAGCAGCATAACTAAGAGGTGGTTCAGGGTCACCTGATCCAGCCCTAACTAGAGGCTTAAACAAAAAGGAAAGTTTTAAGCCTAATCTTAAAAATAGAGAGGATATCTGTCTCATGAAACTGGGAGCTGGTTCCACAGAAGAGGGGCCTGAAAGCTGAAGGCTCTGCCTCCCATTCTACTTCACTCACAGCCAAGAGTCTGTGAGTGAAGTGCTTTTTTGGGGTGATACAGTATTATGAGGTCTTCAAGATCAGATGGGGCCTGATTATTCAAGGTCTTGTGTGTGAGAAAAAGGATTTTAAATTTTATTCTGGATTTAACAGGGAGTCCATGAAAAGAAGCCAATATGGGAGAAATCTGCTCTCTTTTTCTAGTCCCTGTCAGTACTCTAGCTGCAGCATTTTGGATCAGCTGAAGGCTTTTCAGGGAGCTTTTAGGACAGCCTGATAATAATGAATTACAATAGTCCAGCCTAGAAGTAATAAATGCATGAACTAGATTTTCAGCATCACTCTTAGTCAGGATGTTTCTAATTTTAGAAATATTGCGCAAATGCAAGAAAGCAATCCAACATATTTGTTTAATATGTGCATTGAAGGGCATATCCTGGTCAAAATAAGTCCAAGATTTCTCAGTTTTACTGGAGGCCAAAGTAATGCCATCCAGAGGATCTGGTTAGACACCATGTTTCTAAGGTTTTTAGGGCTGAGTACAATAACCTCAGTTTTATCTGAATTTAGAAGCAGGAAATTAGAGGTCATCCAGGCCTTTAACCTCTTTAAGACATTCCTGCAGTTTAACTAATTAGTATGTGTCATCTGGCTTCATGGACTGAAACTCTTCAAATAAACCATTCCTGTGCAGATGATCAGTTAGCTGTTAGATGCAGGTATACTGTAAAACTCCCTCTTACTGCTGCATTTACCTACAGTTTTTGATGGACTGAGATCATGTTTACTAAATTTGTATGGCAGTATCTCCAAGCTTTTACCAAACCTTAGCGGCTTTCTATTTAGCCATTGTCACATATTGTTTGTGTCAAATGTTCCCTGCCTTTTATTTTAAAATATGCTATTTTCATAATCCTTATTTTTAAAGAGCTCCAAAGCAGACAGAGTATATTACCAATAATATCAAGCAGTATTAGTCTGCTTTCAAAAGTGTGTTATTGCACAAAACAATTTAGAGTTCTCCTGTGTCAAAGAAAGGAATGATCCCTTTGTAAGGCAAATATTTGCTTCATGTTACATCACTGTTGCAATTCTGATATACTGTAAACCCCACAAATGGTTTCAAAGAAGTGTTTTTGAGTGTGTGTGTGTGTGTGTGTGTGTGTACATTATTACATTGCATGAAAATGTGTGTGAGGTTTTTTTTTGTACTTGTGTTAGTTTATCGGTTTGAGCATGCTCACATTGTTTAGGTCATTGATGTTTTTAAGGGTGGAATATGCTGTATTGGTGAATTGTTTTACATGGGTTTGGGCACTTTCTTTATAGTTTTTACTGTAATATTGATATGTGCGGTATTGTCGTGACAAAAATGTCAGTATATTGTACCCCAAAATAATTATCCCACTAAATATTGTGAATGCTGTGTTTATGTCAAGGTAAACGCTGTTTTATTGTTAACATGCAATCCGTAGGTCTGGTTTATACTGAGTCATGGCACTGCAGTAACTGTAGACCACATTTGCATTCAAATTGTCCCGACCAGGTGATAAAATCTCTGTGACACGTAGCAGAAACCAAAGACTGTTGGGAGCCGTTCACAGACGTTAAAATGGTTGAATGATGCTGATGATACTTCCTTAAGTAGATTTAAATTTGCCATTGTTGTTTTTGCAGGGTGTTAAAGTTTGTTTTAGTCAGGTAAACTGTGCACACTCCCTGTGTGAAATATGCAAGATGGGAATTACCACTTGTGCCTTCTTTAAAAACACAGCAATGCAAGTGAAGATGGGTCACTGTGTTTCATTTTTATGCTTTAATTATGTGCTTCATTTTTATGTAATTTTTTATATATATATATATATATATATATATATATATATATATATATATATATATATATATATATATATATATATATATATATATATAAAATAGACTATTTTTGTCAGTGCACAGCTTTGAAGTGAACATTTGCTTATGTGTGGTATTGATGCTTCATGAAAAAGCTCGAAGCTTTATGACCTGTTGAGATTATCAGGATGTTTTTGTTGCCAGTTTCAGAATAAAAAAACAAACAAACTAAAAAAAAAAGCACAATAATTGTTTGTTTTTATTATGTTTTAAATTGTATGTTTAATGTCATCTGTGTAGTCAGGTGCATGTATAAAACACGGTTAATGAGGAAACATTCTGATCTATCTCAAATTGCAACATCAATCCACTATGGTTATCTATGGTTTTTATGCAGTAACCATGGTTTTACCATGGTAAAACCATGGTTACTGCATAAACTACATAGTTAACCATAGTGGATTTTCGTAAGGGTAAACCACACTGGAAACACCCTAACATGGATGTGTAGTTTACAGTCCTGGGGACTTGAAGCTGAGACACACAAACCCTCCCTCTCTCACTCTCGACTTTTGTCTGGCTTCTTTGTCACCATTAGCACTTGTTTTGTTACTTTTCTGAAGAAGTTGTGCATGGTTTCCCAGTATTTGGCAGAGCTCTCTGAGTGCAACACAGGACTGATTATTCCTCTCTCCCATTTCCTCAGTTGTATTCCCACAAATGACCTGCAAATCATTAAACTGGTTACCCATTATCTAGCTGCAGTTACAAACTGGCAACAGTAATAGTAACCGCCATAAAGATAATGTGCTTTGTAGTCTGACCTAATGGCATCGTTTATCAAGCTATCAACAGGTCACTCTATTAAAGAAATGCTACGCCTCAGGATGCCATCCAAAAACACTGTACACATTAAAATTGCGATATGTTTATGTGGTATGATGGACAGACTGCTTTTTAAAATGTGGTCGAGACTCCCATATTTTAAAAATGTGAACAACAAACGGTAAAGACACAATTTATTAATATAGTTATAACAAGACCTTATGAAGGCTTGGTCAGGAACAGCCTGTGAGTAATTTAAAAAAAAGCCACACTATTTTTTACATGTATTTTTTTTAATAGATTATAATAAAACTAAGTATCTACAATTATATTGAGAAAGCAATTACAGCAAAAAATATATATTTAAAAAAAAACACAGGTCATTGTAATCAAGAAAACTAGTGTTTAGATTATTAAGGCATGAGGGCAAAAGGTGATTTCAGAGTCATTAAGGTGTTATTGAAGGTGCATATAAATATCTCACCTCTTGATCTACCTTTGGTATTCTTCCGCCTCGTTGAGGGATCTATGTTTCGTCTCCGTCTTCTCGCGGAAGGATCATTATCCAACCTTGGCGACGAACCGTGAAAACACAGAACATTAAATCCCAGCAGTTTTTTTTCCCCCCACAATGTTGCTCCTTCAAAGGATACAACTTTGGTACAGGTAAGCAAGTTTTTTTGTTGTTGTTTTTTTTTAATATATATTGCAAGACTAACCATTGCGTATTTGTGTGTTTCCTTTTACAACCTGTTATCTTTTCACCGAGGATAAGGTTACAGGTGATGCTCTCCATCACCTGTTGGGGTGTGTTATTAACCTCTAGCGGAGCAGCAATGTCGGCTGGCTAACAGCGTGGCACAAAAATGAGCACCCGGAGATGATTGTTGTCGTGTTTGTTAGGTTTTGACGAATGTAATGGAAAGCGAAAACCAAACTACTGAGAGAGAGAGACAGCCTCAACACTGGAGAAGTTGCAAGTTGATTATAGATCCTGCGCTGACAAACGGGCTATACAAAGTCTGCCGTTATGATGGACAATACTTTAACCTGCCGGTGAGCACCTGCCTGCTTTTCACGGATGATGTCAGCACGTTTCTCCGCTATGACTGCCGCATAAGTATATTATATGTATAATAATATTAATAATAATGAGAGGCTTCTCTGCCAGGTTGAGGACTTAGGTCTACTTCCTGTGGTCACAGTCAGAGATCCGCGCATCTGCCGCCTGTGGAGCAAGCACAACAAAACAGACCTCCTGGTTCCCAAATTTAAGGTAATTGTTAAAAATACAGTAATAATAGAAGCATACTTATTATCACGATTAAAAAACAATAATAATAGTGCATTTGTTGTTTTCCCATGTCCCTCCAGATTGATGAATGGTACGTTGCTCCTGTTCCTCCCAAAGAAGTGACTTTTTCTAAGTTGAACGACAATGTGAATGAGACTTTTTTGACTAATATGTGCAAAAAATATGGGAACATTGAAGAACTGGAGATATTTTATAATCCCAGAAACAAGAAGCATTTAGGGATTGCAAAGGTCACGTTTGATACAGTAAGGGCTGCAAAAGACGCTGTCCAGCATCTGCATGAGACATCAGTGATGGGAAATATTATTCATGTGGAACTTGATCCTAAAGGTAAACTTCACATCTTTTATATGTCAGTGTATAAATGTCAGTGTTTGAATTTGCTGATTAACTGGAATGTGCACCTCCTCAGGTGAAAATAGAGCTCGATATCTCCAGCTCTTATTAAGTGGGCTGTACACACCTTGGACGCTGCCGGTGGGCAGCAGTGAACGTTCTCTTCAGAGCTTAATCGACAGTTTGCTGGTAAACACTTAAAGCTGCTCATAATGGATTGAACCATGAAGATACTGTATCTTTAATATTTTTATAACACCTGCTAAATTGATGTTTTTGTCTTAGCATTTAACTTGTCTAAGTTTTTTCTTTTTTACTGCCACATCTTACAGGGAAGCTCAGCCACACAGCAACTGGGAATGCTCTGCAGCCCCACCAGCATTGCTACACCCCTCTCTCTGGACACAGCCTACTCCAGTATTTGTCAAGACACACCTTGCAGCTTTGGGCTTACACCGCGTTCTCAGGGAACCCCCCGCACTCCCAGTTTGTCTGCGACTCCTCTCTCCTCCCAGGACTCCTGCTACTCCAGTCTTCAGGCGACTCCTGTCCTCCAGGGGGAACCCTCCGCCTCTAGTGTTCACAAACTTTTAAGACAAGACCTTTGCCATCGTAGACCTGCCAAGCAGCACAGGGGATGTAGCCAAGTCTCAAATGTTAGCATAATTTTGAAGCAGTTCCAGCCACAGTCATTGCACCCCCTTTCAACCAGAAAACAAACTAGCTGCCAGCAGCTTGCACTGTGGAGTCACAGTGCACAAACCTCTTCTAACAATAATGATGAGTCTTCCTTTAATCTTGCCTCCCCTTTTCAGGAGAATGAAGATGTTGTTAATACTAGTTGTCCATCTTCACCTCTGAACAGCAACACTTTCAGCATCCTGAGCATTAATTTCTCAGCTGACCAGCAAACTATAGCAACCTCTCTGTCTGATAACCACCAGCCAGAGGCAGCTGTATCAAGTTTAGACTCCCGCATTGAAAGTTTGCTGATAAACAGCCAGATTGTTGACCCCTTATACTTTGATAGAAAGACTTTGGAGGCTGATGCACACTCTCAAGACAGCCCAGCTTCACCTGGCTCACCTCTTAAGGTCGCTTCCTCAGACGACTCACTGTTTTGTGACCCCATCACAAGCAGCCACCAGGGCCCCCACAATAATGTGGTGGATGAAAATGAAGACGATGAAACTACTCAAGCTGTTTCATTCCTTACAAGAATCTCCCAGTCTCCCAGTCCATCATATATTGGATATTTAGAGAGCAGAACACACATAAACAATAAAGGTGCAGAGAGGGTCCAGCCATTGTCATGCCCAAAGGTAATCTATCAAAATACATTGCAGTGATAATAAAAGTAGTATTTATCGTGTTGTTATTATGTAAAAATGTTAATGTTCTAATGTTAATCAGCCAGTCAGGTATTTTTTTTTCTGTCTTACTCAGCAGCATCATGCAGCATATGAGGATAGGGAGCATTCAAATAATAGACTGTCTGAAGTGCTGACACCAGCTGAAGACCTCTCACTGCCTGAGCCTCCATCTGGTTGTTCTTCTAGTGCCACTGCTCAACAGCTTATCCCGAAAGCTCCTCCGACTGTTACAGCTGGACACCCCCAACCCCCAGCACCCCCTTTCCTTTTCCCCATTCCTCCATTTGCCCCCTCTCTTCCACCTGTTCCACCTCGCCTGCCAGACGGCACTATTCCCATCCCACCTCCAGGATGGATCCCACCTCCGGGCCATAAAACTGCCATCCCCATTCCTCCTCCCCCCATTCCACCTCCTACTTCAATTCCTCCCCCACCAACTTTCCTGAGACCCCCTCCACCTTTGATAGTGCCACCCTCTATTCCACCTCCTGTGCACATGTACCCCTTACCCATGCAGCCTGCATGTCCTTTGGATAAGGGAAATCCTCCAAGGCATGGCGGTGCACCTTCATTATTCCCTCCACCACCCTGGCCTGCACCTCCTTTTCCAAGGTTTAACCCCTTTGTGCCACCACCGGACTACCTGCCCGTGCGGGTAAACCCCAATAAGGTCACAACAGAAAAAGTTTTAGATATCCTCATGGATGAACTGAAGTCAATCATTAAGAAGGACATTACGCGTAGAATGATTGAAGGAGTCGCTTTCAAGGCATTTGAGGAGTGGTGGCACTGCCAGGAGAAGGAGACAAAGGTGAAACCTTCACATCCTTTTTTGTCTCTTACTGTAAAGTGGGCACATGAACAAAACCATTTGTGCCAGTACTCTTTTGGAGCCACTGGGCCTTATTACTGTTTTATTCATTTAAGGTGCAAGCTTCTCCTCTGAAAAGTGGAGCGACAAGATCGGAAGAGAGGAACAAATTCCTAAATCCCCTCAGTAACATCGGTGAGCAGAGGAAAAAACCACCACTGCCTTCATTCAAGGTATTCTGGTCTGCAGGCTGTTATTTGAAACACATTTTGACTGATAAGTGATGCCTAAATAAAATTATAAAAACAAATGTTTTTCATGCAGGTAAAAAGGCAGAGGTCAGAAGGAACAGGAGATGACTCAGGTTCTGCTCTTGGTCGTTGTGGTCAGTGCAATTAATTTAAATTTCACTGTAGATTAACTTTCTATGTGAGACTGTTGCTTTAGCTGTTTTAACTGTGTAATTGTCCTTGTTGTTTTAGATGTGAAAAAAGGGGACGACATAGTGAGAACGTCATCCGAGAGAGCCAAACGTAGACACGCGAGGCCACTAGACCTGGACAGTGATGATGATAATGGTGAAGATGGGGAAGACGATAATACACTTCAAGATAATGAAATGATACCAGACAAAGTGAAGGTTTTTGTGCCAGAAGAGGATGAGCCACAAATCCTGGTAAATGAAGAGATAGAAAAGAAAAAGAAAGTAAATGAGAAATAAATAAAAAATACCCATAGGTCAGAATTTGAGGGGTTTTTTGTACTAAAATGTCAATTTTAACTGGCAACCGTGAACTTCTGAAGACATCATTATATAACTGGTGCTCTAATTAGTCTGACAGAGATGATCGTGGTGGTGGTGGTGATGATGATGATGATGATGACGATGACAGTAGTCATCCTGTGGAAGAAAATGAGCTGGCAGAAGAACTGATGGAGGATCAAGATGATGGAGAGCAGTGCTTAGATTGTGGTATGTTAAAATCTCATACAACACTCAACACCAGTTTTCAGTCACATATCCAACATTAAACTGTGCTGTCTTTTTTTCAAACGTAGAGATTTTTTCAGAGAGCAGTTCCTTGGAGGAAAGTGAGCACACGTCAGACTCCGACTCTTCAGATTCGTTGTTCTCAGAGGGCTTTAGGGATACGTCCTCTGACCTGACCACTGAAGGTGAAGACACTGAGGAGGACAGTGAGGACACCAGGAGTGACGAGTGTGTGGTGATCTCATCAGATGAAGATTCAGCGGAGCTCGAGCTCCCTCCTACCCCCTCAGCCCCGCTAACCCCTGGTGCTCAGCTGGATCTGAACCAGGAGGGCTGGTCAGATCTGTTCCAAAGGCAGGAAATGGAGGAGAACCTGTATACATCCTGCCAAGAAGACAACTGTGACTTTGATGCCATGATGGAGCTAAATGCCAGCGAATCCCAGGACCTGCAGCCCCGATCACCTCTAGGACTCTCAGGTTTTACGTCTTGTGTCTTGTATAACAATAGATCAATTAAGTTAGTGCCACCAGGTTAGTCAAAAGTGGTTTAATTGTCACTCATTCATATAACAATAACTAGTAATACTGCCTGAATTTTCAGTGTACTACAAATTATACTTGCAAACCTCACAAAGAACTACACATAGGTAAGCTGTATAACGGGTTTTTAAATAATGATGTATAACAATTCCTTGTTAATCTGTATAGCAGTGGAGCCAGACCTTGATGTGGAGATGGAAAGCCCTGGATGGACAGTGGAGTCTCCAGAGAACATAAAAAACCTGAGGCCTCCCACTCCTACTGGCTACCTGGTGGACAGTGACCCTGACGTGCTTTTAAAAAGCAGACCATCATCTCCAGCTGTGGAGGAGGAGGAACGACCACCAACACCAGGCAAGGGGATAGTGGCTGAACTGGAAAGTGAGGATTCAGAGAAAGTTCTGTCCCTCTTCCCAGCAAGCTGTGGACTCACTCAGCTTTCCTCTGATCTCCTCATGGCATCACACCCTTTATACCAGGAGATGCCTAAGACTCCTGGTAGAGATGAAAGAAGTATATGGACTCATTACAGCTCAGGAAGAGCTCCTGCAACACCTGGAAGAGGGTCAGCAGATTTAGAATATAGCACAGTGAGCCCACCACCTTTCCAATCCCTGCCCAGCAATTCATACATCACACCCCCAAAAACTCCAGGAAGAGACATTATCCTACCTCGAAGATCAATAGTCCACAAGAGGAAATCACAAATGGTAGCCACATCACTGCCTCTGTCATGTAACAGCTTTTTCAGAGGTTCTCCCATCACAGTGTCCTCCCCATGCAGTGTCTGTGAATCTGTGGCCGACAGTGTTGATGGGAGGGATGTACAGATCCGTTCAGGTGTGAGAGCAAAGCCCTTACAGGGACTGGAGAATATGCCTGAACTGTTGGACAAAGAGAAAACCTTACTGAGGCAAAAACGGTGGAGGAGGCTGAAGAAGAGAAGGCGAGCCCGTCACTGGCAGAGATCATTGAAAAGAATATGTTCATTCTCCTCTCACAGCCATCCTCACAGGTGGCGTTCACCCTGTGAGGAGAGGAAAATCCTTCATAGTGTTTGGAAGGATGGCCTAGATGAAGAAGATGCAAGGTTTCTGCAGTGCACCTACGAAAGGCTGCAGGCGCAGGATGATGGCTCTGGGTGGCTCAGTGACACCCTCTGGATACCTCATCCTCATATCCTTTATTGACAATGTTTTATGTTACCATTATTCTTTAAATTGTGGGAAATACTTCAGTTTTTTAAATCATATTTTAGTGTTTTATTAAATTGAGTGTATTTATTTAATTATGTGTATGAGTCCAGATAAACAGATAAACTTTTTTGAATGACACACAGCACTGTGATTATTCGTCTGTTCTTCAAATCCTTGACTGCTGCTCACTGACTAAGATCCATGCAGAGAAGAGTGAGGAACACAAACCCTGGCAGCCAAACCACAGAACCGGCTCTGCACGTAGTGAAGGTTTTTACAAGATCAGCAGGAAGGATAAAATGAAGTATCTCAACAGCACGAGGCTGGCTGCAGAGCTTCCATCTACAAGTGCTCAGGTATTAAAGAGGACACACTGTGATGATTTCTGTGTCCAGTTTATTTAATCTCTTTAATATTGACATATTTTTCAGCAGGGACTGTGCATCCCAGCCCAGCAACCGTCTTCACTGCGTGCTGGATCTGACTTCAGGTGTGAACAGCGCCGCCTGCTGTCTTCTTTCAGTTGTGACAGTGACCTGGTCAAGTTCAACCAACTCAAGGTTAGCAGGAAGTTAGTAAAGATGAGCACACTGTACTGTAAAAACCCTGCACTCAGTTTGAAAGAAGCCTACACAGAAGTGGAGTCCAAAACTTCTGGGCAGAGAACAAAACGGCACATTAGTTCTGCTCTCTCAAAGCTTTCTTGTCATTTATGTAAGCAGTTTCCAGGAATAGTTCTCCAGGCTTCTTGAAGGACATTTCAGAGCTTTTCTTTGGATGTTAGTAGATATGTTTGAGGGCATTTTATTTTAAAAGAGGAACAACTGGATCTTTCAGGTCCTGTAACAGGTTTTTGCTGAAAACAGATACCGTTCATCTGTAGTAGATTGTTTTACAGGCCTAACGCTTCCACTTTTGTCCTCTATTTGACCAGTTTCATCAATTTTTTTTTAAGGACACACTGCACTTGCTAAGATATGCCAAGTTTTCAGCTAATAGCTATTTGGGAATCACCTTGTTTGTGGAAAAATACTATTTTATGTGTGTCAAACTGTGTTACCTTTGGCATTTTTTATAGATTCAACTAAAGAAATGGGAACATTTTTGTGTTTTTAGGATAGGCTGCTGGTAACAAAAGTAAAGTAAGTTGCCTGTTATGTGTAAACACAACACTGGTTCATCCCTTGAGTTATGTGCCTTTTTAAGCTGAAGAGTATCGCACAACATTGTATATAAATTTACATAATCGCATATACTAGCTCAGCAGTGATTAACATAATCTCATTTAAGTGACAGTCCACTTTGCAGCTGTTGAAGCCTGTATTTTATCTTCTGATAGTTCCGGAAGAAGAGGATTCGTTTCAGCAGGAGTCACATCCATGAGTGGGGCCTGTTTGCCATGGAGCCTATATCTGCAGACGAGATGGTGATTGAGTATGTGGGCCAAGTCATCCGGCAGGTAATTCAGACGCAAATTAATGACACACTTTCTTAATGCAACCTGATCCTCCTACAAATGCCACACATGCACTTTTAATAAACTCCTTTTTCCCCTGATTGTTTATCTAAATGAGTCCACTGGGGGCCTCAGGTCGTTCTGGGTAGTTTCCAGGAGTACGTGTAGAGTGCTGGTGATAAACAACCCTGGCATGAAAAGCCACATCTGTTTTCTTTCTCCTCAGGTCATTGCCGACATGAGGGAGCAGAGATACGAGGAGGAGGGCATTGGAAGCAGCTATTTGTTTCGGGTGGATCAGGACACCATCATTGATGCTACTAAATATGGGAACTTAGCCAGGTTTATCAACCACAGCTGCAATGTGAGTATGAACCTGTGGCGCTGTGGTTAGAGATGAAAGTGATTCCAAATAAGGCATTCCCATTAAAAGGTGTGGATTTTTTTTTTCTTTTTTTTTTTGTCTTACAGCCTAACTGCTACGCAAAGATCATCACAGTGGAGTCTCAGAAGAAGATAGTTATATACTCCCGCCAACCGATAAACGTCAATGAAGAGATTACTTATGACTACAAGTTTCCCATTGAGGAAACAAAGATTCCTTGTTTGTGTGGTGCAGAAAGCTGCAGAGGCTCCTTGAACTAATCATCTATTAAATGACCTGATTATGTTAAGAGCCAAAGTGACAAGCTAAACTCAAAAAGTCATTTTAATGATGTCCAGTCAGTACAATCAGAAACTTTATGGAAGTCATAGAAGAGCTCCTGAAAGCATTGCAGACCCGTGGTACTCAGTGAATAATGATTTAATACTAAGCTGCCATAAACAATATACAAGGATCAAACACTCACAGAGAGCTGGTGTAGAATGAAACCTGTAAAAACCTGCTGTTTTATGAGAAACATTTGAGAACAGTTAAAATAAAGGTCCCAGTTTCTGTCGACCTTATTGTTCAAAAGTCAACAAAAGTGTATAGTTAAATGTTTTCATTTGTGAGAGCTCAAATGATGTTTTGCTTGAGTCAAGCTTGTGTCAATAATAATGGTTTTCCTGTTGATGTTTAATAAAAACTGGAAGCACTGCATTATGATTTGAAGTTGTACTCATGTAATTTTTTGCGAAAGTGGGAGAGACATAAAATGAACAATTACTTGTAATAAAATATGCATCGGGCACAGACACACACAACATCAGTATACATGCTTTGTGTATTTCTCACAGTCTTAAGAGAAACAATGTAGTACGTTATCAGTATAATACTTCTAAGGAATAAACAGGATATTTAATAGTGTTCTTTTTGTAGGAAACTTATGGTTATAACACATTTTCAGAGTTCTTAAATGAATGTATCGCTGAGTTTACATCTTCTTTAAATCTCCATTTGGTGTCAGAACAGTCAGATTTCCTCTAGCATGCTGGTCTGCTTCAATAGCCTCAAAAAGAGACTTGAAATTTCCTGCACCAAAGCCCTGTGGATGAGAAGGTGAAATGTACAGTATAAGGTTTTTCTTAATACATTAAACATACTGTAGAGTATGTTTGCACTGTATCTAGTGCTGCCCTCACCTGGTGATTGTGTCTCTGAATGACTTCCAAGAACACAGTGGGGCGATCCTGAACCGGCTTGGTGAAGATTTGAAGTAGGTAACCTTTGTCATCGTAATCCACCAAGATCTTTAGTTCCTGGGTATAGATTAGGTAACGAGACAATATTTTGCATTATGGGGATAGAAGGTTGACCTGGTGTTTCATATACTCATCACAGAATGTGTTCTGTGCACATTTTGCCATTTATTTAATGTGATTAGAGAGTGAATTGAGTCAACGTCCTGCAATTAAAAAATTTCTGACCTGCAGGACATCAAGGTCCTCTGAGATTTTGACCTTTGAGTGTTTCAACTTCTCTCTCAGCTGGTTGTAGTAAGTCTCTGGCACAGACATAAACTCCATCCCACGCTCCTTCAGGTTACGAATCTGCAAACAAGTGATTCATTATTAGATTTTATCTGCTTTTACAAAACAACCTGTTGCAAAGGTAAACACAGTGTTTTAGTAGTCATACTGCAGTAATGATATCTGAAGTCCTCATGGCAATATGCTGCACTCCTGGACCTCCGTAGTACTCCACATATTCCTGTAAGCGAATAAAATTGTTTTTAGTCCACCAACCATATGGTTAATGTTTGTTAAATTGAATACTTTGGCTCTGGTTTTAATCTGGCAACACAGATATTTAATTAACACCGTCAAACTGTAAGCAACATGCCTGGATTTGAGACTTTCTTTTTCCCATTGCAGGCTCATTGATGGGCATTTTCACAGTCTCCTCATAGTTTGCTACTACAATTGAGCGCAGGGCGCTGAATTCTGTCTGAAGTTGCTTGTCATCCACAGACCAGAAGCGGTGAAAGAGAAGGTTCCTTTGATACCTGTTAAATGAAGAACCACAGATTAGGAGCCACTGTGGTGTAAAAAACCTTGAAGTTGCTCTCACAGTGTTTTTATACAATGAGGCAAATCATTTGATATCTTCATGCTCTGGATTATCTAGATAAGAGAAGTCAACATTTTTTGGAATGCAAAACATCGGGGACTGACTTTTTATGAGCCAGAAAGAATTTGGTTCTTCACATCTAAAAACCACCAGCCTGAGTTTCATGCCTCTTCAGGGTTAAACCAATGAGCATGCTCATTTAGAGAACTGCCCTCATTCCCCTAATGGAGTAGAAAAAACAAGATCCAGATGTGGAGAACCCACTTAATGCAAAGTCACGCTGAGCCCTGCAACATGCCAAAAAAATAGAGTTATGTAAGAATCAGACACCCTTTAGTTTTGCCTCTCATCCACCCACTGGCTTGTATTTCTGCGGAACACATGGGAGATGTTGGCCTTCGAGGTTTTTTTTGCTAGACTGACTTTCTAAAATGTGGCTAGTATTATATTTGAAAGGGTGTATTTTAACACAAAACATGATCTTTTTCTAAATCTAACCAAATAGTTATGCTAATTAACCTAACCAGGCTGCAATTGAAAATATTCTACTAGGAAACCTTCAAGGCTTCTGCAGATCCCACCCCAACAGCAATGTACCAGAGCATGTATGGTACTCTGGTGTTTGATAGATGCGAGTCTTACCATTCCACCACTGGAACCATCTCATCATCCGGCTGGTTTCCTACAACGTGATCAATGAAGTCCAGATTTCCACTTGGGCTGCATGGAGGCAAAAGCACACAAACAAATCATTCAGTATCATTATCATCATAATCATTATCATCTCATGAGTAATTTATGTTTGCTCACAGTTTGTCGAGTAAGGGGTCCTTGAACAGAGGAGGATGGAAACCAGGGAGAAACAAGCCAGTGTATCCTGTCCTTTCCACAAATGTGTGAGTGGTATCACCGTACTGAAGTAAAAAAAAGCAAATTCCAAATCCTGGCTTTTCTCACATTTCCAGATTATTTCACAAAGCCTGAAATCACAACATTTAAAATGTTCATTGTAAATATACAGGACTTACTGTTTGCAGCACAGCCAGCCTGACTTTACCATACTTATCCTCCACAGTGTAGGGCTCCTTTATAATGACTGCTCCTCGCTCCCGGGCTTTCTGTAAGGGAAATAATATTAATGCATTATGCAAGCAAAAGCTTTCAATTAGTAAAATTCATTATGAGCAATTAACTTCAAAAAAAAAAAAAGAGAGCCCCGAATGCATGTGTAAAATAAAACCTGAAGCGTTACCTGAACCAGAAAGTCACAGTCCTCCACGGTAAATGCAATGTCCTTCACTCCATCCCCGTGCTTAACCAAATGATCTCCCATCTCTTAGAAAAAGATGAGAAAAAACATTTTCTTTAGCTACACAGATGGTCCCTCTTAGCTCATTTTCAACAATTTCTCCCTTCCTCGCTTATTAATATTGATTGTTAGGGATCAGTTATGGCACAGATGTTCTTACAGCAGACCAGCTGATATTTTTAGACACAAAAGTGGAAAAAGTTAGTTGTCTTCAGAATAAGAGGAAGAATGAAAAAAAAAGTAACATAGTAGTAAATCAATCAATCAATCAATCAATCAATCAATCAATCAATCAATCAATCAATCAATCAATCAATCAATCAATCAATCAATCAATCAATCAATCAATCCTTTATTAGTCATTGTACACAATGTACACAATGAAATTACGCTTCCAAAACATCCATCCAAAAAGCACAGCGAAGCAGGGTAGATAAGGAGGGGTTGGGAGAGGAAGAAAAGGCGTCCACCTCTGGAGAGAGCCGAGAAAGAATAAAATGTGCAAAAATAAAATAGAAGAGTAAGGTTGTTTTATGAATTTCTTTGTGAATGTGAAAAAAAAATGTCAAGAATAAGTGTGAAAGGCACCCAGCTCCTTATCAGTGCTGTACCTTTGTTTCCAGGACTTAGGGCAGATGAAAACACATAAATGATCTGTGAAACACAAAGCGCACACATAAAAATAATTAAACTCATAACCCTGTGCATCTTTAACTTACACTTGAGTCACTCTGTAAACAGCTCCAGTTTGAGTCTGATTTAGCTGTTTTGTTGAGAGCCACTGTTACAATTAACATCACTCAACAAATCTGCACACTGTGAGTAAAGTTGTGTCATTATTTAATTTCCATTCTTTCAGGCTCCGGGCACTGAGTGCTCTCTACCTTGCTTTGTTTGACTGCATGTGACACCACTTCACGACTGCCCGTCTCCAAACCTTGGTAAGCCAACGGCTCAAATCCAAGCTTGTTACAATAATATGACGCAGCCTGTAGGAGACAATTGAAAACATGAAGAGTTACAGTCAGCTGAAAAGATGTTTGCAACAGATTGGCTTTAGCGCCATCTCCTGGTGATGAGTTTTGATGCTGTTGGTGCCATAGTAGATCTTGGAGGTGGTAAAATGAGTATGCGGTCTGGTGTTTTATGTGCTGTGTTCCCTCCACCCCTAGGGATAGCCAATAAAATTCCAGAGTTTATGCTGGAATTTTGGAATGCTGGGGGAAAACAAGTGGAGTTAACTTACCTGCTTTGCATTTCCAACCCAGAACGTTATGTGGTCAAAGCAGAGGAACCTGCCCAGCTCATGCTAAATACAAAAAGAAATAACAGAAATCAGTCACATGTGGAAGTTTTTTTTTTTCAGTCATCAGCACCGTTTAACATCTAACAATCCTGAAACCAGCTTATAGTCAACAGTGGTATAACTGATGGCTGCAACATGATTAAATAATCTCTGCAGGGCAACACATATGAATTAATTATTTACCTTCTCGCCTTTGTCTGTGTATGTTGTCTATAATTAGAAGAAACACACTGCAAGTCATGACTTAAATAAAAAGAACCGGTTTCATGGACTAACAAATATTATTTCCAACACAATTTCTCAGTGTGACAGAAGAAAGGAGCAATTTCAGAGAATTCATCAGAGACGAGCAACTCACCATCTTTGCTGGAGTTGGCGTGACCTGAGAGTCTGAATGAAATCTGCGGTGAGTGCCTGAATTTAAAAGCCGGACAGGAAGCGTCTAAACCCACTCCCACCAATGAGAAGGAGGCACTGGAGGAGGAGAGCGAGTCAATGCTCTGTGCACTTTTGCTGTTATGCAATGATTACTTTGGAAAATATTTCAAAACTTTAAAGATCTCAATAAAACTCATCACTTCATTCACTTGTATCTGCAACAGGTTCAATAGGATCTATTTCACAATCATATTGTGAAGTAGATCCATCCAGAGACTTGAGGAAAATTTTAGTTTGCTAACAAAAAAAACGCTTGAACGACTGTTTGTTACTCTGTAAGATTTGATAACACTTTTTGCATCTAAACATTATTCTTCAGAAAGGATACAAAAAACTAACTGTCCACATAGGCTTTGAATTACAGTGGCATTTTTTTCTAGGAGAAGAAGAATGGGTCCATATGTTACTGTTTAGTGGGAAGAGGAGGCTCACACATCCCAGACTCTCATTGGCTCATAGGGTTTATGCTGAGTCAACTTTTATGTGCTTTAAAATACCCCCCCCCCCCCCCCCCCCATCCCATCAATCTCCTCCACTTGAAGTTTTCTTTTGATTTTAAAACTATTCCATTATCTTTAAAAATCAAATTGGCCATAACTTAGTTGTGGTTCATGCAATGTTTTCACAAAAGGTGTGAATGAGCTCAGAGTGAATGCTATCTGTATAAGACATTCCTCAATTAGACTGCGCCAGTTTATTACACAGCAACCTTGATGATAAAACAAAGGAAAATATTCAGGACAAGGATCCTGCATCAAATCTAACAGATCCTGCTGAAGGTGGATGTATGATAGAACCTGCCTAGTGCATGCAAGCGAGCGGATGAACTCGTGACCCCAAGCACAAACAGCACTGTTGAGTCTTTTTTGCAAGAAACAGCAGCTTCATGGTCCAAGGAAGCAAAGACGGCTCATCAATTCAAATAAAGCTACAGTCAGTGTGTATACATGCATAGTTCACGATTATTTTTGCAGAATCTTCTGCAGTAAACTCCACCCTGACCTCCTAGACATGGAGTGAAACCCAAAGTCTTCAGTAATTTACTATTATATGCTGTGATTAAATGTCCGTCTTCCTTGTGTATTTAATAGAAAAACATATGCAGTCAAATTTTCTGTCAAACAGCAGATTTGTTAGTTGTCTGTTACAGTTCTGCTTTCCAGTAACAGCTCACTAATCACTAGTGAGAAATTCAAACCCGCCCCTCAGCGTTCCAGCTGTCCCTAAAGGTCTTTGTTTTTCATGCTGTTACCAGGAGGCTTAATGTTGTCATGGGATGCAATGACACACACACACAGACAAAGGACCATAACATGTGTGATCAAATATTTGTAGCTGTATTACATAACTACTACTATTACATGATTTAATAGTGTGATATGGGAGGGGTTAGAGCACATGCTGATGAGCTGAGTTGCACTGACACCGCAGCACTCCTCACATAATTATAGTGGCTCGGTTCAAAGGAGACAGTCAAGACTGAAAATAAAAATGAGTGATACTTTCTCTGAAACAAATCCAGAAATCCTGGTGAGCAGTGAACAAGAGAAGCAACAACAGGAGCAACAACAAAACAGTGCTTCTGCAGGAGAGCAACATGCCTGTTCTCTCAGTCTGGATGATAAATGCTTGGAGGACAGTGCACCTGCAGAAAAGGAGCCGCAGGCAAAGATGCAGTCTATTTTGCATCAGGTACGTAACCAGATCAGATCTCAAGCGGGTGTGAGACTCCCAAAGAGCAGCATACTGGAGCTAGTGCAAAAAGTCAAAGAAATAGAGCTCGCACAGCTGAGCGTGGAAGCTGAGGGCGAGGAGGTGAGCGGTGGAGAGAAAAAACAAGTGTTGACACATGAGCGCAAACATGAGATGTGTCCGAAGGAGGGGGAGGAGGAGTTGTGTGCAACATTTGAGGAAAAATTTGAAGCTAGAACAAAGGCCTTAAAGGATGAATTTCAAGTTCAGATTGCAGAGGTGCGCACAGAAATGCAGGCCTACACTGACCAGGCTCTGAAAGCTTTGGAGTCTAAGATGCAAGGCTGGCAGTCCCACAATCAGCCAGAGGCAGAGCCCAGAGAGCAAGAGAGCAAAGCTCCAGACAAGAAACCGAAGCCCTCAGCAGCTCCTTCTCTGGGGTCCAGAAGAGGAAGGGTCCTGACTCGGACCATGACTACCATCATCCCTAAGACCTGCGCTCCTGTCATCGTTGGCCCACGTGCCAAATCAGAGACAATGAGCTTCTTGAAGGATGAATGCTCCCGATTTCCTCCTGAAGATCCAGTTTTCTCTTTATCAGGAAACAAGGCCTGCCAGAGCCACAAACCTCTACCCCCAGCTCGCTCCCAACTGCATCAGCGTAAAAAGCCCGTTCAGGCAAAAGCTAAACCAGGAAAATGAGTCAGCAAAATCTTCATCATTCATGCAGCAAAAGAAATCACTGGTAACGCCTGTTGCACTTAACCTGTTATACTAACTCAGCACTGCTCATTGCATAAATAAAAAGAATGTAATATGTATGAATGTAATAAATGCATGTAATAAATAACAAATAAAGACCTTCCTAAAAGACATTCATAGTATCTCTTCAAGTTACAGTGTGTAAAATCTCACCACAAGATGTCAGTAGAGATTACAGTCAACTGAATTCTGTTTTCTTACCCCTCGCACTTCAAATGCATAATACCAGCTACAGTGGCCACTGTAGGACAAGCAACTCTGGCCGCTGTTCATCTGTAATAAGTGTAGGCTGTCAGTCTGCTGTTTACCTCAGCTGTCAATATGCCAGATGTCCACATCTATTTACTCTGGAGCAGGCTGTAAAACTTTGTGAAAGGAGTCCGATACGAGTTGATGAATCAGTGACGCTCATTTCTGTCCAAAGACAGCAATACTCAGGTGAGTGGTTAAGGATATGCAAACACTACTGTTTTTGCCGCTGCTCTGGCGTTAGTGAAACTTTCCTTGAAGTGGATGTAACATTGTGACACACTGTGACACTTAGCGAATAAACTCTCAGACGATGTAAGAATGTAATCAAACTTTTTACCAGAGGGAAATGGGATTTTTTTTAGGATCACTATAAGCCTCCTGCATGTGATAGTGTGATCATGGATGTTTTCTGGTTTATATTTTAAAGGGTTTGCTATTGTTAAGCAGGTAGGACAATAATTTTAGTTATAGAAACAGAAGCGTGAAAGGTTCAGTTTCATCTTCAAAAGAGGAGGCATGGTTTTTAATGTTTTCTGGGTGTGTAATTACAAATGTAGAAAAGGGAGAACAGCACAACAGTCATGCACAACAAAATGATTGAATATGTAAGATGGTGCAACATTGTTTTCCCTTCCAGGCCAGAGACTTGTTTTTTTAAAATGCCAGTTAGACACTACAGTATACTTACTTTTTCTTTCCTGTAAAAACCTGAATTGTTACCTCCTTATTCTAGTGTGTTTATCAGTAGATATTTTTGGATAATTTAAATTACACCCTAATTGCACAAAAATGTCACTTAAATTCATTTTAAATCTGAAGGAATTACACCCTCAGGGCTGTATTATAAAGTGCTGCCTACATAAAATGAATGAAGGCTTGCTTTCTGCACCAGCTTTGCTTCCAGAGTCCTGGCGTTGACTTGTTGCGTCCTCTGGTGGTGACACTGATTACAGCAGACAGGAATGTTTTTATTATCTACAGGTAAACATAACATATTTATGGCTTCTATTTCACTGCTTACTGTGAACCTTTTTTTACACACTTTACATTCATATGTTGCATGTAAAATTTGTTTGATATTTTAATCTCTGTAAAGGAAATTAAACAGTAGGTAGACTTCACAGATGTCCATAAAAATTGGAAGCATTTTCCCAACTTTCTTTACTACAATAAATAGCCTTACTAAATGAATTCAAATATAAATAATGAAAATCCACAGTCAGTTTTAATAAAGGCCTGAAAAAAAATGTGAATCTACTCCATAATCATCATTAAATAAGTACTGCTTTCAATCAGAAATTAACAGTCATGGGTCTGTTTTGGTGATTGTACAGTTTGACCAACAGATGGCAGGAGTTCATGTTTTTGGGCTCACCACCACTTAGGAGACAAGTGATGAAGCCGTTTTATACTTAAGTGGTACAAATATTTACAGGTTAATTAAAAAAAAAAAAAAAAAAAAAAAAAAAAAAATATATATATATATATATATATATATATATATATATATATATATATATATATATATATATATATTTTTTTTTTTTTTTTAATTAACCTGTAAATATATATATATATATACAGGTTACATAGTCTGTGGCACCAACATTAAAAGCTGTTGCATTATCATGTCAGCTGTACAGCAATTTTTTCCATAATGTCAATTCTGTAATGTCAGTTTTGTACATTACATTAAGCTTTTTAGGTAACTACAGCAGGAAAATGACATCAAATGGCAACATGTATGTTAATATTGTACATGGTCCCTTTTAAAATAAAATAAAGTAAAAGGTTTAATGTGAAAGTCAATAACACAACATTATGTGGTACTCAGAAATGGATGTTGTATGTCTGTTTGTCAATAATGTAACTTAATATTTTGTATAAAATCATATACACTGAAAGGACAATTTACCACAAAACTGCTGTAGTTCAGGAAAAACTACAGAAAAGGTTGATAAAAGCTGTGAAGCTACCTTAGCTAATGTTTCACTGTGTAGTAATCTGGGGCAAATACTTGTATATACACAATTTAGTAATTCTATCTTTTTAGTTTTTTTCTAACTACTTGCTATTGATGTGACACTGAGTGTGAAATAATTTATTTATTTTTTTTGTTGTTGTTGATAAAGTTATTTGCCTATAAGGAGATGCTTGAAAATGTTGACTTTTGTGTGAATTGCTGTTTCTGTGGGAAAAATGAACGAGGACCCTAAAAAAATGGGGCTGGAATGTGGAGGTGCATGTGCTCGTGCCATTTTCAGATCTTGTAATATTTCACTCAGGTTGTTAACTTAATGCTAGCTTAGTAAAGAAGAAAAATGCTTCTCTTTTGGGTATCTATAACTTCAAGACACATACAGTAAAAATCCCCGTGAACATCAGTGGACTCTGGGACATGCTGCTTACTGCAGCTTTTGAACTCTGTCATGATTTTTTTTGAATTGCACCTTGTTGAATTGCTTCATCATAATTTGATTTCTTTTTGAAGCTGAAGTTAAACAAGGCTGACGAAAATAACATTGTTGTCATTTATGATTGCACTCGCTGACCTTGGTAGAACTGATGTCTGTGACCATGCTGCAAACTTCTTGCTGTTGGTTGCTGCCAACACAACATATGAAATTCACAAATACAATATGTTACAGATAATAAGATACTGCATACAAAAATGGGCTCTACCACTCCATTTTCCTTTTACCTATCTTAAATTGCAATGTCATTTACCTTTACTTGCTGTTGCCGAAGACTATAACAGTTTCACAGAAAATCGACTCATCAGTTTTTTTTATTTATTAGCAAGTTGTGTGCAAGTGATTGCTGGAGACCTGAGCACCTGAGCGCTTCCAGCAGCTGAACTGGCACTGGGATCAGCCAGTGACAGGAGATGTATTTAGCTGTGAAGCAGGCACAGGAGCTGTGTGCCTTAAAGCAGGCCTTTCACAGTGGACGGGATAGAGAAAGATGTGAAGAGGACCTTTGTGTCTCGGGACGATGAGTCCTGAGCGACCATATCCGGAGGGGGCGAGGGCCCAGTACATTCAGGTCTGGCCAAACCACGCTGTCCTCGGAAGCAGCATCTCCCGCCTAACGATATCCACCAGCAGCAGGGCTCATTATGATGCACTGTGCAGCAGGTCTGGCCTTTCCTACAAATATGCAGCAGTGGATAGTACAGTTTTAGCAGCACTGCTGGGCGTGTTTCAGAGAACAGACAGAGAGATAAATTATACATTTCTGTAGCTGTTGTTTGGCTACAGAAATCCTACAGTATCCTTTCATTCACTCATTCAGATCTAGCCAGTGCAATAACGGGTGGAGTGGACATGTCCCCAAGCAACTATGAATAACAATGATGAGAAGGCGGTGTTGGAGGAGATCCATGTGAAAGCCCTGATTTCCTAACCACCTCTTGAAATGTGCCAAAAGATAACAACATTACATTAAAACCATCAGTCTCATGTAAATGCCGTTGTTCTCAGGATCCGGACAATTACAGCGAGGGGCCACTTCCAGGTTTTTCAACAGTGATCCCTGAGCAGACGTGGTAGCAATTTACGGTCGTCACTGGTGTGTATTGTAGCTGTTCTCAGGAGGCCCCTTGTGTGAGGTACGATTAGACATGTTATACCTCATTATTCACAAGACCATTTTGATAAGATTTAGAGCAATCTGACTTTTTCCAAGGTCTGCAGAATACCAGCCACCGCTATCAGCACCCACTCAAACAGAAGCAAAGGGATGTGGAGATAAATGCAGCTGTGAATGCAGAAAAAACAAAAACAAAACACAAGCTTTGTTTTCTTTAGGACAACCTTCCAAGAGATCTCAGGATAAATGCTGTGAGACGTGAACACTTTCACTAAACTTTAGTCTAACATTTATTATCCTGTGTTTACATAAAAGCTAAGCCGAGTAATTATTTTCATTACCGTCACAATCCAAGCAAGGATCAGCATTAAAGTGGCACCATGTTTAGACTGGTGCCTTTTTTATTTGTCTTTGAGCTAACAGTTTATTGCGATATAGGAAACAGGTTTTTATTTGAGAGGATGTCACACTTTTGGAGCAGAGTGGAAGTGTTAAATAAATGAGAAAAGACATAAACAAAGGTATGTGCCCCAGCATTGAAACCTAGTATTAGTAGGTGGGAATGGGTGGAGGAGAGTTGAGGTGGGGGGTTAGTTTTGGGAAGAGGAAACTGCTACTTCCCAGGTTTCTGTGTCAGGTTGGACCAGCTTGCTTTGGTGGCTCCACTGTCTAGACTGGTGCTGGTCTCATACTTGACTCAGACACGTCGCGTTATTAACAGTGCAGAATAAGCCTTAATCCTGTCGACAGTTTCTCATCACAAAGCTGTCAAGCCCTCACTGAGGATAAAAACAAGGTTCCTCACAGAAAATCCTGCACGTTCCACATGTGTTCATGTTTCGACTTGTTTTTTGAAGTTATTAAGGAGAAGCGCAAACGCTGACGAGCCTGAAAACACACATGTCAACAAAATGTGTTCAAGGAGCATTTGCAAGTTTCTGGCGCTGGTTTTAACCACAGTTACACACTCGTCAGCATTCAATCTTTTATTTAAAGGTTTGACACTGGGAGAAATAAACGGAGTATAGAGCACTGAGTATTTTTCACTGTTTTCAGTCTCTTTTCTGAACTAATGGCTGCTGGGTCTGAATGATGTTGATCTCTTTGTTCTAACATCCAGCAAATAAATTATGAAATGAGTTATGTTTTTAAAAAAAATCCAAGTCTGTCACGTCCAGTTGGAGTAACCCTTCTGCACGGCTCTTTTTGAATAATTTGCAAATGACAAAAAGCTAAAACTTTAGGATTTGGTTTCCATTCACATATTATGTCTTTGTAACATTGTCAGAGGTGTAGCATTCTAGTAGAGTTAATAATAAGTGTGAGTTTGATTTGATCAAACCTGACAAATAAACACAACTGTCATGATACACATGAGGAATTGACCTTATCTCAATGCCCAGAGGAAAAGTTAAAAAAAAAAAAAGTGTTAAAATTTTGTGTTATTTTAAGACCCTCACTGTTTGCAGTAAAAACAAACAAACAAACAAACAAAAACTATACTAGCTAATTTCAGAAATATGGAGAGGACTGCTGCAAATGTTCCCCCTCCTCGACAAACACACACTGACACACTCATACACCGGAGCAAATGCATCCCACACCTCACCACCCCCATCCCTTCTATATTTCTTGCCTTCCACTAGCTCCATTGTGCTTTAGTTTCATAGTGATGAAATTTAAAAAATATGTGGTGCTGCTTGAGCCTTTTAGGTTTCTGCGTGTTCGTTTAGGAATGACATCAAACAACAGAATAAGGAGTCCAATTATTAAATTTAAAAAAGCCATTTCAAACAGTTTTACAGAGTTGTCATAGCTGCTTAGTACAGTCAGTCAGTGCAGCTTCACACAAGTCTGACACCGCTCTCTATCTTAGTTCAACTTTTATACACAGACTTAGACACAGTTATTAAAATATGCAAGATGTTGCCTTGCGCATATAACATGCTTATCAGTTCCTCCTTCTGTGCCCTTCACCGTCACCAGTTAACGGCCTCATCTGGGTTCTATAGATACAAACCATCAGACCAAAACACACGTTCTTTTCCAGTAACTCATCTAGCATGTGATTTCCCTGCCTCTCTGCTATGCAGTCTTATTTCTGTCTCCTGTGCAGTGTTATTTCAACACCTTCACCTTGTTGTGAAGACTAATGCTGTGATATGCTACTTGATGCTACATTTCTATTTAAATTGTTATATTTATGGTATGTCTACTGTGCAGCTTATTTACACTCCTTCCTTCAATAGGAATGACAGACAAAGCAACAAGAAGAGGGATGCTCAGAGGTCATGCCGATCTTCCAGAAAAAACAAACATTTTTGCTCTCACCGGCTTCCTCGTCAGCCACCTCCATCGCTTTATCCCCCGACTGTGTTCTAAGTGGATGGATTTACTGTATAGAGAGATAGCCGGTGTCCCCAGTGCTGATTATTTCATGTGTGATTTGAAGAATGGAGAACTGATTGCGTGCGTTATAGTCAACAGGTGGATGAACTGCACAGAGAAAGTAGGGTTAGTGTTGACAGCCCATGGTATGTGTCGAGTCTCTGTTTACATGTGCATATGAACACACAAACACACACACACACACACACACACACACACACACACACACACTGTGGGGTGCTTTTGTTGCTGCTTGGGTGGGATGGAGCAGCAGGGAGATCTGAGGAAAGGGGAGCAGTTGTGTTTTGGTTCAGATGTCACATTTGGGTGTGGCAGCTCACACTGATGACAGCACTCACAAACTGGCACCTGTGTGAGACGTTTTAATGTGTTTCACTTTAAGTGTGGAGCAAGCCGATTGTGTGACTGGTGCGATTACGTATTCACTCAGGTGGATTTTTACATTTTTCTTGAAAGAAACAATGAAATGATCACAAGAGCAAGAACTGTCTGTGCGGCCAAAACCTAATGGGAGTGCATTTCTCTGCACCTATTGTCTAAATACATTCCACACACTCACTCAAAAATACATCAGCGAGGCGTGCTGTTGCACTCCTTCTTGCTACTATAAATTCTCACTATCACCAAATGTGCAGCTGAAAATAGTAACTATAGCAAATGCAGTATTAACAGCCTATTGAATAGCATCTTTTTTAACTAGAGCATGCAATTGGTTGCCACATTGTAGTAGCTATTGTTTGGAACAACCAAAACAAGCGCATTAAACTTCATGCCTCCTGACCAGGAAAACAAAATTTTAACAGGGGCAGCGGATTAACATGGTCGAACTCCCTCTGAGAATACTTTGGGTGTACGGCAAAGCCCACGTCCAAACATCCCTGAACACACAAACAGGTCACACGGGCCACACATGAACACCGAACAACGTTTATGTGCAACTGTTGTTTTTGTGTTGGCGGTGTCCCTGGTGTGCTTTGGTCAGCTGGTATTCTGGGTGAGTTATCCCAAAGTGAAGCATCAGACAAGCTGTCAAGCCAACTGATCTCAATAATAACAGCATGTCTGCATAGTCCAGCATGCGTGAGTGACTCCGCTCTGCTTCCACGGTCTAATTGTTGCAAGTATATCTGCTGTTTTATGTAAAGATGAACCAGATAAATGCTGAATTCCTCTGTTATTACACAATAGAGTTGATGGTGCAGTAAAAGCCTGGGTTATGGGTTAGATTCCTTAGGCATCTGATATTTTAAACTAGATACGTAAACCGTCGCTAATAAATCCATCAAGCTGAAGAATCACCGTGTGTTTGAACAATCCAGTTTCTGCCTTTGTGTGTGCGTCTGTGCGGCTCTCATGATGAACATCCTGCCATTTACTGCAAGTATGCTCCGTTTCGCCAGGATGGACAACATGTAACATATGATCTCTCTCACATACAAAGACACGATGAATCACGCAGCTTCGTGTTTTGACTGCTTCACACATGTGGTTACTTTAAAACAGTGGTGCAAAATGACCTATTTCCCAACTTCCTCACCTCAATCACTTTGCAGGTTTTTTTTTTTCTTTTTTTCCCCTCTGCAAGAAAAGTCTTGCTTGCTGGTTGGAGCATCTGCAGTCCCCTTGCCATCCCACACCCACCCTGCACCCCAACAACCGCTCTAACTGCAATCTCTTGTCAGCAAGGACAAATATTGACTTGTTTGGTGGCCTGACTTCTGCCAGGAATAGACACCCCCCCCCCCCCCCCCCCCCCCCCCCACACACACACACACACACACTCCCCCCACCCCACCACTGCTATTTGTAAATAGTCATTATGCTCAACAGAGCCCATTACTGTCAAAAAAAAAAAAAATCACTGTGAGGAGTCACTCATTGGTAATAACCATGTAATGCAGCAAACATGCAGGGTTTGGTTGGCTTAAATTTGAGTTATATTCTCAGATGCCTATTTAACTGCAAACACATCACTTGGAATATGTGTATGGTTCTTCCTTCTGCACCTTAAATAAATACAGTGTTTGAAATTAAGAAATCTTGCTGCACCGCAGCTTTTGGAAATCACAGCTGAGTATAGAATACACACTCAGGATGGCAGGTAGTTTGCATAATCCAGTCACTGTCTGGATACTGGCTGTGAATCAATAGAGATTAGAGGCCTATTAGTCTGAAGGTGTAAACCAAATGCAAGGTTATTCATAACAAAAGGTTGAACCCTTTTGGAGATTCTTAACACTGAAATAACAGGACTGACATGAAAGTGCAGGTTAAATATTTACATTTGCTTTCAGACTGTTCTCCTTTAGAGTGATATTTTAAAATCTGACTGATTCACACACACACACAATGAATTTAAGACATCTGGTTCATAGCACACATCTTTAATACAGTAGTTAGTTACACTGATGTCAAAAAATAAAACATATACATCAATTTGGAACATTTATAAGGCTCCTCTGTCCCCTTTAGTGCCGTGACTGCACTACAAAACCCCCCCACCCCGCCCCACCCCAGTCCTGTCCCTCAACAACATTTGTCAACTGCCATCTGCCTGTCTGCCCCATCTCCTCCCCACAAACTATATAATTAAGCTGCAACACCTTACACCTCCCTCCCTCCTTTCTGTAGCCCCAACTTCTACCTTTGAAAACATCAAGCTTTGACGAGGACACAGCTCTGTTTGATTTCCCTGCTCATGTACAAGTGCTTCTACAATAAAACAGCAACACATCTGAACATAAATGGTATGAAAATATTGTATAGCTTTATGTTTCATCCAGTGTAAAGAGATTTCCTCACAAAATTCATATTTTTTGCCTTCTTTCATGATATAAATGAAAACTTCTGCAAATACAAAACAGAAAAAAATAAAGAGTTTTTCTCTGAGAATTTGAGGAACAATGCAGCTAAGGAGCTCAGCCAGCTGGCTCCAGCTTCCCAAGTCCACACAGCATACAGAGCATGGACCTCTCTCACTGTACAATGGGATGGACACAAAATGGATTTCATGACTGCAGGCAGTGACAATTCAAAGTTCATTATCTCATCTTACCAGCTTTGAACAATGGACACATAAAGTCTGTACTTTTATAAGTGTTCCAGCTGTTGGAGCTGTCCTGCAGCAGCCCTGTTTCACTTTACTCTCTAAACCTTGGTGGCCAGAGACTGAACCTCTGACTTCTGAGTCTGGGCGCTGAGAGTAGACGACATGGAGCTCATCTGACCATGCATAGCCTTCTTCAGGTTGAGCAGGCACAGACATTGGGAGCGAAAGCGCAGGTCAAAGAAGGCATACAGGAACGGGTTGAGGCAGCTGTTGACGTAGGCCAAGCAGGTCGCGTAGGGGTGAGCCAGCAGCAGGAAACGCAGGAAGCCGCAGGAGCTCGGAGCAAGGTTCAGGTAGGAGAGGGCATCCATGCTCTTCAGCACGTGGAAGGGAGTCCAGCAGATGGCAAACACCACCACCAAAGTGGTGATGATTTTCAGCAGTCGTTTCTTCTTCTGGTCCTCCTTGCGCAGGTTGTTGAAGTGACGTGTGACGGTGCAGCCGATGAAGCAGTAGAAGATGGTCATGGCCAAGAAAGGTAGGAGGAAACCCAAGGCAGAGGAGGACAGACTAAGTCCTGCAATCCACAGGGACTCATGCCTCTGGTTCATGGTCACCAGGCTGAAGTCCATGGCGCATGTGGTCCGGTTGCTGTTTTGGTCATTCACAGTGGTGCGGAACAGCAGCGTGGGCACGGCCAGGAGACAAGACAGAAGCCAAATAGCGCCCAGCGATGCCAACATTGTGCCTCGCGAGCGAAGTCTGCTGCTGGACAGAGAGTGCACTATGGCCAGATAGCGGTCAAAGCTCAGGCAAGTGAGGCAGAAAACACTGGCATACATGTTGACCAGAACAACATAGCTGCTGATCTTGCACAGAGCCACGCCAAAGGGCCAGTGGTAGCCCAGTGCTGTGTACACAGCCCAGAGAGGTAGGGTTATCACAAAGGTGAGGTCAGCAAGGGCCAGGTTTCCTATGTAGACATCTGCAGCCCGGCGCTTAGATTTGGATCTCCAGACAGTGAAGATGACCACGCCATTACCTGACAAACCTAGGATGAAGATCAGCATGTAGAGAACCGGGATGAGGGAGTAAGAGGGCTCCCACTCTGAGAAGTCACACACAGTCTCATTGTCATCATAGTACTCATAGCTATCAGCATATTCCACAGTGGTGGTCTCCATGCTGCAGTGACTTTTGTTCTTAAGAGAAAAAAAATCCTTAATTTCAAGGGAAAAAAGTTAAGCGTCCTGTAAAGTTCCAAAGGGTGAATCAAAGCAAAAGTCAGTGAATCATAGGAGCTGGAGTTTCTGAGCAGATCCTGTGAGAGTGAGTGACTGTTGGCTCTGTCTGCCTTTTTAAACTCAGCCCTCCACACCCCTGGTTCCCTCCCAGGACGACCCCCCCCCCCCCCCCCCCCCCCACCTCCCCCAGTAAAATATCTTTCAGCTCTCCCCCTCCTCATGTCTCTCACCTCTTCAGGCGCAGCCCTTCCCTCTGCCTGGAGGACAAGAAGCCTGCGTTCTCTTGCAGATGCAGATGACAGGTCACAACAGTTACTACAAGTAAAATGTATAAGAAATGTCAAGAAAAAGACATCAATTCAGTAAAAAAAATTAGGAATTGGTCCATGTGGGAACCCCACCATTACAACTTGTCAAAACAAAGGTGTTTTTCTTGCCATTCTTTAGTGCTGAAGAGACTAACATTTACATTATTATTACTATTAATAATAATATTACTGTCAAAGCTAAAATTAAGTCCTGGTACTGGTGTGACTAGATCACATAGACATTGTGTGCATCATTTTCATTTTTCTTTTCATGAAGTTTTCACAATCATTTAATCTCCATAAATTTTCCAATGACTTTGCTATAAGAACGTGACTGATTACGTGCAGAACAGGTCTGGACATGCATGTATCAGATACTTGCTTTACATCACAATTGCTTCAGTTAAATGGCTTTTAACGGCGCAAAGATTCACATGCATCTCATTTAGCCTTCTCCATGCAACAATTTATGTTATTTTATTTGAATTTGCGTGCTGTCACTTTGATACACTACTAATGCGGAAATTTAATTGAGCATCTCTGAGTATAATTTGATTGATACTAAATTGGAATGTGGTTGAGGAGCAGATTAGAAGTCAGCGGGCAGCACTGTAGGT
Source organism: Archocentrus centrarchus (assembly GCF_007364275.1). NCBI lineage: Eukaryota > Metazoa > Chordata > Actinopteri > Cichliformes > Cichlidae > Archocentrus > Archocentrus centrarchus. The sequence goes on from NC_044354.1 coordinate 21,283,185, forward strand.
GTGTGAGCTGAAGTCTCGGGCCTGAGGATTAATTTCCATGATAAAAGACCAAGCAAACACACCGGTTTGAAACAAAAACAAAAGGAAACTTCACGTTGACACCACCTCAGTTTCCTTTCACTACTAACTACAGCGCATGCTCATGTAATTTCTCAACTGACTGTGTGTTTTATGTTTTATGTACCCCATTGCAAGAAATGATGCGAAATTCAGATAATCTCTCCAGTCAGTTTACAGAATACGTTGTTAGTCAAACCGCTTTCATACTCCAGGTCACCTCAAAGGAAATACTATTGGTGGGGAAAAAAAAAAAAGAGCTAGACATGCCTGAGCTATGCTGAACATCATTTACAACACATTTAATGTAGGTAATCGGTTGAAAAAACAGGCCTCCTAGTGGTGATAACAAGATGTTACATAAATCCTCAGAGTGGATTATTAACTATGCATCGACTAAAAAATGCCTTTGATGAAAGGAAAGGCTCACAGCTTATCAGCCTGCAGTGAGTGACTGGTGGTTGAACTGTACATAGCGCAGCGGTCTGAGGGGAGCCTAACATTGCAGACACTTTAATCTTATTTCAGCAACTTGGAGACACTGGCAGCTTTTTTTTAAAAAAAATGCAAACATACCTGCTGCATGTCAAGTGAAAAAACAAAACAAAACTGAGCTCTTCTTAAACAATTCTGCTATAATGTATGACAAATATAAGTTTTTTTTTAAGCATAGGTGTTGTAAAAATGAGAGTTTCCTCCTTAGAATGGCTATAAAATGATGTTCTTACTGGATCCTGCACCATAGAAAAACACCCCGAAGTACCCCAAACCAAACCTTCTCACACACACACACACACACACCAGGTGTGTCCCGCCTCTACTTCATTCCCCAGGGAGAGGATTGGCGCCTGCTGCTTGCAGGCTCAGTATCCCTTAAACAAATAAATTAGCAAATTTAAAAAATAAAAGGCAAGTAGATAAGAAACAGATGGCCAGATTAGACCAGCATATAAGATATCTTCAGAGGACCTCCTTACTTGTTAATCATAGCCTTTATAGGTGCCAAGATAAAGTCCTGGTGCTGATCCTGAGGTGGGTGGATGGTTATCAGCTGCGAGTGTAGATTTACTTACGTCTCTTTCCAAATAAAATACATTTCAATTATGCAGTGTCGTTTTTAGTGTAGGTTATTGCATGCTTTTATGTCATATTTTCCTTTCATAACATATTGCAAGAGCTAGCTGGTCAGGCAAAGCTTGGTGGGTTTCTGTCTTTATGCTTGGACCACACATGTGTCCCTGCCACAGCTGTGGCTGCTTTTGATCTGCTGCTGAAATGACCCTGCTGCTGTGACATGACCGCCTTGGTCTCACTCTGACTGTCATTTTGTTGGTGCAGGGACAAAATGGAGCAACTCACCGGGAAGCGGATACTATCATGGGTTTTGTAGCAACTAAAGAGAGGGAGGTGTGTGATATTTAACCTAATAGAGTTAACTGGGGTCGCTCACCGGAGAGTTTGGGGACATTCGCGGTGGACACATCAGCTCTAGTCTGGAGGAGATAAGTGACTGAAGGTGGAAGCTAATCTATGACCTGAGGTTTGTTTGAAGTGTAAAAAATGTTGACAGCACACTGACTAACACAGCAGACCCTAGCCCCCACAAATCATGCTGAGGGGACCCGGAGACCAGGGGTGCCAGGGGCCTACAGATTCACAGCATAGTGTCACTTTAGAGACACGGCTGATCTGTGAGTGCACGCTGTCTGTGGTGCAAAGACTTTGAATGAAATTTAAAAAAAAAACAAAAACATTTTTCCATCTAGTGAAATCTTAAAAAGTAAGCTCTGCAGATCTTTCACATCAGCTTGCTAGGAGCCGACTGTTATGTCAGACGACGTCGCGCTCCAGTGCCATGGAGCCAGAGCTACACCCTCAGATGTGTGAGGGACTGCTCCTGCTGAGGGTATCATACTGCAGGCTATCTGAGGATAACTGGCTATGTGACTCCTATGTGACAATCTGCCATGAATGTCGGCTTTTCCAGTAGGCAAAAATTTGAAACTAGAAGGGAATGGAATAGAGAAAACATTCACATTGTATGAACCCTTAAGCTGGAGGTCACACGCAGCTATAGTTTAATCTTGCACTCAACACTGAACTAAATAGAGACCTCCACCCAAGCATAAGAAATGCTTGCTTGTTAAGAAAGCCCTATTGTTTCATTTTTGTCGCTCTCAGCACTTTTCTGTTAATGAGAAATACACCTGTTGACTGTTTTATTAAAAATTTGTTATGCTTCCTGGAACAGGAAGATGCTAATTACTGTTTTCAGTGCAAGAAAATGTCTTAAGACATTTCATGTTGGATTTTTTTTGTGCTTATATGTTCTTTCTTTAAGATACACCAAAAATCCTACTTTTTATTAAATAAAAAGCAATGCCTTCTCATTAAATATATCTTAGTATGTTAAGACTTATAGATGTCTCTGTGAATGAGGAGGGTAATCCAGGTGCCAGAATTTAATTTTGATACACTATCCTTCTGTTTTTGATTTATGCTACTACAAATCCAGACTACAGTGCTACAGTCGTGATAAAAAGAAAGCATATGCTCCTTTGATTCAGAAGTTTTATATATCAGAATATAATGAAAAATAATCTGGGTTTCAGTGTGTCTTAAAATTAGGTAAAAAACAACCTTCAAACCACAGAACATGATATATTAGATCACGTCACGATTTATTTAACAAAAATGGAGCCCAAATGCAGAAGCAGTGTATGAAAGCCTAAGTAGCAGCCAGATGCTGATAATCAAATGCACTTGATTAACTGATCATCAGCAAGTGTGAGCACACCCATAACAGCAGAAGTTTTGGCAGTTTCCTGGTCTGGAGCATTCAGGTGAACATTAACACAATACTGAGGGAAGACATCAGCAGTTGTTGCTGCCTATTAATTTGGGAAGAGTCAGAAGGCCATTTCCACACAATCTGAAGGAAATGACCTTATGACTTGTTCAGTGAGAAAAATTATTCTTACTGGACAGGAGTGGATGTCCCAGCAAATTCACCCCAAGGTCAGACCGTGCAATACGCAGAGAAACTGTAGAAAGAGCTACATCTCAGACTCTAAAGGCATTGGTTAGCATGTTAAATATTAAAGTTCATGACAGTAACAAGTATGGCTTGCTTAGAAGAGTTATCACAAGAAAGCTGCTTCTCCTGAAAAAGAACATGGCAGCATACAAAGCTGCACCTGAACAAACCACAAGACTTCTGGAACAACATCATTCGTAGAAACAAGAACAAAGTGGACATGTTTGGCCATAATGCATAATGCCACATTTGGAGAAAATCAAACATAACATGTCAGCATAAACATCTCCTACAACTGTCAGCATGGTGGTGGAGGGGTGATGATTTGAGCTTTGAGCTCGTCTTGCAGCCACAGGATCTCAGCACCTTGCAGTCACTGCAGTCATGCAACATGACAGTTTGTCTCATTTAATAACGTGTGAGGAAATGTTCTTAACCTGCACAAAAAACAAGTGTGTACTCAAAGTTAGTATCAGATGTATGAAACATGCGCACCAACCTGTGGTGTTCTTACTGCTGTGCTTATGTTAGTAAATCAGAATCATTATGAACCAACAGGCTTGTGCAATCTGCATATAATCTGCATGCTGCCACACCCCATTTCTCTATCTAAGGAAACACGTTTAGCCAGAGGTGAGGTAGAGAAAGTGGTGATGATGCTGCAAGAGAGAAATATTTGAAACTGAAACATTTGTCCAAGGGGGAAGCCAGAAAAACCAGAGTGACCACGGTTAAAAAAAACAAACAAAAAAAGTGACGCTCAGGCTGAAATAACAGGGATCCTGAATATCATCTCCCCTGAAGCACCAGGTGGAGGACAAAGAGCACATGATCTGCTAGCCTGAGGTGAGAAAAATCACTGTTATGAGGGAAAAAAAAATCATAATATTCAGCATCTGTGGCATAGTGCCAAGAAATTAGACTGTAAGTTATGGTCTGGCCCCTCAGTACATCTCTGTTTATAACTGAATCAGACCTCTCGGGTCATCAGGTGAAGATCTTTTTTTATCAGATGGCGCACAGTGAAGAGAGACAGGAAAGTGGGGAGACAGATACGGGGGAAAACACTCAGGAAAGGGCCACGGGTCGGACGCAAACCTGGGCCGCTTGCGCCACAGGCATGTGGTCAATTACATTTGTGCTGACAGTCAAAAACAGACTTAACACTAGAACTCCCAAGGTGGTCATTTTGAACTTTTTAAAATTTTGCATTGTGACATCTCTGTTGCTATAAACCCCATGTAACTGTAGGACCCTGACTTTTCCTAAATATGTGTATATTGTATTCTAACATTGTCATTTTATTAAAATTACAAGCCCCAAAGAATTATGAGTGTTTCTACCTAGAACTCCCATAGGTGGTCATTTTGACCACAATGAATTATTTACATAAATTTACAATAAATAAATATATGTATAAATATCAATTTGTTATCGATAAAAGATCAAAGAATACATGGATCTGTAATGTTACCAATCAATTAAAGATGGTCGTGACCATGGTCATAGCAGTCATATTGACCATATCCATATACAGCATAATTTGGTGAACCGGGAAGCTTTTTGATCCCTGATAGCTCCCACTTGCTTTTGATGGGCAAAGTGTCATTCCTGGTATTCTCAAGAACTTGAAAAAAACTGACTGGACTTTATTTAAAACCTAGTGGGGGTTGTCCCCTTTGGAGGTGGTTGTTGACCCATTGTCTGTGTTGGTTCTCAGCCATCCAGGCCATAGCAGTCTCTGGAGCTTTCTAGGTCATTACCAGAAAGGGTTTGCTGTGAAACCACTGTGAGACCTGTGAGACCTTGTTACTTCAGGTGGCCTCCATAGGTAACCTGAAGTATGGTGTGAGTGGGGTTTGAGGCACCTGGAAGGGGTCTCTAGGATGTACTGTAGCAAGCTGACAGCTGGTGTCATAAGCCACCACCTCTGTTTAATGATGGTCATTCACAGTGGACAAAGATGGCCTCTTTCATTGTTCTTTCAAACCATCTTTGTTCTTGGTCCAAAATATGAACAGTGATATCCTCAAAAGACATGTGGTTTTCCCAACTGGGCCTTCATCAAATCAGCAAAGATGTGCAGGAAAGAAAGTCAGGCACCAACAAACATTACCTCTAACGTAGCAGGTTTGTCAGAGAAATGCAGGAGAATTTTCTCCAAGCAGGACATCCCAGCCACACTCTAAGACAAAAACTGGTCCCAAGGACAAAACTCCTAAACACAAGCTCAGCAACATAGTGTATGCTGTGCAGTGCAGCGAGGAGTGCTCCACAAAGGCACTGCATAACATACAAGATCAACTTCAGCATGACAAAATTCAGCTATACTTCTGCACCTAAAGGATGAAGGACACTCTTTGAGCATGCCAATGTTCACATTTTGGACCATTAAGGTGGGACAGTTTGAAAAGGTAGTTCTACAAGCTATTAAATCATGTGGTATACTTAGTTTTTCACACACTGCTCCTGCATTTTGAGTTAATTTTTGTAAATAATGACACAGTGTAATATGACACGTGATGCTGTTTATCTCAGGTTGTATTTATCTAATTTTAAGACCTGTTAAGGATGAGATAAATGTTTATTATGTCCTGATATGTAACACCTTAAAATTGACAGCAAACATACTTACTTTTTACCATGATTGTAAACTGATTTTGATTACTATGCAGTATTTAGTATAAAGATGTAAATCCATTCAGATTTAAAGCATTCAGCATCAGTGAGCTAAGCACGTGCAGTATGTGGACCAAAATAAAGTTTTCCTTGGATGGGTCAAATGTGGCAGTGGGTTTATCTGCAGCAAAAGTCGGGATGTTTGTGTCTGGGAGTCACTTGAGTTTGACATCCAGATCAAAACCCAAACATGGCAGGCAGTGTTTGCGTGTTGATGAGTGTCTTTGCCACAAGAAACAAAATCCTGACTGTTTATTTATTGCTTATCTACCTTCCTTATTGTACGTCCGCCAAGAAATAAGCACACAGAGTTGTGTTTCCATCACTTCAGAGGTTGTTGGGAGGCAGTTCCTCCTGACGCAACTGTATGAACAGACTTCTGACAGATTTTCATATGATTAAATGTTAAATATGAGCCAGCAACACTAATTGACCCACACAGAGGCAGATGTCCAGCGGCTCCATCTGCTCTTCCATCCTTGTTGTCTTTGGACCTCCAGTAGCATGGTCAGGAACAGGGGGGTCACAAGGTGTTTCCCTTCTCTCCTTTTCGGGACCCCGGACCACCCTCTCACCCATCCTCTGACTCCCCACCACATTGTGTGTGTGTGTGTGTGTGTGTGTGTGTGTGTGTGTGTGTGTGTGTGTGTGTGTGTGTGTGTGTGTGTATTTGTGTGTCAGCGGGCAAAACAGCAAGCAACACAGGATGTGCTATAATAGGACAGTTTGTCTCTCCGGCTGAGCTGCTTCTGTCAAACTTTTGTTTTTTAGCTGCTTAACATAGTCTATTTATTTGGTAGATACTGTGATGGAATGACAATATAAATATATATATATACAAATATATATAGATATGGTAAGTGGCATACATTTCCTTGACAACTCTTTTTCATTAAGTAGAGTTTGAAAACTAGGTCAGAGTAGTAGCTTTACGATGAGATGTGAACATATACCAAACATGAGCATCTCAGACGTGTGATATTTTAATAAATAAATTGAGCAGGTGACACTTAGGATTTATGTTTCACCTGCAATCACAGCGAAAATGAGGAAGGAAGCTGTGCAGAAACACGGAAAATAATAGCAGGGGTGAAAATAAAGAAGTAGGAGATGAGTCTAATGAAAGAGAGGATGTAAAGGAAGAAATGAAGGGACAAAGGACAAGGCTGAAAAGAGGATAGAGGTTGGTAGGGAAGACAATTTTCTCTGTGCAGCTGAGTTAATGACAGGGATTAGGAGCCAGGGGAACTGCTGGGATCTCCAGGCTCTGCGAGACTCCAACCATAGCCCTCCCATCATCCCAGGAGATCTGCAGGAATCTGACTCCATTTGGCCTAAAATCTCCTGACAAAACAACAACCCTGTGGCTTAATTAGGAGGAAATTAGTCTCCTTTACTCCCTCTGCCACAACTGATTCACTGCTTCTTCACTGCCTTGGGTAATGCTTGTGTTAATATGATATTCAAAATAAACTAACTTAGCCAAATATGTTGTTGCCTGATTATTTCTTTACAACCAGGCATTATCCTTAACTTAACACTAGGAGAGATATTCTCAAGTCAGAAGAAATGTCTGGCTCAACACATTGTCAGGTCCAGATATTATTATTGCCTGTTTTCTTTTAAACTGGAGAACCAAAATCCAAATCCCGTGCCTGTTACGAAAAGCTGAAATGAAAACCTACACAGTGTCCCATGTGAAAACCAGGTGCTTTGCAGACTTTCCACCCAAAGCCCCACAAAGTCTGTGTGGAACTTCTGTCTGTTATTTGATAATTTCCTTCAGGACTGGAATGAAAGACCTGTAACAGACCTCACTAGCACTGAGAAACCCCAGTGTTATCCTGACAAAAATAATTACTGCCTAAAATGCTTTAGTTCTCAGTTTTTTACACACTAATTACTCTCTATGAAATTTATGGGCCTGAAAATGTAGTGTTTGCAGCAGAGGCATAAAAGAAGGTTTATGCTGAAAGTCTAGCCAAAAACTGGAACTTTTCCAGGGAAATGGTAAAAGACTCTTTTAATTAAAAAAAAAAAAATCCAAAATCAGTAGCAAGCTTGTTCCACCCTATGAGCACACCAGAATTATCACAGCCTATTTACATCTCAACAGATTTAAGCCAAAATAAGCCAAAAGATTTCATCACAGGGCAAGACCTTTTTTTTAAAATTTTCTTAGTATTGGAGTGGTGGAGCAGTGCTGCCCCAGATAAGTTGGAGGACATGAGTGGTGAGAGGGAGGTCTGGATTTCTCTGTTTAGGCTGCTGCTCCCACGACCCAGTCCCAGATAAGCAGAAGAAAATGGATGGATGGATGGATGGATGGATGGATGGAGCAAAATGTCACAATCTCAGGAAGACAGTTTAATAAATAAAAAAGTGCAGATCAAATCTGAGCTGCTAAATGAAGTGTAGCTGGGGTGTATGAGTCCTACAGTCCTGTTTGAAATGTTATTTACCAGCTTTGATAGTCATCCTAGCTTTAAAAAAAAACAAAAAATCCTAAAACAATAAAATTTATGTGTGACTGTTATGACTTTATGGTAGCTATTAACCTTCCCATCAAACTCTGGGCACAGTTCTCCACATTCCTGCTACTGGTGAGTGTCTAACAGTAGCGACAGTGTGGCGGAGGCTGTGCTCTTTTTCGCCACCTGTCAGCTGTTTGACTGACAGCAACAAAATGTAAATCAGTCACCTCAAAGATGAAGTCTGCCCCTCTCTGCTCTGAACAAACAACCCATAGTGTGCGTGTCTCTGTGTGTATTCAAACTGCCAGTGCACCACACCTTTCCCCACATCATGTGGTGCAGGTGAGTCAAAAGTGAAACCATGTAAATTTTACAGAATCTTCTTGTTTTGCACTATAAATGGTGGTGTTTGGTGTCCAATGTTTGGAAATATTGGGGTGTAAAAGCGATGGATTTAAAGAAGCGAGAGCATCAAAATGAAGAAAATCTTGGAAAAGCTTGAAGGGAATTCAGCATCAACATCTTACATACATTTAGAGTTAAACAGCTTCAGTGTAAATAAAATTAGAAAGGAACGTCATGAGTGACAGTTTAGCTCACGGGCTGAGCAGGCAACCATATGCCACAAGGCAAGTCTGACCTGAGACCCTTTCCTGCATGTGTTCCCCAACTCTCTCTCCTCACTTTCCTGTCTACTGTTGGATAAAGGCAAAAGGCCTAAAAAAAATAATATTAAAACAGTCACAATTGTTTTGGCTTGAAACATGTGTGTGCATTTGTCCTTGACCACATCCCTCCCCTACTTGACCCTGAGTTATTGTCGGGACAAACCTGTTATGAGGCCGTCTGCCCTCTCAGCTTGTCTTGCTGCCACAAGTCACAGTTCCTCTTAAAACCTGACGACTGCTTTAAGGAGTCAAACAATAAAAGAACTTTGAAACTCTGTTGACAACTTTGATGTGCAATCACAAGGCGAGAGGAGGGGGCAGAGTGGGAATAAAAACATCCTTCGGCTTGCCTTAATTGTTTCAGCAACTGTTCCGCTGTTGCTATCACCCAGATGGACTGAAAACACAACTGCAAACACACATTCAAAGTTTCCACTCAGTCCATTTCCTTTAATCAAGCTGACCTCACAGTGACTGATTGCCAGAGCAGACCTTGGCCTTGTCTTGCCTGTCTCTTCATCTCTGCTGACTTTACAATTTATAGTGACATCTACAAGGGGTCCACCTAATAACACTATTCTTTTCTCCTAAACAAACAGCGGATAATGATATTATCTCATTACAACTAATGATTATTATGATGCAATGTGACTGAAGGAAGAAGGGGAGCATGTGTCCAAGGTAGGAGGAGGCCATCAGCAACAAGCTGTGTTTGAATAGGTGTCACAGGCCAGAGTGCATTAATGAAATAATAAAATGAGATCAGCTGGCTCTGGAACGTGGCCTAACCATTATAGATGCACTTCAGATTTCTAAAAGAGGAAGTGGGACACTGTTTAAACACAAAAGGTCCAGATGTGAGGCTCTGCGAAACACATCTCACTGTTTGCCCAGTGGTGAATGCTGACAAATTGCCCTTTAATGGTCCCAAAACAGGTCTAAAGTCAATGCCAAAGCCATGTGTCACTCTTCTGAACCCTGTGTGTGTGTGTGTGTGTATGTGTGAAGGCCAACTGGTTCCAAGAAGAAGCTGGGACTCAAAGAAAATATTTGGACAAAGCCCTGCACTATTTCAGCTTCCAAAATGGGCTGATCCACATACTCTGCACTCAGCACATGTTGCTGCACTTCATCTCACTCGAGGATTGAAGGCTTTGAAAAACACAGCTGAGGGGTTTATTAAGACTTTGTGCATTAATAATGACGAGAAACAGAGCTGGCCCGAGGCCTTAAGCGGACTAAATAGCTGCTTGGGGCACCCACACCAGCAGGGGGCCCTCAAGAGCACTTGCAATGCCACACAAAAGAGGTTGATAAATGTGTGTTTTCTGTGCCAGTTGTATATCCTATAGTAATAATACAAGAAAAAGTTAAATATTTTGATAAATATGTTAGCAGACTGGGCAGCATGATGGTGCGGTGGCTAGCACTGTTGCCTCACTGTGGCGTTTGCATGTTCTCCCCTTGTTCGCGTGGGTTCTCTCCGGGTACTCTGGTTTCCTCCCACAGTCCATGACACAGTCTGTGACTGCTGGGCTAGGCTCCAGCTGCCCTGTGACCCTGAAAAGGATAAGGGGAAGAAGATGGATGTTAACAGACTGACAACTTAATAAAAGCTGCTTTTGGCTGCTCCCTTATTCACAAGGGGTTGCCACAGCAGGTAGCGCCGCATATTTGATTTGCTAAATTTGAACAATGGATGGCCTTCTTAATCCAACCCCCAAGAGATCTCTCACTTGTTAGGCAAAAGAATGTACACTATAGAGCCACTAAACTGATAATTTAATGCCATCCATCCATTTTCTTCCATTTATCCTTTTCAGGGTCACAGGGGGCTGGAGCCAATTCCAGCTGTTGTCAGGCGAGAGGCAGGGTGTGTGCTGGAGAGGTTGCCAGTCTGTTGCAGACAACCATTGGCCACAGCAATGGCCAATTTTAAATTGCCAATTAACCTAACCCCACTAAGTGCATGTCTTTGGATTGTGGGAGGAAACAGAGTACCTGGAGAACACCTACGCAAACATGGAGAGAACATGCAGACTGCACACAGAAAGGGCCAAGGCAGATGGTGGATTCGAACTCAGGACCTTCTTGCAAAAGTGCAAACCACAGCAACAGGGAGGCAACAGTGAACCAAAGATTATTTTTTTATTTTTTAAAGCCTGTCATGTCTGACAGATTTTGCAAGCATTTTGTGATCTGAATGCACTGTTATGCCAAACATATTTGCTCTTTCATGATGAGCTTTATAGATTGTCTATAGGCTCCTCTTGTTAAGGTTTTTGTCCTTTTATTTATTTATTTGTGTTATTTTTCACATACATATATCTGTTCCAGAGTTGACAGGCTGAGGAAAAAGAAAGAAAGAAAAGAAAGAGAAAGAGAAAAGAAAAAAGAAAAGAAAGAATGGGGAGAAAATAGAAAAAGGGGATAGAGCACAAGTAAATAAATCAAAATGGTTCATCAATTGCTGTACCTGTAAGAGAGGGGACAAAAACAACATACAAAAAAGAAACAATGTCTTGGAAAAATAAATTTATGTGGGAAAAACAAAACAAACAAAGTATGGCTACACAAACCAATAATTTTGCTGTGTTGTGATTGTGTGGATGTTTGCGTCTATGTCATGAAATGTACTTATTAATGAGGGCGGAAAGCCGCAGCTCCGCCTATCAGAAGCCAGAGGCATGTAGAGAAAGACCCAGGAAAACTGGGCCACCCACAACCCATCAAGAGCCATGAAGACCCACGGCCACACTTTCCAACCACAACTGCACGGCCGTCCCAGCAGAAGGGAGAGGGAGGTCCCGGACAGAGCCCCCCCCCGAGCCGAGGGGCAAGGGCCCCAGAGAACCCAAGGCAATGGGAAGCCAGCCCTCCCCAGAGGCCAGCCCCCTGCGCAGGCCGGCAGCAGGGCCCCAGGGTGCCCATGATGAAGAAGCCAAAGCCGCCCCACACAACAACCCCCAGGGAAGCAGGTCAACACCCACACCAGAACATCCAGCCCCATTCAGGAACCCCAAGGTACCCATGGTACCGTGCTGCCTAATTTAAGGCTACTGGTTTAATTATTTTCACTGTCAGAGCTGGGGGAAAGTTAATACACATGCAACAGGCTCAGCATGGTTCTCCGTTGGCAAAGCTACGGACAGTCTGTTTATTATACCTGCAGAGAGCATCTGTTGCCAGATGGTTGTAGTGTCCAAAGTATGTGGTACAACCAATCTGTGGACTGCTAATGCTTGTGCTTTTATTTCCAAAACTTTGAATGCTTTGAATGGGAAAGCAGAATACTGCATTACTGTAGTCACATTACAGTGTTCTCTAATGCAGTAATGCACTAAATTCAGTCATGACTTACATTTACTAAGCAAACAATTTTGTTAATACTTGTAAGTTCTTTTTTATCTGCAAGACCAGCAGTTAGAAAAACATTGCCTTTTTTTTTACCTGCACACGTGTGCTATAATCTGCTGACTTCAGTTTGTGCGCAGTGATGAGAACAACGGTAGCGTACTCAACAACTTTTTTAGGAGTGTGCATTTGAATATTATCTTTGTCTTTAATGCACAGAAAGGAAATGAATGTGAGGCCAAAGTCCATTCAACCCAGAAATGACTATCTACTGCTGCTAACATGCAACAGACTCTGTGCAAACGTCTGCAAAGACAGGCTGATAACACAAAGCCCGCTAAGAGAAAGCTAATACCACAGCCAAGCAGCCTAGGCTTGATGTTCAACAGGTAAAATTCTTGATAAGCAGTAATGTAATGAGTAGTCCATGTAATGGAGTAACTGAGTAATGTAATGCATTGTTTGTTTATTTTTTACAATCATGAGTAAAGCATAGTAAATTACTTTATTTGAGTAACTACAAGGCTATTTGATATGTGAATGACTGCTGTAGTTTGCTCTTCCTTAAGACTGTGACCACAGGGCGGGATATAAACACTGGTTTGGCCATAGGTCATATGTGCATAGATGTGAATATGTTGAATATTCTCAAGGCTTGCTAGCAACATGAAAAAAAATGTAATTTAATGTGTTCACAACCGTAGTGTTAACATTTTCTTATTTTCTGTTGCTGTGAAGGAGAGGAAAACTTGTGGCACTGCCGTCCTTCACCTGGTAAGCGTCTGACGACAATGCTGTATTTACATTTTCAGTCTTTGATGCCTAAATATCTACATCAGGGCCATGATTTGAGAGTGTTTACACTGTATTACACAAAGGGGGGAATCATTTGAGAGGGAATGCTAAAACAGGAAGAACAGCCGACAGTACCCATCATAGTGGACTGACACTCAATGCATACGATGTATGAGGATGATTTGGCCTGGGCGTAGGGTTCACTGGCTCAGCCCTTCCTGCCTTTGTTGGTCTTTGTTTAGGGTTTTGCAAACAGGGGTGCTCTTGCGCCTGACCCTTGTTCTACAGGTCTGTCCTGAAAGATCAGAGTCTACTTTGCATTTCAGTGTCAGCAAATGTTTAAGGTAATTACTTGCAAATTAAGCAGAGCAGAGAGGAACATACTTGCTTTCATGAATATCATGGAAAATGGATGTTTTTTTAACAGCAGGTAAATGAGGGTGTAACCCTGAGGGAATTTAGGACTGGGGTTGAGAGGGCAAGTCTGAACGTGCTCTTTTGCCTTCCATTCATGTAGAATGAAAGGTTACTCCTGTGAAGACCTCAGGCTTTAGAAAACTGGATTAAAAATTGTGTTGAGCAACACACAGATACATCTGATAAACAGCAACAACAAATGACCTAATTATAACATTCAGTTATGATGAACTAACAAAGTTAAATGCTTTGTGATCACACTGAAGCCACAGTAATTAAAGGGCAGGAGATCGCACATTTGGGTAAGTGTGACTACATGGGTCCATGCAGAGGGCAGGTCCTGCAGAGGGCAGGAAGCTGCTTGACAGCAAGATCAAGGTCAGAGAGTTTGAGAGGAGTGAGGAGAAAGGAGGGCACCGAGGCTCTTTTCAGGGATAATCTCTGCACCTAAAATGCAGAGAGACAAGCTTTCACGTGCCCAAAAAGCAAACAGCTCTTAGCATTCCAACATGGCAGACACATCACTCTTTTCATACGCAGAGCGAATGGCGACTCATCGCCATGCTCATCCTGACATGGGGGGGGGGGGTTGAGAGGCTTTGACTTGCAAGAGAGAAGCATCACCTGTCAGAGGTTAAAAAAAAAAATCCCTTTGCTCATGACACAAAGTGCATGAAAAATTCTTAGAGGACAAATGCTTCCAAACGACACACAAAGAAGAGGGTCTTAAAGCAACACCGGGCAATTCATGTTATCTCAGGTAATAATTTGGTAACACTAGCAAGCAAATTTCAGCAGGAAATTTGTTGTAATTAAGATAAGATACTGATTATTCTACTGATCCTTATCTTGGCCTGACTTCCTCCAAGCATAATTCATAAGAATCTGCCAAACAAAAACATGCAATTAGTGCTCCTGTCTAAGTCTTGATAATAAAATGAATATGTCTAACTCCAAAAAATGCCAAGCTCTTGCTTTAAGAAGGGTAGGAATATTACACATAATGCAATGGGAAATCAACAAGTCGTGCATTCCCAAAATAAGTCTTCGGCAATTGTTTCTGAAGGCAATCAAGCTCGAGGCTACTGTATTGTTCAAAGAGGTCATTTGGCAGTAGGCCTGTAAATCATATTCTGGTTAGTCAAAAGTAGACAGTCTGCTGACTTTCTTTGCAGAATATGAGGGAGAATCCAATTGTTTTTCACCTCCTTCCCCCTCTCCCTCTGCGGCTATCAGCGGGTCTCTGGAGGAGTGCTTGTTTCCGTAAACGTGATGGGGAGATGTTTCCTGTGGCAGGTCTGTCTGCTGCTGATTAGAACACATCCATCAGCTAGACCTCCTCGGAGCAGAGAATGAGGGCACTGGTCAAATCTGTGCCCCAGTCTAGAAACAAGGCCACAACTGATCCACACCCTGTCTCTCTACCCTAACAATATGTATGATTAACCGTTACTTATTTCAAGTAGGATGATTCAGTGTAAACAAACACAATACACAATACGGGAATGTGAGCCAAGATTTCTTTTTTAGGTATAATCTGACGTATATGAAAGTGATTCTTCATCATTCTGACAGGTCTTCTTGGACCAAACTAAAATCTGCAACATGCACTGAAATTCACACATATATGGTCGCATTTTCTGAACATCACACATTGCATCTTACCGGAAACATTTGACAGTTTAGAGCTGCTGCCACGAGAAGCTTTTGCTTTTCTTTTGCAGACATCTATATCCTTCATCAGCTCTGGCCTAAAGGTGTTCCTTGCACTGTGCTGCTGTGCACTGGTTTTTCACCCCCTGTGGAGCTTTACACCACTCTCCTGGAAAGCACCCACAATGGCAGGATGACGAAAGTTTAGAAATAGGCTGCCACCCATACCCCTGCTGTGTCAAGATATTTCTTTCCACAAGTCATCATCACTTTCTTTGGCCTCCAGTGTAAAGCGTAAACAGGAGGTAGTGAAGTATCCTCCTTGGCCAAGTAGAGGAAACCACACAGGGTCTGGAGACTGAACTCTTCTGTGGTCAACTGGCCAACTGGGAGACATCGCTGTTGGCGTCTGAGAAACTGTGTTATGCCTAAGGTCTATTGTGTTGGACATTGTTTATGGATAGATGTCAAAAACAGCACGACCTCCCATGCGACTGAAAGTTTCCCCTCATGATGGCACTCTTAGGTGCTATTAAAAAAAAGTTCAGGGCATCAAGGCAAAAGCAAGTTTTTTTTTTTCATTTAAGTGGACACAAAGGATGTGTCAGGTGGGCAGGCTATCCTCAGGAACCTCCTCAGAAAAAAAAAAGAAAAACAAATCTCAGAGGGGATAAATTGTGCTTGCTGGTCCAAGAAAGACCTGCGCTTTTCTTTTATGTTTGGTCTTTAAACTCTTTAAAAATCAGCAGATATTGATAATTATTAATACAAACAGACATGCAGGGTTCTCAGAATAAAGACGAGTCACAACACTTTGTTACAATACAAACTCCTTTGTTGTACAGCTACATAAACGACCACATCAGAAGGAATCTAGTAAAATTTATGCCACGATTTCACTTTAGACACTGTGGCTTTTCAGGGCCCCTTCCAGGCACTCATTTGTATGAATGTAACATTCCTCAGAGAGCAGTAAGTGATGGAGCACCACTGACCGTACTAACATCAACCTGTCACTCTACTGAACCTGAGGCAGTGACTTAGACAACGCCCAGGTCAACAGGTCTACACTGCAATCACTACAGGCTACAGATTTCATTATTCAGGTTTGACCCCTCACCTTTAAAAGACTGCCTAAATGAGAGCAATAAAAAGGTAGAAGCAACCCCTAAAAAATTAGATTTTCAATTTCAGCCTAAGAAAGCAAGCCAAGAATTTGAAGTTACATGAGCAGTTCTGCATGGATGTACTTAAAGCTTGCTGAGAACCACTGTCATGCTTACAGTGAAACTGCTGGCATTTAAATATGCTATATAAATGTGTTATTCATATCAACTTCATTGGAAATTAATTTAGTAAGCAGTTGTTGAGGTATTTTACTAAAGGTCAATAACATCAGCCTGATGGTGGTTTTCAGGAAAAGTCTTAAAGTTGTTATGAGTTATTATTTGTACCCACTTCTAGGGCAATCCATGTAGTAGATAATAAGATATTCACAGGATATTTGAACCTTTGGCTAGCTGTTATTGTGAAATAGAAAGAAAATCTCTTAACACACTGCACTCAACATCACAAATGTCTTTTTTTTTCCCCAGTTCAATTCAATCTTATTTATGTAGCACCAAATAACAACAGCAGTCGCATCAAGGTGCTTAATATAAAAAGGTAAAGACCCTACAATAATATAGAGAAAACAGCAACAATCAGATGACCCCCCTGTGAGCAAACACTTGACAACAGTGAGAATTCAATTCAATTTTATTTATATTGCACCAAATCACAACAGTCACCTCAAAGCACTTTATATTGTGGGTAAAGACCCTGCAATAATTACAGAGAAAACCCAGCAGTCAAAATGACCCCCTATGAGCAGCACTTGGCGACAGTGGGAAGGAAAAACTCCCTTTTAACAGGAAGTAACCTCCAGCAGAACCAGGCTCAGGGAGGGGCAGTCATCTGGGGCTGAGGGGACAGACAGGACAAAAGGCATACTGTGGAAGAGAGACAGAGATTAATAATAACAAATGATTAAATGGAGAGTGGAGTATAAGCAGAGTAAAAAGAGGTGAATGAAAAGAAACACTCAGTGCATCACAGGAACCCCCCAGCAGCCTAGGCCTATTGCAGGCCTAAGGGAAGGTTCAGGGTCACCTGATCCAGCCCTAACTTTAAGCCTTATCGAAAAGCCTACCTTTAAGCCTAATCTTAAAAGTAGAGAGGGTGTCTGTCTCCCAAATTCAAACTGGGAGTTGGTTCCACAGAAGAGGGGCCTGAAAGCTGAAGGCTCTGCCTCCCATTCTGCTCTTAGAATTTCTTCCTAGGAACCACAAGTAAGCCAGCAGTCTGAGAGTGAAGTGCTCTATGTTGGCGAGATATGGTACTATGAGGTCTTTAAGATAAGATGGGGCCTGATTATTCAAGACCTTGTATGTGAGAAGAAGGATTTTAAATTCTATTCTGGATTTAACAGGGAGCCAATGAAGAGAAGCCAATATGGGAGAGATATGCTCTCTCTTTCTAGTCCTCATCAGTACTCTAGCTGCAGCATTTTGGATCAGCTGAACGCTTTTCAGGGAGCTTTTAGAACAGCCTGATAATAATGAATTACAATAGTCCAGCCTAGAAGTAATAAACTTCAGTTAACAGACTACGACATGGTGTATACAGCTGTTGTTAATCCAAAACTGAAAACACACACAGTGACTGATAAATGCAGCTTATTTCCTGCACGGGGATTCTGCAGCAGCAGTGACAGACATACTTGCTCTTTAAACTAGTCGGCACTGCGGCGCTCATCCTCCACCTGCATGCAGGCTTCTTGTAGCTTCTTCTCGGCCCTTCTCATAATCTTGTTGGCTACCGCTTGCTCCCTTCAGTGGAGACGATAGTTTAACATTTTGTAACTGTTCTTAAACAGGATTAACCAGAATGTTCATTATTTTAGCTAGAAGAGGATGCAGTAAATTCTCACCTTGCCTCCTGCTCCGGCTGTTCTTCCAGTTGTGCTATTTTGGCCTACAGGGCAGTGATGGAGGCCTTGAACCTGTTCTTCACAGAACCCTCCAGCTTGTCAAAAAGGTGCAGTAAAAATCTGCACTGGAAAAACAGAGAATCCAAGTGGACAGGGATCGAACTGTGTGCACAGTGTGCACACAGGCTGTGGTTCCTCTGACATTTGTCCATCTTTGGTTTTACAGCTATTTGTTGGGAAGATTTTAAAGCAATTACAGTTACTTAACAAGTTGCAGTCAGTACAAGCAATGTTATCTTTATGTAGTCTCTTTTCTGCTGTTTGTACTCTGCTCTTCATAGAGCAGAATAAAGAAAATACTCTAAATACAATCAAACAGCATTAGCTGAAATTAAACAAGTGCACATCCATCTATCCATCCATCCATCCATCCATCCATCCATCCATCCATCCATCCATCCATCCATCCATCCATCCATCCATCCATCCATCCATCTTCAGTGGTTAGCAGTGAATAGGGAAACATTGATGTGGTAACTAATTAAAAATTCTTAAGGCTCAATAAACATATTATTAGTCCTCCAATGAAGACAGGGATGAGTGGGGTGGCTGTAGCTCAGGAGATAGAGCAGGTCACCTACTGATCGTGTGTCTGAATGTGAACTCACCAATCAGAAATAAGTTGCTTCAAGCTGCATCTTTTGCTTCAAAAAGAGTGACGCACAGAAGGAAATCCTGCTGACCTACACATAGACAACAAGTTACCACACAAAAGCTGGTGAAAAATGTTTTACACAATGAGCACAAGGAGATGTTACTAAAGCAGGATGTATATTTTTTATGTCTATACCACAAAAATTGAGTGAGAAATGGGGGTTTATAGCTGGGAGCACCATCCGGCACCTCACTGGGTGTGTACTGTCTGTATTTGTGTGTGTGTGTGTGTGTGTGTCTGCTCACTGCACTGGCCACCAAAATAATGGCAGCAGTAAAAGTTGGGAGACAGCGGCAGAGTCCCATATGGGGTTTCTTTGAGTACGATAGCGATACAGATAGAAGCAAGTGTCTTGTTGTAGATGATGACAAAATGTGTAGAACACTTCTCAAGAGACCCCCCCTTAAAAAAAAAGGAGCCTACCCCAGCTGACATAGGGCAAGAGGCAGGGTACACCCTGTACAGGTCGCCAGCCTGTCACAGGACCAACACAGAGACAGACAACTATTCACACTCACATTCACACCTATGGGCAGTTTAGAGTGACCAATTAACCTAACCCTAGTAACAGCATTCAGACTGTGGGAGGAAACCGGAGTACCCGGAGGAAACCCACGCAGATAAAGGGAGAACATGCAAACTCCACAAGGAGAGGCCCGGGCCAAGGTGGAATCAAACCCAGACCTTCTAGATGCCATTCTAGCTGTGAGGCAGTAGGGCTAACCACCACACCACCATGCTGCCCGTGCTGTTTACATTAATTATTAATTTAAGTTAAAAGAATACTTGGCTCAACAGAGCTCTGACTCTTTGTCAGCCTGGCTATAGTGCTGAAAACAAACCTGGGGTTGTTCTTATTTTCTTCAATCAGTGATGAATAGTAGGATGTACTAGCTTTACAGATGACTTTGTTTTTATAGAGCAACAGACTCTTTTTCCAGGCTAAACGGGCATCTTCTAATTAGTGAGATGCCATTTCCTCTTCAGTTTGTGGGTTATCTGCTTTAAGCTGAGCATTTGTGAATTATACCACGGAGTCAGGCACTTCTGATTTGAGGCTTTCCTTTTCAGAGGAGCCACAGTATCCAAAGTCATGTGCAGTGAGGATGTAAAACTCTTGATGAGACAATCTACCTCACTGGGAGCAGAGTTTAGGTAGCTGCTCGGCACTGTGTGGGCACATGGCACTGAAGAGCATAACAATGAAGGAATTATATTCTTAAACTTAGTTACAGCACTTTGGGAAAGACTTTTACTGTAATAAAATGTATTCCCCACTGCTGTGAAATCCATTAAAGTAAATGTAAATGTTATTAACAATTGATCAGACAGGAGGGGGCTTTCTTTCTTCAGTTTTTATGCCATATGTCAGGACAACACCCAGAGTGTGGTTAAAGTGATGGGTGGGGTCATTTACAATTTGGCTGATAAATATCCAAATCATAAATTCAAAATCAAAGTCCTGGACACTATGCAACACATTTCTACACACACAGTGAAGCTGAGAGGAAGGTATGCAGTAAAACACAACAGGGTCAAGTTAAAGACACGGTTGTGTGTGTGTCTCTCTCTCTAGAGTGTGTGTGTGTGTGTGTGTGTGGCTGTGTGTGTGTGTGTGTGTGTGTGTGTGTGTGTGTGTGTGTGTGTGTGTGGTGCCCACTCAATCAAAAAAAAAATGCAGATTTTTCTCTTTGTGAAACAAACAGTGGTGGATGGAGGAGCTACAAAGTTCTCTTTTCTTCATGTTGCTGATCAGGTGGTTGATGAAGGACCTCCAGCTGTTTCCCAGTAAATGTTTAATGGTGGTTACAGGAAAAAGTGCTGCTGCTTCGGGTGTCCCTTTGTTATCAAATGATCGTAGTGCTAATGGTGGCATCCACTAGCAAACTGTGGTGATGGCGATTTTTAGTGATATTTAGAATTTATTGACTGCACCTAATTCTAATCAATAGACTTAGGAATGCAGATCATACTCAAATATATATCATTGAAAATAAAGAATGAAATGTTTTCTATAAGTACTATATACAAATTTATAGTTTCTATTTTCCATGGCAACCATCATCTACCAACAAACCCTGCAGTGACTGCTAGAGAAACCAAACTTTGGATTTTTTTGGACTTTGGATTGGAACAAATTAATGCTGTAACTATTTTTCTTTTCATTGATATTATGCTCAGTTTTGTCAGGGAACATAAACAAAAATGTCTTCTCAGAGAGAAGAGATGGTAGTATTTAAAGAGGGATTCAATCTAGCAACCTATGGATTATTAGCCAGCTTCTCTAATCTCTGGGCTTCTTACTGGTCTCATTGCCTTGGCAACATGGAATCATCAGTTTCCTTATGATTCCTTGTTACATCACAAAATTCTGTCAGATCAAAGGAGTCTGTGAGACACATTCTGTCATATCAAAGGATTGAGCAGAGCCTATAAATAGACAACAGAAACTGTGTATCAACATTTAGCATTCAGCAAGTCAGCCAGCAGACAGCGACGGTGAAGCTAAGGTGGAGTGAGAACATAAATCTTTCTTTGTGGAGACAAGTGGAAGAACCAGTGAAGAATCAGAAAAAGGACCTGTTACCCTGGACAAGAATCATTCTGAAAAGAAAGACCTGATAATGAACGACCAACAGAAGATCCAGAAAGTGGGTGAAATGAAATCCTTCATATTTCTAGATTCAGACCTCCCCCCACTGCAGCAAGAGGGGTTGGAAAACAGCAGTCAGAAGCAAGACATGACCCCTGCACCAGAAATTGCCATAAAATCAAAAGACAAGTCAGTCTATCACTTTGATTTTGGGGGTCCTATGGAGTACATCCAGCAGGCTGTGAGTAACAGCTCCCAGCCTGCAGTGACTCCTGCTGCTCTGCCCAGACCACCAGTAGTGATGCCAAAGTTCAAAAAGGGAAGTCAGAAGAAAGACATGACCCCTGCACCAGAAATACCCATAAAATCAAAAGACAAGCCAGTCTATCACTTTGATTTTGGGGTACCTATGGAGTATCTGCCTCCCAAAGAGAATCAACTCAAGGCTGCTGCAGGTCCCAGACCCCAGCCTGGCTCAGCTATAGACCCACAGCTGTCTACATCCTCTGATGCTGGGACCTCTGACTTAGAGAGAGAGACCGCGCAGCTAGAAGCAAAAAAGGCTGTCCTTCTCCAAGAAAAAGAGAAAGTGAAGGCAATGCTTGAAACTGTGAATGTCCAGATGGAAATGGGAAAGGCACAGCTTTATAAAGTGGTTCACGAAAAGGAGAAGATCGACGCAGCTGGTTCACTTAAAACTGAACAACTGGAAGCAGCTGTCAACAATGAAAAAGAACAGAAAATTCAAACTGAGAAGCTCTTAGCAGAACAGCTTGCTGAAACCACGAGACTCAAGGAAGAGCTGAGGCAGCAACAAAAGAAACTTGAGGAGGAAAAACTTAAGAGGGAGGTTGAGATGTCACGTCTTCTGGCTGAGCACAGCAAAACAGCATCAATGATGAAAGCAGCAGCCATGAAGGCCCTGGAAGACCTGGAAAATGAAAGATCACAATGGCTCCAGGAAAGGTCTTCCATCCAGGCAGCTCTAAAATCCCTAAAGGAGTCCATTGATAAGACTGTGGAAGAGAAGGATAAATTCATAACTGACATGATGAACCAAGTCCATCATTTAGAGCAGGCTGAAGCTCAGAAGAAATCAAAGAAGAGATCTCTGTGGAAGAGATTTAAGCAGCTGTTTAAAAGATCCTGAAGGACCACAGTTGTAATCTTGGACCTCAGTCCCACAAAGTTCTCTTCCACCAAAGAACAACAAGCTAACAACTAGCCCCAAACGGTCGCGGCAGATGACTGCCCCTCCCTGAGCCTGGTTCTGCCGGAGGTTTCTTCCTTTAAAAAGGAAGTTTTTCCTTCCCACCGTCGCCAAGTGCTTGCTCATAGGGGGTCGTTTTGACTGCTGGGTTTTCTGTGTAACTGTTGCAGGGTAAAGACCCTACAACAGTTACACAGAAAACCAACCAACAGTCAAAACAATAATAATCACATCAATAACACATAATTCTTGATGTGATTTGGGGCTAAATAAATAAAATTGAATTGGACCAAGAAACAGCAATCAAAAAACAAAGACTAAGAAATTAGGTGTATACGATTTTAAATTCAAACATTAATAAAACAATTGGGCAAAAAAAAAAAAAATTGCCTTGTCTTGTCTTGTCTTGTTCTTTCTGTGTCCTGTGATTAGTGTTACATTTCCTGTTTGGGTGCAATGGCTGCATTATTTGCTGCAGCTGCTTCTTCGAGGGGCAGTGCTGTTTCCTCACTGTCAGAGGCCACAAGAAGATCATTTGTAACCTTCACTAATGCTGCTTCTGTACTCTGTTGATTTCTGAAAGCTGACTGAAACTCTTCAAACAAACCATTCCTCTGCTGTTGATCAGTTTCAAGGATTTGTGAGAGAAAAGGAAGGTTGAAGATTGGCCTATAATTAGCTAACACAGCTGGGTCAAGTGATGACTTTTTAAATAATGCTTTAATTAATGCCACCTTAAAAGCCAGTTGACATGTTGATGGTTTGGAGGAAGTAACTATTGAAGTTAACTCAGAAAGATCAATTGGAGAGAGAGTTTAAATAAATACCAGCAGTGCTGAAAGCAGCCAAACAAGAAGACATGTGGTTGAAATGGTTATGAATAATTTTTTCTCTAATGGTTAAAAATTTTATTTGTGAAGAAATTCACAAAGTCACTAGAAAAAGCATTTCCTGCAGAAAATGTAATGTGAATGCTGAACGCTGTTGTTGGTTCAAGTGAATAAACTGCAGCCACTTTATGCACAGTTAGGTAGTTTAGTTTAGTTAAGTGTTTCCTAACAATCTGTTATATTCAATCATTTTTATCTCTGGGCTTTTAATGAAATAATTTAAAACATTTAGAGGTGAAATCTCTCTGTGGTAGAAGTGCAGGAAAAGGGTCATGCAATCTTTAAATGAACCTACAGTATATTGCCAAACGTATTCACTCATCCATGTTAATCACTGAATTCAGGTGTTCCAGTCACTTCTATGGCCACAGGTGTATAAACCAAGCACCTAGGCATGCAGACTGCTCCTACAAACACTTGAGAAAGAAAAGATTGCTCTCAGGAGCTCAGTGAATTACCGTGCAACAAGTCCAGTTGTTAAATTTCCTTACTACTAAATATTCCACAGCGATTGGGTATGACAGTGTCTCTCAGTGGTTGGCCACATGAAATGACAGAGTGGGGTCAGTGGATACTGAAGGGCATAGTGTGCAGAGGTCACCAAATCTCTGCAGTCACTCACTACAGACCTCCAAACTTCATGTGGCCTTTAGATTATCTCAAGAACAGCACACAGAGAGCTTTATGGAATGGGTTTCCATGGCCGAGAAGCTGCATCCAGACCTTAGACCACCAAGCGCAATGCAGAGTGTTGGATGCAGTGGTGTAAAGCAAACTGCCACTGGAGTCTAGAGCAGTGGAGACGTGTCCTCTGGAATGATGAATCACTTAGTTCCAGTGAAAGGAACTTGTAATGCTCCAGCATACCAAGACATTTTGGATAATTTCATGCTCTCAATTTTGTGGGAACAATTTGGGGATGGCCCCTTCCTGTTCCAACATGACTGCACACCAGTGAACAAAGCAATATATAAACAATAACACTATAAAAATAAGGTAGCTGATGCAAATGATTAAATAGTTAAATAAATAATTAAATTAGACGGAAAAGCAGAGGGCAGACAGATGGGAGACTAGTAAGAAACCTGGGGTTGTTCTTATTTTCTTCAATTAATGATGAACAGTAAGATGTCCTAGCTTTACAGAGGGCTTTTTTTTTTTTTTTTTTTTTTATAGAGCAACAAACTCTTTTTCCAGGCTAAATGATCATCTTCTAAATTAGAGAAGGAAAACTCCCTTTAAACAGGAAGAATCAGGCTCAGGGAGGGGCGGTCATCTACTGCAACCACTTTGGGGTGAGGGGAGGGAGACAGGATAAAAAACATATTGTGAAAGAAAGCCAGAGATTAATAATAACTTATGATCAAATGCAGGTGGAGTTAAAAAGAGGTGAGTGAAAAAATGAAAAAAATGCTCAGTGCATCATGGGAAGTCCCCAGCAGCCTAGGCTTATTGCAGTGTAACTAAGGCAGGGTTGAAGGCCACTTGATCCAGCTTGAACTGAGATTTATTAAAAAGGAAAATTTTAAGCCTGATCTTAAAACTAGAGAGGGTGTTTGTCTCCTGAATCCAAACTGGGAGTTGGTTCCACAGATGAAGGGCCTGAAAGATGAAGGCTCTGCTCCCCTTTCTACTTTTAACCTCCTGAGATCTGAGCTCCTGTTTGCGGTGCATTTTTAATTTCTCCTTGATATTTGTGATTAGATGGACCTGATATGTATATAAATTAAGCTTCCTCTTTGAGCAGGAAGTTGTATTTTGTTACATGGTTGTTAGATACTTTTATGGAAAAAAAAGTCCTCAGATGTGGACACTGGGATGATTTTATAGCATAACACAACAAAAACAACATGACTTAACAAAGTGTAAAACACTATTGAGCAGAATAAAGTATAAGGTGCAGCAAAGCCAAAATGTAATGTCCCCATATGTGGACGCAGGGTCTCAGGAGGTTAAATACCCTGGGAACCACAAGTAAGCCAGCAGTCTGAGAACAAAGCACTTTATTGGAGTGATATGGTACTACAAGATCTTTAAGGTAAGATGGGGACTGAATGTTCAATATCTTGTATGTGAGGAGAAGAATTTTCAATTTATAAGGATTTAGATTTAAAGTAATATATTGCAATTTTATAGCAACCCATCTGATAGTTTGACTGTTCCAGTGAAGAACAAAAATGTGAGGAAAAGTGAAGAATTGAGACAATAATCAAACTCACGGCAGATTCATTATCTAGGGGCAATGAAGAGCTGTATTGGCAACCCATACAACAACTGATGGGACAATTCAGTGTCGGCTAAATTAGTTACCTGGCTGACTTAACAATGCCGTGGTGCTATCCTGGGTATCATGGCTAAACTGGTTTGTATGGTCCACTGAGCACGACTGCATGTTTTCAGACTTTAGCCTTGAGTTTAGCCTCTCACAGACTCTTAATAAGAGTAAACATAAACAAATTATGAGCCAAAACAGTGAACCAGCAAATTGCTGGAACTGGGCTTCTTGGGTTTGGAGTTGTTAAGCAGCTGATAAAGGCTCCCAAAACACATCTTGCTGCTCTGGCAAAGGAAAAGGGGACAGAGGAACTCAGATCATCCCAGCTGCTCAGCTAAAAGGGGAAATGAGAAACACACTTGGAAAGATTTATAGTTTTCATAACAAATTTCACAGGAAGCATTATATTGTAAGTGTGGATTTAGTAGAGGAGAGGTAGCCAGCACTTGGCCCAGCCGGGCACCATTCTGTTAATAGCTTGGCCATCGCTGTGGCTATTGTTCAGGAGACACTACACGGATCAGACTCCTCTCTGAGTCAGAAGCAGGTCTCAAAGGCAGACACTGAGACTTCCTCTCTGTCATCCAGCTGCTGCCTGTCATTACTGAGAGCCTCTGAAGTTACAGCCAGCTGCTTCTGCAGATCAGCCCATATATTCTTACTTCATTCCTCTATCCAGCATTCATTTGCACACAAATGTGAAAAAAAAATAAAAATCTACATTTTAACTTTTAAAATTGCCAAATGTGCTGCCTGGACGGAGCTCAGCTCACAAAAACAAAATGTTAAAAAATTTGCCACTGACACAAAATACAGTAAATCAAACCTCAGATGTATCCCCATGATGCACATTAACTTTGTTTGTTCATACATTTCGTCTCCCCTTGCATAACTAAGGAGATTTTCCACATGGTTCTCATTCCATTTCTGTATCTAGCTGACCGCTGTAGTCCATGGACAGACACACCAAATTCCTCAGCTAACAAGCACCATTAGGGAGCAGAGGAGGGAGGCTCAGTGACTTCTCACAGAGGAACATCTTATCATACTAAAGATGACCAGCTACACTAAGCCGTTTAATCAGAAAATTACATGCTGCATGAAACTGTTGCAACTTTGCGGTAACTGCAGTTAAACTGCTCAAAAACTATCCAGATTCTGGTTAGAGAGCCCAACGGTTACAGTCCAGTAACAATGGAGAGAGCAACCTCAGTCTTATGGCTCTTCTTTTCTTTTGTTGCTCAGGCGTGGGCTGTCAGATAATATATACTCTTGCTGTCATACATGGTGTGAGAGAAGCACAGGCTGCAGAAAGCCAGTGGTGTGACCTGACGCTGGCCCCTGCCCTACACCCAATCGGAGTGAAGCTCAGTGGAAGGAGTCCTGTGCTGACATGACAGCTCCTGCTGGGAGGGAAAGAGATGAGGCACAGCTCACTTCTAATCCCCAGATTTTGCCAGGCTGGGACCCCTCCTGCGATGCTGCACATTCCAACTGTGCAGAAGCCCCACGCTTGCCCAGAGCAAGAGTTGTGCTGCTGGACTTATACAGAGAATGTAGTGTGGTGAATGATGTACTGTATAAATGGAGAAAAATGTCTATGTACGCATGTACATAGACATGTACGAGAGATCTGCTCACACTTTGCATGTGTGTCGGTAATTCAGTCATGTGTGCAAGAGCAACTTGCAGTGACATGCTTCAGCGAGCATGCCATTTACAGAAAACTTAGGATGTTGCCTGTGAGGCACAGTGCCCAAAGCAAATACTGCAGATTTCTGAAGAGTTGAAGAAACATGGGCAAACCGTTTAGGGGATCCCTGTAACCAATTTTCCTGGCATGCATACGCACACAACATAGACAAGACTGTGGTCGGTCAGTGGTGAACGACTTAACTCCTCAGGCTCTGGTTCTTCAAACACACCCTCTTCCTGTTTTCATAAGGGAAAAAACAGCAGCGGAGAGGAGGAGAGAAACAGCAGGGTGAAGGTGAGACTGAAGTATCATTACTCAGCGGTCAGAAGGAGGCCGAAAAAACCTGTGTAGCTTATTGTGCCTGTCTTAACTGGAGCTGACAGAATTATTATACTGACATAAATGCAATAAACAATTCAGTCATTTTTAAATAAAAATGTGAAGCATATTCTCTTTGGTTTGAGCTCAACAATGATGGGATTTGTTGCCTTTTACATATAGACCAATTTTTTAAGACTGTTGGAAAGATTACAGACATTGGCTTATTATAGATAACATAACAAATCTTTAAATAGAGACAGGAATGAACAGCTTAATCAATAATGACCTTTGTAGCAGGCCTTATCTTTTGATGAAGACAGTGGGAGTCATGAGACATTCAAGAGACTAAGCAGTAATTTTAACTCTGTAGTGATAATGCCGCTCTCCTTTAATTTATGAATGAAGGTATAAATTCAATTAATTAAAAATGATCCACACTAAAATCTGAAACAATGATTAAAAAAAACACGCACACAAAGAATGAGCCAATGTAAATAAATTCTGGATCTGCTGAATATGGTTATCAGGGGTGAACTTTAGCAGCTTGTTAACTGATCACAGATAATATCCTCTGGACAGTGAATAAGAGAAATATAGAGGGAAACCTATTATGACTCTAAATACAAAACTATCCATCCATCTTCTTCCTCTTATCCAATTCAGGGTCGCGAGGGGACTGGTGCCTATCCCAGCTATCATTGGGAGAAAGGCAGGGTACACCCTCGACAGGTCGCCAGTCTATTGCTGTGTTTACATGACACAAAATTATCTCAAGGATAAGAGGAAGCTGGGGAAGGATGTCTAAGGCACTCAAATGTGCATGCACGATAGGACACATAAAATCTGAGTAATGGTCCCAAAACACACAGCAGGCAAAGTTCAGATGTTCTAAGGATGTATTTTCCCTCAAAAAGGCAAAAAAAAAAAAGAAACCACCTCCACTTTTAACCACTGGTTTTTATCCATAGGCACGGGAGACCTCAGAGGACACGCCAATGGCAAGTGATTTTCAAAGCAGGGAAAATATTGGGAGATAACTGAGCCAACATGAAAAGCTCTGCAACTTCAAATATATATACAATGTGTGTGTGTGTGTGTGTGTGTGTGTATATATATATATATATATATATATATATATATATATATATATATATATATATATATATATCACAGTGTGTGGAGTCAAAGGAGGAACACATCAAAAGTTTTTCACGCTGTGCTGCATCTGTGTTACGAGCCTTTCAGAAATAACTGTCGCTCTTTGACAAAGATTATTAGCTCGTCTCTTAAAAAACAGAAGATTAGTCGTGGCATGAACCATAAGAGCCATATAATCTTTTCCTGGACCTTGAGACATGCTACTATTGTTTTCTCAGTTGTGTGTGCTTGCATTTTTGTTTTTACTGTGGGGAAATCCTGTATGCATGAGGCTACTATAAGATATAACTGTAAATAGAAGCTTTGAATACAGAACAGTGTGAACACTGCGCAGGCTGGTCAAGCTGCTTCTGTCATCAAACGAAGCAGATTCCCTGCTAATATGACTTCCTCAGGGGCCCCTGGATCCTATGCAGTCACTCATAATTACACTTTCAATAATGACAGCTCTGCTGCTGTTCATCGTTGCTAGCTCTGAAATCAAGTCAACTAATACAGGCTTCATGCTAAAACGTCTAATTTAAAGCAGAAATAAACAGCCAGGTAAATATTTTTGTTCCTTTTACTTATTTCCACCCTGATTCCAGCTGTACTTGCATTATAAAGAGTTGCATATTAATTTTATTTCCTGTAAGTCAATTTTATTCTAAGTCTGTTTCTAGCCAAAATTGCCATCACATATAATTTTACTATGAAATATGGATGTAAATGTCACCTTGCTAACCAAGCTACCTTGCCAGAGCTAGCATTAGGTTGTAACTCTCAAGTTTTCATCCAAGTGTGGTCATGTCCATCTTTTATATACAGTTTATGAATGCATGTGGACATTTTAGACAGCTCGCTGAAATTCTTCTGAGGAAATACAGCAGAATTATTCAGGCGACTGCAGGAGATGATAATGCACGATATAAGGTTTCACACTTCTATCATCTGGATTCTCTTAGGTTCATAAATGCTGGGATTTGGGATCATGGAGCAGGGCTAAAATAATGAGCAGGAGTGCATATTTCTTTTTCTTCCCCTTACTATCTGCACTTTGTGACACTTTCACCTCCACTCAGAGGTGAGGAGGGCCTCCTCATCTGACCGTAGCAGCCTCTCCCATGACATCAGAGTGATACGTGAAGCATGCAGACCAGATAGCAGAGGAGAGGAGAGGAGAGGAGAGGAGAGTGGTAGAAGCCCAGCTGGAGCACTTCCATCTCACCATCTGGGCCCAGAGCTTCTTACAAAGTACTAACACACATGTGCAGCAGCCACCATGGATCCATCCAACCAACACTGGGTTATTCATGCATAAACGAGCTACTGTATTTTGTGCATTGTTAACCATATATGAATAGAGGTTACAAGAGGCATCTCAACAGTTCAGAGTTCATGTTTGTGTAACTCTGAGTGGGATTTACAGGAGACTTAACTGTGGCCAATTCTATAAATCCCCCCAAGTATCAGATAGCACACCGCTAAATATAAATGCTTTATTCTTTCAACTCTCTCATATTTGCATGTGAACACAGCTTGTAAGTTTCTGAAAATAGATTAACCAGTGCAGGATGATCTTGTCTATTAACTGTTCGCAAGCCCACAGCTGAGCAACTATCATGCTTTGGATTTCTCAGCATGCCAAGTGTATAAGGTTGTTGTAAGATAGATGACTCTGTTCTGCACAGAAACACCTCACTTAAAAAGCCTCCTTTTATCTACCCTTTCCTGAAATTATATAATAATATAAGGGGCTTAGTAAATGGTAAACCTTCTAGTATTCTCTCTGTAGCATCACCACCATTATATCTGGATAATAATGGCCACTTGTGCATCACTTGAATTTAAAGGAGCTTTCCCATTAGACATCTTTCTTGAAGCATAGCTTTGACTGTTGTGGCAAAACCTCTCTGAGATACAATTATTCACAGCAGGCCACAGTTAGCTGCACGCAAGATGTATGTCACCTGTTGTTCACACATCAAACATGTATACCAGGCCTGTTGCTCTCCCTGCTCTTCCTGTGCTCACATCTTTGATCAATAATTCTGTGGCCACCCGTCAGCCGTGCTCCAGAGAGAGGGGGCCCATTGTCATCTAATTACAGGCCTACTTCTCTATGACTGAGCCAGCGGCTGGGTGAGTGTGATTAAAAGTCAGCTGGGGCACGCAGGCAGTTCTTTCAACTGGAACTGGAACAGCTTGGAAACACAGCACAGGCAAACAAAGCTTTTTTCATCACGCACCAGTTGGGGCTGAAATTATAAACATTATTGGTGGCGACGTTTTTCTCTGATGGGGGTTCACAGAAGTTAGAAGCAACGTGATCAAGCACCTAATTAGTGTTAAAATTGCGAGCACCTGTGACATCTGGAGGGGCTGAAACTGTATCGCATGAGTTCATCTTCGGAGCAAAGCGTTAGGACAATATCCAGCGATAGCGTCACGGGAGGGACAGCCGCCATCTGAGTTAATGAGGTCATTTGTTAGGAGACAAAACCGTTGTTTGTCTTGACTGAGTTTAGAGGTGTATGTGTGTATATGTGCATGTGTGCGTGCTTGTGAGTCCATGTCTTCCTTCACAGAATGGAAAAGGAACAGATACGCCACAGAAAAAAACTGCTGAGAAGCAACTGGAAATAAAATGAACACAGATACAAACACACCACAGAATGACAGCACTGATTATAAAGAGACTCAAAATTACCACAAAGAGATGCAAGGGGACTGTGAAAGAGACATAACTGGATTACAACAAAACGGAAAAAACACCCACAACAACCATAAAGAGATAAAACTGTAAAAACAAAACAAAACATATTCTATACAAATGCAGAATGACTGCAAAGAGACACTATCCACATATGCCTCATTTGTAGTGATTTTTTTCTGTTGTTAAGACTGGACATGTGCTTTATAAATGGGAGGTGGGGGGCCTTTAGCATGCCTTAGCCTAGAAACCCCAATTTTCTCATAAACTGTGTGTGATTATTTTTTTTCTATTTTTTATTAACAAAGCTACAGCAAATCAGTTCAAGACGTTCACTAAGACTTTAGCCTCTGGGTAGTCTACAATACACCTACAAGACTGCAGTGTATGAAGGAGAACCTTTCCTGAGAGAACGCACAGGAAACGCCTTTCCTTTATTATCTTTCCTGCTGTTATCGCTGGCAGTGCCTGCTCGTCTCTGCTCTATTTTCTAATCTCCACTGTCGCCGTGGCCTTCACGCCATCCCCATATAACTCCTCATTCTCAGGGCCCCACTCCCTCATATATCTACCGCCCTCCAAGGCCAGTCTCCTCATATTACCTTGCAATTTAGTGAAAAGCATCAGATAGCACAAATTAAATGCTTGGTATGTTGAGAAATTGGAATCACATTTGACCCTCCATTCAGCCTGCCAGGTAATAAAAGCAATGCACTGTATCCACTTGTTAGTGCTCCTTATAATTGCGGTTAAATGGAAAGGGCGAACTTAATTAAGCATCTTTAGATCGCTCATCTGTTCATGTGTTTCTCTGTGATTTAGAAGCAGTGCTTCCCTTCATCTGCAGCAATTGTGTTCTTACATCTATCATGATCTGAGGCCCGTTGCAGATGTAAGTCTGGGGTTGAGTTTAGGTGACAACAGCACATATGCAATCACGGACCACAGCAAGATTTATGATATGGCATAATGAGTTCATATTGATGCATGAATAAAACCTTAGCTGAAGCTCAAACTCCAGATGTGCTCTTATGTGGCTTCACTGACTCCAGTTACATTGAAGTTGCCTGGTCTGAAAGAACAGTTTTTTGTTTTTTTTTTAAAGCTCAAAACTTACTAAGGTACAGCATTAAAATGAATTAAAACATAACTTCTAGTCAGTGTCAACAAAGAAGAATCAAATATTTTAAATCCACACATTTAATAATGAAATAATTAGTACTCAATAAACTCTCTATATCATTGAAACTTGTTATATTATAGCTGTGACACGATTAAACAGACAAAAGTCAATAAAAATGAAGATAAAGTCCAGGTGGATTTCTGCTCCTTTAATCCCTGTAATTACTGTTTTTAGTCCCACTCATCACTGAACCATCACCCTATTTTGTAGTGCACAAAGAAACCTGTGTGTCTTTGAGTATGCACTAGTAAGATTTGTTTATATACTTAGGATGAAGAATTTAAAGATTTGGAATTTTGCCTGCTGCTGAATTTTCCTTTATTGCTTTTATTTACATAGAGAGTGACTTCACATAATAGATTTTTACCAACAATCGATCCTTGTGAGTCACAATGCAGTGCAAACTAATAATATTTTGTGACAACATCTAGCCCATCATCTAAAACTAGAACCTGCAGCTAGCGGTCTATAACGGCAGTGTTTACAAATCCTACTGCTGTGCTCTGATCCTCCACAATCACACCCCAGTCTGGTGATGAAGGTGCAACTCTGAAACCACAACACATGCTGTGCTGATACATGATCTACTGCTTCATCCCCAGAGCTCACTGTAAATAACAGAAAAGCCTACCTACAACTATTTCCATGGGAAACAATCCTGCTTTGTATCACTCTATCTGCATATCTACAGTGCACAAGCACTGCACTCCTGTCTTCCTCAGGGCCCGTTCACATAGAGAGGCCCTGTCTACATTGCTAAACATCAAAATTGCTGGTTAGGTTTATGCTTCCTGCACTGCAATGCTCAGGTTTCTCCTCATCTGGTCTACATAAGAGGGGGTAGCTTGGCTCAAGTATGGGAGTCTGTACTGCCTTATTCAGGATGAAGGACAGACCCCAAAACCACAGCACTTACTAACATGCAGTGTCAGTCTGATACTACAAGTTCCTTTACATTCATTAACCAAAGGCAGTTTCCAGATGAACTACCATCCAGTTTGTTATCTGTCCATCATTTAAAAGCCAGTGTTCATCATGGAACCGGGCTACATTACTGCATATGGCATGGGTGAAAAGGCACTATTAATGCTCAGCACTGTACCTATACAGGATTTGGAGCAACACTTGCTACCATCCAGACAATGTCTTTTTCAGGGAAGGTTTAGCTTTTTTCAGCGAGGCAATGCCAAACCTCATTGTGCATGCAATTCTGTCAAACAGCTAAAATCCCAGAGTAATGTGCAAAAGTCTGCTAATTTCATTATATTTTGTTAGGAAAATAGGAAATAGGTGCAGCGACTTCTTGAAACGTGCAAACATATGTGAAATTATAGTATAGAAGGCAAAAACACTGTACAATCCTTACAAGCTTGAAAGTCAGTATTTGGTGTATATCAAGCAACAATTGGAAATAATTACACTAACAAAATTGCAGCATTTGCTCTTCTCAATTAGCAAAACTTTACATTTTGTTTCTATTTACATTTTACAGCGTGCTAACCTTTTTTTGAAGCTCTCTTGTTATAAGCAGTACATATATGGTTTGGTGTAAACAACACCAGTGTACCAGTGTAAAAAGATATTCTGTAATTCCCACTGTACTTGCTTTTATTAACTTCTGTAAGTGTCCACTGTCTGTCCATATTTAATCTGGGTAAGTTTCTCCAGCATGGATCCCTCTTGTAAGAGAGATTTCAATCTCAATAAGAGCACCTATTTAAATAAACAAATAGAAAAGAAAGGCATGTGCATGCACAAGTGTTTCAAGTTAAGAGCTCATTTCCCTACTGGGTTAAAATGGCCTATAATGTGAGTATTCATGATACAGTAAGGGGCTTCAGAGGAGAGCATTTAAACATCAAACGAGAGTGTGTTTACTTAAATCCCAAAGTGTCGATGGAGAGCCATCAGTAGAACCAAGAGCTGACAGCTTAGGTCATCAAAGAGACTTTACTACTAGTGCTGCTCACAAAAAGCCCAAACAATAGCAGGAAGGGGCTGCAAGTCTTCAGGAGATGAGCCACACACAAAGATCTTCAAGCAGGATTCATTAGACTGGCGCTGAGGATGGGGAGATCTGTCAATTTCCTGTTTTTTACCTCCCAGCTAAGTGGTGACGGAGGCCTGCGTGTGCCAACACCACTAATGACCCAAAAACGATGGGCCGCTAACACGATTGTTCAATGCTGCCCAAAATGGAAGCAGCGCAGACCACACATCCCTGGAATCAGACATGTGTGTTGGCAACACCGACATCTCATCATTAGTGGTGACCAGAAATGATGCCAGTGACTGTGTGTTTGCAAGTACGAACACAATGGTTTGTTAAGAGCCTCCTAACACAGAGGACATCCTCCACATATGGTTGAGGGAGCCTGGCTCCAATACTAATCTGCTCCCACTGTTTATAAAATAAACACTCCCGTGAACACTAACCTACAGCCTGCCCAGTCTCCCCACTCCTGCACCCTCAACTCTGCATCTGGCTGACCTTTGACCTGGACTGTTTGAACTGTGCTTCCTGTCCAGCGCGACTATAGTATAATGACAAAATCTGTACTGTAGGCACTTTTTACGCACCGGTGGAGGGGATTACCAACATATCCTCACGGAGGTGGCACATGCGGCCATCCAACACGATTACATAAAGGGATGCGGCCCAGAACTTTGTCTCACAATCATAAAAGTCAAAAAGAGAAGTAGTTAATTAAAAAAAAAAGTTTCAACATATAGATGCTATGTTATAGAAGTCCATGTAAGCATGCATTTTCATAAAGCTCTACTTACCGGTGTTAAATTACTTCTAATTGCAAAACCTTTGCCTGTAAAGACAACACCACTACTTTTTCAAAAAAAGGTTGTTCATGCAGACATCCCCACAGACACCCCCACCCTCTCTCGCTCGCAGCCCTGAGCCTGCTTGGCTCAGTGGTGGTGGAATGAGACGAGATAAGCCCATGGTTGGCCTCCATCAACACATGAGGCTTTCCAAAGCGAGTAGTGTTACAGACAGGCGCTCCTCTGGGGCTCAGTGGGAGTGGGAGCGGACTGGGCTGCTCAGACATTAGTAGGCTGCTAATCTGCCCCCAGCCAGCTTGCTGATGCCCACCATCTGTGTCTCTAACTCATCACCCACTGGCCAGGAGCCTCTGCAGGCACACACACACAAGTAAACAAACACCCAGAGAGAGGTATTTAAGAGGCGATTCTCTACCTGGCTCGGTTAATTACTGATTGTCAGTGCCACCCAAAAAGCAGAGGCCAGGAGCCAGTGGAGAGGAGTAAGGGGGATAAAGAGGAGCCAGCTGTGAACAGGGGCACATCAACTTCAGTTTGTTTCATCGTCCCCATTACGCAGGGAATTTGTGTCAGATATAACTAAAAAATAGCTCAATCAGGAAAAAAAAAAAGGAAAAAAACAAAACAAAACCAAAAACGATTGCGACAGGTTTAATTACCACCAGCAGCGAAGAAGTCAAAAGACTTGAGGTTGAGGAGTGTCGGGAAAAATGCAGCCGCTGGTTATGCTTCATTTACTTGACAAGACTTCACAGTCATAATTGTGGATGCCTCTGGCACTACTGATCAAGGGGATGTAGAGGGTTAAGAGGTCAGGAGGATGGAGGATGGAGATTAACTGAAAGGCCTGAAACTCCTCAAGGAGTATGACAGCCACACAGGTGCGCTGCACTTACCCCCCCGCGTAACCCCCACACACCCATCATTTAGGCCTAAAATGTCCTGTGGGCGTCGCAGGCAGGTGATTAGCAGATACAATTACTATGCCTCACTTACCTTTTAGCCATTCACCTGTATGTTTGAATGTGGCATAAATAGGGTTGCTGCTCCATGTGATCCGAAGACTGTTTTTTTTTAGGCGGGGAAGGCAGAGAGGGGTCTTTTGCTTTTCAGAGCTCCAGATTTGCAGCCAGTTGAATTCCCTTTTTAGTAAACAGGCTGTAAAATGAAGAAGAAAAAGTTTGTAGATTGAATTATTTGGTATTTTTGCTACAATTATGGTAATTTCACCTCTAATCTACCATTTGGGCTCTTTGTTGCATAAAATATTCTTTTACAGTCACGTGCACTGTCTTAATCAAATAACCTCAAATGTTTTTGGGGGTTTTTTTTAAAGCTCAAACCTCACCACCACCACCGCTAATCATACAGTCCCTAAAGCAGTGCAGCACGTCCACAGGGAGTAGCTGCAATGAGAACTGTGATGACATTTAAAGTACTTGCTAAATGTACCCATGTGAATTTTGGGGTGTTATTCTGTGGTAATGTTACCCTCAAAGTATTATCCATATCTGTAGCCATGTCGACTCTAAATACAATTATACAATGGAAACACTACCAGTGCCAAAACCCCATTTGATTTTTTCTGGCAGTCTCGCCTTCCTATGTGACAGGAAGGTTGAACCTCCAGGCACTGCTCCAGACTCAAAACATTAACACTCATTCATCGGATTATTTAACAGCAGTCTCTGTTTAGGATGGTCCAAAATATCTCACAGGAGCCAAAAGATGGAAAATATTTGCAAAGCTATGTCTGGAAAGGAGGCTGTCAGCGATCCATCCAGAAGAAATGTGCGGCACCAGGCTGAACAGAATACAGATCATTTTTGCTGATCGCATGCTGCGCTACAGAAAAAAGGCCAGTAATGCCATAATGCTGCAAGAGGAAGATAAAAGTGAGGGCTTTTCCTCTGGCTTATGAACACAAGAGGTCCACACAGAAAAACCAACACAAGGATGATTCAATTATCCTCCTACTAGCTCAGGGATCCCCCCCCCCCTCCTTTCTTCTAAATGCCTTCTACACAAAGACTAATGTTTTCCCTCGGTGCAATAAATAACCTTTTATTCCTGCTGCCACGGAAAGTTCACCTGCACAGACGATCACAGCGTCTGCCCTCATATTTGTTACTGCCGCCTTTTAATTTGACCTGAGCCAACCTGTCATGCTCCATCAAACGTGGGAATCGGATACCTTAGGAACACAGGCGCCTTTGCTTTGCATTATGGCTCACCACCACCTCCCAGTGCTTTAACACATTGATTCTGGGAGCAGAGAGAAAGTCACCCGCATCACATGAATCAAGCACTGTGACAGGGGTCCGTTAGGTCTGGGATCACACGGAGGATCACAAGTCTCTCTTTTTGCTTCTCTCTCTCTCCCATCTGTATTAGCTGGGGATGAGAGGAGCGGGATGGCCCTCTAAAGGCATATATTTCCGTTGATGAAGAGATAAATCAGATCATTTCTGGAGTAAGGAAGGGAGCACAGAGAGAGCCTTCTTGGTCATCCCCCTTTGAGATGTAAATGGCACGGTGGCACAGAAAGAGGGCCAGGTGTCTGATGCAAAGAGGGAAAGCGTGACGGTGCATGCATTCCTCAGAGACCTAGACCATTAACTGTTGCTGTGCCTTATGCGGGTAAACATCAGCAGATTCTGTAATGGTCCATAATGGCCTTGCTAGAGTAACACAGTTGGATCAGAGTGATCACTGCAGGTATCCTCTCTGAAGTAAGATATTAGTCATGTCTACACATGCGTGTGTTGATATTTACACAATAAAATGTATTGAATTAAGAAAGTTAAAGTTTCCAAATTATGAGGAACGTCTGCCTTCTGTGGATAGCTACACTGAACGCCTGAAGACCAGAGGTCAACAGCTGCCGCTCACACCTTGCTGGACGATTAGAAACGAGTTAGCAGGCTCACTGGGGTCATCAGGACAACAATTTGTAGTGAACACTTTAGAGCCTGGGGAAAAAACTTCAAATGTCCCCCACCTCAAGGTAGAGAAAAGAGGCATTTGGAAGGTTAAACTGTGAATTAAGAAAAGAATAGCAACCTGTTATTAGACTTAAGGAGAAAAGGGGGGGCAGGAATGGCATTTACTTTGGACTCAGTCAGTCAAGCTGCCAAGAAAGCCTGACAGGAGAAAGGTCAAATATGTTGGAGATATACTCCTACAGTGACTTTACAATCTTTCTTTCATTTTCCGGATGCCTAGACAAACAGAAAACAAACTGTGAACTCCCGGTTGATAAGATTTTGTACCTCACTGTTATATCTGAGATGTCAGGGTTGACATAATGCAGAATAACACTGTTATACGAAGGGAAATGTATCACTGGGGTGGATAAATCATGTTATAACACTAACCCTGATTAAATGTAGCTTATCTTTATTGTTTAAAAGCCCCCTATAAAATCCTTCCAGCTCCACCAGGGAACTACTGCTCAAGCACACCTTAATCCAGTGTAGCTCCAAGTGTGTGTGTGTGTGTGTATATATATATATCAAAATACACCTATTAGTAAGCCTTTTACTAACAAAGGGCAGTTAAACTTAGCTGTAGTAGCCGCTGGCATCAGTTACATATGTAGCATGAGAACGTTGATTTTTCAGAAAGACAACAAATACATTATAGCAAAATAAACACTTAACAAAAAAAAAAAAATATATGCAGAATATTTGGCACACATGAACTAACACTGACACAGTCTCACTCAGAAACGTTACTGAAGCTGAAAGCGGCAATCAGTTTTGGCAAAGTGACTTTTATATACCCTTTATTGACATTAAAAATGTCTTTTTCAAGACAGCTCTGGCCAAGAGGGAAGCAGATATTTCAACAAATATAACATCACAGTTCTATGAAGATATTTTAAGTGTCCAAAAAGGACTGAATGGATTGTAATGTAGGTACAATAACACAGTCATAAAGATACTTGTGATTTTATATAGAAACTTTTCATAAATTCTGTTGACTAGTCTGTTTATCAATATAAGCAAAGATGTTAGACATAAAAAAAAAAACAAATATCAGAAATCAATTTTTTGGCAGACCGGCATTAGAAAAAACCCCTCCACAATCAAACATATGGAACAATCTATGGAAGCCTGTTTATCCACTGAAGAAATGTATTTTTGCCATCCATAAATCAAAAATTTGTGTTATGAATCTTGAAATTTCTACTCAAAAATACTTTTATAATTCAAAATATTTAGTCAGTAAATCAAAACTTCGATTTACTGGCAGCAACAAACTTCCATAGAGCTACCTGCTGTGGTGACCCCTTGTGAATAAGGGGGCATCCAAAAGTAGCTTCTTGATGTACGATAAATACCAGACACAAAGTCCTACTAATAATCAGGACAATTTGACAACTTTCTTAAAACTGATCCAAGAATTATTTGGCAAGTTATTTTGAAGCATTCTCGAAGATAAAAATTTCAGTTGTCACTAGCACAGCACAGCATGTGTAAAAATCAGCATCTCTTTTTTTTTTTTTTAAGAAGTATTTTCCTATAAGTTATACTTCTACCATTTCAGGGTTGTTTTGAAGGCTTTGTCTCCTCCTTAAATAATGTCTCTGACATAAAATAAACAGCGGACGACAGTTGGCTGTAAAACAAATTTATTCATAAGTAGAGCTGTCACATCACTCTGTGGCATTTTTGAAGAATGTAATGCACAATTGTCTTTAATCTAACAGTTGACCATATGTTGGTGCAGCATTTTTTTTATTTTTTTTAAAAAGAGGAATTAATGAAGACATCCATCTTGGAACCTGCAGGGCATTCAGTTCGACACTCATGGAGACAAACTTCTCATTTCAAAAGGGATGACTCTGCTCTGCCATCTGCTGGTGAAAATCAGGCATTACATACAATCAGGTCTAAAGATCAGCAGGCCAAAACAATCCATGCTGATGGCAATCACATATGCAACACATCTTTTTAAAGCTGGCTTCAAACAATAGTTTATCTGTAAGATTAAACCTCATGCCACTGCTGTTAATCATCTCTCTTTTTTTTTAATAAATCCAAGTAAAAACGGTAACATGTTTTTAGTGAAAAAGGCATTTTAGTGGCAAAAGTTCCCCTGAAATTTTTTTTTTGTTTTCCTAGTGTTACAAATGCTGCTCAAAAATATACTGTCTTCGACTGTAAATGACATATACAGCTACCGCTGAAGTTTCTGTAACCGCATGATAAAATATAGCAGTTTACACTGAAAATAAATTTCATTACATAATTCTTTGTCATATGTACACAAAGAGCATTAAATTAAAATACAAATGAAATGTGAAGATTTGCAGTACAAGCAACTAAAGTATTGCATAAGGGGAGAGTGACTGCTGCTTTTTATAACTGAGCCAAACACGCGTTTTTTTTAGCAAAGACTTAATAATAGTTATACACAAACACATTTAACATGCGTGCACTTGTGTTTGTCAAGACTCCCTTTATCATTGTGTTGATAGTTCAGAAAGACTAGGACTGTAAAATAAGACTGATGTTTTGTAAAACACAAAAGCTTTGCAATTCACGCCTGCCACCTCCCCCCAAAAAAGCTACAAAAATCCCAGTAAATCTCAAAATCCCATGACCCCTCGTGACTGTACAGAAAACAAGCTTGGTCACGTGCAAGGGTCGTAGATCGTCTCAGAGTAACAGTCTTAATTTCCTTTGGAAGTTCTAGCAAACTATGACACACACACAAAAAAAGAAATGGATCCAACACCGTACTGGCTCCAACTGGACCTCAAGTAGAGCCAAAACAAAGGCCAGCACCATTAGGTGATTTGCTTTTGACAGCATGTGCACAAACACAAGCAGGCAGCTGATTTGCACTTGGAGAGAGGTGGTCAATAAAGTGATTGGTTTTTAAGAAGGCAGGAATGTGTCATACAGTGAGGAAAGTCCAGTGTTCTCCACTCTGCTGCCCGGGAATGACTGCTTATCTAAAGTGGCTGGAAGTGCCTCGCACCAAGAGAAGAGCAGCTTATACACAGAGAGCAGTTCAACTGACTCTGGAAAAAAGGATGATTTTTGCACTAGCAGGGCATGCACACGCACACACACACACACACACACACACACACACACACACCACAACAACAACTCCATGTTTAAAATGTATTTAAATAAATCACGCTTGTTGGAAAAGACTTGAAAACAATTCAGTGTGACTTCCACCGATTCAAGAAGAGTCTCTCAATTCAATAACATTTTTTTTTTTTTTTTACTGTGAAGAAAAATTTAATCTGAATTTCAGAGACATGCGCTTGCACCCACCCCGAAATTTAATGCATCCCATCCTTGCTGTGGTCAGGTCTCCCAAAGAGGAATTACAGCTGCAAGGCTGCCCTCTAGTGAACAAAACTCAAAATGAAATACAAAAGCTTCAGGAGGTTGAAATGTGTGGAGCTTGCATCAGGAGTTTACATCTTCTGCTGCATATTATTACTAGTGAACTTGATAGTGTTGCTTTTGAGTGGAAACCTACAAACTGTAAGAATTGTGGCACCTCAATAAGATCACTGACACCCTTGAATACTCTGCTCTCACTAAATCAGTAAGTCTCCCTTGCAAAAATAGTACTAATACTTATGGTCTGAGTTAGAGAATCAAGCATTAAAGAGGCACTGTCAGCTCCATATTAACAAATGGCAAAAGCATCAAAGTAGTTTTATATTAAGCAACGGTGCTTTAGTGTATGCTGATAATATCAAAGGCATAATTGTGTGTAAAATGTGTAACTGAATACAAAGTAGTCCAATATTAGAAAAACAGTGATGCTGGCCAGTCAGGGACTTCAGCAAGGCCAAACTGGTTGATGATGCGAGAGTGCTGGTGCTTAGTCCACACACACATACAGACACACACACTGTTGCAGAGCTACAAGTACGTATCCTGCTCTGTGCTGTCAAGGCTTTGCGTTGATCGCTGAAGAGCAGATTCTTTGGCAGGGGGAAGGCCTGTAGGAGGTGATTTCTGCTGCTCAGCTGAGTCCGTTTCAGTCTGTGGCACAGTATCTGGCATCACGCTGTTGATTGGAGGAGGGGTGGGCTGTTCTGAGGATGAAGGTGGAGGGTCACTGGGAAGAGGGTAAGGATTAGGGATCTCCTGTATGGGCTGGGATTTCTTGATGCTCTTCTTTTTCTTACTCTTCTTCTCCTCCTTGCCCTTCTTCAGCTGTGGGGTAGACTGAGGCACTTCAAGTACAATAGTGGGGTTCTGCTGCAGGTCCTGGCGCCTGGGTGGCTCAGCCAACATGATGATCCGAGCGCCGTGCATTCTCGGAGGCGGTTTGAAATTTAGCTCTCCGCGGTTCTTCTTCCAGCGCTTGAGCTGGATGTGATGCTCTCGTTCCACGTCTCGCGCCGTCACCGGCACCTCAAGAATCTGCAAAGGAAAAAGTTAAGTCACCCGGTCACTGCTGGGCTCATATGTTCCTTCCGTGTCTGGCCATTGCACTGAGATTGTGAACTTTGTTCACAAATGCCAAAGTGCTTCAGGCTGCCATGGATGCACCGTCACACACAGTCAAGATGGTGCTACATATAACAGGGGGCATTGTTTGGGAGGACAGACCCTCACACAAGACTTGATACAAGGAACCAGACACCAGGCTGCCAGCACTCTGGTCAATTTGTCTGTGTGTCACTTTAATTCACTCTCAGACTCGCTGGTATTCTCTTGGCTACATTTAGGAACACTTATTGTTCCCTCTAACTCCACACCCACAAGAAGACACAATGATGTTTACATCACTGCAAGATTACACCAATGCAAAATAACTTAAAGCCCGTTCAAGTCTTTAGAAAATTGTGGCATCAGCAAAATAAAACAAAATATGATTGTCTTAAAAATCACATTTTCTAGCTGGCAACACTAACTGCATGATTCCTATTGTCTCATTATAGTAAATAGATAACCAAGTAGCCTCACATGATGAGGTAACTCATGTGATGAGAAGCATGATATCTGGACTGTAGTTACTCCTGAAAAAAGTAAAAGTAAAGAAAAACAATCTGTATCAGACATCTTTAATGCAATTCCTTCAGTTTTTGGAGAAAGTCACCAAATTCAACTCTAGTCTTAAATTACAAATTTTACAAGCTTGAGATCAAAGGTCAGAATCACTGACGGGACACTGAAGACTTTGGCCGTGGACATTCCAGCAGACTTAAAGAAAAGCGATCTGGAGAAAACTTACCTCTCGAACGAGGAACCCCTCCTGCATGTATCGAGGCTCTATGGCCCTGAGAAGTTCCATGGTCTCATACTGGCCTTGGCAGGCCTTCAACTTCTCACGGGTTCCCAACATGCACTTAAGCAGCACCAAGCCCACACGAAAGATGATCTTCACTCCTGAAAGAGGAAGCAGCAGCCAATGAGTAAATTTCAGCGTAAAGGGGATGTACCTGGCACCACTGCAGATGCATACCATCACAGAGGAACATGTCCCAGACGCGCAGCACTGATGCCCAGGGCAGGGTTCTGGAGAAGGCACACATAAACCATTCAGTCATGTAGAGGATGGGGTCGATCTTATGTTTCTCCAGATGCCGGAAGGCTAGAGGGGAGACGCGCCGCAGCAGGGCGAACAGTATCTCTCCATCTAACTGTATAGCTTCCTGAAAGGAGGCACAGGTAGAACAGTCTTAACAAAACAAACAAAAAAAAGTCCTCTGTTGGTGCTGAAATGTGATACGCACATGGATGCTCATCTGTTAAATTAAACCAATCCTTATTTCTGCATATTGTTTTCCCCATTATGCATGACTACCCAGATTTTGTACTTATGAGGAAACATTTAATTAGCTAACCTTCTTTCATAACATGGAATTAATAATGACAGCAGAAAGTGAGAGGAAACAATTATTATGCAAGAAACTTTACTCATGTAGCTGGCCAAGGAAATAAGTTACGGTCTGTAAACAACTCATTGATTTAATCAGAAAACCACAGCCACAGCGCCAATGCGTCAGACACGCTGTGGGCAACAAAATCCACATTCCAGTTTTGCTGTGCAAAAGGCCCACAAGTAGGTGTGGGCAGTTCTGGTAGCAGTGGAATATAACTTCTTTTGAAATGAAGTTATATTCACTTCACATTTCCAACACTGAGACAGGTCATCAAAAGTTTTAGTCTCACCAGGCCAGGACTATAGTAACCAGGAAGATACTTCTCACAGATCTGCACCAGCCCCCAGAAAGCATCCTGTGGAAACAAAAACAGATGATGTAAAGACATTCCTTCGTTAATCTTAGAGGGCATTACTCGGTTCACACCGAATCCGGAAAATATTTCAAATGTTGTCTTTGATGCAAGATTTTCTATCCACTCT
This sequence comes from Archocentrus centrarchus, assembly GCF_007364275.1. Classification (NCBI taxonomy): domain Eukaryota; kingdom Metazoa; phylum Chordata; class Actinopteri; order Cichliformes; family Cichlidae; genus Archocentrus; species Archocentrus centrarchus. Next base: position 21,328,179 of record NC_044354.1, read on the forward strand.
ACCCTTGTGAAGCACTCGGGCCCTCTTAGGACACCAAGTTAGTCTGTATAACAGTATTGTGTCACACAGTATTGTGTCAATCTAAAGTCCTTTCCCAAGCAACTCTGCAACACTCAGAAGCCATCTTGGCAACACCTCCAGATACTTATATTTGGGTCTTTATTTTTGATGCTTTAGCTAAATGAACTTAAATTTCAATGATTACCAGGAATACATGTATATAACCGCCACTCACATCTGATTAATCCACTTCAAAGTTTGTTCTCTCTATTATACTGTTTCTGAAGTTCACAATTTAACAATATGCAATGTTTCCATCTAAAAAATGATTTTGGAGACTATTCCTTTAACGTATTAATTAGCTGGTGCTTTTAACGACCACTTGAGACCTTCCTCAAACTGAGAGTCAATGTGTCCAAATCACACACCACAGCGAACAAAGCAAAACTGAATGAGTTGAATTCCGGATTGCATTAGAGGAGAGGTTTTTCCTGACAGATAATACACTGGCACACATGCAGAGAATTTTGCCAGGGGCACTATCCACCATCTTTGTGAGTTCAAGAACTCCAAACTCTTGTATAGTCACTATGGCTGCCATCATAATCATCTAAAATTTGATGCATTATTCATCCTGTGGAGTAGCTCTGGGATTCATCTACAGACTATATCATCTGTACACTCTGCCTCAGCAGATCAGCTTAAAATGAGACTTTCCTGAGGTCACAAACTAAAACTGCACCTTACAAAATAAGAGAAATAGCCTGTTTCTATTTTTAGTTTGGATTTTAGTTTCAAAGACCAAAATAAGTCTTCAGAACATCCACACCAAAGGAGACAGTATCAAAGGGATTTAGTACCTCAGCAGGCATGTGCATAAGCAGCACAGCAGCAATAGGAGCCTGGGCCTGGCAGTATCCCTCCTCTGGTCTGTAGAGAGTATAAGCTTTAAGAACACGGAACAGGTCCTGCTGCCTGCACAACACAATAAGCACACGACATTTAAGCACATTAAAACAAGATGCGGTCAACAACTCCTGTGTGATATGTCACATCACATTGCTCACCCGTGTCCTCCCCGTGACACAAACATCTCATGAAATGGAAACTGTCGATGGAGGTCTTTTTCAATCACATCAAGCCACTTGGGGTCCCCCGGCTGGCTATCCAGCTCCTGACAAAAAGAACACGGGGGACATGTGAGATCTCTGTGATAGAGCAAAAGTAGTTCCATATTTTTAAGTGGAAGGAATACAGAGAATGGATGTTTTATAGGATTTAATGATCTCAGCAATAAATTTAATTATTCATTCTTTAACTACAAAAGTTCACTGAATGGGGTAACCCTTTATTGGCCCCAGGATGAGCTGATGCTATGTTTAAACTTTATATTTGAAAATATTCAAGATCTGTATCATTCAAACAGATGTTTTCAGGTATTTTGAACACCTGAGGCACACATTTAAATGGAACAAAACATTTTCTTTTTAAATATCTACCACTGAAAAGTTTTGCAAAGGTAATATCATTATATGTCTGTATCAGGTCATAATAGTCTCAAGAGCTTGAAAAAGGCAAGTGGACTTCTTTAGTTCCAAAACCAAATGGTGGCGAGTCCCCGGTATTCAAACCCTAATAGCGGCTGTCCACTTTGGAGGTGGTCTTTGACCCACTATTTGACCATGTGTGTCATCACATGAGCCAAGGTGTTTAAAAAAAAAAAAAAAAAAAAAAAAAGCTGTGGGTCATTACCACTAGGGGTTTCAGGTGAAACCACTGTGAGACCTTCCCCACCCTATCATGTGGCCTTTTGAAGTCACCTGAAGTAAGGTGTGAGTGGGGGTTGAGGCACCTGGGAAGGGATCTCAAGACTGCATTGTAGGTGGCTGACAGCTGGTGTTGTAAGCCACCACCTCAGTTCAGTGATGTTCATTCACAATGGATAGATGGCTCCTTTTACTCTTCTTTCGATCCATCTGTCTTCCCAGTCCAAAATGTGAACATTGGCATCCTTGAAAGAGCGTCCTTTCTCCTTCAGGTGCAGAAGTACAGCCTGTCGAGGTGGCTCTTATATGTTGTGCCACGCGGTTTGTCCAATGTAGAGGTCTGAGCAGTCCTCACTGCACTGCACAGCACACACTATGTTGCTTAGCTTGTGTTTGGGAGTTTTGTCCTTGGGATGACCCAGTTTGGCTGGGTCTGATGCATACTGGGCTGTCATGCTTGGAGAAAATTCTCCTGAGTTTCTCTGACAAACCTGCTACAGGAGGGATGACAGTGTTGTTCTGTTTGTCATCCTCCTTCTTCCTACTTGGTGTCTGACCTTCTTTCTTCTGCATCTTCGCTGAACTCTCCACCTTTTGGTTTTAGAACTGAAGAAGCCTCTTGGATAAGAGGTGAAAGGTCTTCAAAAAACTGAAAGAAGTCCAGTCGCCTTTTTCAAGCTCTTGACACCGTCATGATGGTTCATTTAAGCTTCCCACAAACACCTGCTGAAATAATATGATTTTGGACTTCATTTGGAGGTGGAGGAGGGGTTTGCTGTTTATTTTCATTTTTCTCTACTTTTTTTGTTTATTTTATTAAAACTATTGGGGTTTAAAAAAAATAAAATAAAAGGTGTGATCATCTAAAAGTGAACCAGTTCCAGTCCTTTGTCTTAAATATCTGGGTTCTCAGCCCAGTTTGTAACGCTGGTGGATGACCACACTTTCAGTATGAATTTCAAATGAAATTTAAAAATGAAATGAGCGCAAAGTACAGCATAAATAGATGTGTGAGGGGGAAGTGAAAGGAGAAGCTGTCGGACCTGAAACTTTCCTTGGTTCTGCTCTTTCTTCACCTTCCCCCCAGACAGGTAGAGCCATGCACGGCCTCTGAGGGCAGGAGGGATTCCTTTCTGGCACCGCAGCCTCACCTGGGTCACAGAACAAAAGGGTTTGCCCAAATAAAGTGATACACCAAAGGAACATGTGCAAATACAGCTTGGTTAAATCTAAGAAAAGCAATCTAGTATGCAGATACAGTGCATGGTCATTACCACAGAGCTGCCTCTTGGTATTGGTTCCCTTTCTTGAATACATGCAGTTTTGTAGTTAGAAACTAACAGCTTACACTTAGGGTGTGTTGACATGTATCCATTTTTTGGCATTTACTACAAGATCAGAATTTGATCAAACATAAGCCAGCATTCGGGGATATTGTAGCATCTGAGACGCTCATATTAGAGCCTCAGTTATACAGATAAGACTGTAAACTTGTCATGTGATTTATATTTTCAGAATAAAGGAAACAAAACTTGATCTCCAAGGGGGCAATTACTGAAGTTGCACAGTAACATAAACAGACATCACACCCCCACTGATGGGTCAGGTAGTAGAAAGGTCAGTGGATTAATCCTTAACTCCTCCAGTCTGCATGCCAAAGTATCCTTGGGTAAGATACTGAACCCTAAACTGCTTTAGATGCATCCATCAGAGTGCGAGCGTGTGTGCGAATGTTAAAAAGCGCTTAGGTGTAGATAAAAGTGCTGACGTGTGTGTGTGACTGAGTGAATGAGACTTGCAGTAGAAAGCGCTTTGAGAGCTCAACTGACTAGAAAAGTAGTATGAGTACAAGTAGTATAAAGGAGAAAAATGGTTTTGGCCAAATATGCCTAAACACTGCATCACTGACATACACAACACACACAATGAAGCAATTCCTCATAACTTTTTTTTTGGCTTGTTGCTATGCCTATAACCTTCATAGGGCCAAATTATACTAAAATGAATGCTACAAAAAAAAAAAAAAAAAAAAATCACCTTCATTAAATTTAATCTTTATTCACGTTATGTCTCCAAGTTGAGCAGTTGCAATCTTTCATCAAGAATCACAAACAACTGTTGGAGCAACAGATTGGCTGACCTACATTTAACATCTGACTCCTGGGGAGACACTTGATGTGACCTCCATTACCATTTCTGGGCACTTTTGTTTGTACTAATGCAAAGCTGGTACACTTCCCCAAGGACAGTTCAGTTCTTACTGTACAAAAACTGTTGATCATGGGGGCACAATAAAGGATTAGAAACCCTGACCTTTAATTGTACTTGCAGTGCAAGAAAAGAAACACTTGTTGCTACTAAATTGGCTGTTTCTGTGTTGCACACATACATTCCTACCCTGAATCTGGGACTGTCAACTTGTCATATTGTGCATGTGGTGATACAGGGACAGGGGTTGTGTCCTGGCTTGCTGCTCATTTATGGGCGTGAAGTTAAGTTGCAGCTCTGTGCTGAATTACTGACAGCATTTCACACAGAACCAGCTAGACAAGTGAAGCTGCAAAACAAAAAGTCTATGCAAAGTCTTGTCCTTGTGCAATCAAATATTTGAGCGTTACTATTTGCTTTGTTTGATCATGTTGACTACTTGTAACTGGAAAATAAAAAAAAAAAAAATCTAGAAACCACATGATATACTTCAGCAAACAAGCTTCCGAAACTTCTTTAAAAGAAAACGTACAGGTTGTGATTTGGCAAACTTCACATGGCTAGTGCCATGCAAGGTATGCAAACACGGCATCTTTTGTGTAATTGAGCTAACACCTGGTTCTGACCTTATTGAATCTCTTGATCATCCACTTGTCCCAGTGACTGAGCATGTCCAGCCACTTCACCTCCCTTTGCCTGAGCACTGCTGGAGGCACATCCTGAGCTCTGGTTACACAATGAAGGGGAAAAATAAAAAAAAATAAAAAGAGAAAGCTCAAATTATATTTTGCACTTTTCATTTATTTTAAATGCAAATGAGCGAATGACATATATTTTCTTCTATTAGCATAGGAAGAATTAGCCAGGTGGCAGAAAGTTGCTCATCTTTGCAATAAGGAAGGTCTGAAATAATCCTCCAAATTGGGCGAGGCTTTTTTTTTTTTTTAAAGGCAGTTTGTTAGGAGCAGGTTATTTTCTTTAGGATGCAACAACAGAAAAAAGATTAAAAAAAAAAAAATCTCACAAAGGCAGGTTATCTTTCTGCATTTGCCATCAGATCTCTGTGTGTGGCCATGAATCATTTGCAGGCAACGAACTATAAAAGATACAAACTCAGATGTATTTAATGGCAAAGACTCTGATCTCAAATAACTGCAGACAGGATTTGTCTGTTTTATGATGCAATTTAACAGTAAAATGTTTACAGGCAAGAAAAAAAGGGACTTTACATTATATTCTCCAACAGAAAAAGAAAACGTAAGCAAGTATAACCTACATTATGAATGTGGTCTGATGCTTTACTATGGCATGTAATTATCTCATCGGCACAAGCCTGTAATTGTAGGGATGAAACGTCTTCAAAGAGCTCTTCTTATTTAAGACAGACCTCTTTCGGTAACAAAGTGTAGCCTATGTGTTGTAGATCAGTGCAAAATTCTATACTCCAGCTTCAGCTCCCATGGCCTTTAAACAATAAAGAGACACTTTTGTAAGCTAAACACTGACTATCTATAAAGTTGAGCCAAAAGAGGCCCTCTAGTAAAGAGGCACCAGAGCTGCGGCTCCAAGGCTGCCAAAAACTCCACAAGACAGGAAACTCCCAGCCAGCCGGTGCTTGCCACAACTTTCACCCACTCCTTCCACTGTTTCACTGCTGTCCTGCAGGCTTTAGACCCAGCATAAGAAGAAAAGAGAAAGAAATTCATTTCTTCAAAAAAAAAAAAAAAGAAAAAAAAAGTCTGCACTATCTTGCCAAAAAAACAGGAATAATTAATTCCACGCATGACAGGCAGTGAATAGTGCTCTGTCAGTATCCCCCACAAAAAGTGACAGATTAAAAGAAAAATTGTTTGACACTACATGACAGAAGTACGAGTCCACCTTCATCTGCATGTTTACTGCTTTCGCTGAGTGTGGCAAACAGTAAGCATTAAAAAAAAGAAATAGAAAGAAAAGAAAAAAAAAAAAAAAAAACAGTGCCACGCAGCTGGTTAGGAGCTCTTTTAGTCAGTCACATAACAACAACAACAACACCTGCACAACTTGTCATCATAACTAATGCTAACTTATCCTGTACTGTTTGGCTGAAGGAGGCTGCAAATTTGCCACCTATTTATCTAGCTGGCAAAACAACACAGATGGTTCCAAAGAGTTGGAAGAAACTTACGAATCCTCCGAGTACTTCTGCGCCCCACCAATGAATCCATATTTGTCGGTCTGCCTTTCGCTGGTGAAGCCGTTGATCTCCGAATCGGATCCCAATGAGCTTTCATCGTCAATGTGACTGCTGCTAAGTGTCCTGATGCTCTCCGTGTCCACCGGTCGACGGCCGTTTTCTATTTTGGCCATGGTAGCGAGAAAGCTAGCTTCCTAGCCGGGGCAGCTAACGTCAGCGAGCTTGTGGACAAACCCCAGGAGTCAAATCTGCTCCTCCGCGTAGGTTGTCGAGTCAAACTGCACCGACGCCATGATTTCTCGGCGCGAGTTAAACTTTCCAGCTGTGCTTCTCCCCGTGAATATTTTCTAACGGTACGCTACAGCTGTCAGGCCACATTAAACAGGTTATGCCCTAGGTTTACTTGATTATTTTCCCCCCAGTTTTACCATTAGCCAGCTAACGTACAAAAAGTTAGCCTTAACTGCTTGTGACAACACAATCCCAAACTATTTCTATATTGACCCCACCTTCACCGAACCACCGCTACCTTATTATCTCATTTTACACAGTTAACTACTTACTTATTAAACCACTCGGTTAACGGACTTGTATGTTTTATCCTCAGCTAGCTGTTGCTTGGTTTTGCTGTCCTGTCATCCCACCCGAGTGTTGGACAGATTTGTGCCTTTCCTAGTATCCCAAGTGTACCGCCCTCGGTTGGCTTTAACATCCTAATGTTACGCCTGCCCCTAGTGGCTGCTGAAGGAGGAGGAAGTAAATCCTATGTCTAAGCCACTGCTGTCTTTATGTTAACTTGCTCTTTTTGTGCACGAGGACATGTGACCTGCGATAATCCATGACATTTAGGCTCATCCTGTTGCCATTAACCCACACTTGCAAATACTGCAGCAACAAAAGCAGACTTTTTTAAACTTGTTTATTTTAATGAACGAATGTTGCTACAATGTATATCACCCCAAACAACAAAAAAAAAAAAATATTAAGCAGTAGTGTGAAATCATGACTGCCAGAGTATTATTCATTTAACCTTTTAAAGGACATGCTTTTTGCACAAAACTGTATGGAAAAATGTCATCATTGAAACAAAAACTGCAGTTAAAATGACACGACAAACATTGGTTGTTCTTTTCGCAGGATGGCTCACTTCTTTCGTCCACCTCTCTCCTTCAGCGCCAGATGAATAATCGAACCGTTGCTCATGTTGTAGTAAGCCAGCGAGTTGGAATCCTTGATGAAAATGCCCTGAAAAGGAACAAAAAATTTTATTTAGATTAATTAATCCAGATGAGCTCACATATTCTAACAAGGTTACAAGAAAATTTTTACCTCAAACTGCAACTTCTGTTTTCCTGCCGGCATGCCTGTAGCTTCATGGATTTTGACTTTGATTACAGACACCTGTGGAGACATTACATTTGCACATCAATGAGCATGTGGTGTGTGGCATACGCTTACTTTAAAGAAAGAAAACAAGCCAACATCTTGCATACCTGATCTGTGAGGGGAACGGTGAAATTCAGCACCTGGCCATTCAGCTTCCATTCAGTCTTGTCCTGCATGTTGGGAACCTGTACTTTAACAGCCACTGGACCCTAGAGACAGGAAAAAGATTCAGATGGATGAAACTACATAGCCACGTACCCTCTATAGAGGTTAGATGAGTTTATTTTCAGCTACCACAACTGGAAACAAAGCCCTAGTTTACTACTGTGTTGACAAAAACACTTATTTTCTTTTTGCTTGTATACTCGAGGATCTTTCAGTGAATCTGGGGCTGAAACAAGGTTGTAATCCGGTGTTTTGAACCCTTTTCTACACTTGGGTCACAAACTGTACCTTAATATGGAAATGAACTTGTAACACTAGTAAACTATAAATGTAAGGCAACACGTTTTTCATAATTTACTGCGCCACGAAACCTTGTTTCTACGAAGAAACTCCTCCTCTGGAATCAGGTTATCCTCTGTTTTCATCTTCTTGCTGATTGGTTCATCCTCATGAGGTGGGGGTGGATGGACAGGTGGTGCTGGAGCAGCGCTTGGTGGCTGTGGCACAGGTGGAGCAGGAACAAATGCTAGAAGGGAAAAACAATTTTTTTTTATTTCAAATGTGAAAATAAAGAAGGCCGTGTAAGAAACTTTTGGTTACCAAATTACCCAAAGACATTGATTTCCAATGTGTATCAACGATGAGTATCAAGTTGGAATGTAACTCATAGGTGCTTTAACTTACGGGCTGGAACAACCATGGGAGGTGGTCTGGGAGCCATGATGTGAGGTGCAGCTGGCGGCATGGGAACCACGTTAATGCGGGGAGCAGGAATCATGGGCGGCATTGGGGTAATAACTTGCCCTGGTGCAAGGCGCACCACAGGAGCCACAGGGGGCCTCGGAATTACAGGTACAGCAGACAGGAGGGTGGTGCGTACTGGTGGTGCCATCTGTTCAATAACCCCATAATGTGTTAAAAAGGTACTTGTGTACAATAAAAAGCATCAAACTATATAGAATTAGGATTTTAACTTACAGAGGTGGGTGGGCGAGGCACCGCTGTGACAGGAGGACTAGGTTTAGGCAAACTGGCAGCAGAGGAGGGGATGGGTGGCTGGTGATGTATTTCACTTGGCTTGCTCGGGCCAATTTTCTCTTTAGTGTCATCCTCTCCCACCAGTCCTTTGGCCTTGTGAATGGCTTCAATCTGCTCTTGCAGGGTGATGTTGGCCTGCGCTGCCTGCTGTGTACGAGCCATGCTTCCCGAGTGGCCATCCCAGGTAACCTGAAATGCAAAGAATACAAAAAAGAGAAAACTAATGTAAACACAGTTTCATGAAAACTGCAGAGACTTTGCTTCAGAGATTCCTATAACCATAGCTGTTCTCACCTTCTCCTCTGGCTTCTGGATTTCTTCTTCCCCAATCTTCTTACCGATGGCTGTCTCTTCCACACCAAAGATATCGGTACGCCTCTCAGCCAGCTGTTTCAAGCTGCTCTCGATATCCAAACCAGGAGCATAGACTTCATCCTCCGTCTGTCTCTCTCTGATGCTGCGGTCTCTTTGCTCCAGCCAGCGTGGATCCAGCAGGCCGATACGCATGTGCTCCTGCATCTTACTGGCTGGGATCTTCTCACCAGTAATGGGGGAGATGAGATACTCATCTGGAGCTGCAATTGAGGGCTGAGGCTTGGAAGCTGTAAGGAAAAGATAACATGAGCTAAAAATGAAGTGTACGAAGTAGAAACGTGCTAAAATAAGGAAGCGTGCTACCTTTGGGGTCATAGTCTTTGCGAATGATAACCTGGTCTGGAGTTGGAGGCAGTGGGGGTGGCATAGGGTTGTCTGGTGGCAGTGGAGCCTTCATGCCATCATCCTCATCATCAGATCCCTAAAGAAAGCAGGAGGGGATTAATCCATTTTGTAACCAGACCTTAAAGTTTTCTTCTTTTCAAGCAAAAGGTTAACAAGCATGTTGTTCAATTAAATTAAAAACATGTGGTATCAATTCTACGACTGGCATGGACAATTTGCAATGCACACTAATTAAATACTCCATCAGTTCTAACCTCATCCATGTCCTGCACTTGTGTATCTTGATCAGGTTGTGAAGGCTGGCCTTCACCCCTATCCTCCCTCTCATCCTCTTCACCCTCGCTCTCCACCTCCATCTCAACCTCCTCACTCTCTCCATACTTCTCATAGCGCTCCTGGATCAGGATGCGAGCGCCGAGCTCCTCCGGTGTGGTAGGTGGTGGGAAGTGGCCTAAGGAATTTCAGATGCCAATATAGATAAATAGCTGGACCTACAATTAGGGATTCTTGTTTAAAAATATAGTTACTGTGGTTATATTACCTTGTTCATTAGGCTGGAAATCCACTGTCTCGACCACTACAAAGTCATGCCAGTCAATTTGGGCATATGCCACCCGTTCTTTCTCCCTTTCTTCCTCCTCCTTCTTTCTCTCACGCTCCTGGTACTTTGCCCACTCGACACGGTACCTCACCTGATGGTTGCACAACAGGACACATTATTAACATGGGAAACATTAATAGTGAATGGTTATTCTGAGAAGCAGTTACTGTTAAAACAGAATACCTGGTCCATAACCTCTTTTGGGTTGTCAGCCTCTCGCTTGAGTTTGGCCAGTAAACCTTTGGGAGGGATCAGAATCTAAAGTTTGAGAGACGAGAATCAAGATGATGCTTAGAATCACCACCTGAATAAAGAGACACTAATAATGTCAGAGAAGCACAATCTGTCAAGTCACCTTAGTATACTGCTCCACCAGTTTGGTGAAGTAGTTGAAGAGGCTGTGCTGTGGCCGCAAAAAGTCAAACTGGTAGTTCCTCTGTTCCTTCTGCATGAGCTGAGTGAGAAACTGGCGGCCATTGCGAGCAACAAACTGGGCAGTGAGCTTGACAACATCCAAATCAAATGCTGAGATTGATGGAGGATCTGCAATGAACTCAAATTCGGGGGGAGGTTCTTTGGGGACCACCGTCTCCTGAATCACTTGTGACTGAACCTAAAAATAAACATAAAATATTAGTTAAGAACAAAGACTACGATTTTTCTCATTTATTTAAAAAAAAAAAAGAAAAAAAAAAAAATTTGCAAAGCAAAATTTAATTACGTACTTTTTGAGGAAGCTGCTGGGACTGTTGCATAGCCTGCTGCTGCATAACCTTAGGCACTGCTGCAGATGGCTCTTGAGCTTTGCCCTCCTTAAATTCATTGACCTTGTGACGGTAGTAGGCATGGTAGGGGTCATTCGGGTTGAGGAAGTTAAACTTTGGATTGTTGATCTCATTCTGACGGATTCTTGCTTCAAACTCAGGCCCATTCCTGTCAAATGACAAGAAGGAGTTACACCAGACATCAAATCCACTTAACATTACATATTTATATAACTGTCACATATAAAGAAACCAACCTTGCAACAAAGCTGGCTGTCTTATCAACAATGTTTCGAACCTCAGGAGGTGGATATATGATACCAACAATAGGTTTAGTGGCCGGGGTTTCTTCTGCTGTTGAATCGTTCTGTTGACAAAAAATACATTTGTTAGTTAGGCTAAACCTGGCAAGAAATAGACAAAAAAAATAGGATTTAAAAACAGTAAACAACCACCAAATGTGCAATATTTTACATGCAAACAAAACTAGACCAAATACTACTTCCCCTGTTTTAATACAATTTAGGACACTCAAAGCATAGCGAACATTTCTGAAATCCAAAAAATTCCCAATATCACAAGGCTAAACCATAGATTTCGCCGTAATAGTCCCCACAGAGGAGCAGTGAAACGTGTAAAAACGACTAAGCTGCTCTGCTGAAACGATCCTGCCAAACTTTTCCAAAAATATGTTTTCAACACTTTTAGCAAAAAAGGAGCTTTCCGTTCTACTGAAGTGATGGCAAAGTCTGACTATTTATCTTCCAGCTCAAACTGTGATTTTAGATGCTGTGTATGAATTTATCCTCAAAGCTAACCGCAAGCTAACGAGGTTTAACGATTCGTCTTTCAGTATTTAGCAAAAATGGACGCTTCTGGCTGTTCGCTAAATTCAAAAATCACAGACACATTTCAGAGTAAAGAAAGGCAAAGAGTAACCCAGATCACGAGTTTGCCGAAAGAAACAGTGTGTAGGCTACATTGCTAGCATTAGCTTACTAGCAGCGCTATCCTTACCTTGTTGTTAGATTCCGGCTGAACGATTTGAACAGGCCCAGGCGGCATGGCTACGACTTTTTGTAAAACTGGAAGTTACCTGCAAACACACAACCAACAAGAAAAATATATGTATTTTAAAAACTCTTTCTACAAGGAATATTATACCAGAAACACAATCTACAGTAGCTAAAAACTTAAAATTTGCAGTGGCTGAACACTTACGTCGCGCTTTCGTTGACCCAATGGAGAATAATTACTTCCGGAAACAAGTTGCACGGCATTGTGGTATTTAGAGTACTTTTTTTGGAGGTTGCCAAGGAGATGGGGCGTCAACAGACTACACTGTTTTTCAGATCTGTGTCAGATAGAAGATATATAATACAGACTGTCAGACATGAGTCAGTTGTTGGGTCGTCAGGACTGTATCGAAAGCCTCCGAAAAGACCTGGTTGACCTTCAAGGAGCGATTCTGGACGTGTTCTCTCGAACCGGCCCGGTCCGGTTTTCTTCCTGGAAGTTCCCGGACAAACTCTCCTGTAATCTAGACATGGTAGCTTTGCTAGAGCAGTATGACTTTGTGGACGGGGAAGATGCGTTCAATCAGCACTCCCACATTGTTTTACTGGAGCTGGTGATTGACAGGTAATATCTAACGTTTTTCTTTTAACTTACATAGTTTAGAGTGGTTTTTAGAAGATTTTTGTGTGTGTGTGTGTGTGTGTGTGTGTGTGTGTGTGTGTGTGTGTGTGTGTGTGTGTGTGTGTATTTTTAAATGTTTATTTTTATTCTTATTATTATTTTATTGTCATATGCATCGTGGAAATAAACACACTGTGCACGGAAATTCTTTTCGCCAGTCTCCCTTCACACAACACAATGAAAAAAATCCAATAAAGATCAAATAAATGTGCAAAAGAAAGTGAAAGTAATAAATGTGCGAACAATGGCACAATAAAATGAATTAGAGAGACCAGAGCTTGAAAACGTGAGTTGTACCTATGCCTCGTGGAAGTTTGCAAACAGGTCTGTAAAAATTAGTGCGTGATGGAGTAGGAGGGGGGCAATACGATTGTCTTATTCGGGAGTCTGATGGCCTGCAGAGAGAAACTATTTGAGAGCCTTTTAGTTGTTGAGGGCACTGGTGTGAACAGGTGGTGTTGTGGGTGTGTATTGTCCTAAATGATGTTGTGGGTCCTGCTGACAACCATGGTGGTAAATATCCTGTAGTGATGGGAAAGCTGCTCCTCTGATGTACTGTGCAGTTTTTATCCCATGCTGGAGAGCCCTCCTGTCCTGGACAGTGCAGCTTCCAGTACCACACTTTAACTAAGGCAGTGATAATGCTCTCAACTGTACTATCCTATACTACTAACTATACTATCTATAAACACTGCTGAGGATTTTGATCAACGTGCCAGATTTCCTCAGCCATCTTAGAAAGTACAGTCTTTGCTGTTTTTCTCGAGAAGCTGTTGGGTGTTGTGAGACCAGGTGAGATCTTCACTAGTGTGTGTAAAGGTTTTCACTCTCTCTGCTTCTGTCTCACTGATGTGTATTGGTGTATGCTGCTGCATTTCTCCTCTTCAGAGCAATAATCATCTTCTTGGTCTTGTCTGCATTTAAGGAGAGATTATTTTCGTGACACCAAATCACCAGTCCTGCCACTTCTCTTCTATGTTCCGTCTCCTCCCCATCAGTGATCAGCTCAATAACTGTGGTATTATCTGTGAATTTTATAATGCTGGTGTTGATCTGGGAGGTCACTCAGTCATAGTGAAGAGGGTGTACAGGAGTGGTCTCAGCATGTCTCCTGGGGGGTTCCCATGCTTACAGTTCTGATGCTTGATGTCTGATTTTCAGCTCTCACTGATTGGGGTGTGTCTGACAGGAGGTTCAGCACCCGGTCACAGAGGAAGGTGTCAGTCTGAGTGTGATCAACATCTGGGATGATACTATTGGATGCTGAGCTGTAGCCAATGAACAACATTCTCACATATGTGTTCCTATTTTCTAATGGCTGATTTAGACTTCTTTGTAAAGCCTATGATGTAACCTACATAAGGGGCCAAAGTCGTTGCCCAGTGTATAAATATATAACATTAAATAAATAAATAATAATCCTGAAATGACTTAAACACTTTTCTTTCCCCCCTCTGCCTGAACAAGACTGCTGCTTCTTGTACAAAGCACCAGTGCTTACATTGAGCAACTGAGGGGCAGCCACAGGAGAGAACAAACGCCACATAAAGGATGCCTGTCAGTTGGTCTGGTAGTCACAAACTATTGGAGCAATTTAGTTCAATTTGCCAACATAAAGGTAGGCACATTGTTTGATTTTAATGAATGAATAATAATAAAATAATGGCATGACATTGCCAGTTAACCGATAGAGCTCAATGCTTTATGCTCTCTTTATTGTTTCAGGAGATTGGCATCAGTAAGAAGCAGACAGAAACAAACAGTGATGAGACAAAGACAGCATCTCCTGTCTCGCCTCAATTGAACTCAACGACTGACTTTTGCAAACGTTGCTTATCTGCTTGGTCATCAACGAGCACATTTAAAATTTCCCCGCAGAATCGCACACCTTCCAGTCCCATCCACAGCACGCCATGCTCTCCCGTGGTTGACAGTCAAAACAAAAGCTGCCAGACTGTTGAATCGTCACTCATTCCATGCAATGCATGCCATCAAGTGCAAACTCTTTTGAGAAGGACAGGAGACTCTCTGGTAGACCTGCTTCAGAGCGAGGGCCTGCCCTCATCTCTGAAACCTCTCCTAGCAGCTGTGGATGACACTCTGGAGCTGGGACGTATGACAGCAGGCGATGTTTCCCAGTGGGCCAATGAACAGCTGAGGGACATGCGCAGGCTGGAAAAGCATCTTCAAGATGTACGCTGTACGGTGCAGCCTCTTAAAGACAGACTAGCAGTGGCAGAAACAGAACAGAAAAGATTGAGATCCCAGCTGGAAAGAGCGCAAAAAGAGTTCAACCAAGAGAAGGAAAATCTTCAAATAAACTTAGTCCAGCTTGAGTTTTCTCTGCAGAAAGCACAGAGATCCGTTAAAGAAACAGAACAAAGGCTACAAGAGGAGCAACAACAACATGAGAGGAGTGAGTAGACTCATGAATAGACATGATGAGAATTCACAGAGACCCTTTTTTTTTTTTTTTACTATTTTCACATGTTTACCACAGAAACTCTGTCCTTGGAGGAGATTAATTTGAAACTAAAGGAGGAAATAGCACTGCAGCAAAAAACTTTACAAGCACTTGGTAACACACACACACAAATAAGATTCATCTATTATCCTTCTCATTTTAAAATAAACATTTTTTGCAGAGTACACATTAAAATAAACCTTTATGTCAGCTAATTAATTATTTTTTGTGTTAGAATATGAAAAGAAAGAACTGCAGGAGAATCTTGACACCTTAAAAACAGAGGAAGAGGCCTGCTCTAAACTACAGCACAGGATCCAGCAGTTAGAGAGCCAGATCTCTGACACTCAGCTCCTTCTTGACAAGGAGAAATCCAAGTACCAGAGTGCTTGCCGTCAACAAGAGGTCAGCATCACAGCAAACATCTGAATTATTTGCTATTTTCCACTGGAGACTGACAGACTCACTTGTGAATCAGTCACACAACAGTAATCAAATAGATTTATACAGGTGTTGTTTGGTTGTGCATCCAGTCAATGCAGGCAAAGCAGAAATCTTTGCTAGAGAGAGTTGACGCTCTCGACGAAGAGTGTGAAGAGCTGCAGAGGCAGCTGGGGGAGAGAGAGGAGAGGCAGATCAGCCTACGCAGTCAGCTACAACAGATGTCAGAGGAGAAGGAAGAACTGCAGGCTCAGATGACTCAACAGCAGGTACAGTATATTAGAGCTCTTAAATGCACATTACCCATGGTAATACCAAAAGCAGATATGTTTAAATCTAGTAGCATATGCTCCTATATTTTTTCCTCATCAGGACTTGTATTTAAAGCTCCAAAATGAGAAACGGACACTACAAACAAATGCAGACGAGCTAAAAAACTGCGCGGATGAGCTGAAGGAATACGTGCAAGCTTTGAGGGAGAGGGAGAGGCTGTTGGTGGCTTTCCCGGAGCTCACCCCACTGGCCCAACCACAGAGTAGGCACTTACGAACAACCCACTGACTAACATTACCTGCATGTAGACAAATAAATGCAGTGCTAGTCGACTGTGGCTGGTAATAGTTTGGAAAGCACACAATGCTAATTTGACAAAGTGTGAATTATAAGACCACAAAATGACTCTGTGCACTTGTACACGGCACAGACAGTAAATCACAAAAATCAGTGCACATGCATTACTTGGAAAGTTAAGGTATTAATCTTGTGTTCAATCTTTTGTTTTGTTTGTTTCTTAGCAGCTTCTTTTTTTTTGAGTATGATAATCATGTACAGTTAATGAATATTTGTAATTGTATGTAAAAAGGTACAGGAAATGTGCTTTTGGATATGCAGCAGCAACTGCAAGCAAATAGCATTCGTATAAAAGTTCTGGAGCAGGAAAATGCCACCCTTCACAGAAGTCTGGAGAAGCTGGGGGAAAAAGCACAACATAATGCCACCACAGTAAGTCATTAGGTAGGACTATGGTAATGCTATATAATGTGAAAAATGTAGATTGTGCATGAATAAACAACTGGAAGCATGGTTTTGTGGTTGTCAGTGGGTTTACTGAAAATTATACATGTGAATTTTTAATAGGAAGCCTCCCCTCAGCAGACATGGACTGCTTCTCAGGCCAACACACCAATAGGAAAACACAAA
Source organism: Archocentrus centrarchus (assembly GCF_007364275.1). Lineage (NCBI taxonomy): Eukaryota > Metazoa > Chordata > Actinopteri > Cichliformes > Cichlidae > Archocentrus > Archocentrus centrarchus. The sequence continues at coordinate 21,344,806 of NC_044354.1, forward strand.
AATCACCAGACTGAAATGCAAAGCAGTCAAATGTAAGTATTCTGCTCTTTAGATTAGTTTAAGTAATCAAAATGCTATGAATCCATTGTTGCCTTCTTCTTTGCTCCACAGGCCGAGCAGTGATGCAGCAAGGCTGGGGTACATTAACAGAGGAAAGGAAGCAAGAGGAGATGGGAGCGGTGTGGAGTCAGCCAGGTCACAGGATCGTGTGTCTGCCTCCCCCTCGTCCCCACAAATTCACCTTCAAACACTCCACCTTGACATAGGGTCCGCTGCTGCTAAAAGCCATGGAAAGGTAAACAGCGCTTCTCTGCTATCCCATTCCCGAGGATGGAATCAGAGGAAAAAATGAAACACCAGAAGAGTGAACAAAAGCACACCACTGCTAAAGATTATTGGCAACAACTACAAATGGCTCGTAATGGTTTTTTTTTGTTTGTTTGTTTTTTTGTCATTTCACATTGTCATTTTGTATGGTTATGGGAGTAGGTTACAACTGTTACCACTTAATATCACATTATGTTCAGATGAATAAATCCATAATAAACATATTATCAACAAAGACTGTTTTTTTTTTTACTGCTAATAAAATAGGGCAGTGATAGCTCTTGCATATTAGGTTTCATGATATATGATATGTTTCTCAAACAAGCCTGGCTATACCTGAATGGGCAGCCTTCCCCATGGATTGATCACATGGTTCTAATTAAATAGGTGGGGTGAATTACCTTGAATGTCACGGAGACAGATGTCAGTGTCATTGTTTGTGTGCTAGCTGACAAGGATGGGGAAAGGGAGTTTCCATGGAAACACACGTGCTTGCATGATTCACGCTCTGCTGAATCCCTTCTGACCTTCAGGTCAGTCTCTGGAGTGTAATTTTACAGTACATCCTTAGTGCACTAAGATGAAGACCACACATAGTGTAGATCACTGCCTCTCATGTTGTATGACGTTGTGTTTGCATGCCAGATGCAAACAGCAGCTGTGCAACCTCAGTCACACCAAGAGTAACAAACTGCAAAAACCTGATTAAAACAGCTAATCGTGTTAGCATAAACACCGACCTTTCACCAACTCGACCTGAATGGACACATGACCTGTCGTTTCAATCACGCCACAGACAGTGTGTAACCTGAAGGTTAATCCCTAATTCTTTTAACCACAGTTGTGCCATCAAGCATGTAATTCAAGGTCACTTTAAGCACTTTCAACCACTTCCATAGATGTCACTGAGAATTATCTATAATACTATGCTTGACTAAACATTTTATTCATGTGAACTATGGTATTTAGTCACTGTAATGAGCAGTTGCCTTACAACTGCATATATTATTTATTTGGTTAGTCTATACTTTTGTGAGAAAGTAAATTGTATTGCTATGATCCAACGGACTATGCATGCAATTTGCTATTACATGGACAACAGAGGACCCAAAAATTGGAACACAGATCCTCAGGCTGTATTAGAGATTTTTAAAAACAGGTGTAAAATCTTACTGAAGAACAAAGAAATAAGTGAAATCATTGCATTCACGCTGATGACCCATAACATTATAGCCACGGACAGATGAAGTGAATAAGTCAAGTCAAGTCAAGTCAAGTTTATTTATAAAGCACGTTTAAAAACAACAGCAGTTGACCAAAGTGCTGTACATTTAAGATAAATAAAATAACTTAAAACACAATGTAAAAGAGATAGTTAAAACAGGAAGCATAAAATTATAAAAACAAAAATAAAAATAAAAGAAAACAACATCAGTAATGTATCCAGTACTCATTTTGATTTAAAAGCCAAAGAATAAAAATGGGTTTTCAAACGAGATTTAAAGATGTCAACTGTAGGGGAGGTCCTGATGTGAAGGGGCAGCTTGTTCCATAATTTCGGAGCAACGACTGCAAAAGCCCGATCACCTCTATGTTTTAATCTTGACCTCGGTACAGTTAAGAGCATTTGCTCAGCAGACCTCAGTGATCTGATGGGAGTGTGCAGGCTTATAAGATCAGAGAGGTAGGTAGGTGCTAACCCATGCAACGCCTTAAAAACAAATAATAAAACCTTAAAATCAATTCTAAAACTGACTGGTAACCAGTGTAAGGATGCAAGTATGGGGGATATATGGTCTCGTTTATGAGTGCCGGTTAGTAATCGTGCTGCTGCATTTTGAATCAGTTGCAGACGACGAAGTAGCGACAGACTGACACCTGAATAGAGACTGTTACAGTAATCGAGTCGAGATGAAATGAAAGCATGGATAGCTTTCTCAAAATCCGTGGAACAGAGAAATGGCTTCACCTTTGCAAGCAGACGAAGATGGAAGAAGCTAGATTGCATTGCCCTGCAGAGACACCTCAGGTCCTTAGCATTCATGTGGATGTTACTTTGAGACCCAGCTTAGCATTGCTGGAAACCACTTGTAGGTTTAGGTTCTTCCCCAAATTATTTGTCCTTTCAGTTTTGTGAACAAGCATATTATTTCATCTTTTGGTTCTAACTGTAGTTCTTATCTTGTGTTTTTGACTGGACAAAAACCAGCATCTTGCACACAAAGATACTCAGAGGATGTGGACAATACATTCTTTAGGATGTGATTCTCTAAGCGGTGGCACCTGAAATCAAACACTGCACGGTATTTTTGTAAATGCTGCTTCAAAACATTTATTTTTCAGTCTTTTGCATTTTTACATAGACATTCACCACAACAGACTTGATCAGAAGAAGATTGGAGACTTTGATGTGCAGAGAACGGACTACAATACGATTCAGAAATAAGAAAAGATTTGGACCATTTAGAACTGTGCTTGCTGGCACAAAAAAAGACAGAGAAAAAGGTGTGAGAGTGTTCAGCTTTAAAAAGCACCACAGTATGAATATCTATCACTGGCCCAACAATAAAAGCATAACTGTGACACAAAATTACAAGACAATAGTTTGCAAACTGTGCAAAGTTGTACAAAATTCTCTTGAACCTGACTCCTTTTTTAAAAACTATGCCAAAATGCCTCCTCGTGTACATTCTTTTCTATGTTTGTGTTTTGGTTTAATAATTCAAAGCATCACGTCCAGTATAACAGTTTCTCTCTATCAGACAAATAAACAGCTGAACTATTCAGACTGACTATTTTAGCTTTGGATATCAGTCTACATGAACTACAACATGTTTAAGGCCATCGGTTTCTTGTGTAACACATGCAAACATGAATTGAGAAGAATAAAAGCAGAATAAACGTGTTTTTTTTTTCAGTACACTGAGCAACATTTGTGATAAAAATAAACCCTCATGTCAAGTCAACAATTGACACAAGTGCAAACTGTGGGAATGTTATCCATCTGATGTGAGGGTTCTCACATGTGTGCCTTTCCCTAATCTAGGTCAAGCTGCAGGCTGGCGACAGGGACCGCTGTAAATCTGCCGGGATTACAGAAACCCTCGGGGAGTGATGCAGATCCCAGTTTAACATAACCACCAATGTCTGCAATTTTTTGTGTGAATACCCACATTTAATGGGTTTGTGCTCGATGTTCATTTAACAACTCATTTCCCAGGTTGTCTCAGAAGATCAGTCATGAGATCTCAATAATAGGAGTGCTTTGTTACACAATCTCGCACAGACAGGGAGAGAGGGGAAAGTGGCTGCTGACTAAAGGTGCATGAGAAAAAGACTGCAAGTGCAAGATCGGTGACAGAAGAGAAAGAACAGGGTCATGGGATGGGATTTAGGAGATTTAAGAGATGAACTGAAGTGTTCAGCCAGCTAATTACTGATTGCAGACTAATAGAAGTACATGCAAAACATATAACACAAATATAGTGACACACAAAAAAAAACAGGCTAGAAAGACTACGCTAACTTATAAAAGAAGAGTATGATTAGTATTAATAGAAAAAATAAATACATCGAGTATTACTTATAGGATTAAATACTTTGTCTTAAACAAACATACTTAGGGAAGTCTATCAGTACCAAAATGAGGAGATTGATTAAATAGATCCAATTGCTAAAGCAGGCTCTGGGGAGAAGAATCTCATAAAGGCAAAAATATAAACTCACAGTTCCACTCTGTGCATTCCTCTGTTCAAATGAACACAAACGGAAAACAATGAAACAGTTGAATTAAATAATTTCTTTCAAAAATGTAGTGATCTGTCCTCCACTTAGTTAACAAAAACAGGAGATATTGGTTTTCCAGCTCCGCAGCTGTGTTAACACAAAAATAAATAAATAAATAAAACTCCACTGTTTGTCACAAAGAAAGCACCATATATAACCTACAACCATGTGGATTCTGATAAACTGGCAAGGTTGCAAGAAAAGAGCTGGTCTTAAAGGATGTAACACAACTTTGATGCCTAAAGTTTACGGGACAGTAATAAAGCTCTCTACTGTACATTTGAATATTACAAGATATACAAATAGGCTTCACAATAAGACAGAAGGAGTGCATCCCCGCTAGCGGTGTGCATACATTTGCAGAGCAACAAGTATAGCCTGTCACACACTAAAGGGAGTGAGATACAGATAGTACACTAGTTATAGTACAGCATATGACTGGGCGACAACATACCAGGCAGTTTTAATGATTATGACTGGTTACACATTATCTCGTTCTGGTGCACTCCTCAGCTGCTGAGGCAGTGGGGGCATCGATGTGGTGCGCTGAGGTGTCCACCTGACTATCGGGCTGAACGGACTGCACTGTCTCTACCAGGCTGCCGCTGGGTAGCACCACATACCGCGCGGCCATGTCTTTGGGCTGCAGCTCTCGTATTCCCTCCTTGCTGTGCCAGATCCCATAACCAAAATACACAAAAAGCCCTGCGAAAGAGACAAGATGGAATACTGACTGGAGCATTATTTAGACTCTATGTAACAGCACACAAGTACAAAACATGATACAAAAATGTATTTTTTTGTTAAAAGCTTTTTTTTGTGATGGTGAAAATGAAGTTGTGTGTGTGTGTGTGTGTGGGGGGGGGTATCTATTTATTTGTGTTTTAAGGACTGATGAAGTGACATTAGAATTTTCAAATTGAACTGATATTACAGTTATTGGCCATCTAAGACCACAGGACTTGCTTATAGGCATGCTAATGGCAAAATGGCACTTCTTGGTGGATACTTCAGTCAGCATGCTGATGTACCTTTTATTGCAAAGCCAACATGATGGTGTTAAGCAGCTTATTTTATTCACTGTGGTCACAAAGAAGGGTTAGCATGCTAACAATTGCTAATTAGCAATTGTTAGCATGCTAACAATTGTTTGCATTTGCTAAAGCTAATGCAAACATGATTAGTATTGAGGGGTTGCTGAGGTACTTGAGGCTGGCTCCGAAAGTGAGTCAATCCCATTGGACGCATGCCCTGCTTAACAAGATAATCAAGTTCACAGCCTGATATAGTCTCTGTAGCTAAATCATCAAATTTTTGTATTTGTAAATACGAATTGTATTAAGGCTCAAATTTCTGCAGTTTGGCCACTTTGATATTTCAAAACCCTAACTATTTCAAAAGGGTTTACATTTACTGTACTATAGGAAATGACCTCCAGTGAAGCTGCACACACACCAAAAACAATTCGCAGCAACGTGGTGACCAGAGACCACAGAAAATAAATGACATTCGGCAACTTCAAGCAACTGAAAATAAATAACTGCTGAGCGGAAGCTGGGATAAACTTTTTTCCACTTCCAGGTGAACGATTGAAGCAACTACCAGTGTGAGCGTCTACTTCTGCCAATTCGTGTTTCCTCTGGTGCAATAATGGCCCAAATTGGCAAATATTATTTATTATTTTAGCAACACATTAATTCTGAGTTAAATTTACCCCCCCCCCTTTCAAATTCCATTACAGGAGGTAAGTATCTATTTCTGCCTCGAGGGAGTGGGAACTTAGCCAGAAGCCCTGTCAAGAGTAATATCCCACAAGTGTGCATCTTGTTAACTTGCAACAGTGTGACAGGGATGTTTAAATGGTTTAGTGGCCCAATAAGCCTTGAGCCAATACAGATCATCATGTTTCCCCAAGTGATCCCCTCTAACAGATAGGGCATTAAAAAGCTGTTTGACCAGTGCCTACATCCTCAGAGAGCTGCTAATAAAAGGTTTTCCTGTATCAGAGGACCTTTTAATACCAGTCAACCTGGTAGTGCAACACTTATGCAGGCTTCATTAAGTTCATGTGAAACAAAAGGCAGATGTTTTATGGCAGTGTATTCAAACTGCTTCCTGAGATAACACTGTCGGCCAGTATTTGTGTGGAGAGACAGCTGCATAATCCGGCTGTGTAAAGTAAAATCCATGTGCTTTCCAGTTAAATTGAGCAATATATATATATATATATATATTTATTTGCAGGAATATACTGGAGCATAGGCAAAAGAAGCAAGAAGCTTCTCAGTGATCACAACATTGTCCGCTTAAGTTCTGATGTCCTCTCTTACCTATGGCAATCCACACAGTGAATCGAATCCACGTTAGAAGGCTCAGCTTCATCATGAGGAATACGTTAAAGAGGATACTGGCACCTGGAGTCAATGGGACCAGAGGTACCTGTATAATAAAAAACATCCTGTCAGTCTCTAAGCTGTACAGTTTTTTTGAAATACAGACTTGAAAAATGGCCATAAAAGCTCACCTGGAATGTTTTGTTGTTTCTTTGTGGCTCATGGACCCATATAAGGGCTAGGCTGAGGATGTAGGCTAAGCTAAAAATCACCAGAAGCATCGTGAAGCTCCACAACGGCAGCTGAAGCTGTTTGTTTCCAAATTCTAGCACAGCACAGAGGGATACTGAGCTCACTATCAAAGTCAGCACACTGAAGGCTACCACCTCACCCGGCTCACAGTCCCCCAGCAGCCTGTCCAGGTACGGCTCCCAGCACGCCTTCAGCTGCCCAACACCACGCCGCTCTTTTTGCTTCTGCCTCTCTACCAACTGGAGTTTGTCTGAGAAGGACTCATACTGCTTTGGCTCCTCACTGTCCTCAGCTATGGTCTGAGATTCCAAGGGGGCAGGAGAAGGCTCGGCATTGGGGTTGGGCGATGTAGAAGGCGTTCCCTTGGCGCTGGTTTTCTCGGGCTGGAAGCGCAGAACGATAACACTCGCTGCCACAAAGGTGTAAGCCAGTAGAGTGCCGATGGACAAGAACTGAACCAAGGCCTCCAGGTCAAAGATGAGAGCCATGGTGGCCATGAGGATTCCAAACACCAGAATAGCATTAACAGGAACCTTGGTGATGGGATTGACCCTTGCAAAAATGGAAAAGAACAATCCATCCTCTGCCATGGCATACACAATCCGAGGGAGGGAGAAGAGATTACAGAGCAGCACAGTGTTCATGGCTAGAAAGTGGAATAAAAAGAACGTAAGTCAAAATACACCACTGATAAGTCAACACTGCTGGTAAATATAATGTGCCAACAGCCATTTAAATAGAACTCACCACATATGGAACCAACTGCCACAACAATTCCAGCCCAACTATAGCCACGGCGGAAAAAGGCATCTGCCAGAGCTGAGTTGGGGTCCAGCGTATGCCAGGGTACTATCAGTGTAAGCACTGTGGAGACCAGGATGTAGGCTGTTGCTGCCAATCCAAGGGAGATAGCAGTTGCAATAGGGACAGCCTTCTGTGGATTCTTTGCCTCCTCACTTGAGGAAGCAATTACATCAAAGCCCACAAATGCATAGAAGCATGTGGCTGAACCTGCCAATATTCCCGACATCCCGTAAGGTGCAAAGCCCCCTTGTTCCTGGCTCCAATTGGATGGCTCAGCAAGCACAAAACCAAAGACCAGGATGAAAACAATGACCCCCATACTAATGGTGGAGAAGATGTGGTTGAGGTAAGAGGACACTTGAACTCCAAAGGATATGAAAAATGAGGCAACTACCAGAATTCCTGCTGCGAGTAGGTCAGGGTAATGTGCGAGGAAGGGAATGTTCCACTGCATTATGTGCGTTTCAGTGAAATTCTGGATAGCATGGTTAAAAATGGAGTCTAGATAGCCACTCCAGGCACGAGCCACCGCAGCCCCACCAATCATGTTCTCCAGAATCACATTCCAGCCGATAAGAAAGGCCCAGACCTCCCCCACAGAGACGTAGGTAAACATGTAGGCAGATCCCGTTTTGGGAATGCGTGCTCCAAACTCCGCATAGCAAAAGGCAGCCAATAAAGAAGCAATACCTGCGAAGAGGAAAGATATGATGACAGCAGGCCCAGCTGTGTCTTTGGCCACTGTTCCTGTGAGAACATACAAGCCAGAGCCCACCATTCCACCAACACCCATCAGCGTCAGGTCCAGGGTGGAGAGGCAGCGTTTGAGGGAAGTTGCCATCATGTCATCTTCTAGTGTCTTGAGGCGGTTCAGTTTCTGACAAAGGTGCACCGCTGGCGCACAGCCTCTTGGACAGCTTGCCATAGCTAAAGGGTTAGGCAGGCCAGCTGGGCAGGTTGGTGTTTTAATAGTCACACTGGATCCATTACCTGCTTATGAAGAGGACCTGCAAGAAAAAAGTAAAAAAAAAAACAAACTATTGCATTCAGAAGAGGAAAAACAATTGCAGCAACTGCATTCATAGAGTTTTGTTGTCATTTGCAAATTTTATTTTTAGACATATACCTAGGTGTATATATGCAATACCACTTTGGACACAAAGTTCTCTTTCAAGCTTGGCCTGTATGTTTAAAGAAATGATCTCAATGCACTTGACTTTAGAAATCAAAAACTAAATCTATAGTGATTTTGAATGTCCTGCATTTACATTTAACAATATTTTCAGTCATACAGCATAAATCATTAAATTCTGAATCTGGGTCCTGCTCCTTATCCCAGAATGATCTAACACACAATAACGCAATAACAATAGTGACACTGGACAAAAAAGTCACACGCACAAAGTCAGATTACTTCAATTTCTCACATTTTTATGTACATTTTATAACCCCGTCCTCTAGAATCCACAACAACAAAAAGCTTTAGATCTATCATCAGTTTCTGTGCTGTATTGCGTTTACATCTTTACCTTTTTATTTGTATTTCTGTTATTCTGCTTAAACCGAGAGTCTATAAATGAGTGGCACTGCCCTCAACACGCAGTGGGCCAGTCCACGTCATCTAAAAGGTATCACTGATGTGTAAAAATACAACATCAAATAGAGTTAACGCTAGAAAAATAAAATGCATTTTAGATCAGTTTGACACGTTTAGTCTTTACGTCTGTAATTCCAAATATTTTTCCTCCCGGTCTGGGCGGTGCAACGTCCGATTCCTGGCTTCGATCGGCATATGGCGACAACAGGATGCCTCCATTATAATTACGTAACGCTTTATTTCCCTCTAGAAATAAGACCGCTGTCAAGTACAACTACACTCATATACAAGCGTGCCAATCCACGACCAAATAATGGAAATAAGAATAGACGGACAAAGGAATATGCGTCGTTAATTAAATTAATAATTTATAACAAAATGGAAACGCAGGCAAGGAGAGGCTCACTAGTGCATCGCACTGCCTCTCTCCTGGATCTGTATCGCACTTCTCACACATGGGTGTGAGTTTTTAATCCGCATTCCGTTTGCAATAACAGTAATAGCAGTAATGTCATTAATAAAAATTCAATGATTGCTTTACCGTTGCTGCTCAAGGTTTCTCATCTGTGAAGCGCATCTATGATAAGTTACCGGCGTTCATCGTCTGGTGATGGAGCAGAAGGTGCACCGAGGAATAAAACCAACATGCCCTGGCTGCTTCTTAAAGGCGCAGCACTCCCGCTGAAAGGGGTTCCCCACTGCACTCCACCCATTTTTAATTCACCGGAGGGTGGGCAATGGGTCCCTAACTAAATGGCCAGCGAATTTACTATGTACATGTACCCAGTGTGCAGTAAAACACAATGAACATGAACTGCCAAAAAAAGAGACCTGTCTTCAGTGTTAATAAAGAATAATAAATAAATAAAAATGCCTGACCAGACTGCATTTTTGCCAGATGCCAAGCAGGAAACAGATGGCCAGTAAATCCCAATGTAATGACTCCTGATTGCCTATATACAGTAGGTGATCATCTTTCTCACGTTAGAGTGGCAGCCAATATCAAGAGCATAGATATGAGTCCTACATTGTGAATAAATTAAAAAATACATATCACTAGTGTCTGATCGCGATTTCTCATTGCATAATTATGCTAAAAGAGCCCAGCCAACATGTAATGTAACAGCAGGAATGCTTTACATCAAATGTCCAGCAGATGTCAGTACGCATAAATGAGCTGTTACACGGGGCTTCGTCTGATTGGGCTTTTGGTGAAGAAGTTGGCTGCAAAGACTCGACACATTCTCGGAGCCTCATCGCACCATCACAAGCCTCTGATTGAACATTTGGCACTACAGTGGTACGACTCCATAACATGATGATCCCCACTTTATATTAGACTTTAGGAAGAAAATAATTAAAAAACTACATAGAGGAGTGCTTAATTATGCTAGATTACACTTTTGTTTATTCATGGATTAACATATATATATCCAGTTATGATAAACATGAATATTGTTCTCCCATAGTTCAAAATAAGTGGATACAAAACATACACAAAAATATAACAGTGTGGGAAATATTACAGTACTGATCAAATAAAGTTGCTTCAGAAACCAGCCAGAACAGTCAAACTGAAAACTTTACAGCATCTTTCTATTTACATATTTTAAATAAACATCATAAACAAACACCAGATGTTTTCCATAACAAATTTTCTCAACAGAAATATTTTGTTGCTCAGTTACTCCTCTGGCCACATAAATCAGCAAAACTTCCCCTTTGACCTCAAATGTTGGTGACATTTATGTGTCTCAGGAGGCTCTTACATCACAATCTCAGGGTCGTTAAACCTGTTTAAATGATGAGTAACAAAACCACTTGTTCATTTCTCAAGGTGCGACATTTAAGCTGTCACAGCCTGCTACCGCTTCACTGCGTCTTGCTTGAATACTTCAAAAACAGCTTTCTTACACATGTTAATGACACTGATGATAAGTACACTCTGAACAACACATGTTCAATACTCTGAAATTGTTGCTTCTTAGAAGACAGGAGTGTTGTATGTTAGCCGAGACCAGGGGGAGACCATAGTTACTGGAATATGATCAAATGCAGCCTGTGACCTTTGCACATGTTTTTCTGTTTGTTTTGGCACCAACGGGTCACTCTATCATCTTTCTCATAGAAGTCCAGATTGAGACTCCTTCTGCTGAAGCTTAAGGATCAATTCAAGTAGATTCATCTGCACCGTCAGCTCCTGAAACACACACAGTGGTTGAAGAGCAGTTAGTGTCGCCTTCTGCTGAACATCTGTCTTCATCACAAAGTGCTATATTTGAGGGCTTAATATGCATTTAAACAACTGAGTGGTCAGGTTAATCATTAACTAACTAACCTGAGGATTAGTGGTGACATAAAACCCAGGGACTCCTGCCTTCTCCAGGGTGTTTTGCTGGTCTATCACTTTTTGATCTATTTCTGCTATAATCTTCTTATCCATCATTTTTTGTTCTTCTCGAACACGAACATCCAGAGCCTGATGGAACAATAAAAAAAACTATAAGTAAGCTTAAAAAAAAAGAAAAAAAAAGGAGGAAAAAAAAGGAATAAGGCAATAACATTCAGTAAGCAGAAATGTCAGAATTTCAGTGCTTACCTCTACCTCTGCTTGCTGGTTTGCCTTGAGAAGCACAAGGTTGTGAGACTTACATGACTGTAAGGCATCTTTGTGTTTTCGTGCGAGGTCTTGTTTGAGTGCTGTACAGAAAAAGAACCAGTTAATCAATAACACTGACGTATGCAAAGACAACTAAGGCTTCCATTTCCAAGAAGCAACTTTAATACTTGACACACCTGTGGTTTTGAGGGGTAGTGCTGATGTTAATCAACAAATACCAGACAACATGAATGGGGGAGTTCCAGTTTAACCGGTGATAGTTGTCTACATATTTCACTCTCCATGTTCCAGATGTTGCTGTCCACACATCATTTTCCACTCACAGCAGCATAGGTATAGCCAGTATACCACAAGGTTTGACAAGAGTAAAGATGTAGCCAAAAAATAAATAATAAAAAAAAAAAAAACTGCCATGACCAGTTCTTGCCAAATCCACGTCAGTATCTTCAGTTAACAATATGAGACACAGGGATTATAAATTAACAATAAGTGTGTGTGCGTGTTTTTTATTTTTTGGATATTCTTTTATTGAGATTCTTTGTATGCAACCTGCCAAGGGACTGCAGATGCAAATTAGCTTTAAGCTAACTCTGGTAAAATGCATCAAATGGTAACATTTATATTAATATTGTATATGGTCTCTTTTTAAATAAAATAAATTAAAAGTATATTAAAAAAAAAAATATATATATATAGAAAAGCAGCCCCATTAACCGGACGTGTACCCGTGTGTTTCTGTGACATAAATCACAAGTGGACAATTCCTGTGACATCATCGATCAGCTCAGTGGACGTTGAAGTTTACCTGCATACATCTTGTTCTCTTGATAATATATATATCATGTAGTGCAGTTTGCATGTAACTTCAGTTCAAACCCCTTTTTAGGTTACTTTATCTTTTACATATACATTTTTTTTAATTCTTGCTGAAAACTTATATTGCCTAAAAGTGAGGTTAATTATATTTTCAACTACACATTTATGTTTTAAGCATTTTGACATTCAGCTTTTACTGCTAGAATTTTCATGATTGGGACGAATTGGCAACTAGAAACATCTGTAGTTCATTACAACAGAGGCTTGCACTATGAAGCAAGTTCAGCGTACTCAAGGTTTCTTTTGTCTATTTGGATTCACTTACTCTTTGGCAATCAAGTTAAGCGCTCGCAAAGCTGTTTATCCATTCGCTAAGTTAACCCAGAATTTCCCCCATGTGTTTACATGAAAAGGATGGGGTTGGCAGCGGTAGTTATCAATATCACAACTCTACCATTAAAATGTGGGAGAAGCTGCTGATTATAATTGAATGCTTTTTTTTTATTAATGTTTAAAAGACAGTTTTAATTTTTTTTTCTTGCAGCCTTGGTGGTGATTAATGGTCTAAGAGTAAAGAATAAATATAAAAAAAGAATTCAAATGTAGGCTTAGTCTGCATAAATTTGATATAAGCAAATATGTGCTCTGTTTTGGGATAATATAATAATGCTTATAAAACAATAACATTGTTGTAAAGATGTCTGAAACCAACAGGAGAAAAAAAAAGTCAAGGAATAAAGTTGCATATAAGAATCTATATTCAATACTGATGCAGGGAAACACAAAGACTTTCTTCTGATCAATAGGGGATGACTTCATACCTGTTGATCTCTAATCTGGAACCTAACCTGGCACAAGGTACCATGGCAATCTATCCCTTTAAGAAGTGAACCATCTTTCTTAGTACTGAAAACCCAGCGTTAACTCTGAAGTTACCTGGATAAGATGAAATCCTGCTTCGTAGTGCGGGCCTCTGCTTCAAATGTTGACAGACATCACCAGACAACATGAAAACCAGCTAAGCTGGAACAGGGGACGTTTCCTGGGTGTTAATTTTTCCGCAATCACAAACCTTGGTGTTCACAGTGGAGCTTTTGTCTCTGATTGTAGAGATTCTTCTCTGTCAGATGCTGTATATCCAGCAGGCCCTGCACAATCTCATACACCGTCCCATCTATGAGTGCTAGAGCAAGGTCACTCAGCATGTTGTAGGACAGGCGCTGCTGAAAGGAGCTAACCACACAGAATAAAGCAAAACAAGCCATAAATCAACTACATATGAGGTACACTGCTTTATTACACCTCCCCATATCACAACAATTCTCTAAGCTCCGTGGAGGAAGTGACGATACCTCGGCAAGTCTTTGACCAGCGTTTGCAGTTCGGATAACAGGTAGTAATGTCTTTCTTGTTGTTTAGTAGAATCACCGCCAGCGACTCCGGGATAGCTGTCCATCTCTTCATCTGCAAATCTGAGAGAGCAGCACACACTCAGTTAGCTAACAATAACAGGGTCGGCAAATTTAACGCTAATATATTTACATTTTCTTTCCCAGAAACAACATAGCAAAGTTATTAATTGAAGGCTATTTTGACGCATGAACAACACTGTGTTAAACTTACTAAGCCAGTTTACGAAGATAAAACAGACTGGTTTCGAGCGGTGAAGATGGAACAATTATTTACTTCAATTCACGCTAACTAGGACCCTCCCGAGTTGGCGACTTTCAAGATGCCTGTCTATAATTGCGCACGCATGAAGTTGCTAAATATGCTCGCCAGGTGGCGCTTTTTATCAAAAAGAAAGTTCTATAAGAGCTGCTTTATCAGATATGACAAATTAACACGACAGGGTGTGTGTATATATATATATATATATATATATATATATATATATATATATATATATATATATATATATATATATATATATATATATATATATATATATATATACAGCTAATCCCCAGCTCAGATGCATACACTGTGACCTGCTCCACTGACCGGTCTCGAGGCGCGCCGGTGTCGCGCGCTGCTGGTGGGCAGTGCGCCGTCACGAGCTGAAGGTGTCATGAAACGAAGAAAACTCACTCGCGGAGGGGAAGATCGCTGTTTATAGCAGCGCGCATGGGAACACAGGAGAAACTGGATTAGCTTGCTCGATTACAATGGCCAAAAACACATCTCTTTATTTTCGTATTGTCGAGGGCAGGAACCTCCCGGCCAAAGACGTGTAAGTAATTTTTTTTGAATGGCATGCGCTTCTGTTCTCAGGTCTTATCTGCTAAAATATACACACCCTTTGCATTGTTTCATAGCTATTTTATCAAGTCAGATAAGAAATAAAACGCCCAGCTTATATTAGATATGGCTATTTCTGGTGCGCTGTTTCCTGCTAATTGAATTAGAGGGGAGATAGTCAGGTCCACGCAAATTGACCTGAGTATAATTAAAAGACAAAGGAAGATTAAATTAAGCTTATCCCCTGGTAAATTGGCCATGCTATGTTTAATTCTATCATTTCCCCCCTTTGTCATCTTAAGCTCCGGAACCAGTGATCCATACTGCATTGTAAAAGTTGACAATGAAGTTGTGGCCAGGTGAGTCCTCTCTGATTGTATTAAGATGTGCACAGGAAAGGGGAAATAAGTGTTTTATGTAGAGCTACAGCTGGATAATATTCTCATCTATATGCTCCCATTTGAGTCATCACATTTTTTTTTTTTTGCATTAGTTTCTGGCGGTGCTCCCGCTACTCTGCACATGTAAACCAGGGTGGAGTGTGTGTGATTAGTGTTGTGGTACCCACAGCGTGGTCCTTCCATCACTGAGAACCTGATACTAGTCTGGGTTTTAAAACACCCACAGGTAACCATGGAGAGGGCGCATCAATTATTGCAGGGTGCACCCAGTGTAAGCGAGGTGAATGCTGGGAGCTGGGAGCAGAGCACACCAGTTCAGAGGTGGTTTCAGATTGAGTGAAGAAGCGCACATAATTTCATCCTCCAAGCTCTTTAGATGGAAGATGGTAGTTTTAGAAAGCAGCTGTAGTAATTTGTGTATTGTTTGCTTTGAAAAGCAAATTTCTTTAGAAAAAAACTGCTCTGCTGTGGACTTTCACAAGAACATGGGGTGAATTTAGTGGGTATTGTTCCATCTGGTGTGGTGAGGGAAAACAGCACAGTGATTCACAGCAGACACTCACACTAATTATGTTGTACTTGTAGTGTTACTGGCCAACTGATTCCTCGAGTGTAATGTTCATAAGTGGTGCAGCTTCTAGATTCTGGTACACTAGAAAAAGGTTTGTTATAATAATGAAAGGTAAGGGGATTCTTTGATTTTAATTCCAAATCATTTCTCAAAAGTTAGCATCTCTTGCATCTCTTAATTTAGATGTTTTCAAAGCACATTAATCCTACGCAATTTAACCTAAATCAAACTAAGAATTATTATTCAAAAACAGAACTAATGATAGGAAAGCATAAGGTTAGAAAATTAAGAATCTGTCCATTTTAAGTGCACTTTTACAATACTTGGTGTTACAGACACATTTCGTTCAGTATCAGAAAGTACCGAGGTTTGACCATTTGATACAGCTGTGCTTGACCTTGTTTTGACTCCTCAGAGGACCTTTTAAAATCCAGGAGTCTTATCGCTCGCTATCATTTTGGAGCAGTTGGATATCTAACTTATTTTTTTTAAACACATCTGATCCTATAACAACAATTAACACCTGCTGTCACAGACACAGTAGTAGTAGTACATTTATATAAATGTAAACAAAGAAGTGAACTATAACTTGCAAGTGTTTGTTTTTGCATCCGTTAATGTAATATGTGTCTGCTCACGGGCTGCTTGGTAAGCATGTTAAACTTCTCTTTTCAGGACCGCCACAGTGTGGAAGAACCTTAATCCTTTCTGGGGGGAAGAGTACACTTTGCATCTCCCGATGGGGTTTCATTCACTCTTGTTTCTTGTTATGGATGAGGACACAATTGGGTAATACCATCAACCAAAGCTATTTCAAAACTATTCCATATTTACTCTTAACTGATGGAGACTGGCAGTCATCTGTGTTTGCTTAACTTGCCATGAATTGATATATTTGAGTAGAAAACTCAAGCAAAGCTTTCATGTTTTGGGAAAAACTCTGAGCTTTGAATAAACAAACATCATCAGACAGATGGTCGCCCAGATTGAGTGATTAAAGGTTGTTTTTTTCCTCTCTCCTCGTGATGATATGATGACCAATACTAATCATTTCACTACAAACCTTTGATCAGATTCTCCGTATCTTATTGCCTCTCTCTTGTTTTTTTTTCATTTCTACAGGCACGATGATGTTATTGGAAAGATTACGCTGAACAAAGAAGCCATTGGATCTCAAGTTAAAGGCATGGCTAAAAAAAAAAAATCAGCATTAGTCTATAACTGGATGACTGCATGACCAGAGTTCAGAGGTTAAACACACACAGAATCCTGTAATGGATTAAAATAGTCCACGTGATTGAAGAGACATTCCTTTTCCTTTTTTTTAAAAAATAGCTTTTTTTAATGTTTCGTAATGTTCTCTCAAAACCTTTTACTTCATTTATGCACATCAGTCACAATATTTACAGCAAGCGTCCAGAAAATTGGGACGGTGTGTAAAATATACATAAAACAGAGAATGCTGTGACTTGCAAATCATTTAAAACCAATATCAGACACAGGAAATATGAATTGCTGAAACTGAGAATTGCTTCTCAAATTAAAGATTCCTGAGTATTCATTGAAAAGTGGTGCCCAAATTAAGAAACATTCCCAGACTAAAAGTAGGTCTGTTTTAGAATGAACTCGAGCACTTTTGTGCCGTGTCGGGTCAGACATATGGCTTTGAAAAGTTGTGTCTTGGTGTTGTAGTTTTATTAGATTACTCGAAGAGTTTAACGGGGTGCGTTTGCTGCATATTGATGGTTCTCTTCTGAAGGTCACCTGGCATGGGCCTCACTCCTGTGATTCATTGCTACATTGTGGTACTGAGTCATTTACTCCCTCACAGGATTTTTCTCGCAGCCTGGCCTTGATATCGTATCCTTTCTTTCATTTTCTGAAAAATGAAAGTAGGATCTTAACAGCATCACACAATGTACATGTTGTCCAGGCAATCAAGTATGGTAGTTTTTTGTTCACTGTAGATGTTTTTGCACTAATTAGCTGCACTTTATTTAATGTTCGTCAGTTAATTAGACCACACAATGTCAAAAAGAAGAAAAAAAATAGCTATCACGATTTCCTAAATTTAAATAAACTTTGAAAATAAGGTTTTCAAACAGTTATTTTTTTATTCTAAAAAATATTTTACTATGCAAATCTTCATCTGAGAACATTAGTCCAGAAATTATTTGTAAATACATCAATGGATATTTTCCAGCTAACTGGACAGCAACAGTTTTCTTTTCAATATTCTTGTCATCTCTGTCAGCTCTTCTCAGTGTTTAATGCTTTAGAGATTAATGTCTTTTTGTGCTTTATGGTCAGGGCTAGATTGCTGGCTAAATCTCACAAAGGTTGACCCTGATGAAGAAGTCCAAGGAGAGATCCATCTGAGCCTGGAGCTACTTAAAGATACAGAGAAGATCAATCTGCGGTGTCAAGTAATTGAAGCCAGGTAAAATGAAATCCTGGCACTGCTGAAAAAATGTCAGGAAGATGACTTCGCTTAAAGACGGCTCGGACGAAAGTGGCCCGAACATTTCAGAAGAAAAATCTGACAACACCGTCATATTATCGCTTCAAATCTGGTTATGTTTGTGTTGCTGGCATGCCAGTTTAGCTCAGTGGGCGAGCAGGCACCCCTGTGGCTGAAATGTAGTGGCCTGGGTTTGAGTCTGACGTGTGGCCCTTTGCTTGGTGTCCTCCCCTACTCTCTCTCTCCCTCCTTCCTGTCTAGACTTTAAAATAAAGGCAAAAAAAAGCCTGAAAAGAAATCTTTAAAAAAAATGTTTGTGTTGCTGAGCTCCTTGTAGTTGAGCTCTGGCAGTATATCAGTGTTTCTGAACTGAACTCTTATCACCATCACCCTGCAGGCCTCCACACTCCCTTCTGAGTCACATCGCCACTGTCACACCACTCGATGCCCCATCTGTGTGTCCCAGGCTACAATATTTCCTTCTCAGGCAGGGGACTAATGAGCATGTCAATCAGGACTTGACACTGTGTTATTCGAACGTGCTCTGATGACTGTGAATTAAGTTTGAAAGAATAAGGTCAAGTAAGAAGTAGAGATTTGGCTTTCTTGCCTTGCTAAAGCACACTTAAATTAATTTGCAGAACAGGTAGTAGAAGTTAGTCATTCATTCTTGTGGATTAATAATTTCTGTTGTCCTTTGATCTGGTGATACCCACAGAGACTTGGCTCCAAGAGACATTTCTGGAACCTCTGATCCCTTTGCAAGAGTTATTTTCAACAACCACAGTGCAGAGACCTCGGTGAGCTCTGTCTGCATGCATGAGTGGGATATCTGAGTTGCACTGAAGTTTGAACTATGAGGTGTTCTGTTGTGATTGCATATCGTTTAAATGTTAAAGATTAGTTTCATCATTGGATTTCTTTCCATTTCTTAATGCTGGATTTTAGATCATCAAGAAGACCCGTTTTCCTCACTGGGGTGAGACCTTAGAGCTGGAGTTGGATCCAGAGGAGCTGTCTGAGGAGGGAACTGTTACGGTACAGGTCTGGGACTGGGACATGGTGGGCAAGAATGACTTTCTGGGAAAGGTGACGATGTCATAAGTCTAAAAATTTCTTATGTTTATTCAGTTTCAATTTAGTTTAAAAAAGGGTTTTATAAATGAGAACAGTTGCTATAAAATAAAAGGTTTTTTTGGTCTTGTCTGATATTGTATGCTTGTTTGTTCTTTCTTTTCCATAGGTGGAAGTCCCCTTTGCTTGTTTGCATAAGACACCTCAGTTAGAGGGATGGTTTCGTTTGCTACCCTTGGGAAACAATGAGGTTGATGCTGGGTGAGGATTATGGGTGTGCTTGTTTATACTGTGTGGTGACCGTGTGTCTGCAGAGAGAGTCATTTTTGCTTTTGGAAACCGCCAAGACTGAAATTATAGTAGCAGTCATTGCAATTTTTCTTAAATGTACCAAGCATTTGTTCTCCTCCTAGCTCTCTTTCATACACTTAAATGCACATTCACAGATGTATAGCCAGCTCTGTGACAGCATCTGCGCCCTGAGATAATTTTAGAACAAATAGTGGGCTGAGTGAAGTATCAAAGTAAAGTGAATTTCTCGGGTTCATTAGGAAACAACACTATTGTAGGGGATTTTACACTCCAGTCCACTGCTGATTTAGAGAGCACTGTGACCAAGTGGTGCATCATCTTTCCCAAACACGGTGAGCCTTGTGTTTAGAAAACATCCTTGCCAACAGCAGGATGATTTACTGTGATTTGCAAGTGTACTTTGAGTTTTATTTATTACCTTAACTGCAGTTCATCTGCCAACAAACTGTTGACTCCTTATTTAAAAAAAAAAAAAAAAGAGGGAGTTTAAGCAAATGTCTAACCAAGTCCCAAACATCACTGAAAATCTGAAGTGCTGTGGTATTTTCCTTTGTTTTCAGTGGCAAGCTTGGAGCACTGCGTCTCAAGGTGCGTCTGGTGGAGGATCAGATCTTGCCATCCATGTACTATCAGCCACTCATCGACCTTCTGGTTGAGTCGGTAATCTCCCCTGCAGAGGTCAGCATGACAGCTCCTCTTCAGTGCTGATATTCTTTTGTTGACCACTCAGTCACTCATCATTTCAAGGGACTGCTGTATGCATTAGTTTCTCCACGCTAGTCTTTTCCCTTGATCTCCAGTTTATTTGCAGTCATCTGCACCTCATCTGCTTCATTTATCCGGCTTCCCAGTTACACAAAAATTCTTAACTCGTGACCCGAGTCCTCCTCTCAACAGGTGGAGGATAGCAGTGCTCTGACCATGCTGGAGGAGGTGACCACGGTTGAGAGCAGACAGGATGTGGCAATGACTCTAGTGAAAATCTACCTGGGACAAGGACTGGTGGTACCCTTTCTGGATTACCTTAACACCAGGGAGGTCAACCACACTAGTAAGATGAAGGGAAAAAGTGTAAACTCTAAATTTTTTTTTCTATTTCATGTACTTATGTTTTCTTGTTAGATAATGATGCTTATGTAATTGTGTTCTAAATTACATGTGATAACTGTGGATGCACTTTGAATATGTAGCGTAAGTTTATCTCTGTTAGTCAGTATTTGTATTAGTCAGAGTTTGGGACATGCCAGCTTGCTGTTACTGCTCCACTCTCCAGAGACCCTCTAAGGGCTGCTGCTGAATTGACATTAAGGTCTCTGAACACTGCAGCTATGGTATGTGTGTGGGCAGTAAAAGCCTCCCAACACTGTATTTACTACCCCAGTGCCAATTATTTACTCACCCAACAGTCTTCCCTTGGCTGTTCTCTGGTCTGGATTAGTCATGTTTTTTTGCCTCCGCACCATATCCCCATGATAATTCACACTGAGCTCTGTTCTTTGGTTTCTGTTGGTGTAGTTTCTGCTAATAAGCATAGTGCCTAAGTTTCCATAGCAACTCCACATGATCCAAACGGTAACTGCTTGATCAGGAATAGATCCTGTGAGCACCCAGACATTAAAGTTAGGCACCCTGGCGGGGGGGGGGGGCAAGGCAAGAGAAACATACACTGTGCAGCGGTGAAAACCCACCCTTCTTCATAGGTCCAAATAATTTACCTGGCAAACCAGTCCTATCACCATGGATATTTTAGTGTCAGCCCATAACTAACATGACATTGAGGAAAGGTCGGTCTGCCCTCAGTTCTGACTCTGGAGTATTTGTTCTTGGTCGTTAGACATGCGCCAAACTACACAGAAAGCATAGATATTTAAGAAATGTATAAATGAGCCTAGAGGAAAAAGTGAAATGAGGGTAGGAATAGAAAAAGTGCTCGACACACTGTATGAAAAAACTTCCACTTCCACGGATTTTTTTCATCAAGCGTAATTATGTGCCTGATGAGGGTCTATGTGAAGCTTCATTAAATTGATTGGAAGCTACTGGATGCAGTAATGTGATCCTTTCCCCCCATTTCCACTGTCATATATCAAAGGGATTTTAGGCACAGCAGTAGGTGGATAATGGGAAATGAGCAATGAAATGTTGCAATATGTGGTGAGCGTCTTACCTTTTTTTTATTGAAAACTATTGCTGTGATTGTCCTTAAAGGCAGTAAACAGCACCCTTCATATATTTTACCAGATTTAGATGAAGGAAAAAAAAACAATATATTTTTTACACAGTTACTTTCCTTTATCAATGTCTACTGTTTTCAAGCATATATAAGATACTGTGTTAATATTGTAATCAGTTAATTTTTTTTCTCTCTTTCTCTTATAGGTGATCCAAACACTTTATTTCGATCAAACTCACTTGCCTCCAAAGCCATGGAACAGTTCATGAAGGTGAGCTGAAGTTTTTATGATTTTTTTTTATTATTCCAGGAATTTTTCTGCTTTCTGAAAGCGTGATTTGCCTGATATTCTTTATTTTATTTTGCTTTGTTTAATCATTAAGAGCATTAACACAAATATGATTGGGCAAAAGCCAAAACAAAAATTGGAATCTGGCCAAAAACCTAAAAAAGATACATAAACATAAGAACAATCCCAAGCCTGCAGTATTTGTTCCTTTATAGGGGGGTGGGGGACAAAGGACTAAGAGACTAGAAGACATAGCAGTGACCATAACAGATATGCCACTGTTTTGCTATCAGGCTGTTGGCATGCTGTATCTGCACGAGGTGTTGAAGCCCATCATCAACCGCATTTTTGATGAGAAAAAGTACATTGAACTTGACCCATGTAAGATCGACCTGAACCGCACAAGGTAAGTCAGACTTAAAACATATCTCGCTGGATCACAATTCCATAATCCTGTTCGGACCTAACAATAGTGCGGGGTCTGCTACAAATGACAGCTGGGGATTCTGGGTTGTATATTTAGGCGTGCTGTTTGCAAATTATGTGTTAAAGTGGGGAAAAAGGGAAAAGCTGCCACAGGAGACTGTCCACTTCTTTTACCCTTCACCCCTGAGAGAAAGACATCAATGTGAGGAAATGAAAAAAAAATGTAAAAGGGGAATGGCTGTTGCTTGGCAACTGCCATGAGCCCCCTGAGATATCTATCTCTGACATGGAGGGAGATTGAGGATCTAACGTTCTCTATGTCTGCAGTAGCTCTAACTACCATCATCTTATCTTGTCCCCTGTATTTATCTCTATTTATCTGTTTAAATATTGTCAATGCAGCACTCACTGGGTTCCTCTGTAGTAACATGCTCTCATATATAATGGCATAATGAAGAACAGGAAGGTTATCAGTCATTTTCTACAAGCCATTGTGATAGAGAGTAGATTAGAGTCTGTCTTGGATAGCTGGGGTTTGGATTGATCTCAGGGATTCAGTTGTTTACAATATCTTTCTTTGTCTCTGAAGAAGGATTTCATTTAAGGGTGCAGTGTCAGAGGCTGAGGTGCGGGACAGCAGTGTGGAGATGCTGCAGAGCTATTTGACCAGCATCATTGAATCAATCGTGAGCTCAGTCGATCAGTGTCCTCCTGTAATGAGAGTGGCCTTCAAACAGCTGCACAAGAGAGTAGAGGAGCAATTTACTGAGCCTGAGAATGAGGTTAGTGTGAAGCAAAATACATGGGGGGGGGGCATGCATGCAAGTGTATTTGTGGTTACTTTCACCTGCAGCTTATCCTGAGGCAGCTTGCCACCATTCAGTGACTTGTCCTCATTTGTACAGGATGTGAAGTACCTGGCCATCAGTGGATTCTTCTTCCTGCGTTTTTTTGCTCCTGCAATCCTTACACCTAAACTGTTTCAGCTGAGAGACCAGCACGCTGACACGCGTACAAGCAGAACTCTGTTACTACTAGCCAAGGTATGATTCAGGAGACAGACATACACATAGACACTGCTGTGAATAATTTATTCATGTCCAGACTTCACATTTAAGTGCAGCAAAAAACAAACAGTAAAGTGGTTTAGGCCTTGAGTGTGATGCAACAGGCCGTCTGCCTGAGGAGATGGATTTTAATGTTCTAGATTTAAAACAAATAAAATATTAAGCAGAAGTATGGTACATACAACGTTTGTGTTATGTGTACAGCCAGATAGAGCAGTGAGCCACTTCATGCTTTTTTCCCCTGGTTTGGCAATTATGTAATGCTGTAAGTCTACATGTGCCTACTTTTAAGTTCTGCCAGAATAACCAGAATAAGAATGATATTCCATCTTCAGTAATTTATATCTAGCACCATGTTTCTGCTCTGGGCTGTGACCTCCCCACCCTTTTTTGCATCCATATGGAAAGTCTAAAGGCAGTGAGACCAGCTGTAAGATGCGCTTAGAGAATAGAGCAGGTATCAGTGACAACAGATACATGACATTGATTAAGTTGGTAATCCCATGCATAACATGAAATTGAGGAGCTTGGGTAGAGTTGGTAAACTGAAGAATTTGTACACCCCATATGAGATTTGCTAATAGGATTTGCAGAAGGGAATCATCTGAGCTGATGTGGGCTGGAATTTAGATCAGCTGATCTGCTGTACTGTACTCATTTTTTTTTATGTCAATAATAAATACTCAAATTATCTTAAAGTTCAGTTTGTAAACTGCAAAGAGACAGAGACATAAAAAGAAACATTTAAAAGTTTAAAGCTACTCTTATCCACACAACACATGTCAGAATAGACTTTTTTTTCACCAACTATACAGAATATGGCCATAAAAGGTCCTCCTAATATTATGCCCCATTTCAGCTGGTTATAGACCAGATTACCAAAGAAAGCAGGTTATAACTGAAACTCGAATGGAAGTTTCTCTAAGAAAAGCAACCTTGATATCATTAAATCAAACGGTCTTATAGCCAGATGTTAGAAGAAAAGTAAAACCTCAGTCCACTCCCACGTGTTGCTTCTGTGGTTGCTGTCCATGGTGCTGAAGGACTGTTGCCATGGGTCCTCTACAGAGACAGGGAACATGCTATTTTTACCTCTGTGTGCTGCAACCAGACTGTGGTTCAAAGCCAAGCATCAGAGAGGGATGTAGAGGGGGACTTCCTCCTCACCCTAGGCCAGGTGTGGGCTGGACAAAGGGCCTCACAGCATGCTTGGCCCCAGGGACCCTTTTGATCTTTGACTTTGAGATATGCAGTCACTCCCTCAGGTCTGTCATTTTCTGGAGATTTAATATGGTGAAGATGTGAGTTTATAGTTGATATTCTGTCTCTATGGTTGCCAGGCACTACAAAGCGTAGGCAACTTGGGGCTTCAGCTGGGCCACGGAAAAGAACAGTGGATGGCACCTCTTCATCCCATCATCCTTCGCAGTGTGGCTTCTGTCAAAGACTTCCTGGACAAGTTAATTGACATAGATCATGACACTGGTAAGACTGTTACCGCTGAACACATCACTACGCGTAATCAAAAGCCAAGTCCAGAGGTCATGCTGTTGAGCTAATCAGCCACAGGCCACCTGCTAGTGTAGCGGCTTCCAGCTGATATAGGTGAAACAATACTGTAGCTCTGCAGTGAAATATTCATAACTAGCTGGAAGTCTGGTAAAGAGATGACATAGTTAATGAGCTGGCAGGGAGCTGAAGTGAGAAGCTGCCTCACTGGTTACCCAACATGTCCTGGCTATTTTCTTAATGTCATGAGGCTGTTGTTGTGAAACATCTTCCCCCCTCTGACATATCATGTTTCAACCTCCGTCTTCACATCACACCCACTTTTTTCTCCTAAAGGCCAGTTTGACATTTAATGCTCTTGAGGTGAATTTGTCAGACAGAAGTGGACGCTTGTTATTCCTCTTTGAAGCCATCCCTCATGGGGTGATGGAACAAGATTGAGATGCCATGTGTAACAGAGTGCAGTTAAAGAAATGCATGTATACAGTTAGTTTATCAACACAGCACCACCTTGTGTCTATCTGGGTGAATAGGCAATTACATACAGATTACAAACAGCTTTTCCTTATGTTTGTTTCCCATTTTCTCTGCATAGCATCTGAAGTGCCTCAGAGGGCTGTGTTCACTGCTTCGGTCACAGTCAAAGAGGGGTATCTCCACAAACACAAAGCAGAAGGACCCCAACTGTTATCCCGCTTTGCATTTAAAAAACGCTACTTCTGGTTGACAAGTGAGACGTTGTCTTATGCCAAGACTCCTGATTGGCAGGTTGGTACTGTACCAGCAGTAAGTTTCATATTCCACCAGCATACTGCATATCATATGTCATATTTACTTTACGAGCCATTTTGGCAAACAGCCCCTGTGTCAGGTCTCCTATGACTTCTGGATCAAATAATCAAAACCAATCAAAATAATAATACAAAAACACAAGTATAATATGCCTTCTTATGGTGAATAAGTCACTATTTGTGCCCTTTGAAGGACCTTCATCACCTTGCCTCACACAAAGAAGAAACATTTTACTCATCCACAGCTTTGCTCTAATGTATTTGTGTTGATCTTGTGAGAAAATTATTACTGTAATTACAATGTGGTGCCTAAACCTGTGATAATGATTTTCTCTCATTTTCTAACCAGAGGCTGTCAGAGAGAGGGAGACAGTTGAGGGGAACATTCTAGTCACTGAATGTCTCTCTTTGAGCCAGTCTCTGCTTTGTGTGACTGGAATAAAGGCGAGGGTTAATTGAAGGCTATGGATATTCATACGAACATCGCAAATCAGACTGGAGACAATGTCCTGGCTCCTTTTCTCCATGTTGGAGCACTCCAGTCAGTGAAACGAGCTCCCATTGGAAGTAGCTGATTTGCACTTTAAAGTAGCCTTTCGTACCACAATGATCTCATCCTCACTTCCTCCCTGTCTCACACCGTTTCTCATAGGTTAATGAGTGCAAAATATTTCAGTATGAGAAACCACTTAATTAATTTGCTCAGTGATCAGATATCACCTTTATTTCACTAAATCCTTAATGTAATACGCCAGAGGCAAAGAGTGATACGTCATTACCATCGTGTGCATACCTGTCTTAATTGGTGTTGTGGTTTGCAGGTGCGCTCTTCAGTTGCTATTCAGTGTGTGTGTGCAGTGGAGAGGGTGGATGAAAATGCCTTTCAGCAGCAGAATGTAATGCAGGTCATCACCCAGGACAATGACGGACAGCTGCACACCATATACATCCAGTGCAAGGTGCATTTGTACACCATCCAGTCACCAAGAAAGTGCATGACCTTCTTAAATTTTTTTCTTTTTTTTTAAATACACAAAGCTCAACTGTCACTGACATTTTTCTATATTTGCAGATTTATTTATTTTTTAGAAAAAGGTGGCTAAATAGAAGTTTTTACTTTTGTCTTAAAGATGTGTGTTATCTTTTTTATCTGATTACATCTAAATTGCAGAGTTTTTTTATCTGCTGTAATTTTTAGTTTGACTCTGAGGAGTCACTAAATTTCATGATCTATGGTATTTAAATGTTTCCAAACAGAATGTAAATGAGCTGAACCAGTGGCTTTCTGCAATCAGAAAAGTCAGCATCTACAACGAGCGCATGCTGCCCTCTTTTCACCCGGGGGTTCATCGCAGTGGCAAGTGGACCTGCTGCCTGCAGGTGGACCGAGCTGGTAATCCTGCTGTTCTAACACTGATGAAGATCTTTTTTTTTTTACAAATGTATTGATCTAACAACCTCCCAAAAACACATGCTTATTCCATGCCACAAAATCCTGTTACTTTACTACAGTTTGACTAGGATGTAGCAGGCTGTTTTTGTTGCTCTCCCCAAACCATGCTGACTTTCTTTGAGTGATTGATTGAGTCTTGAATGTGGGATTAAACCTTTAGATTTTTTGGTACCTCAAGTTTGAGTGTTACTAAAGCTATTCCAATATTATGAGTACTATGCACAAACTTGTAGAGACCTCGATTAAAAAGGTTTAAATGGATCATTAGCAGGATGTGTTATATTTAGTAGTGTGAAGTTCAGAGTTTATGGAATGCCGGAGTTCAATATAAGGCTGCGTCTCAGTTCCAGGCTGCAGTAGAACCCACTCAGCTGTGACACTTGGCGACTGGAGTGACCCACTGGATCCTGATGTAGAGACTCAGACAATATACAAGCAGCTTCTGCAGGGCAAAGACAAACTCAGGTGTGAACATTCTCAGCCTGGATGCAGTTCTTTTACTGAACACTAGAGGTCTATGTTGCTATACAGGAAACCACTGGTGCTGCTTCTTGACATTACTTTGAGTCAAATATTTAACTGTCACTGTGCGATCATATGATGTGATTCTTCTGACTGATACTGCAGGAAAAAATATCTGGAGATGCCAGATGGTGATCAGACAGCATGCAATAAGGAAAAGAAGATGAACTCTGACATTCAACCAGGTGACACGAAACTGTAACTTTATCATGTTACAAGTATTTTTGTTGTTGTTGTTGTTATTATTATTATTATTATTATTATTATTATTATTATTATTATTATTATTATTATTACTACTGCTATTATCATCCCCTTAGGTTCTATGTGGGTATGACATTTACAGGATGTTTAAACTATCATAAAAAACCATCAATTTATCTACACATTTCTGTGTCATAGATGGTGCTGAATGCAACGTTCAGCAAATCAAGCCATGTCAGAGCATCGCTGCTCGGCTGCTGGTGGTGATAGAGGATCTGGAGAAGGCTCACGCTTCCTTCCAGTGCAGAGAAAAAGAGGACGCCACCAGTGTTATTATGAATCCCTAGAGTGCACATGTGGACTGGGAGCCATTAATGCCTGAAGGGGGGAAGGGCAGCATCCTGTACCAACACAAGTGAGAATCAGCTACCCGCTCTCTTGATTGTCAAGGAGAAAAAGTGGCCACACGGTGCCACTTCTTCAAGCCTTTTAGTACATTTCCTACAGGCTGTAAAGAGCAGAGGGAATTCTGCCACTTTAATCTTTTTGATTCTCCGAGTGCCACCGACAAGAGTGCCGCAGGAAGATTATGATACTTGACAAAAAGGCGGGGGCACAGGGACTTTGAAGCATGATCTGACTTGATATTTTTTATGTAGATAATAAGCAATCTGTTGCATGGCCTGCATCCACTTGTTGTGAAATGTAAAAAAATAAGCTTTTATATTTTGAGATACTGTACAGGACCTAAGTCACACATTTTTATGCAAAAAGCTTGATGTAGTGTAACCTACAGTACCTGAATGTAAGGTGTTTTGGTATTGCTATTATTATCAATGTTTTGTATTTTTATTGAGGCAATTTATCACCATGGCCACAATGTAGCAGTGACAATAACATTACAAGTTATTCCACCATGAGTTTAATAAATGGTGGTGCACATGTCACAGTATAATGCCGCCTGTACAATGAGCAAAATTCTGATTTCTGTTGTTGCTTCAGTCCCTTTACACAAAAACACATGCTTTTGTTTGGTGCTATGGCCAGTCAACTTAAATGTTGTGATGTAATTCACTTTTTTATAATAATGTCATTCCTAAGATGGGTAATATTTACCTGGCTATAATATAATGTCCACACACACACAAATCTCAGTTTATTTGAAAAAGAGGGGAATTAACAATTATGAGATACTCCTATTTGCTAAGTTTACATTTTTAGAGATTTCGGTGCCACTACATTTGGCTCATGTGTTTGAGATGCCAAATTTGCTTTTAGGAATTTAAAGAAATTGAATTTAATTTAAATTGAAAATTTGTTTGATCATTCTGAATAGAAAAAGTAGTTTTTCAGAGTCTGTTCCTTAAACAGTGTTCAGTTTAATAAAAACAGATCTGAGATCAGTGAGATGACCTCAGCACGCCGTCCAGCTTTATTCTGAGCATTCTTCGCACCTTAGGTGCACCACTACCAAACACATGCCAGACATTACAATCATCATCCTTTACTGAGGTGGTCATTACAAGTGTGTTGCTGTTTGCAGCTTTCCAAATTTTGTTTTATTAATTTGCCACTCGAGTCATAACTAGAGTAAGCATTAGTGGAACATTGTGTTCCCTGAATAAGTGCTCTTGTTATGAAAAGAAAAAAGAACTGCCTGTACTTTATTTTGCAAATTCATCATAATGGTTTGTTCCAAGTAGGTTGTTACTGTGAACACAATTATATTATTCAATAAAACTCCGAATCGAGAATTGAAAGAAGAAAATGTGTCCAATTTGTGCCCAGAAAAAAACAAGACTTACACAGCTTTTTTTTTTTTTTTTCACATTGTTGCCAACTTGGTTGACATAAAATGAAGAAATGATACTAAGAATCTGCTTTGCTGTGTTATGTCTGTTTCTTAGTTAGTATTAAAGTGGAGCATCTGACTTAAAGCAGACATTCATTCAGGAAACAACTTCACATCTGACAGATGCCAGAGCAGGCTCACAGTGTCATGGTTACCACACTACCCCTTTGTTCAAATTTAATCAACCCACCATAACCACAGACTTCACAGTCCAACAAGAGTCGGAATATAATGTTAAATTATGCCACACAAAAAGATGCATGCAGGCATTGCACCTCCTGGCCTTATTTAAATGCTAATGAAAGCAGACCTACCTGCAATGATGCAGCAGTCTCCCTGCTAGCGCTCTCATTAGGCATGAGAAGTGAGCGATGAGAGAAGGCAGGGCAGTAGGGTTTAGTTACAAAAACTAGCAGGGGTCTGGCCTCTGAGCTGCTGGGTCAGTGATGGAAGGAAGAACAGGATGCTGAAGGGGTGTCTCATCACCTCAGTCCTGACATCCCAAGGCCTGCTTTAATATTCGCCCACCACTCTTTACCACAGAAGCCAGAGACAGCAAATAATCATCAAGCAAATTTATTACCAGTGAGAACTCTTTCTGCTTCACTCCAGAACACCAGCAAGGCTCATTTATATCCATATAACGAGGAGCAAAGCACAGAGTTGCCCAGGGAGAAGAAAATAGTGGCGTTAAATGGGAGGAAGAGACACACCACCGACTAGGGTGGGGGTAGGGAACAAGGTGTAACAAAAGGTCAAACACGCTACCCCTGTCAAGGGCACATTTATTTTTCCACAAGAAACACACAAACATGCAACAAGGTCATCACAATTCAATAAAGACCGATAGATTAAGAAGCCCTTTATAGTTTAATCAATGTCTCTGTAATATCTTGCTTTTAGTTTATCTCAGTTTCTCTTTGTGAACCATTTTAAATAACAATATGCAAACACCGCCTAAGGTAAACAACAAAAAGAATGACTTGAAAAGGTCAATTAAAACGGGCACTTAAATTCAAAAACTTCAGGTGTTTCACATGTTGTGGAAAGAGTGAGGAAAGTAGCCAAACGCTATCACTTCCCCCATGTGTGTAAATCAAAGCCAATAGAGGGGAAAAAAATCCCTAACTAACAGGATTAAGTTGCAAAACCACAGTGCTAAATCACCAGAAAACCAGGGTGATATTTCTAGAGAAGCTATAATGTTTTCATATGCAAAAAACAAACAAACTATGCATTGTCAATATACTTGCTCACAGTTTGGTTAACATGC
This sequence comes from Archocentrus centrarchus, assembly GCF_007364275.1. Classification (NCBI taxonomy): domain Eukaryota; kingdom Metazoa; phylum Chordata; class Actinopteri; order Cichliformes; family Cichlidae; genus Archocentrus; species Archocentrus centrarchus. The sequence continues at coordinate 21,375,960 of NC_044354.1, forward strand.
ACCTCTAGGAAACATTACTGTATCTTTAAAGGACATGAACCTAAGCTTTGTCTACGGGACTCCCACTTCCACACACATTCACACAGACAGACACAAACATACAGTATAGCCACACAAAATGTTAAGGTATCATTTAGATAGAGAAGTACAGTTTGCAGTGGACACTACGAGAGTACAACTGTAAATACTTCATACGGACAAAGTGACTTCATCCCTGATCCCGCCTCTCGAATAGCATAGGATGAAGAGTAATACAGCAAATGTCATGTAATAGTTCTTTTTAGAGACAATCATTGGAAAAAAAGACATCAAAAATATATGTTTTCTAATACATAGCATGTGAACATCCTTGGATTGCAACCTCTTTGTTTAGAAACCTGGAGGTTGGCACCCCATAAAGAAAACATCCATTGTCATTTTAAACCGAAAATCAGCCTTCTTGCTACACATAAATCATGTATTAGGTTTTAAAAATAGTAAATTGCATAAAATCCACCTCCCTCTTGTTCAACCGGACAAATACCAAAACCGTGTTTTATGCATCATTCCCATATAGATCTGTACACACCTGAAAAGTCTAAAGGGCCGGCGTCGTTCACACTACAAGACCGACACGTGGAAAGGAAAAGCTGAAGAAGCAAACATTTGGATTTCTCTAGTGAACGAAATTTCACTTTACATGGAAAAGTTCCCTGATAGATTGGTAGCATTCTCTTTTGCTGTCCCACTATATAAAGGGTGTCAAAAAATGTGTGGAGGAGAAAAGTTGACGTGAGTAGGCCGAAACGTGACTATTTTCAACACCTGGGTCAAAATCACTTAGACATACTCTTAGTAGTTTGTTTTGGCTTGTTTAGCTGTCAGAAAGATGGAAATGAGACAGAATAGCCGACACAGAGCTGCAGCTTAAAGACCCTGAAAACAAACATAGTTTAAAATCCAAGTTTAAAGTATTAAAAGACTTTAAGACCTAAATCTGCAGCAACTGATTTATTTACTTTTAAGGGCAGTGGAAACAGTTCATTTACATACCAGCTTTTATTTGAGTTCATTATTCATTTAGAGCCGTGATTCTGTCCTCTTGATGAATAAGAGTCCAAGCTCTTTAGCTGCTAAGTGCTCCACAGTGAAGCGAGCAAGTTGTAGCATCTGCCATTCTTTGGGGGTTTTAAGAGCTTACTGTAGCTAAAAGCTACACAGTGACAGCTTGTCTACACGGGAGCAGTTTTCAGCAGTCTGATTCACATGTATAATGAAACCTTGTTTTAAATTAATCCAGCTGCCTGCACGGGCTATGCAACAGTTTATGCTGCCACCCTGCTGTACGCACACAATCCAGTGGCATTTTTATATGATTTTATATTGCGTATTGTGACTTAAGTGAGGACACAGATGAACTGATGCAGCTGCTCTGTGATTTTGGCCTTTTGGATAGATATTAAGTCCTTTGTTTGTTCCTCCTGTTTGTTAACTTCAGCCGCATTTAAGAAAATTCTTAAACAATCAGAGCCTAAAATATATCCTGTTTGAAAAGTTGAGAAGCTAGCTCACAGCCAACATCTGTAGCTACACATGCCCATCAACACAGACTCCACTAACTGTCCGGTGGAAGTGGAATTTAGCCGAATAACAAAAGATATTAAAATACATTTATAACTTTGGGATAAACAGCTCACACCAGCTTGGGACTTTGCAACAGGAGTTCTGGCCAGCTGAAAGAGGCTGATGGTAAATTACAGAATTTTCTGCTGCTCTGGAAGTGACAATGAAAGAAATGAAGAAATGCCAAAGGTGCTGAAGCTGATTTCATGCTAACTAATTATTCCCTGTTTATATTAATGCTAATTCATGCTATATGCAGATGCACCTCTCGGTAGCCATTGATGTATAGGCTACTGCAGTGGATGCATATTTTTTGGAAATGTGTGGCAATATTTATTAAGATTTTGAAAGAAAAATATTGTGAAGCCAGCCAATGAATGTCTTAAAATAAATTAAATTATATAAAATTTTAATATTAAACATCCTTGTTAATATCTACATGGGATGAAGTAACATGCACTTTTATGTTTAATCCATATATCTGGCTTATACTGTAGTTACAAACCAAACAGCTGGAAACTTAATGAAACTTATGAGCTGTGATTATTTTAATTGACCTGACAGACACACTGCATGTGCATTAGGATCCGCAAATTCTCTTTACCAATATGAGGACTGCTATTGAGGCATCACTGACATTTAAATATATATCTCCATACTATTGTGCTTTCAGGTGAGAGCTAGAAGTAACACTTTTCCACCGACGCGGTGCTTGCGCTTGATGCAGAAAGCTTTTTCATGTTTCCCTCAAAATAAAAGGGCTGATGCTGAAGCCAAAAAGCTGGCACTGCCATGGCACAACAAAATAGTCATCAGTGGATATGGGAGGCTCCGCTGCAAAACGTTCACAGACGATTTGCAGATGTAGCCTGCAGATTTTGTCGGGCTGTGATTCCCCCCCCCCCCCCCCCCCCTGCTGTGTAACACTATATAATGTTTAGTTCGCAAACGGGGTAAAAATCTGTGCTGGTTCAAAGAAAAGAAAATCTTTTTAAGGCCCTTATTGCTGTATTTCTTGCGTTTCTGATTGACACCTAACTAAGAGAAATCCCACCAGTCTTCATTTAGCTTAAACAAACTCTTAAGAATATTTTGTCATTTGATATTTAACCCAGGCTGTTTTCACCTTCAGCCATAACATAGGATGGCCAACAACATCCATCCCCATGTTCTGGACAACTATAAAAAGGAGAAATGTCCTACACGGGATTAACAGCCATCTTCATGCTGCTAAAGCTGCCCCACCAATAATAAAGACACATTTACTGTATTTATTTGTGTCCCACAGGGATCAACTACACCAATTCTACATTAAGGTAATGACAGCAGCATACACTAAGACTACTTTTAATATAAGATGTCCATAACAAGTCATGTTTCAGTCCCTGACATCCTGACAAATTTTGCCAGATTTTATGTATTCATGTTTCATGTGCCTGTGTACAGATATGTGGGACAATCTTTATATTTTCTATATAGAAGAGTATAAAAATAAATTAAACTTACACCATTGACTCAAATTGAGTTTAAATTTAAAGGTATATCACATCTGCAAATATATTTTTATATATATATATATATATATGTATACATATATATAGTTAAAGCATTGCAAGCCAGTTTATAAACATCAACTTAAAAAAGATTAAGTTGCAATTTAAGACATTTTTCTAAAAACCAAATGACTTAATAAACAAAAATGTTGCCTCAAAGTGCTATGGAAGACTATGATTCACCCCAAAATTAAGCCCACTGCTGGGTGACCCCCTAATAAACCTGACATCAACGCTCCTGCTTATTAAAATTGATCAGACATATTTATGGAGAATTATGCAGCTCTGGGTTATAATTTATCACAGAGTAAATAAACATCACAATATCTCCACCAAGGACCTTCAAAAAGTCTTAAGTTTGTGGGCATGAAATCTAAGGGAGTTGTAGTGGGTGGGTGGGGGGTTAGTTCCTAGCCTGCAACACACGCAACCAGCCTTTGCATGGTTTGTAGAATGAGCGCTCCACAGCTGAGGAGGAGGCGGAAAGCGGGGGTGAACGGATACATTGGGAAGGGCCCCAACAACTCAAAACGAGCTCAGGAAGGCAATGAGATGCTGCTCATTCCCGAGGCTCAACTGCTCACTATACAGGCACTTGAGCCAAGTACAGTGCCAAACTGCAAAACAAGCTCACAAGAGACTGCAGGCGAGCAGAGGATCTCCCCAAAATGGATCTCTAAGGGAAAGCTGTCGGTATTTGAAAGATAGAGGAAGGTCCATCAGCTTATTAATGCCTCGGAGCACGTGACTGCACGCTCGCCCCCTGTGTATGGTGAGCATGATGGATTGTGCCAACACCTGGGTTCGCTCCAACAGGAATAATAATAATGCGGGCTTTATATTCACAGAGGTCATCATCATCATCAACAGCGTGTCAACTAAACAAATGAGTTAAACCTTGGAGCGAAGCTTATTTCATCTTATTTTATGTCTCCTCTCACAGACAGTCCACAAGGTTAACCATACAACATATAACTGTTACCAAACATCAATAGTCTTCTAATCTTAAGCTCTCTGGAATCTACTTCATGCAATATAGAACAAACATACTGCCGTACTTACAAAAAAACCTGACCTATCAGAAGTGGAAAATATCAGAGCATCAACCATAAATGACATCACTGGAGCCATGACCTTCTCTTTCAAACCGCATAACCAAGTTTCACCATTAAGTTATTATAAAAGGGAAGCAAATAGTTAATTTGGATTTATTTATGATATTCTTAAATCTTCATAATACCAAGCAACAGCTGATCCACTGACACCTCACCCTGTCGCAGGTGTTTGCTCAACATTCATCGTGCGGTGGAAGTCGGGGTCATGCCATTCTGGAGTTCAGCATTTTACAGATATGCTTGCGTATAGTTATAGCCCCTTGTCATTTTACTCCAAGTGACGAGGAACTGCATCAGTTTTACTCTAAAAAGGGGTAAATACCTTTCACCTGAAGCGCCCAACATTAAGACAGAAATCCTTAACCCTTTGAGAGACTTTACCATGGACACAACATGCTCAAGGCATTGGATCTAGAGACCGCAGGGGGAGGGAACCTAGTTTACACAAACCAAAAACATTGATTATAACCAAGCCACCTTTTCTGCAGGATATTTTTGTTTGTGTGGAGTAAAGCGTTGTCAGCCGCATGTTTGCCAGTCGTGCAGTGTCCCCGCTCTCTGGGAGATGGGCATGGTGGGTTGTGTTTCGGTGTACCAGTTCTGCTGGCCATCAGTCCTTTAGGTTGTCCTCGCCAATCCCCTGGGCCGACAGCTCTGTCAAGACATTGTCCAAGTAGTTGGGGTCAGGGTAGCCATGACCTGTCAGGTTAGAGCCAAATTCCGTCTTGTGATGAATCTCATTCCACACCACAGTGTCCGATTCACCCGTGGTGCTGGATGTGCCAATGGTGAAGATGAGGCGTCGGTCCCAGGCCATGATCAGCAGCTTCAGGACCTGAAGAGACACAAACAAGAGGACAGCTTCTGACAATGCTTCCACAGAAGGAAGCAATAAGCTAATTGCAAACCCACTGTTTCTTCCTGGGACCACAGCTTACCTTCCTGCCTTTCTCATTGTCAGGGAGGTAGCAGTGTCGAGGGAACCCTCTGGCACTGAACTTCTTCCCAGGGTTTGGGTGCTCGTTGGTCTGGTGAAAATGTCAAGAACAAAACATAAATAAAGTTGCAACTCCTTCACTCGCAATTATGACTTAATTGTGTGGGAAATGTCAACAGCACCCACAGGACAAGCTTTGCTGTTCACATTGCTTAAGTGAGGCTTTTGTAAAAATCAGCTGGGAAATATGTTGCTTTCAATACGCAGATCAGTCTTTATCTTATTTAAAAACGTGCTTTGAAGCCACTAGTGTGAAATAAAAGTCTTTAGAGCTTTAGATGCTATGGTTGATTTAAAGATGTAGTACAAAGTCTGGAACCCTTCATGCACTCCCACCACCTTATTAATAAAGGAGGTGTATTACACAGTTACAGCCTTCTCACAACAAACTAGTCTGGTTATTTGGCCTTTTTCCTTTTCCTTATTTATGTTTACATTTTGGTAATATTGCTTTGGTTGTTGCAACCACACAGACATTTTTAGGTGTTCTTTCTGCATCTGTTAAGCACACTTTTTGGACAGGTGAAGAAAAAAGTCCCCCTTTCACTGTAACACTAATATAATACCACCTAAAAATATAGCTGCAAGCAGCTTTGATGGAATCAGGTAGTTCAGCAGGGCACAGTCGCCATGGCAACTTGATCAGATCATGCTAAAAGCTGGCTGTAAGCAATAACAGGGAAAAAAAAAAAAAGTTCTGTGTTGCATCCCTGGCGGTCAAATGACTCATTTTTCTGGCAGTCCTTGGAAGAGCTGCCAAAAAAACGTGTGGCCAAACCTTCTGAAACTTTTTCATGAAATCAAATGCAATTTGATGTCAGTTTCAAATGTGTTGAAACTGACATCATGAGACGCTTTAAACTCTGCTCGATCCAGTAAGTCCAGAGGTACACTGTTTTTTGAAAATCAGGCATTTGGTTCAGAAGTTCCATCAGAGGTGATCCAGAGAGAGTCATTCCACTTCTGATTAATCCCACTGTTCTGAAAATGGATCTAATTCCTCTCAAAGGGTGAGTGCAAGATAGTCCCCAGTGAATGGGAGTGAATTATTCATGCCTGTTTTTAGAGACAGAAACCCAAATTATATTTCAGCTTTTGCAAGTAAAGTATTGATTATATCATCAAATTGAAATGAAACAATATCCCAATGTGTCTCTTACAGGGATGAACGCCCCATACCTTCAGAGCTTTCAGTTTGTAGTACACCAATCCAATATGCTTGTCTTTGTCACAAAAATCAGTCTCCATCTCGTTTTTTAGGAGGAGGTACCACTTCTGTACCTTGGAACACACATGATGGCCAGCTGAAATAAAATGTCTAGCCACTAGCTCTCTGTCAGCTTTATTCCTTGTGTTGCTTTTATCTTTAGAGAGCCTGACTTTTAAATCTCGTTTAGTTTTCTCTGCATATCCTAGGACCTAGGCCATGTGGGTATTTCAACTGGTGGACCACATATTTGGTTCTACAAGAAAATCTGTTTGATTTTGAACTTCTTTCTAGTGTGGGATGCAAAAAACATGTCCCCTTTGATCATAGCAGTGCGATGATCAAAGGGGATCAAAATGTAAAAAAAAAAAATCACGCTGTTATTGTTTTTCTCAAATTGCTCTGATGTTTATAAGCATGAAGATGATGAGTGCTGGGTTTATGGCAAGACCTTCTCCCTCGACAGCACCCGATACCAAAAGGTAACTACAGCAAACATTAAGACTGCTATTAGGTGACTAGAAATTTTCTGCTGCTGCTCTTTTCATGCATGAAATCAAAATAGTGCGTCATTAAGTGGTTTGTTGTGCAATCAAAACCCAATAAAAATCTAAAAACTGAAATCTATTGTCTCGATTCTTCTATTGAAAGGATGATAAAAACAAAAAATAAACACCATTGGAAACTACATTTTTAGGCTGAAGGCTCCAGATGGTAAATGGGCTGGTTCTTACTTGAGTAAGATGCCTAATTCAGCCATTCAAAAAGGCACTCTTTTCTACACCAAAGCACCTTCTAGACATTTACACTCCAGTGAGCACATAGGAGACCAACTTTGGCATGTAGACTGGAGCAGCCAGGAATCAAACCACCAACCTTCCAATTAGCAGGTGTCCTGCTCTACCTTCTGAGCTACAGCCACCTCAACTCCATAGGGCTCCATTCATTCTGGACTATCTTGGTTCTAGGACATTTAGGAATGTTTTGATTACCACCTACTTTGAGTTATTGGTGGCACAAGAGGGCTTAAGGTGCAAACCCAAAAGAAACCTGAGTGTGCCAAATTCTGGGCACTAGCATAGAGTCCAAAGGCAAAACAAAGATGCACAGTATGCACCCCCCCCCCCCCCCCCCCCCCCCCCCCCAAAGAAAAAAAAAGAAGTTAATTTGCTATCGTGCACTGAGTACATTATGTGTAAACCTCACCATCTATGATTATCACTCATGATGTCTAGAGTGCAGGCTGAGCTGCGGGAGGGGAGCGAGACAGCCCTACAGTAATGTCCCCTGGCAATAGAGTATTGTGCTGTTATGCTGATATGAGTGGTCAGATGACCCCCAGCGCTCTCCCTGGGGGCACTATGCCTTCTCCACTGGTGGAAAAAGGTCAGCTTATTGACTCAATTCAAACTCATCTCAGGAGTCTGGATAAAATAGCAGCTAAAATACCACCAGCTCAAACCCTGGATGGTAAAATCCTCCCAACTGCAAATGTAGTGAACATTTGTAATTTCCTTTATTGGATAAAGCTCAAGTGTAATTTTTTCTTATTAGTATTAATTCATTTAATGTGTTCACTAAAAGATAAATCGGCTATATGAAGGTGGGATTGTATGAATATTTCCATATTTCCATTTAAATATATATTTTTTATACAACATAAACATTTACTATCAGAAAGAATGGGATATTCTTAGTGTTCTTATAATTTTTTTTAAAAATTCCTTTTCGATATGGGTCTTTGTCTTTGCCCAGAATCACTGTGTAATTCTTAAAATTGCTGTTTCCTCAGGATCCTGACATCTCACCTTCCTGCATGAGTAACTCTCCATCCAACTTAAGCGGATAAGCAGTTGTAAAAGGTCGCAGATTTAGAAGCAAGAGACAGTGGATCAGTGCTCAAAGGCAGGATGGTGGATTAGGTGAGGTGAGACAGCTCTAACCTGTATCCCGGCAGGAATATCGTAGACAATGCGGATGGTCTTGGAGTCTGGATAGCCCGGCAAGCAGTGTGGGATGACGTGGTACTCCATCTTCCCAGGGGGCTGGGTGCCTGTTTTCTCCCCGTAGATGGTTTTGCACGTTGGACACTGAAGACTCCCATCCTGCTTTGGAGAAATATAATGATTTGACATTAATGACACAACAAAATGACAACAGCTCTGTTTCCAAAACCCCCCAAAATGAAATACATGATGAAAAGCTTGATTTGCACATTTTCAGCCTGGAGACAACATATCAAATGCTGAGAATGAGCGATACTATGTTTTTTTTTTTTTTTAAATATATGCTCATAATTTGAGCTCGAAATAGAACAACCCCCCAAACAGCAGGCAGACAATGTTAGGAACTAGCTGGTGAATATATTACAATATTTAGCAAATAAAAATATTTTTTTCTCAGGAGTTTTTATCCCCAACTGGTGCTGGAAAAAAGACACCACTGTAGAACCTTTATGAGTTTTTGCTTAGTTCTTTCTGGAGCCACAACAGGCTTTATACGTCTGTTATCATGTAGTATATCAACATTACCAATAGCAGCTTTTTAAAAAATCTAAATTCAAAGAGGATCATTACAGAAAATGGACAAATAAAAACAGAATCATCTGCTTAGCACGATACTATAAACTGTAAATGAGAAGTTTTTTGTTTTTATTACTTGCGTGAAATGGCCCTCAAATATTATTAAATAAGCTGCTAATATGGGACTGGTAGTGGCAATATAGTCTCCTTTTATTTGCAATAATTTCCTGCAAGCAAACTGCAGTGTCCATAGCAATTTTACAAAATACTGGGTTGTCAAGACTCAGAATCAGATGAGACTATATAAGCTTCCCATCTGTGAGTAGCAATATTGAGGCCCATCATCCACCAGTGCTGTGCAACCCCGTCAAGCTGTAAGACACTGCGAGTTTATAATTTGAGCCTAGTGTGACATCATAACAGCGTCTGGCTTGCAAGCTTTTACCCACCTTATTGCCATTGTTGTACATGGCCACCAGGCACAGCAGATGGTACATGTGCCCACATTTGCCAAGTTTGCCCACCAGCTCTGGCTTGATGCCTTTGTGCTGCAGGACGCCTTCATAGCCGGATGACATGACTAGCCTCTCCATACAGATGGTACAGTCCTGGAATAGCCGGGCAAAAATGCTTAAGCTGCCATTTGACATGCACATGACAGTACTTATAAGGCAGGTCCTTTAACTTAAATTGTGCACGTGTGCATGTGCACCTATTTGTGTCTTATGCTTACCTCGTCGGGCACCACTTTAATCTTCTCTGTATATCTTCGCACCACATCTTCTGGGTTTTTTCCTTGTCATAAAAATAATTCATAAGAGTGATGAGAAGACACTGTACAACCCACAAGTCACAGGTAAGTGTGAGTAAAGAGAAACATGACTGCAACATGGCATTAAAAAAACAAGAGAACAACATCCGATCATTCTCAGAGACTACTCTGCCTCATGTGCCATTTTTTTTCTCAATAAAACAATGTGAGTGTGCATGTGTAAACAGTACACGTGGTAACGATGTTCAAGAGGAGGTCACCTTCAAACTGCCACATACCACTGGTATCCCCACACTCTCATAATCCCTGTGTGGAACCAGGCTGGTATGGCTGAGAGCACACCCACAGCTTACATCCCTAATACGCTTACAGGCAGCCACAACCCCCCCCCCCCCCCCCCCAACCCCCTCTTTTGTTTGTTCATTTGAGGGAGAGCCAGTGAACAGAGGCAGAGAGAGAGCAGCAAAAAGCATCAGCTGTTGTCCCCCCTGGAAATCCTAAGGTGTAAAGTGTATGCAGGAGGTAGAAATATGTGAAAAGAGGGAGAGCAGAAAAAAGAAAAAAAAAAAGGAGGAGAAAGACTGAATTAAGAATTTTACTCTTTTGCCATTTGAAAGCTTCATTAGCTTCTCTAACCATTCTGTGTGTAGAAAGCAGAGCAATATAAGCCAGATCTCACTGCCTAAAACAACTGTCTGACTGTATTCATGCTCTTTCACAGACAGCACATATAGGTTGCATATTTGGCCACTACCTCGTCGCTGAATCTAAAGTGTCATAAGTACTTAAAGGGTCAATAATTTCTAATTACTGCAAGCGAAGATTATTTTAGTTATTTTATTAAGGATGGAAACTTTGATCATTCAGTCTCCAGCATTTGTTGAGACTAAAATAAATATTTGGTCATGAATTTGAGATTTTTAATAAGATGTCTCTATTTGGCTTGATAAGAATACATTCATATAAAACATGTTCTTATAACATTTCTTCTAATTATAGTTTATGTCCAAGTACTTGCAAAACGAATAAATTCCATATTTAGTGCTAGTTATTGCCAGTCTTGAAGAAAAGAGAACTTTGTAGCTGCTCCATCCACCGCTGTTTGTTTCATACAGTGAAAAATCTGCAGTAAACTACAGAAGTTAAAATATGCAGAAGAACTGTTAATAAGACAGGAGTATTTCTTATCTGATTAATCGATGAAATAATCGATAGAATACTTGATTGCTAAAATAATAGATATCTCCATCCATCCATCCATCATCCATCCATCCATCCATTTTCTTCTGCTTATCTGGGGCCGGGTCATGGGGGCAGCAGCACAGAAACCCAGACCTCCTCCAGCTTATCCAGGGAAACACCAAGGTGTTCCTGGACAAGCTGAGAGACATAATCTCTCCAGCATGTCCTGGGTCTGCCCCGGAGCATTCTCCCATTAGAACATGCCTGGAACACCTTACCTAAGAGGTGCCCAGGAGACATCCTAATCAGATGCCTGGACCACCTCAAATGGCTCCTTTCAATGTGGAGGAGTAGCAGCTGAGACCCTCTTGAATGACTGCACTTTTCACCCTATGTCTAAGGAAGAGGCCAGCCACCCTTTGGAGGAAGCCCATCCACCTCTTGTCTCAGTGATCTCGTTCTTTCAGTCACTAACTTAAGTTTGCCACCATAGGTGAGGGCAGCTTTACTTTCACGCCACTCTTCACCACGATGGAGCAGTGCAGCATCTACATCACTGCAGCCACAGCCTGAATCCATCTTTCACCACCACCCCACATCTCCATGCAACATTGCAGAGGTGTGTCAACCAAGACACCCCTACAACATCCAGAGCCTTTAGGAACTCAGGGAGAATTTCATCCAACCCAGGAGCCATGCCACCAAGGAGTTGTTTAACTACCTCAGTGATCCCCAGTGAAGGGTTAGTCAGCCACCTCATCCCCAGACTCTGCTTCCTTAAGGAAGTCCTCAAAGTATTCCTTCCAGCGCCCAACTATATCCCCACTTAAAATCAACAGCACCCCATGTGCACTATACACTGTGTGAGTAGAGAACTGCTTTATTGCAATCGCTCTCTAAACAAAATCTGTGTGTACAGTAAAGGAGAAGGATTGACTGAGAGAACAAGTGCCATACAAGGATAGAAATCCAACAGTGTGGCTGATCAATTAGGACAAAAACTCCTCGGGGAGGCCAGTGGTTTCCACCGCTTGCATCGACAAACATTTATTCAGGCCCACAGCTGTCCAACTAAACACCAGATCCCCCTTTGAACCGGCTCAGTGTAACGGTGCCTTATTAATTAGTTTTCTTGTGACTGCATGTGTCAGTCAGTGTTCCATCTATAAAATTGTTATTTTAATGTATACATATATGAGCTTTTTGAAAGGTACAGAAATGCTTTTCTAACTGATTGTTAGCAAACTTGGGTGAAATTTGAGTCACTGCTATCCTTATGGAGCAATTAAGGATCCTTTGACAGTTGGGTGATTTTGTTCGCACATTGACCAACACACTCAGACGGCTGATAGGGAAACATGTTGCAAAGCTTGGCAGAACAAAGAAAGTCTGTCAGTGGTTGGTATATTTATCTCCTCAGTGCACTTCTCATTTATTGACTTATGCATTATAAAAATACAAGCTACAGTACTAGTGTTCTAAATTCATTCAGTTGTAACTTTCTTCAGTCCCTTTATCTCACCTCTTCTTAGGTGCTTTTTCTTGGTTTTGCGGCGCATGCCGTTGATTCCTGGCACAGGTTTCATGTCACTCTTGTTGATGGGGGGTGGGTGCAGTATAGGTTTTGGGGCTCGAGTCAGGCAAACAGGCAGACCTGCAGCGCACATCAGGATACCTGTCATACCTGATACATAGGTAGAGCACACAGACACAAAAACAAAAATCACTCATCTCAACAAAAACTGTAATTTATAGATGATTGCTAAACAGATACTGCCCAGCAAACTTGGTCTAACCTGCTAAGGCTGGGTGCACTGGTCCAGAACCAGTCAAGTTTTTAACAGGGAGGGCAGGAACCCTACAAGAGAAAAGAAATAAACAGTGAAAAAAAGTAGGGATAAAGATATAAAATAATTAGGCTCTTGTTACGGTCCCTTACTCAAAGGTCTAACGAAAGAGAATAGCTATAGAAAGAGAATTGCTCACATCACACAGATAAACACTTCTTGCCACGCCAGTTCATTCAATACATAGCTTATAATATATAAATGGCCCTGCGACCATAAAAATGGACAGTAAATTGTCCCATTTGTGCACAACTGCCTGTTACGCCACAGCTGAAAAACCTGAAAGCAGAAAATAGTTCTGCTCTGTATGGCATGAAAAACACTCAAGTGAAAATGTCAAATGTGCTTCACCACAAAGATGGTGACAACTGCAGTAGGATGAGACAGCTTGACTCGTGCAAAGCACTGCAGAGTCTGATTCAGGATGACATTTGGAGAGGTTGGAGTTCATGACAAACACAGACGACAAAGACAGTTGACTTGCTCACTCTTCAAAATCTGTGAAGCAGAGCGGGCAAAAACAGGGGCATTAATATGAGCACAAAGTTTTCTTATTTCCCAGAGCAACGCAGAGCACAGGAACAAGTTCCCTTTCCTTGGATCATAAGTAAGAGTCTGTTTAACAGCCTAACCAAAGCCATCATTTGATAAAAATCCAAGTTATTAAAGCTGAGATTACAAGTCCCATTACAGTTTTAAGAAGGCCCAATAAAAAAAAATCACACCAAATGTGATAGTGGACAACCTTCTGTCATCTACCTATCAATCTATCAACTCAGCTCAACAGCTTATATAACTTATGATCACCCCCAGAAGTAATACTGTAAATGCATGAATTAGCTTTTCAGCATCACTCTGAGAAAGGATGTTTCTAATTTTAGAAATATTGCGCAAAAAAGCGGTCCTACATATTTGTTTAATATGTGCACTGAAGGACAAATCCTGGTCAAAAATGACTCCAAGATTTCTCTCAGTGTTACAGGAGGCCAAAGTAATGCCATCCAGAGTAAGTATCTGGTTTGACACCATGTTTCTAAGATTTGTGGGGCCGAGCACAAGAACTTCAGTTTCATCTGAATTTAGAAGCAGGAAATTAGAGGTCATCCAGGCCTTTATGTCTTTAAGACATTCCTGCAGTTTAACTAATTGATGTGTGTCATCTGGCTTCATCGACAGATAAAGCTGAGTATCATCTGCATAACAATGAAAATTTATGCAATGCTTTCTAATAATCCTGCCTAAGGGAAGCATTAATAATGTAAATAAAATTGATCCTAGCACAGAACCCTGTGGAACTCCATAACTAACCTTTGTGTGTGAAGAAGACTCCCCATTTACATGAACAAACTGGAGTCTATTAGATAAATATGATTCAAACCACTGCACTGGTTTGAATCATATTTATATTAATCAATCTCAACTTCAGGATAGAAAGTCCTCTTTACAGCTTCAAAATTCAAGTATGTAATTACGTATCACCAGTGTCTTTGGGCTAGATTCCTTTTGGTAAATGGAAAGAAGGCTTGCTGTTATATAAAAGGTTACAGAATCTCAGTATGACTTATGACTACACATTTCAGGAATATGGCAGCAAAATTTTGTCTTTACACTTCCCAAAACTTTCCCAGACTATGCCTGGGGACAAAGTGAGGCTGAGGTTGTACCTAACTGTGCTGCAACTGAGTCATATCCCTGTTTGTATTATAACCTTTATCTGGGCCATACACTGTGCCTTGCAAGCGCTAGGAGCAGTGTCAGTCCAACAGGTAAAGAAATCCCAGACCAAAGCACATCAAAAATTAGTTCTTCCTTTAGTCCAAATAAGCATTTGTGCCAGATGTGATGAAATTCCCTCCAGCTGTTCTCAATGCTGTGTGTGAACAAAAACAGAAATAATGTGAGTTAACAGTGACCTTGACCTTTGACCTTCAAAGTTCTTATCAGTTCATACTGAATGTCTTGGCATATTCAAAGAAAGTTCCTCAAGCCATACAACACACACTGCAATCAGATACTGCAATCCCAAAAATGGGATAAATGGACGAACAGATGGGCAATCCTAGCAAATAATGTACCCGGCCCTGGCTGCTGCTGGTTCATAAAAATGTTCTTCCACGAGCAGAGCTGCAGGTAATCCTATCAGCTAAAGTGTTTTTTGTTGACCTGCCATCTGTACATTTGAAAGCAACGGCAAACGGACAATTAAAATAACAAACAGAGCACAATGTGAGCCTATCAGTTTACTTTGAAACAGATAGTTGCCCCATGGGATTACACTGCAGCACTTCTGTGCTTCCTCTCAGTAATGATCCAAACCACATATTTTTGTTCCTATTAACAGTTTAGACTCCAAACTGCATGAATAAACAGGGCCCAGGGTTTAGAAAAAAAAAATCACAATTTTACAACCATATCAAATTTCTCTTAAATTACAACAAATATACAAGGACTCTTAGTTAGTCCTTCACTGATATTATTTTACAAAGAAGACAGTGGTTGTTAATTTCCAGATTTATTGCTTTAATACTATTATAAGTGATGATAAAAATGACATTAGAACAAGAAACCACGAAGACTAGGTCACAATCTGAAGAACTGATGTGAAGATATTTTGAGAATGGTGGCTCCAAGGGAAAATCATATATCATGTCTCCATTGAGACCTCCATAAATTAATATCATTAATAGGATTCTGGAATAAAAGGAAACCTGTATTTTACTGCTTAGAAAAATAAAAAATAAAGCTTTGTACTTTCATGCCCTTTGGCAATAAATGAAGATAAAGATATACTACAGGAATAATCTTGAGTAGAAAAACACTTTAACAGGATGGTGGACTAATAAATTTGTTCAGCACTGTATGTAGCTCATAATCTTTTAGAACAGGGCCAGTAGCATTTGCTGGTTTTTAAAATCTCTCTCTGGTCTGCCAAAATTCTGCCGAGTCTTTCTTATCCACAGAGGCCAAGGTTATTCATTTTGGCCTTAGAGTTGTGAAGTCATCACAGATTTATTTATTAGTTGGGGGAAAAAAAGCCAGGGAGGCAATCTTAGAGACCCTTTATACAGCTCACTGTGATGGCAGGGTCTGGTTTGTGGCTTGGCTGTCAGAGGGAGAGGTCGGGCAGGTTGGCTCAGGGTGGGGAGACTGGCAAACCTGGCTAGGGCCGGGGGAGAGGACAGAGATGAACAGACTGAATCACAGTCATTACGCTCCGAGGCCGGGCAGTTGTTGGAGCAGTAATTAATAAAGAACTGTGCGTACTAACTACCTTCCTCCCTGCGGTTACTGGGGTGAACCCGCTACACTTACATAACAAACAAAACCCTCTGAAAACAAAATGAAAATAGACATTTGTGGGGGGTGGGGGAAATCTCAACTTATAAAGCACTGCCCTTTTTATGTTCCCAGTAATGTGTAGATAACAGTAGCCAACATCTCTAGATGTTCAATGCTGTGCTCTCACTGAATCACTAGGTCTCTCGGTTTATTGACTACAAACATACACACACTGCTGCGCATGTCTCTCTGCTCTTTGTATGAAGGGACTGAAGTCTCAGACCCTGTAGCTCCAGGCGCTGCATAAATCCGCATCAACACAGCGCTTTGATATTAGTGAGGGACTCAGTTCTTGCACTAGGGGAAGCCCTTCAATAAGCTGAGTGCAATAACAAAGGGACATGAGGTCGGGCTAAAGCTTACGTGTCCCACTGCATTTCTGCAGATACGCTGTGTCTCACACCAGTGGGCCAGAAACCAGGATCAGCTCACTTTTGTTCTGCGTAGGGCTGGAGTGTAACAAAGAAAACAGCGATGTGCAGCTCTGATAAATGCCTTATGTCACAAAGTCAAATGCAGGAGGGTGAAACCATGACAGATCTGATTTTTTTCCAAAAAAAAGACAACAGTGAGTGATTTCACACCTTCAACCACAGAGGAAGAATTAATGGGTGAACTCACCTCCTGCAGTCTGCGCTTGTAACAAAAACTAACCAGTCGATACTTCACGGCACACAGCCGCCCTTCACTCAATAAAAGCACCAGTTTGAGTCAGAGGTTGGCAGTCTATTTTCTGTGTCTGGAAAAAAAAATGTGTAAGGAAGTGAAAAGCATATAAAAAAAAAAAAGTGAAAAGCAAAAGTAAAAGTGATCGAGCAAAAACAAAAATAAGTAAATTCGCTGCTGCCCAGTGGGAGAGTCCTTCATTTGCTCCTGCAGTGAGGCATAAATCAAATCAAAGCACAATGTGGACAAGATGCCTCCCTTTATGAGTGCGTGTTTAATTTAAGCAGTTCACAGAGAGTCCTGCGATCAAACAAATAATTTTCATAAGAAGAAAAAAGGGGACACCACACCACAAGGGCCCTTATCTCATTGTGTGCTGTCTGCAGGCTTTGTACAAACTAAAAGCACACAGTTCAGTGGATCTGTACTGGAACACGCCATTAATTAGAAATGCTTTTAATCTATACTTCATACAGATTCTAGCAAAGATCTCAAAATAAGATGGAGAGTCTATAACACAATTTTTGTTGATAAAATTCTGCAACACAAAAAAACAAACAACAGCTGCTCTGATAATTCTTATCAGCTGGACAGAGAGAAACAAGCTCAGACACTTTACCAGTGAAAGGCAGAGGCACATCTTGCAACTACACTGCATTTACCAATGGATTTTACTCTTCTCTTTTCCCCACTGTTTCATCAGAAGACATCATCATTCATGTTAAAAACCCATGACTATACAGTGCCCTGAAAAAGTATTTGCCTTCCAGTTTTTTTTTTTTTTTTTTTTTGCATATTTGTCACATTTACATGTTTCTGATCAAACAAATTTTAATATTAGTCAAAGATTAACCTGAGTAAATACAAAATGCTGTTTTTAAATGATGATTTCATTTATTAAGGAGAAAAGCCATCCAAATATACTTGGCACTATGTGAAAAAAAAATAATTGCTGCCACCTTTGGCTGGCAGCAACAACTGCAAACAAGCATTTGCGGTAACTGGCAATGAGTGTTTCACATCACTGGCGAGGAATTTTTGACCCGCTCTTCTTTGCAGAATTGTTTTAATTCAGTCACATTTGGAGGGTTTTCAAGAATGAAGGTCATGGCAAAGCACCTCAATCAGATTTAAGTCCAGATTTTGACTGGGCCACTCCAAAACCTTCATTTTGTTCTGTTTTTGTTGACCCATTCAGAGGTGGACTTGCTGGTGTGTTTCAGATCATTGTCCTGCTACATAAGTCAAGTGAGCTTGAGCTTCAGGTCACGAACTGATGGTCAGATATTCTCCTTCAGGATTTTATTGCAGAGCACAGAATTCATGGTTCCATCAATTACAGCCAAGTCTCTTTCTTATTGTTGAATCATGAACTCTGACCTTAACTGAGGGAAGTGAGGTGTTCAGTTCTGTAGATGTTCTTCTGGGTTCTTTACACTTTGTTGGACAGGTTCTATTGAAGTGATTTCTTGATTCAGCAGGTCTGGCAGTAATCATGCCCTGGTGTGGCTAGTGATCTTTCTCTAATATTAAAATCTGTTTGATGACCTGAAACATGCAAGTGTGACAAATATGCAAAAAACTAAGAAATCAGGAATGGGGCAAACATGACCCTGTATCTGTTTTTAAGTCTGCTGTCCTCACCAAAACAGCCACTTTAGGGTTAAAACAATCAACGATCCTCAACAATGGACTCTGTTGGCTTGCGCTCAGACCTTGAGAGCAATTATAACTCATTGTCAGCGTAAACAAGCGCAGACCTTTTCCACATTCAGCAAACTACACTGAACCTTGTCACCTCTATGTTGCTTTTACGCTGACAAATCCATTTTTTCTCTTCCTCCTCACTTGTTTTCACTTCTTTGCTCCATCTTCTCTGCATGAAATTAAAAAATTTGAGCCTGGCTGCAGTCAAACCTTAGTGTGTCCTGGCAGCATTTCTTATGACTAAGGCTGTAATTTCTGACCAAAAAAAAACCCCCATTGCAATTTAGCAATCAATCCATCCCCCCACAAGCCCATCCATTAACACCACAGTAATAATGGCCCCTTGCGGATCATGGGCATGAGGGTCACTATTCCTGCTCTGTCTCCTGCTCAGTATAATACTTCCTCTCTGGAGGGAGTCTCCCGCCTGCCTTGAGGACTTAATCAGATGTGATTCCCAAAATAAAGACACCACATTAAGCCACGCCAAGGAAGTGCTGATGGAGGAGTAATATCTTCTCATCTGTTTATTATATGCTATAAAGACAGCGCGAGAGGAGTCGGACGGAGAGAACTCCATGAGTGCTTAATTGCATACTGATGTGAATCGCAGCAGGGAGAGGCTTGCCCTACTACAGTGGAGATGGGGAAATAAACGTCACCATGCACCTGAAATGCCCTGAAAGTAAGCAATAATGGCACATAGCTTTCAAGTTTTATTCATTTATTTCAATATTAATTTTCATCATAAGGGGAGTGCCAAAGTAGAGCAGCAAAGCAACACACTGAGGGATAATGATCTCTGCGCTCGGCACGCTCGCAGCCCTCCAGTCAAAACTCAGACCGGCTCCTTAACACGAGCAGCTCGTAAACGCAGCCGAGAGCAGCGAGCAAACGCATCCAATTAAAAAGCTTTTTCTTTCAGCTCATGAAGGCAGGACCTTGTTTTTTTTTTGCGTTTCATCTTTCACCTGTCAGAGAACTGAAAGCAACACTTTAAAGCAATTCTAACTAAAGACGTGCAGTGCAGGGCTTAACTCGGCTGAGCGGAGAGAAAGTGCACAAGAGGAAGTGGTTTGAGTGACAAGAGGGACCTAAAAAAATTCCCCAGAGATCTTGTGAAATTCTTTCTCTGTTCATTCCACCACAAATTAGATCTGTTTATCTTTTACACAGGCAGACAATTCAGCATTAACATTTCTTATTTCTATGTGTAAACATATAATGACAAGAAATCTCATAGCGGAAAAACTGCTGTGGTTCACACATCAACGTGTCAATGGTAAGTTTGGTTTCAGGGTGAAATACTGGAGAGCAATTAGATATGGAGTATATGACACTGCATACAAATGATGCAAAACTACTGACTCAAAAGAATAAACATGAACAGCTATTTGCCAGTAAATTTTTAATGACTTCATAGATATGAACTTTCTATAAAGGTAATGCAAGCTAAGGTTTGTTTTATTTAATTGATTGACTCACTGATTGCTCAGTATGCAGACGTGTCAACTGCAACTCTCTTGTTCTGGCAGTTTTTCTCGCAGTTATATCATTGTGAATCTTTTGTGAGTATCTTTTGGCAATTATTCACCAGTTTGTTTGTTTTTTTAAACAAACATACAAAAAAAATCAACTAAAGAACAAAGAAAATAAATTAATAATATATAATAATTTATAATAAAATAATACACAGTTGCAATCCTGCTTCTAGCACATGCAACAGTGTGTAAGAAAAAAAAATCTACAGCAGTCTGCATCTGTCGCTGAACACAGGTGGTGATATGTGGGCTGCTCTCTAATAAGATAAACTGATGTGTTGACACAAACCAGCAGATGGTGCCACTTGTAATGTTTGCACATGCAACACAGATGCATTAAGCAATCCCCCCCCACCCCCACCCCTACTTCACAAACCACAGCCTGTGTTCTTCTCACATAATACAATACAGCTTTTATTATCAATGGTCACGAGAACAAAACGGGTTGGCTCGAGAACCAGCGTGACATGTTTTTTTTTTATTGTTTTTTTTGTATGCTCAAGGTGGCTTTAAGTACTTTTGCTTAATTTTTCTAGCAGGTACTGCTGGTTGCGGTTGTTTACACACATAAAGTGGCAAAATAAACTCATGTCAACAAGCCACAATGTGCCAAATACCTTCCGTGCACCCAGCAGTTATATTAGGGCGTGGGCGTGTGAAAAACAGATCTGATGTTTTACATTCTGTGTGGGTTACTCTGTTATCTGTCTGTAGCAGGCTTGTGGGAATATGCGAGGGAGTTCACATTTCAGTTTGTGTCTGTGTGCTTGCAAGCTCTCATGTCCTGCCGTGTGTATGTTAACCACACTCATCCTGTATGTCGAGCCACTCGCCTGGGAACCGACGCACTCCGCCTTACCCCAGGTCTCTTCCTCTCCCTTGCTCTAGCTCTCACTGTCTCTTACAGAACTCTTTTGTGCCGTGAGGTGAAAAAGTCACATTTCATCCACAACTCTGAGCACCTGAGATTTGACTGAATTCCTTAAACCAAACCAAACTCCTGTATGAAACAAAATCATGGGCTGCTGAGGTGACGGGGGGGGGGGGGGGGGGGGGGGGGGGGGGGGGGGGGGGGGATGACACTGAATTAGGCCACAAAATGAAAGCATCTGTGTCCGGGTGAAGGACGGTATTATTCAAACATACAGTAAGTGTGTCTCTCCCCATGAGCGGTGAGAACAAAATGGAATCAAATTAGATCAGGAGAGGGTTTATTTTAGCCAAAGAAAGCAGGATAGGGGACTGAAGTATCGGTTACAGCACTAACACACTTCTTTTCCTGGGTTCCATTCTCTGAATCGCTCTGAGGTCAGAGCGCTCTGCTGAAGCTCCCATTTTTCCTTGATCCATTATTCATTCTTCCCCAGTGGAGCTCTGCCTCCATGGCAAATAGGTTTCCACAGCTACACCAGAGCACATACATTCACACACATGCACTCAGGACACAGAGATGATGCACATAAACACACGTTCAGATCAACCACATACGGTGTCAAACTGTTTCACATCCCATGACACAACAACTACAGCGAAGTGCGAAAGGAACAAATTACTTCAAAGCAGAAGTAACAGAATGATCCAACAGGGCTGCAGCATTTCACGCCTATCGGGGCCAACATAAGCTCATTATGGAGCAGTAACCATGGCAGGCGCACATATGGAAGAAAAGGGTTCCTCCTCAGTGAACTCGGGCAGAGGAGAATCAGCTGGACTTTTTCTGCAGATTCATTGATCAGCACGTTAACAACAGTAGTCATAAATCAGCAGAGACAGGCAGGCAGAGAAAGAGAGAGAGAGACAGAAAATACAACACACATTCAGGGTTAGGCTTTTGTGTAGCAGACATGAAAATTGGCTCTTGGCTTTTAATATCCACCCATTGCCTCTGTGGAACTGTAAATTCAACTGAATCTGAGCATTATGCCTGCGTTATATCGAGTGAAAGGCCACTGTCGGCTCCAGAAAATCCAAGCTAGGAAAAGGGGGGAAATGCATTATTGTGCTTGGAAACTGAAAATCTTTACCCTGCTGGGATGGTTCCTCTGGCAGTCCCCACAGAAA
Organism: Archocentrus centrarchus; assembly: GCF_007364275.1. Classification (NCBI taxonomy): domain Eukaryota; kingdom Metazoa; phylum Chordata; class Actinopteri; order Cichliformes; family Cichlidae; genus Archocentrus; species Archocentrus centrarchus. The sequence continues at coordinate 21,398,071 of NC_044354.1, forward strand.
TGCGCTGGGTGCCCGGCCGGTTCAGATTGTTCTGTCCATTGATGGTGAGAGTGTGGTGGCCATGGCTGGATGAAAGAGATGGCATCACGGGGGAACAGGGGAAGTTGGCAGTGGACAGTGGCAACTGCACCTGTTCAGCTTTAGCTTGTCCACCTCCCAGACTTATGTTATTGTTGTTTGTGCCAGAGGAGCTGGATGTCGCAGACCAAAATGAGGTACCAGCAAAGGTGTTGCTCTGCCGCACTACAGTAAGGGTTCCTGTAGTGCCCGCGTTGCCCGCTGTCCCTCCGTGGAGCTTACGTCTCTGGGAAGCCAGGATAGCATTAGAGGCAGCTCTTGTACTGTTAACCAGGATGCATTGCTGGCAGGAGCAGGGCTGGCCAGAGCTGGCACCCACAGGCCAGGACTGGGACTTGGGGATGGAGCCCATGATGAGCGGGTAGGCCAGGTCCATGCGTCTCCGCAGACGTCTCTTTCGCTGGCTCTGCCTGTTGGTCTGAGACATGCTGTTGAAGTCAATGAGGTAGCAGAAGCCCAGAGAGGTCAGGTCCAGCCAGGGATGCTGCTTCTCATAGGCGTTCTGGATGGTCACGCAGATCTCCATGTCATACGGCGTCCATGAGCCGTTATCGTTCTCCCACTCCCACACCACACCTTTCCCCGGGGCGGATGACGGATCATAGAAGTTCCTCTGGACTGGTCTCATGGTGCCTAAGAGTAATCAACAGAAGACAGAAGAAACATGATGATGGCTTTGTATTTTGGAAGCTGATAAAATGTTTCACTCCAACGATTTAACACACAGAAACTAAATTTGGAGAACCTGCAAGGGACCTATTAAATAATACAGGTCAAGCCCTCAAAAATTCCATATCCCATAATGCATTACATTTTCCATAATACAATTCATAAGTATTTTTTTCTTTCTTTTTTTTCCTCTCCTGCATCCAAAATACCATAACCTTTTAAACCTCACACACCTCCATTTTGAAAAGCAAAGAGCCCAGAAACTGAAAACCCTGATGATATCATAAGGGCCGTTTTTGTATAATCACCTCTCTAATGGCGTCTGTAGCTCTGGAGGGAGATTTCAAATGTTTGTATAAATAACCTTTAGTATCTCCACAGTTACTTATCAGGTTACTTATCATGAGTCATACTCACAGGCTGAGTAGCACCACGCAGAATGATGAGATTGCTGGAGTGCCCCTTTAATGTATTTCAATTATTGATCTCACCATAGGCGGAAAATGAGATGGTGCTAATTTAATGAGAAAAAAATATTAGATATTTTCTGGGTAAAGCTTTACAGAGGCAGAACATGGTTTGCCTTTCACAATTTTGTGATGTATGCTCGCGTGTGCGCCTCTCTAATTAACAGTTAATGAGTAAATGAATAACTGTGTGAATGAGAAATAGACAAAAACCATTGGTGACATTAGCCTGAGAAAAGCTGCAGTTTTTCTGTGTAAAGCTCATCGAGTAAGCTAACAAGTGTTGAGACAGCAACTTGACCAGCTGAAGGAGATGCAGTATAACAGTTCACTTTCTGCCTGAAGGAATAACAAACTGGAGTGCACACACAGTACAATCACTCAACCCATGAAGCTCCTGCTGTGCTGTAAACTGCATGCACGGCCTTTTAGAAACACAGACATCATACCCACAATGCCCCGCTGCGTCCGTCTGAACAGGAAGGAGGGGGACATGGAGCCATGAGCTTTGTACTTCTGTCCCTCTGCTGATGGCCACTCAGCTCCCACCTCCATTATAACACAATTACTGTAGTCACATAGGAAATCAGGACACCTTAGCCTATCCATCTCCCCACCACATGTCAGCACGAGTATCGAGGCACTCCAACTGAAAGCGTCATCCCCTCATTCCCCTACCTAATTTAACGGGTAAATGCACACTCCCATGCCAGGGAGGACCAGGGTGATAATGGAGGGATGGGAGTGTGTGCCGAGGATGAATGGGGGTGGGAATGAGTAGAGGGCTGGTGGGCAGCAGTAACTCCTCATCCGGGAGCTTGATGCTGGCTCTGGAGAATAAAATGCATCAGCAGAATCAGCAAGTCTGACCTTGAGTCGTTGCTGCAGACTGCTAAAGGACTGGGCTCAACAGCTAATTTTATTTGGAGCTTCTTTAGAACCAGACACACACACACACACACACACACGCACGCACACGCACGCACGCACACGCATGCACGCACACAAATTTACAGATGACTGCTCAATGAGCCAGCTGCCTGTGTCTCTCACGTCTTCAGTCAGTCAGCCATGCACAACTTTCTCAGCCAGTCACATCCATGCCTGCTCACAGCTTGCCAACTTGCTTTCTTAAAGAGTACTTTGCAAAAGTCCTGAGCCAGCCCTCATTTCTTTATATTTGCTTCCAAGGAGCCAAAATTTGTTGTATTTTTAAATAGTTCTTCAGGCTTTCTGATGGACTTTCAAAGTTTTTATTTCGAGACTGGCTGCTTTTTCACTCATTTTCAGTCCAGTCGTTGTTTCTGACTATTTTCAGAGGAATGTTTTTTTCATTTGTTTGTTAAGCCACTTAACACTAAGCCTTCAATCATTCAAGCATAAAAAGGAACCTAACTTAAGGGATGAACTGGTGTTGTGTCTACGCATAACAGACAACTTAGAAAAGAACCTATTTTAAATTGTATGTTTAGGCACTTTGTTACTAGCAGCCTCTCACAGAAATACATGATTTTTTTCTGATTCTTTAGCTCAATCTACAAAAAAAGTCAAAATAACACGGTCTGACAAACATGATATAGTATAATAGCAAACACAGAGAGTAATAATGGCAATAGTATTTTTGCATCAACAATGTGATTTCCAAAGAGTTACTAGCAGAAAACCTGGCATATCTCAGCATGGTGTGCAGTGTGTCCCTAAAAAATCGCAGGAGGTCAGGAGAGAGGTGCAACAGTGAGTGTCTGCAGCCATCTGTAAAACATGGTGGCGGCTCAGTCATGTTTTGGGGCTACATTTCAGTCAGTGGTGTTGGAGATCTTGTCAAAATTGATGGAATTATGAACGCAGAAAAGTACAGTCAGATTTTGATTCACCATGAAATACCATCTGGAAAGCTTCTGATTAGCAACAGCTTCATTTTTAAGTGTGACGATGATCCCAAACACAATGCCAATGCCAGTAAAAGCATGCCTGGATAGAAAAACACACAATGGAACACTATGAATTGGCCTCCCTAGAGCCCGGACCTCAACATTATTGAAGCGGTGTGGGATCATCTTGACAAGACGCCTAGAGAACTATTCCTGAAGACTACTTAAAGAAATGACAAGAAAGCTGCCTGAGAGAGTTCAGGCTGTGTTGAAGAATAACTTTCAAGCTCGTTAGGATAGCACGTTGCACAATAAATTGCTGCACCTATTTCCCATTTTCTGAGCAACACATAAAGAAACGAGCAGTGGAGCTAGACTTTTCACACTGCACTGCAATTTCCATTGAGATAATAAAAAATGAAATATAACATTGATTTTAGTGTATTTCAAAAATAGAACACACATTAAAAAAAAAAAAAAGCACTGATTCCTAAAGTGAATCATTTTCTCTATACTTTTACCAAAGCGGTGGAACGCTCCGAACCCTTCATTGCTGTGGCACCTGAGGGATGCATTACATTCATGGCCCGATCAATGGTGGCACAGCTCCAAACAGTCTTGACCAGCGTTAAAGTGTAAACTTTAAATATTTAAACATGTGGAGATGTTTTATTGCCAGTCTCAACTTATGGGAGAAAAGACAAACACTCTGTTGCTTTGCAATCCTGTTGGTGCTGTTAGTTATTTCTGAGCGCTCTGATGGTGCCCTGTGCATGAAATGTGCTCAACTTGAAAGACTTTCTTTAAACAGTCGAATGGGTTTTGAAGGATGAGTGTTTGGCAGTCAGGTTTCTTGAGTGTAATTAAACGAGGTCAGGACCAAGCATTGCTCAGCAATTACTGCCAGATAGCTGTATAGAGTCTGACTCTCATGTATTACCATCATGCTGGAGTCAGTGCTTTTTGCTGAGAAACAGTTACAGAATGCATCCTCTTCTTAAAGCCATATAATGACGTAGCTGCATTTACGTTTGCATGCGTGTTTCTAATATGACGAAAAACCAAACTAGCATTTTGTGCATCAAATGTAAATGAAGGACACAGCAAAAACAAAACAAAAACCCAAGATCGAATAAATCTGACTTCAAAAAACTTTTAATATTTGGATTCTGATGTAGAGAAACTATGAAGCGCAACTCAGGAAGGACCGACCAGAGGTCACAAAACACAGGCAGTCTGGGAGCCTCCTGTAGGAAGTTTTATTCAAAACATACACCCTGAATCTCTGCTCTGAGCCTCATTTTCTGCTGTATTTTTCTGCTGTATAAACCACCTTCCTCTGTGAAAACCCATGACTGCATGAGAGTTGTTGATGTTCTCTCTGTGACCGTTCTTGCTCTTCCTAACAGGAAACTAAGCGAGAGTGGCTGCTTCCTGTCTAAACCTGTGTGCCTTTGGCAGCCATTTTTCCTGCCTTCCCGTCTCATCTCTCTTATCTCCCTCCCACATTGTCCTCTAGCTGTCCTTTCACAGCACCAGCATGGTTTGCTCTTGGGCGAGCTGGAGCTGTGTGATGTATTGCCACATCGGGCCTCACTGTGGGACTCTAACCCTACTGTCACACAGGGCCAGGTGGGTTCAGGGTGAGCTTCGTTGCGCTCTCACGTCATAGCTGTGGGGAAACTTCCTGCTGTCTGTTTACCACATGATGCCATGCCAGTCTCCATCCTTAATAGCTTTGTTTTTTTCTGGAAGTGAAGGATGGCTGGTTTGAATCACTCGTTTATGTGGAAAGACACGCATCATTAAATTGCAGCATGCTTGGCTGCGCGTAGAGGCTTGCTGCATGGAGAGACAGCAGATTGGCAAAATGATGCTTTGTCAAACATGCCAAAGGTTGATCTTTGAAGACAACAACTAAAGCTCAGAGCAGAGCAGGGGAACAGATCCAAACAGTAAATTTTCATAAGCACAACTATGTTACAACATTATTTATTTTAAAAACCATGCTAAAGAGCACCCCGTGTATTAAAAGGTGAGACCAAGGCGTCCTGTCCTATGTGACAAGTTGTGATTCAGACTGGGCTTTTTAAAATTAAAGCAGAAAACAATTTTCCTATACACAAAACATGGCCACAGGTATACACTTTTATTCTATCTTCACGCTCTAATTATTGTGTAACAAAATACAAGAGGGAAAAAAAAATCTAAGAAAAATTGTGGAATTGTCATCGCAAAGCCATAAAGAAAACGGTCAGTTACATATGACCTCCTGTCCTGTTATAGGTAATACCTGGACAGCTGCTGCAAAATGCACAGGATTTAGTCTTTGCCGTCACACTAAGGAAAGGTTTTGTTGTCGCTGAAGCCGTCTCTGGGGTCTGAGAGGGGAAAGCGCAGGAGGGAGGGTTTGCTCATATGTGAACCTTCATATGACTGCTTTCCCTGAGAAAAGCACCAACAGAGTCAGCACCTCATCTCCCCTCTCATCTCATCCGCTGCTGACGCCAGCTTTCCCTCGCTTTCCACCGTCTCTCCTGGATCCGTTTCAGCGCTGCCTCGCTGAGCCATTCTTCACATTTTCCACTCTGTCACTCACTGGACCCCATCCCGCTCTCACACAACGTTCAACTCTTGGATAGAGAACAAAAATCTGTGTCATTGAATTAGGGCGCACATCACCTTGTAGTTAATGCTTTTCTTTGCGTTGCTGCTTTGGGAGGAAAAGCAGAAGAGAAGCGCCGGCATCAAGCACTATAATATGCCCTTATAATTGACAAACCTCTTCAATTTCCCTGGGGCTGCGTTGACTTACTGGTGCAGCAATTTTTAATTTAACTACAGAAGGACAGGGGCCAGTAACAGGTCCAGCATCATATGTCTTCATGGTGTCTGAGAAGCAACGCTAACTATTCTCTGTTAGAAATCAGATTGCATAAATATAGTACAGAACAGGCGACAGAAGCAATTTTATTTTTTTATTTATTTTAACATTAACATGATCTTGCACTCTCACAGCAAAGGAAACTGCATTTTTTCCCAGATTAATCAATTAATCTTCTATTTTACAAACTGAGCAAAACACTGAAAATGTGCATTTCAGTGCATTTCAGATGCCAGCACTTCAGTGCTGGCATCTTCAGACTGATCTATTAAAAGCTTAGAAAAGTATTTAGTTTTTCCAATTACCTAACAGAACATATTTGCACTCTTTTTCTTGTTTGTTTGTTTGTTATGTAGTGAAAGTATTAAATTACAAACTTTTTTTTTTTTTTTTTTTAAATCACATTCACGCATTATTTTGTACCTGCCCTTTTCACTAGATTTGCCTCCCTGTGATTTCGGCCTGCTTCCCGAAAATCAAGTCAAATGATCCTTGTTTTGACACATTGCAGAGGTCCAAGTACAAAGGCAGGGCTTCTGCCCAGTTCTGAGCCCAGTTCAGAGGTGCACAAGAAGATGGTACTGAACGGAGGATCAGCCAAATTATGGATCTGCAATGTTTAGAGGCCCATTCGAGTAACTTTTTGATCATTTCTTACGTAACACGATTAATGAGCTGCCATCTACAAATCAGAAGTGTTGAAGAGGTAAACGTGCACTTCAGTTTTTCAAGCTTTTTGAGTTGAACAAAATATGAGCTGTGAGTACTGTGACATCATCTTGGCTCCACCTTCCTTCAAACCATATTTGTCAGAACACACTTTGTCACAAATGATTATTTGTCTCAATTTCATTTTATTTGACAGTTAAACAATTTACCAGGACAACCGCAAGCAACGTGGCATCTCAGCACAGACCATAAATTACCAGCACACGGCCTTCAAAATGCCGTACATATGAACAGTGAACACATAATGAATATGCTAATAAATTCTACAGTATGGGGAAAATAAAATAACTGAAGCACGTTTGATGTTTTCTCATAAACCCCAGAGCACTGCTTGGGGGGGGGGGGGGGGGGGCTTTCATCTCTCCAAAAAGGACCTTCACAAACAATAAATTTATGCTGGGTATTAGTGACGATCAAGAGACAGAAAATCATGGTTAAAAATGCACCATGGACAGATCTGATGCTACAATGTAAATATGAGAAGTGCACTTTTCATTTATATGCAGGCATAATGCTGTGAGAAAAACTCTCCTTTTCAAAAGCTGTTGCCATACCTGTACATCAAAGTCTGAAAATCTGTAAAAGCATTATCTGCTCATTAACGAATATCCCGAGATCAGAGAGCATAATAATGAGCATGGCAGTCTGGCGTTAAGCTACTTTAACAGCATTATATGTTTCAGTATCACAGTTCCCCTGCTCCTCTCTCACAAAATCACACATTAAAGCTAATTTTCTAAAGTGAGATGACACTTCATTTTCCCCAGAATGCAGTTTTTTTTTTTTTTTTAAAGAGCACCGGCAGTGAATAGCTTGTAGTGAACAGCAGGGGAAACCAACGAAGGAGAAAAGAAAGGAAGAGAAAAGATGATTGAGTGGGAGGAGAGAAGGGAGACAGGTAGAAAAGAAGGAGGTAGAACGGAAAAGAGAAAAGCAATGATTGGGTGAATATGGGAGGAGAGAGAAAATACAGAGATGGAGAGGGGCCAGACAAAAGGGCAGAAAGAAATGCTACGTGAGTGTATTAGGAGAGAGGGAATAGATATGTGATGAGTGGAAGTTTTCTGCCAACAAAACAATAAAAAAAGAGGATGTCTCACTTCTGCCCAAGCTTAGAAAGTGAACACTGCAGTAAAACCAGCCCAACTAATACAGCTTTGCTGCCAGCAAGACAAAGTGGTGAAGAAAAGTGGCTTAACTCCCACTGCAACCCTCCACATCCTCAGCACCTTCAACACTCCAAACTCTCCCACACCCTGGCCTGGGGAGCTGGCCAGTTACGGTGCACTTGTGCAGAGCTTGCACTTACTGAGGTAACAAAAAGAGACAGAGAGGGGAAAAAAAATCTTCAGAAAATTAAGTTACACTCCTGTCCACCTGCCAGCTCCTGTAGTGCCGCAATAGACCCTGAAACAACCTTCAAAGATGTCGTGACGGTCCTCTGATGAAGTGCTTTGAATCTGCTGCTCTCTGACTCATGTTGTTTGTGTGCATGCATGTATTTGTGTGACCACCAGAAGACCCTGAACTGCCCTGAAGAGGTGAGTGTGTTCGAATGCACAATGGCTTCTGCTTCACACCACTTCAGCCTCATCACATCCAGCAGGAGCCTCGTTAGCGTGTCAGCGCCGTGCTGTCACATCACTAGGGCAAGTGAGTAGGAGGCACAGCCTCAGGCACAGTCATAAGACACACAAACACACACAAACCTGCAAGCCTGGCTTCACACAACATAGTCCAACATTGCCAAAGAGCAGTGCCAGGGTTACAGTAAAACAGGTTTCTTGTTAGCAGTAGGAGAGGCACTTTCACACATGGGAAACAAAATCATGCTATGCTAACTTTTCCTGTGAATCTGCATTTCCTACAGATCAACTTACAGACTGACAAAACTGAAAACAGAGGCTGTGTACGAGGTCAATGGTTTCCTTCTGAGTTATGAGATCAACCAGTTTTTCTGGGATTTTTCTAGGTGCTACCAATTAGTTGGTACTCCATCAGACCTGTTGTCACTTATTTTAAGTCTAGGTATTCTGTAATTTGGCATACCTCAGCCTTTTCTCCCTGTTTTCCTTCCTTGCCATTTCTAGTGAGGCTTCAGTGAACAGTTGATAGATCAACTAAAGGACCAGATGCATTTCTCAGATCACGTTTCACACCTTTGCTGGATTTTTTTCCCCATTTCTTAAGGACATGACTTTCAGATACTATTCATCTGATGTAGATAGCTTTTTAGGCCTGTCACTTCTTCTTTTGTCCTTGTCCAATTTCCTCAAATTCTTTAAGGACACACTGCAAGCAATGCTGAGATATGCCAAGTTTCCATCTACCAGCTCTTTGGGAATCATCTTGTTGGTGCAAAAATATGCTAGTAACAAAGTGCCTAAAGATACCATTTAAAACTGGTTCTTTGCTAAGTTGTCTGTTAGTTGTAGACACGAAACTGGTTTATCCCTTGAGTTATAAGCCTTGTTTTAATGCTTGAATGATTCACAGGTCAGCTGGTTTTAAAAAAATATTCCTCTGAAAATGGTCAAGTACAAGGACTGGACTGAAAATGAGTGAAATGCTGCAAGTGTCCAAAAAAAAAAAAAAAACAACTGTGAAAGACCTTCAGAAAGCCTGGAGAGCTATTGCTCAAGGCCACTTTAAAACAAACCTACAGAAAAGTCCTGGAGGCTCCCTGGTAGCAAAATATAAAGAAATGAGGGGGGCTCCAGACTTTTGCACAGTATTGTGCAAATACTGTACAGTAATTGCCTTTTTATGATATGCACTCAGTGATCATCCTAAAGGTATACCGAAGCAATTTAATGCAGTCAATTACAACAGCTCTTACATAACACTTTTTGTATGACTTCTCAAAATGTTTGAGAGGTCACCATTTAACATGGCGTTGCAATGAACTTCACTACACTAAGAGAGTTGACTAATGTTTTAGCCTCCCTATTTTTACATGCACGAGGGATATTTTAAACACCTTTTAATACAGTTTGGTGCAACAGTATCAAATTATTGAATAAATACCAATATGACTGTATATTATAAAAGGTGTCAGGGTAGAACAATTGTATTGGACTGCATTGCAGGTATACTCACTACAGTGACAGATATAAATTATTATGCTGTGACAATAATGTCAGTAGCATTAATATCTTGATATTTGTGAGTGATTCCAAACATATGGCCAAGCTCTTAGAGCTCATCATACATTGTTGACACGCTCTATTCAGCAGGGAGAAAGTGATATACACACGTGCAATTCCCACACCACATGGTGCAGTATTCATCTGTGACGACACAATATTTCACGTCAGGCATCACACCGCTACAACAGACTGTGCATCAGTGAAAGCAGTGAAACCCATTTACATGCTCAGCGGAAAGCTGACTGACGGCCAGACCAAACTGCAGCTGACTTTGAGGAACAGCTCGCGCGGTTCTCCATCAGATGGCCTTTGCAACACTGGGCATGCAACACTAACTGCCACATGACTTTATCAAGAATTAAAAGTGCACAATCTGAACTTTAAAAAGAAAACTCCAGCAAAGAATCAAAGGGTAAGATCGCCACACACAATCGCCTCCTCGTCCCTTATTGTCTGGTCCGAGTCACGCGTCTGACTCACTTTTTTTATCCACACTTGCAAGTTTCATGGACACTAAGTATCCATTATTGCACAAAAAAATATGAAGTGGAGGATAACTGATGATCAAGGAAGGCACTAGATGGAAAAAAATATGTTACATTTGACAAATAAAAGAAGTCTGAGTCACTGAGATGAACAGTATGCAGTAAATTAGTTTGCTGAGATGGGCTTTTATAACCCACTTCATGGCTGTCAGACACGGTCAGGTCTTATCAGAGGAAACGCCTGGCTACATTAAAGCAAACTGTCACTGTGCCAGACTACAGTGGTCAGCTCTGATCAGCACTAAACTGGACATGGTGTGAGAGAGGTCAGCGTGCATCAGGTCAGCCAGTTGGGAGATGAACATTTTATCTACTGTACGCTGTGACAGATTTACCAAAAACAACTTCACCTTAAGTATGTTCTACTTTTCCAATGAGTTATTAGGCCCAGACCTTTTCCCAGCTGAATCACAAGTGTAATCACATTTCTGCTGTATTCATAACTCAAATTTAATGAAGAGACATTCATCTTTTGTCCAGTCATAATCACTCATTTTAAAAGCTCAATTATTTTCACTGCAGAGTTTGTGTGGTGTACCCTTTTTGATTATTGAGTCTATTAAGAGGAGCCAGTTCATGCTTGTTAAGGCCAGATGTCAGGGTTGAATATAATCGGGGTCATGTCCTCGTTGAAAAGTTGCTGTTGGTTTGCTAAAAGCTTTTATTGAGCTTAAAGCCTGACCACAGATCCAACAGACCCCATCAAAGCCTACAGAGGCGATGCAGTGGCATACTGACTTTTGAGGGTCAAAGCATGTGGAGAAACCTATTACACAAATCCACTTTTCAATAACCATCGGTAAGGCTGCGGCAAAGAAGTGGTAAATGGAAGCCGCTGAAATATGAATGATACCGTTATGTGAAGCTGCGCTTTGGAAGGACTACTTTCTGACGCACCTATATCATAATAAAAGGTCGTTTTCAGTTCAAATAGATGACTTTATGGTATTGAGGCTCTGACAGCTGATTACTCCAGTACTCTGAGATTCAATATAAACTCTCCAGCCACTTTATTAGGTACACCTTGCTTTTGTTTTTAGAACTGCCTTAATTATTCACGGTAGATTCAGCAAGGTGCTGGAAGCAATTCTTAGAGATTTTGGTTCATATTGACATGATAGCATTACACAGTTGCTGCAGATTTGTCAGCTGCACATCTATGATGCAAGTCTCCCATTCCACCACATCCCAAAGGTGACTGTGGAGGTCATTTGATTACAGTGAACTCATTATGTTTGATAAACATGATAATTTTAGTTTTGTGACATGGCGTGCTATCCTGCTGGAAGCAGCCAGCAGAAGACGGGTACAGTGTGGTCACGAAGGGATGACAACAATATTCAAGTAGTCTGTGGCATTTAAATGATGCTCGGTTGTTACTAAAAATATCCTCCATACCAATACACCACCATCACCAGCCTGAACACTTGATAGAAGGCAGGATGGATCCATGTTTTCATTCTGACCCTATTCTGACCCTACCATCTGAATGTTGCAGCAGAAATCGAGAATAAACAGACTAGGCAGTTTTTTTCCCCAGTATTCTGTTGTCCAATTTTGGCGAAACTGCAAATTGTAGCGTTAGTTTCCTGTTGTTAGCTGACAGGAGGGGCACCCAGTGTGGTCATCTGTTGCTGCAGCCCATCTGCTCCACCTGCTTCAATTATGCCATGTTCAAAGTCACTAAAATTACCTTTATTCCCAGTTCTGATACTCTTCACGACCTTCAGCAGGTCGTGCTGACCATGTCTACATGTCTAAATACAGTGAGTTACAGTAAGTTTTACTTTTTCAGGTTTTCTGTTCACATCCCAAATGTGAGTTTAACACCTGCATCACAACTATTTAATTAGACTTTTTAGTGTAAGATACAGTTTATATCTTGAGATATGTCTGGAGGTTCTTTTTTGTTGTTGTTGTTGTTGTTGCCTGTATTCTTTTGGCACTTCAAGTGATTTCTCACTTACGGTACTATATGTGACACTTTTTCAGGGCTTACATTTCTCACATACTGAGGACAAGGGCTGACTTTCAGGCAACACTTTCCCACCTTTTGAAAAGCTGACAGCAGAGTTGCAATATTTTGTGACACTGTATGATGCATCTATTCTGACTGTCAGTCTTCTGCATCAAGTCTCTTAAATGACAGCAGCTGAAGTTTGGGTAAAAACAAAGAGGCAGGAGAAAGTGTTGAGTGCTCACCACCAGATTCACATAAAGCTCATGGAGTCATAAAAGTAAGAATGTACACCCTCTGCAAATGCCAAGATTTTCAGTCAGGACATAATAAAAGTACATCCCACGATCCAATAGTTTAGCAGCAATAACTGGTTTCTGTATGACCTTATCAGTCTCTCACATCACTGAGGTTTGCTAGCCTTTGTTTATGCACAGCTTGCTTAAAGTCCTGCTACAGCATTTCAGTTGGGCTGAGGTCTGGACTTTGACTGGGACATTGCAACACCTTTTTTTTTTTTTTTCAGTCTTTCTGTTGTAGATTTGTAGCTGTGCTTGGGATTAATGTCCTGTTGCATGACCTAATTTGAGTCAAACTTTAGTACTTGGACAGATGGCCTCACATTTGACTCTAGAATACTTTGGTAAACAGAGGAGTTCATGGTTGACTCAAAGACTGCAGGGTGACCAGGCCCTGTGGCTGCAAGACAAACCTAATCATCACACCTCCAACACCATGCTTGACAGTTGGTATGAAAGTGCTTGTGCTTATATCCTGTTTTTGGTTTTTGCTAAATGCTGTGCTGTGCTGTGCATTATGGCCAAATACCTCAACTCATCTGTCCAAAGGGCATGTCTAAAGGGAATTGTTCCTGAAGACTTGTGGATTGTTCAGATGCAACTTTGGGGAGGCCAATCCATAACTGATAACGTTCCACTGAGTATCCTATCCAGGTATTCTTTTACTGCAGTAAAAAGTTACCTGGCAACAGGTTTGGGATAATTGTCATGCTGAAAAATAAAGCTGTTGCCAATCAGACACTTTCCAAATAGTTTTGGTGGTTCGTGGTGGATTACATGATACTTCTCTGCATTCATAGTTCCAGTTTGAATAAGATCTCCAACACCACCGTCTGGCATCCAGTCCTAAACCATGACAGACATTCCACTGTGTTTCACAGATGGCTGCAGACACTCACTGTTGTACCTCTGTACTGACCTCCTCCATACACAATGATGACAATTTGAACAAAAAATTTCACATTTAGATTCATCACTGCATAATGCCTGTTGCCACCAATGATGTAATTTGGTATGCCTCAGCCTTTTCTCCCAGTTTCCCCTCTTAAAAAGAACGGCTTCTTGACAGCCACCCTTGCACTGAGCCCATTTCTGATGAGGCTTCAGTGAACAGTATGGATCAACTGAAAGGCCAGATGTATCTCTCAGGTCCTGTGTCAGGTCTTTGCTGGATTTTTTCCTATTTCTTAAGGACATGACTTTCAGTCACTCGTTTGCTGTAGCTTTTTAGATCTGCCACTTCTTTTTTCTTCCACTTGTCCAATTTCCTCAAATTCTTGAAGGACACACTGCACACCATGCTGAGATATGCCAAGTTTGGTGCAAAAATACAATTTTATGCCTGTCAAACTGTGTTATCTTTGACATTTTTCATAGATTCAATAAATTGTGTGTTTTTGTGACAGGCTGCTAGTAACAAAGTGCCTAAAGATATAATTTAAGTTTGCTAAGTTGTCTGTTATGTGTAGGCACAACACTAGTTCATCCATTGAGTTAGAAGCCCTTTTTATGCTTGAATGACTCATAGGCCAGTGGTAAGAGGATTAACAACAACAAAAAAATATTCCTCTGAACATGGTCAGGTACAAGGACTGGAGTGAAAATGAGTAAAGACCTTTGAAAGACGTTCAGAAAGCCTGGAGAACTATTCCTCAAGAGCACTTTAAAAATTAAAATGATGCTGGCCTCCAGCGCCACCTGTCAGCCTCCTAACAGCAGAATCTTAAGGTGGCACACATCCCCTAGAAGCACAATTTCTAAAACACATAATTTCCAGGTCTCAGTAGATATTAATGGGGTACATATGAGCCTTAGCAACTTTATTCACCATATCAATTCAAAAGGAATAAGAGCTGCTAAAATTATAACAAATATAAACCACTGAGAATACTGACACTTTCGGCGAATGGCATTTTTATGGTAAGAACTATAGATGGACATTTTTTTATGACCATCAGGGTTTCTGACTATTATTCTACTCAACTTGATAACACGTTTGCTTTTATATGCAATATGCCATGGAAATAAAATTAAAAACTGAGTTACAAGAGTGTCTAATCAGAGGAGCTATTACATACACATCCAGCAAATTCTTCGACTCATTTTATCCATCCCATAACTCCTCAATGTTTGTAAGTAAAACATCATTTTTGCTGGGTGGTCATGAAATGCCAAGTCAAATTACTAGTATATTAGCCATGTGATATTTTATGACAAACATGAAGCATATACTTCTTCATCACAAAATACTGAAGAAATGTTTTCAGTTTGAAAAAGGATGAAGGTTCTTGGCATATGGGAAGCGATGTTTGTGATCAGTCTACGTGCAATAACTGAGACCACAGTGCTTTGTGGACTTTAAATGACCAAACAGTGATTTTTGTGTTACTGTTTCTTTCATATGTTTTCCCAGGTGTTCAAGATTTTAACCAAGCTATTGATTGTAATATGTTCATTAGTGCATGTAGGAACATAGAATACGCCCTTCAAAACCCATTAGAAAATTAGTAATGTTATTTCACTAGGTCTAAAAAAAAAGCAATGAGGGGAATGAGGGGTGACTCAAGACTTTTGCACAGTGCTGTACATGTAGAAGCATGATTGAATGTTTCTGATAATTAACATCATTCTTGTTTTATCATATAGGAGGACAAAGATGAGGACTTGCAGCGCTCCATCCTTCACATTCATATCAAATTCATGTGTTTTTGACACTTTTACATTGGAAGGAGCACTTTTAATGTTTATGCTGTCTTTCAGATAAAGCTGTTCTTTTATTCTGTAAATTAATGTCAAAATATAGGAAAAATACCTGGAATAACAAAAAAAATCTCAAGACACTGTAGTTAATTAATTTCATTATTGACAACTGTCTCTTTGTCTCTTTGACTGAAATGCATAAAAAAAGACACCGAAGAGGTAACTGCTGTTTCAGTTTGATAAAGAAGTTTGTCGTATTTAACTCATCGGTTCTTAAGCTATGGCCAAATAAGGCCTTTATCAGATCACAGTGACCTTTGACAACCAAAACCAAACCAGTTCTTTGAGTCCAAGCACATTTGTATGAAATTGGGCGATATTCCTTCCTTCCTGAAATACTGCGTTCAAGAGTATAGCACGGAAAAGGTGAAAACATAACTCCTCCACGCCGCGGCTGTTGCTGGAAGGAGGCATAAAAATTGATGGTGTGAGCAGCTCCTCTGAATAGCAAAAATGGAGTTTGGCTGCCAGGAAAACCTGGCAAATAGTCCTCGTATCACAAGCTACTGCAGGATGCTCCTCATGCTGGACAGTCACAGGACTTGGCCTCTTACCAAGAGCCGGGATTTAGAAGTACTAACAGGTGACACGCAGACAGGAGGAGAGAAAGGTGAGAATGCCTCACATTGATATTAGGCAGAGCCCCCAGGCAGCAAACAACCAAAATAAGTGATGTTTTTGTATACTGCATAGGAAAGGTGAGCTTGAGTTCATCCCATACCTTGTTAAGAAAATAATTTTTTTTGTATTTCTTGAATTCAAACAGCCTGTGACTTTGCTATAAGGGCACCATAAAGAATAACAAAACAACCAGACATTTGGACTGGAAGCTGCGGGTAGAATTAGACTACATAATTTATTGTTGTACAGCTGACAGGAGGGCTGCACCTATCAAATTTATGACTGGCAGTTATTTCAATGGCACCCAAGGAAATGGTCAAAACCTTCTGATCAATGGAAGAAGTTTACTTCATATCATGTGACCAATGCTGACCTAACCAAGCAGATCTGATACCTACAGTAAGCCACCTGCCTCTTAATGCAAACTTTTGTCAGCTGTTATTCTTTCTTGTTAGGCACTAGTATACTGGAGCAAGTATGTGATTGGCTGCGTATGGACACAGCAATACTTCCCAAAGTAGTATGAACATCATACTACTTTGGCAAGATGTTTTCTGTCCACTGCAGCAGCTTACAGTGGAACAATGACACCTGACTTATCACTAAGATGCTTTTGAGACACACATTCCTCTTCAGCTTTAGCGATTTGTCATACCTCCACAGTGCTAAAGTGGGATGAGAGTCTTTCTTTTTTTGTAAAGTGAGTGAAAAATGCTGAGGCTGAAACAGAAAGTCCCACATGTTTCTGTATTCACTGAGTCTGATCAAGAGAGCTCTGAGTTTGGCTTGCTGCAACCGCTGGCAGGCCGAGTTGCGTCATTGCAGCTCTGATCTCACTCAAAAGATGTTTTCAGTAAATGTTAGACCGTACGTTGTAGATCAAAGACACCCTATTGGCTACAGCAGGAACACTCTGTCCCTTTTCAACATGACAGCTAGCTAGGATTTTGGCAGAGTCCCTGTGTTGAAAAATTTCAACACAACAAAAAACAACAAGATTCACTTTATTTATCATATTTTGGAGCAGCTCTGTTTAGTGACAGTTATGTTTTTTTTATGAATGAAAACATCTGAGACAGACTGGAAGAGTTAACATCTATCAAATAAGGGCACCCAAGATGAGAGTGATGATACTTCAAGACATTGCTTCGACATGCTAGAGCAAGATAACAGATCAGTCAATAAATGTAACCAGGAGAGACGCCGGTCTAATCAAATAATGCTGTGATGATCATGCCTGCTTCTTATTCTAGCAGCAGCAGCAGCAGCAGCAGGCTGAAGGGCTGAGACAGACAACAGTTACTGATCTGAGTGACCTCCTAGAGCAGCCTGATAAGCAAGCAGTGCAGAGAGTGGTTTTAAAGCCGCTTCCTTGATGAAAAAGTAAGATATGTGCTTCAGAAGTTAATAGCGGTGATGCGCTGGATTAAAAGTTAAAAAGAAGATGTGGAGATGCACTTTTGCTACCAGTGCCAGTGGGCTCCAGAGGATGCACAGCCTGTTCATCACTGTAATGCTATAAGGGCAAAGAATCTGGTGTATTGTTCCAGTGGTGCCAGTCAAACAGTACAAATGACTTTTCACTCTGGTACCTTGCGGCAGACATCTCCCTCTACATTCCATAAACAAAGCATGTTGTCAGATGATTAACAAAAAACACGGGCAGATTAATTCATAATTAAAAACAGCCACACTTCGATGGGAGACATCACAGCATAACCACAGTGAGGCTTTACACGTATGTGTGTGTGAAGGAGCGGGGAAATGTGTGCAGTGTTATTATCCTTCCCTCCGCTCTGTCACTTTCCATCAGGAAAACGTTCCACCTCTCCCTCAGTTCCTCTTCTCTCCTCACCTCTGCATGCTCACCCCCACCCCCTCTCCCTCTCCACAGTGTTGCTCCTGCTCCTTTCCTGCCGACATGCAAGTGGATTTCAGCGCGCTGGGTATACTGGAAAACCTGAGCACAGGGTCTGCCTCTGTGCTACGCACCATTTTGATGCTACTAAAGCCCCTCTCTGACTAGATGCTGTCGGTCTACCTTTAGTCCTTGCTGAGATTATTGAAAACTTTGTATACATACATCATACATGTTTAGGTATGATTCATTTCCTGCATTTGCCTAACTCAAAATAAACCCAGTATGAAGATACAGTATCTCCTCATGCAGTGTGTCAGCGGACACCACAGTGATGCTTGTGCACTACTTTTCCAGCTAACTGTGTTGGCCGGTTCCGCCTTGTTTCTATTTCTACCTGGTTCTTCACATTTCTTTTACTAAGCGTGCGTTTTACAGTCGTTGGGCTCCACTCTTTGCTCATTTTCTTTCTTCTGACGCAAGTGGGATTTCACAGTCAGAGCTGATGCATACAGCACCTGACCTTTACCACGTACATCTCAGGAATCCTTTTTACAGCTTCCTCCCACAGACCACCAGAACAGTTCCCACACATACTTACTACTTACTAAGCTACATTAAAGAAAAACAAAAAAACAAATGCACCACCCTCTTTGCTGGTCTACAGCATAACAAGTGCTCAAGCAGATTCACAGGTAGCATCCAAACCACAACTACTGCTGTTTGTCAGCTCAACACATAACAGAAGCTGAGAGCTTTGACTTGTGACACTTCTTAACCATAATTAGTCAAAGAGGGCATTTAGCTGAGGGAAATAAGGCAGAGAAGAAGAGGTTCTCACGCCTCTGAAACAAAAACAAACAAAGCCCTGCTCCATCAACACAGCTGCTGATAGGGGTTATCTCTGCAGTCACACATGAGCCAACACACAACAGCGAGCAGAGAGCAACCGTAACAGCCCGTACAACTGCACAAATCCATGTGGCACAGCTGCAGAAATAATCTGCACGTTGCACTCTGTTGCGTTTCAAATTTAAGGTGAAATGTTCACTTTTCACCTTAAATTTGGGAGAAAATATCAACATCAGTGATGGTGCACGACCCATTAAAGCGTTAAGTTTGCATCTTACACAGCATGCAACAAAATGTCACTACTGATTCCCACTGATAAGGTGACCGTGTTTCTAGTTATTAAAATTATACATGGTTATGAGCTGGTTTTAATGTCCACACAAACATGACTGTAATCTTTCTAAAGAGGTATCTTGTCTCTGCAAATTGGTGTGTTCTTCTGATCCCCAGCCTCTCCATGTATGTTTTTGAATTAAAAAAACAATAAAGCTCACCAATCACTTACATCAAGACAAATATACAAGAAACTTTATTTCAGATATTATAGTCCATTTGAATATAAAAGAACAGAAAAGTAAAAGACAACACCAGTACAACAGCAACACACACACATGCACGCATGCACACACATAATCAGGGAACATAAAAACCCTTCTCTCCAAGGCTTTTGCTTTTATTCTCATACATCAGTTTCTGTGTTCGTGAACTGCCAAGTCCATAAATGGTCCCCATACATGCTTGAGGATTTCTTGCTTACCCTTCAGAACACAAGTGATTTTTCCAGCGGTAAAAATGACAGCATTTGTTTTGCCCAGCGAGTAAATTTTGGTCCTTTTGTTTGCTTCTTGCACTCAGCAGACTGAGGTACATCAGTGTCCATTCAGTCTTACTATATCGATATGTATTAGTTTCTGACTCTAAACCAAGAAGACAAGATTTAGGACTGGGATTAATGGGTTTACATACGATTTTCCCCATCACACACTGTACATCCTCCCATTTTTTTTTTTCCTGGACTCCCAGACACAATGGAACACAGTTCCTTTTGCTTCATTGTATTTGATACAAACATCTGGAGTATTTTTGTTAAATCTACTGGCATCAATTCGCAGTACCCATTTGTATTGCAGTAATTTGCTACCCCTATGTTTTTGATTTTTATATATAAAACTTCCGAGTTGAAGATACAGAAAGCTTTATTATGAAGCTTATATTTGCTTCTCAACTCTTAAATGACATCATCATGTCTGAATCAGTCTGATACAAATCCATAATGCACCCTATATAAACAGAATCTGCTCTTTCTGGTGGAAACTGCTGACTGACCAAGACAAAACTGAGATATGGCTTCTATTAAATATTATATATGAACATTGTAACATTTATAAACGTCATAATAAATTTCATCATATGTTAAACTATTGAATTTTTGGTATGTTTTCACAACATTGTGTCTGGTATGTGGAAAAAGGTTCAGATCCTGAATTTCCATTTCTACCCAATTTGGGTGATCGCTTCCAGAGAAATGGATCATGATGGACCTCAGCTGTGTAGTCCAATAACACAAAATAACAACAGAAAATTTGATACCACGCCTATTGAAGGGTGGGTATAACAAAGATAAATGTAGCCTGGCCCTCCCTTATTCCATATAACTTATTCCATATTTTCAAAAGAAGATCCACCAGATGTAAAGTTCTGGTAAAATGTTCATTTTTAAAGTATTGATTCTACCAGTTATAGATAATAGTGATGATATCTCATGATTTCTTCATCAGTTTCTTCCATAAGTGGCCCGTGTCACATTGTTCTGACTCCTTGCACCACACGGTTTTTGAATGCTGTTGTATTTAATGTTTTAAAAAACATCCTGAATAATAAAGCTGACCAGACATGAAGAAATCTGGTACTGGTGTCCCACTGATGGCTAAAACTTACCACCCTTCTAGATCTCATAAACACTGGAAACCATATCGTACACTCGCAACAATCAAAGTCTAAATTCAACTGAACAAACTTACATAAAGATCACAAAACTAAATGGATGATGTGAGCTGAAACTTTTTCATTTTCATTAGTTTGTACAGTTGCTTGTTGTTAATATTTGTTTCCTCGAAGCCATCGAGCATTTATATTATTCAATTCACTCCATTCACAAAGATTACTGTATGAAATTTCCTGCATTACATCAGTTTGTTGCAGCACATGCAGTAAAACCAAAACAATAACCAGCAGAGGAGTCTTTCACAATGCAGAAGAACACAGCTGAGCTGGTTTCTGGGTTGTGCCACTGATCCATGATACGGGGAACTATAAAAATATAAGTGCTTAAATGCCAAACAGTACCTGCAGTGTGAAATCCATCAGGCAGGCCACAAGTGTTGGCATATGATGGAAATGCCAGATAAGCCCATGTATTTTGCTGTGGTGGTGGCTGTAGTGAAAGGGGATCAGTCCACAGCAGTGTTTAGAGGTTCAAATGCCCCTCTGGGGAGGAAAACGGATCGATCCTTCTTGGCTGAGAGTCAATTCTCTCCCTGCCTTCAGCCAGATATCTCTTCACACTATACTTATATGAGCCTCTAAGCCTTCCCTTATACTATATCCATAAAGCAGCGCTACTCAGGATTTCACCACAGACTGGTGCTTTTCACCAGCAACTTTGGTGTTCTTTACCAGCAACTGTACTGAGATGAAAACCACGTCCTGTGTGTTTGAGTGCCAATTAAATACAGATGTTTTTGGGGTACTCCCCCCAGAGCCGGGCCCCGCCGCATTGTTTGCGGTGGCTGTGTTTTCTTGTCATGATGTTCTGATTAGAGGGAGCCATGGAGGTAAAACATAGTTGCTGTCTCATTAGTTCAAGTAACTCTGCCTGTTTACCCACCCACAGGCGCTCCTGCCAAACCCATGGGAGTGAAGGGCAGCCCTGCACACAGCCTGCAGGGACAGGACCCAAACACCACAGTGAGCAGAAGGCACCAATCACACAAGCATCAGCAAAAATTACTCACATGCAAAAACACAAGTATTTATTCAGAAACATACACAGTGGATATCAAGCACACTTAACCCTCTTTCCAATTCATGGCAAAAAAAAGAAAAACAGCCTCAGAGGACAAGCTTACTGGCTCTGCGACAAAACGGGGTTTCCCCACAGGGACACTCCATAAGCCTGCAACAAAGCAAGTGGCTGAGGGTGACCTGCTCAGCTACAGCAAACATCCGATGTGAAATGCGTGCATCACAATTCACATTACAACAAAACGAGCTCACTGAGGTCCTTCATGCAAGCAGCGGCGCAACAACATCACAACAGCCTGGAAGATAGGCCTCACGGGAGTTCAGATCGATGTGCGACGCAGGACAGAGGTGTGCCCATGTGGAGGTACAGCAATACAGAGTGCAGAGGAGGACAAAGAGGAGGAAGAGGAGGAGGCAGCGGGTATCCAGCGGGTATCTACTGTCCATCAGCCTCTGCTGTGACAGGTTTATCCCAGCTGAGGGGGAAGGTAACACAGCAAAGAGCACAACCAGAAGCGATAAACGTCAGGCCTAGCCCCCCCCCCAGTGTCATGGTAATGGCTGACAAATGACTCACTGCCTCATCACACAGACACATGTGCAGCTCTGTGTTTCATCAGAGGGGAGAACGTCAACGAGAACAGCAGAAAACAGCCAGGCAGCTCTTTTTTCTACAACCCACCTGACAGTCACTCAAAAATGGAGTTGTCCTCATATTCAGCATTTCACACAGTAGAGAAGAACACGTATGAACCAAAGAAAAATGCTGATAGACCAAGTGTTGATGACTGTAAGGTACATTAAACTAATATTAAATGTAGTCCGGCAATTTAGTACATACTTTTCCACAACTGCTTTTGCTAGACAGCACTTGCTGATTTTCAAGCACTATATTTATTTTATTACTGTTTAATTTTTAAAGGGGGCAAGTAGACCACAGACCACTGTGACCGCTGCCACATTCCACTGCATTTATAGCCTAAGTTAGTTTGAAACTACAGCCATCTGTTGAAAAACACATATGCAGCTATTACTTAATACATTTGCAGATTCAAACCATTTAAGAGAAAGACAGCTTATCATTTCCCCCTGCATTATCAGAGCTGGTCTGACCTTTTATGAATGTGAGCTCTATTCAGTTTTATCTGTACTCTGCACAGCACTGCAACTATTTATCAATGCTGACGATGAAAGGTGACACAGTGCAGACCCATGGACAGTGAAGTTACCTCCTGTATATCCTGTGAATATCTCCCTGTACCTTGTGATGCTCTGATGTTACATAATACTTTCAAATACAACAAGACCAGCCTCTGTCTTAAAAGAGTGAGAAGCTTTACTCTTCAGGCTTTAATTCATAAATGAGTTTTGTTGCAGGCACACTGTCCACTCCTTAGAGCATCTTAACAAAGATGCCACAATAAATGGATAAGAGAATTACAATAAACCACAGTTGACTGTGAAGAATAATTTAGAGATTTCTCCAAGGCTGCTTTTAACAGATGTCTACAACCTCCCCCATATCTTTGCTTCACACACACTGGTACAGCAGGGCGGGAATCCTCACAAAGAGACAGAGAGTGTTGAGCGCTGGTGGAGAATTACAAAAAAACATCTGGTTTTATTTTAAAAGGTAACATTCATCTGAGAGCATTACAGTGAACCAAACAAAGGCTGTGCCGGCTTGGATTTTACTCTGAAGCGACATGTGGTATCAGGAAAGGCGGGGTGGTTCCACAGCATTTACTGTTAGCGTGTTATGGCCAGAGGCGATCGATCCCTCAATCGAGATAATGTTGGCCTCACGCTGTCTCACAGAAGTCACATTAAATGCAAAATTGAGGACAAAGTTTTTGATTGCACACTCGGTAGTTCAAACATAGCGGGATATTGACTGTCTAATAAACTGTGAAGCCAGATTGTTCCATTTTTTTCATATATATATATATATATATATATATATATATATATATATATATATATATATATATATATATCTGTGTGTGTGTGTGTGTGTGTGTGTGAAAAGTAAGAGAAACTGAAGCAATGTTGCAGCAGGATGAGAAAATACTTGCACTAACAACATACTTCTCACTGAATTGCAAACTACTACTGTAATGCCATTTTCTTGAGCAACAACACAGAGTGAGGAGGGTTACACTGAGCTGCATCTCATTTCTCTGATGGATGTACAACCGCTCAAACATGGTGACCTTTGGCAAGGTCATGGCATCCCAACAGCTGCATAAAAACATTTCTAGCTCAATATATAACTGCTACACTTTTATCGGCTCTATAGTTCATTGTTCATCTTGCGGCAGTGCCTCTTGGCTCTACCTGTGGCTCATATACATGAGTCCCAAAACAATCAGGACTGTCGTTTATTCCCTTGAAATGATCATGGAGTTTATCTACCAGCCACATTAAAGCTGGTTTGGTCCTGATTAGATAATATGACATCATCTCTTATGAGGACAGCCAAACATAATTAATTATTAATAATGTGTACAGTACATTGGGTATATTGTTATGGTTAAATTTGTGTCATCTGTGCTTTCCTTGGCACGCATATCTGTGCCATATGTGCACACAAACCAAAAACCTCTTACCTGTGTCTTGTCGAAACTGGTGCATGGACTGCAGGTCGATGATGTAAGGAGAGAGCTGAGCATCCACCTGCCCTAGAACTACACTTCCCCGGGCATCCCCCTTCAGTACATTTTCAATATGGTGGCAAACCGCTGCACTGTAGGGCCTCCAGCGCCCATGTTCATTCAGCCATTCCCAGACCACCACTCTGGCCAGGTTCTGAGGGGGGTACCCTAGCCCATTCAAGGGTACCAACAACCCCGATCCTGGACGAGCCATCTCCTCTGTGGTGTTTGCGCTTCGGCTGCTGGCTATGTCCCGTGCTAGAACACCACTGCGACCCTGTCAGTCAGCTGACACACAGGAACATTTTCATCATTGCCAAACAGAAAAGCTTGAATCAGCGATTAGTGTAGCAGTCCCCAGTTATCTCATGGTGCTTTCAAGCAAACGGCTCTGCTGGAGACATCATCTACAGGTGCTTTCTGACTTCTGCGGCTTTGATCATCCAAAAAGCAGCCTCTGTCCTCTTGTGTCTTGCTGCCTTTGAAGTGGCAGATGCTGATGATGATGTGATTTGCAGCTGTAGGAGTCTCAGTCCTCCACAGCCAACCACAGCAGCAGATCTGCAGCAGGTAGACAGGAGACACTCTCTAAACAAAAGACAAGGTGCAGAGGCACACTGGCAAACAAAAGCTGTGATTTATCCTCTGAGTAAACAGACAGGTATTGTTTCAGAGGAACTCCCACAAATCTAACCTGCCCTGTGCTGTAGCCCGATTGCTGGCCTGTACCTCTCGGCAATTAATTTTGGTTTCTCAAAACGTAGTCAGGGCATTTGTATGGAGTCCGTTTTTGCAACAAAAATAATTATCAAGTGTGTGTTTAAGGACCAGAGCACAAAAAAACAGATGCTACTATAATTACAGTAGACAGAATATCATTCAGACATTTTTTTTTTAAATAAGCTGTTTAGATGCAGTCAGTGCCATACGAGCGACACTGTCTCTGTTGCGTCTGGCTTTTTTTTTTTTTTTTTTTTTTTTTGTAACATGCAAAACACGCTTGAATTAATAGTGGCGATACAAACCTGTAGGCTGCAGCTGTGCCGCCACACATCTGTCAGGTAGAGGCTGCATTTCACTGGCTCCGAACGAAAATCTGATTACCAAAGGAGGGGGGATAAAAAACTAAAACAAAAAAAAAAAAAAAAATGAGGTGAAGCGCACCTTTTCACATCTGTAATTTGTACGTTTCCTTATCATTAAAACCGAAATCTTCCTCGAAACCCACCTCCAGTAATCCGGTGTTATTACAGAAAATCAAGACGTCGTTTTATTCCCGTGAATCCGCCACAGTCTACACCAGCTTGTTGGTCCGCTGTGTTAAGTGAATGCATGCCCCAGTTGCACGGTTTTGAGTGCGGAGCAAAGCCGCCGCTGCGCTGCTGTAGACGCTCATTTCTTTCTGACGCCAAACGTACACGCATCCACACAGTAAACACACGATCCTAATAATAATAATAATAATAATAATAATAATAATAATAATGATAATGATGGTAATAATAATAATAATAAACGTCCAGGCACACCTGTATGTACAGCCGATAAAAATCACCCAAAGTGTCAATAAGAAAGAAAAATAGAATTACACAACTTCCGGTATCCAGTTTCAAAATAAAACCCCTGTTTGAAACAAGATTACAGTGAGAAGAGAGGGGAGCAGACCACGTGAATGGGAAACAACCTTTCCAAAGCAATATATTCAGATATTACATTACTCTATAATATCTCATTATTTATTTATTTATTCAAAAACATATAGGGGTGTACAAGTTCCTACCTCAAAGGCAAGCATGCTACAGATTTGCAGAGAGAGGACAATCTTAATAGTAGAAGTGGGAGGAAAAAAAATTGATACAGTATACTATCGCGCTATTTTTCGTGGCGATATTGTATCAATACAGGGACACAAATATCTTATTAAATAAACTAAAAACAAAAACAAAAAAACACTGTGGGAATAATATGAACAAGATCGCTCATCTCATGCACGACCATCCTGAGATAGTGTTTACTGAGCAAACTCGCATAAAATCGGCTCAGCTGTAAAACCATCCAACACTGGGCACACTTACAGTAGTTACCTTTCTACTACCTCCTAATTCGGTTAAAAAAAAAATAGTGTAGCAACCTCGTTGCATCTACAAAAACAAAAAAAAAAAACATCTGTGGCTTCTTGGTGATTGCATTGATTTTTTTCACATTCTGTGACCGATTGCAACTTGTGGTGACTAAATAGTTGCCCAGAGCTTAAGGGTGTTGAACAGTCACGACCACTTTTAATTGCAAGATGATTGCACAGGTTGCCTGATAGGTGGCAACCTTTCTGCAAACAGTCACAGTCTGACTTGGACCGACTGCAATTTCTCTGAGAGAGCTTTTTGAAGGATTGCAAATAGTTGCTGTCTAATTTATAAATGCAGACAGATTTCCAACATGTTGCCATCAGTCTGAATGAGTCTTTCTCAATGAGCACAACTCAAGGAGACTCGAGTCAGCTGGCTGCCAGCTGGTTGTATTCTGGTTATATTCTTTTAGAAAGGCTGCTGAGCCCAAATGTAATAGTTAAAGGTGAATTTCGGTTTAATGTGAATTTCTGTCTATGTAGACAGCAAGTAATGATTTTTTTGTTGTTGTTGTTGTTGCTGTTTTTTGTTTGTTTGTTTTTAAATAATTTATCACTGTTATTTGCTGTATTATCAGAAACAGATTGTATGTAATTGCCAACTTGACCCCTTTAATCTCAGACCAACTCCATCTTATAGCAACATTTATGGCAGTTTTTTTGTGTGTGTGTTTAATATAGTTATTGAAAAGTTTACATTACAAAAATATGAATGTACAAAAATTGCCCATAGAAAAAAATGAAAAAATTACAAAAATAGAAATAATAGTTATAATAAAAAAGAAACGCCCCATAATAATGAACAAACCCAGTCCTCATTGTCATTAGAATACTGTGCAAAAAAGCGCAAAACAATGTATGCTACTTTATAGTATCTGATCAACCATCGTGCCTAAAAACCATCTATTCCTGAACCTGCATCGAGGGTTGATTAAAGAAAAGAAGGAAGAATTTCCAAGTCTGGTAGAATTTATTTTCCGAGTCTTCCATTACATATCTAATTTTCTCCAGTTTTAAATTGGATAATATATCCCTAATCCAGCATGTTACTGTGGGTGGGGCAGATCCTTCTACCTCAGAAGGATCAGGCGACAAGCCAGCAAAGCTGAAAAAGCAATCACTTTGTGTCCCCCAACAGGTAACTCAGGAACAACCCCAAAAAGCAACATAGATGGTTTTAAGGTCATTTTAAGTGGCTTCTGAGGAGCGGCTTCCTCAGATTTACATCTATCACAGGTTGGATCTACTTCTGGATAAATCTTAGCCAATTTGGATTTGTGAAGGTGCACCTGGTGAACAACTTTAAATTGAATAAGGGAGTGTCTCGCACATATGGAAGAGGAATGGTTTCTCTAGCCCAAATTGTTTCACTGATAGTGATTTGCAAATCTTGTTTCCAAGTTAATTTTACTGCAAGGGTGGGGGAGAAATGCAAATGGGAAATCCGTCTCAAAATGGCAGAAATCGCTCCTTTCATAGTTGGGTCAGATGATATCGGTTCGTCAATTATGCTGTTGTCTGGTTTATCTGGGAACCCTGGGATGGAACCTGAAACATAATGTGTTTTAGTGACAGTGGTGGTATGCTTGACACTCATTTTGCAGGAAAAAAATAACTGAAGTGACATAATGTTACCTTTTGGATAAAAACAGATACGGACGAAGTTTCATTTGAGGACATAATTTGCAGTTAAACAAAGGTGATAAATCACAGAATGTGTTATTGCAATACTCAGCATACTGCAAAATGATAAAAATCACAATATCATATCATGGGGTGTTTGGTGATTCCCACCTCTAATAAATAGCTACTCAAAGTTTTTGTTATTCCAGTTTCATATATATTTTATTAAAATAATGATTTGTTTGCTCATATTTCTGCAGTTTTGTTTGTTTGTTTTAATTGCCATGTAAATAAATTTGATTTGATTTTGGTATCAGGGGTTTTTTTCTAAAGGAAAATCTCCAGCACTGTATGTAAGATACATAAATATGGATCTAAATTTAAACTGTGCCCCAGAGTAATTATATTTCTTTCATTTTTAATTATATACTTGTTTATTTGTTTTAATTAATGGTGACACTACATAAAAAGATCAGAAAAAAAAAACAAAATTACCAATTTTACATGTGCAACCTTTAAACGGGAAAGAAAACATTACAAATACAGAAACAGACACACAAAATGCACATGCATAATGCATAAGTAATAAAGGACAAAATCACTAACTTGTTGACTTTACAGAGACCAGAGAGGTCATTTATTTAAATGAATACCTTATAGACAGCTACATGACTGATTAATAGCAATATTGTTGTTCGTGATGTGCATAACATCACTGAACAGCTTCACTAAATGGAAGAGCAGCATCATCTGCTGCCAAAATAACATTACTGCAATGGGCAGATAAAACAAAGATGTTGGAACACTCCTCTAAAGAGACTCTGTTACCTTGATCAGCTTTTTTTAGTTTTGTTTTGTGGCTTTATCTGGTTATTTTATTCTCAGTTAACTGTGTATTGCCACTGATTTTCAGTTCAGTCCTTGTGTGATGTGGCATACCTCAGCCTTTTCTCCATGTTGCCCTTCCTTAAGAATGACTTCTTGACAGCCGCTCTTCCACTGAGATCATTTCTGCTGAGGCTTCAGTAAACAGTAGATGGATCGACTTAAGGACCAGATGCACCTCTCAGGTTCTGTGTCAGGTCTTTGCTGGATTTTTTTTTCCCTATTTCTTAAAGGGCATGACTTTCAGATACTATTCACCTGCTGTAGGTAGCTTTATTGGGCCTGCCACTTCTTCTTTTGTCCTCTTCTTGTCCAGTTTCCTCAAATTATTTAATTAAACTGCACAGCATGTTGAGATATGCCAAGTTTTTGACTGATCACTTTTTTGGTAGCCCCTTAACTGGCAAAGGCCCGGTGACGGGCCGTTTGTAGTCCCTTTTATATGGCAGGCTAGACCCTCCCATTTTTATTGACACGTCATTCGGCCAATCATGTAACTGGCTGCACCAAATCACCTGACAAAGCTACGTGACGCCCTCTGAGTATTATTGGCTCTGGGAAACCCATTTCTTAACATGATTGGCCGAATGAGGTGTCAGTCAAAATGGGCGGGTCTAGCCTGCCATATAAATGCACTTCATTCGGCCCGCGGACCAGACGCAGCCGATTAATAGGCTATGAAATGGGTTGTTCAGAGCCAATAATGACCAGAAGGCGTTATGTAGTTTTTGCTGCCAGTTAAGGGGTTAATCACCTTGTGTGCAAAAAGACTATTTTATGCCTATTAAACTGTGTTATCTGTGACATTTTTCATAGATTGAACAAATTATGTGATTTTTTTGTGACAGGCTGCAAGCAACAAAGTGAATGAGTGAAAAGGCAGCCAATTTCCAAAGAACGCCTTTGAAAGACCTTCAGAAAGCCTGGAGAACTATTACTTAAGAAGAGTTAAAAAGAGAGAGAGAGAGAGAGAGAGAGAGAGAGAGAGAGAGAGAGAGAGAGAGAGATTGAGAGAGAGAGAGACACTAGTTCCTTGAAAGCAAAATAAAAAGAAATCAGGAGTGGCTCAAGACTTTTGCACAGTATTGTACATTTAGTGCTTCTTCCTCTATGGAGGCAGTCAGTTGTGTGTCTGTGGAAAAAAAGTCTGTTACAGCACCTTTGCCAGCTTGTAGGCTTTGCAGAACCAACATTAACAACACTGAGGATTATCAGCTGTACTTTCTGATGATTAGTGTAAAATTTTTAGGTTCGCTGTAAAGGGCACCTTAGTGCAAACCTAGCTTATACTAGTCCACTATAGTAAAGAAATAAATAAAGATATACAGGGGTTGGACAATGAAACTGAAACACCTGGTTTTAGACCACAATAATTTATTAGTATGGTGTAGGGCCTGCTTTTGCGGCCAATACAGCGTCAATTCGTCTTGGGAATGACATATACAAGTCCTGCACAGTGGTCAGAGGGATTTTAAGCCATTCTTCTTGCAGGATAGTGGCCAGGTCACAACGTGATGCTGGTGGAGGAAAATGTTTCCTGACTCGCTCTTCCAAAACACCCCAAAGTGGCTCAATAATATTTAGATCTGGTGACTGTGCAGGCCATGGAAGATGTTCAACTTCACTTTCATGTTCATCAAACCAATCTTTCACCAGTCTTGCTGTGTGTATTTGGTGCATTGTCATCTTGATACACGGCACCGCCTTCAGGATACAATGTTTGAACCATTGGATGCACATGGTCCTCCAGAATGGTTCGGTAGTCCTTGGCAGTGACGCGCCCATCTAGCACAAGTATTGGGCCAAGGGAATGCCATGATATGGCAGCCCAAACCATCACTGATCCACCCCCATGCTTCACTCTGGGCATGCAACAGTCTGGGTGGTACGCTTCTTTGGGCCTTCTCCACACCATAACTCTCCCGGATGTGGGGAAAACGGTAAAGGTGGACTCATCAGAGAACAATACATGTTTCACATTGTCCACAGCCCAAGATTTGCGCTCCTTGCACCATTGAAACCGACGTTTGGCATTGGCACGAGTGACCAGAGGTTTGGCTATAGCAGCCCGGCTGTGTATATTGACCCTGTGGAGCTCCCGACAGACAGTTTTGGTGGAAACAGGAGAGTTAAGGTGCACATTTAATTCTGCCGTGATTTGGGCAGCCGTGGTTTTATGTTTTTTGGATACAATCTGGGTTAGCACCCGAACATCCCTTTCAAACAGCTTCCTCTTGCGTCCACAGTTAATCCTGTTGGATGTGGTTCGTCCTTCTTGGTGGTATGCTGACATTACCCTGGATACCGTGACTCTTGATACATCACAAAGACTTGCTGTCTTGGTCACAGATGCGCCAGCAAGACGTGCACCAACAATTTGTCCTCGTTTGAACCCTGGTATGTCACTCATAATGTTGTGTGCATTGCAATATTTTGAGCAAAACTGTGCTCTTACCCTGCTAATTGAACCTTCATACTCTGCTCTTACTGGTGCAATGTGCAATTAATGAAGATTGGCCACCAGGCTGGTCCAATTTAGCCATGAAACCTCCCACACTAAAATGACAGGTGTTTCAGTTTCACTGTCCAACCCCTGTACATGTTTGTATTTCTTTTGACAATGGTGAAACTTCAATGGGAGTCTTTAAATTAATAGTTTCCAGAGCAAATTCATGCCATGATGATGTTTCAACTAATCCATCCCTCCCACATTAAACACTCAAAAAGCATCTTTCTGTAAAAGAAAATCTTTAATGGTGAGTAAAATACACTGACATCTCGTCAAATCAAGCAACTCCATATTTTACTATATTCAAATATGCAAACATACGACTGCTGCCCATTCTTTCCTGTCAAAACTGAATCATTTGATTAAAACATGCATTGCTTCTATACAAATATACAAGGGGATATACAAGATCACAGTCTTTTCGATAACTGAAAAGTGTTTTTAGAGTCTACATAATTCAAAGACGTGACCCCGTGAGATAAAATAATTGGCTTGACTGAATGATACAATATAACTCATTAGCGAATGGAGAACGAACAGAACAGTTTTATTAGCACAGGACTTATGAGAGTGTTGACCACAGTCCGTCAGCTCAAGTAGGAGTGTAGCTGGACAGTGTTAGGCTCACAGAATAACATATATGAAGAGAGCCATGATGGCAGCACTGATCAGCCCAGAGATTGGAACTGTAACAAACCAAGCGATGAAGATATTCCTGAACAAACGCCAGTCAACTGAC
This sequence comes from Archocentrus centrarchus, assembly GCF_007364275.1. Taxonomy (NCBI): domain Eukaryota; kingdom Metazoa; phylum Chordata; class Actinopteri; order Cichliformes; family Cichlidae; genus Archocentrus; species Archocentrus centrarchus. Next base: position 21,430,369 of record NC_044354.1, read on the forward strand.
TTCCGGGAACGTAACCAGCCCACGGCCACCACAGATCCCACCTGTGTGCACACAATTCGAGAGTTCATCAGGTAATGTGCTCATGTATACGTTACATGTGCACAAAATTTCACCTACTTCTAACACATGCATCTATTTGTAGTAAACACAGGCATTTTAGTTTCATTACCTTGCAGTGGGTTGTGCTGACAGGAAGACCAATATTGGATGCCACCACAACTGTGATTGCTGAGGCCAGCTCAATGCTGAATCCACTAAAAGAGAAGAAAATGTCAGTATGCTGTGACTTTAACACAAACCAGGATTTTAGTTGTTGGTTGCATACCTCGAGGGTGTAATGGGGGTGAGATCTTTGCCCATGGTCTGGATTACCCTCCGACCCCACACCCAGAGTCCAATGCAGATGCCCACGCCACCATACAGGAGCAGCCAGATAGGCGTTGGTGAACTGGACAACACGGAGCCACTCTCATACAGAAGCCAGAGAGCTACCAGTGGGCCAATAGCATTGCTAATGACAAAAAAAAAAAAAGTTACTGTAAGTCACAGAAATAAACAAATATACATGAATTCTTCAGAAGAAAACCATCCTTGCCTACCTGACATCATTCCCTCCATGAGCAAAGGAGCCAAAGCACGCCGTGAGTATCTGCAAGAACTGGAAAAGCAAGGAAACAGAAGGTTGGTCGACTTCCAGCTCATCCTCCTCCAAAGCGAGGTCTGTGCCAGCTTCTTGAGTCACACTGCCCTCCAGAGCTGCACTCCTGTTGGACACTGCTGAGCTGTAGCTGCTGTAACTGTCCACCCTCGGTCTCCTCTGCAGCCCACCATCCACATCTTTGTACCTAGGATCTCCTTGAATTCCATAAATAGCCATGGTGTAGGAGGTGTAGCTGTTGTTCCTCCGGATGGGCCGCTCTTCTGTGTCGCTGTCACCAATGCACTCACCGACTTTGGCCATGTGGAGCTTGTGTAGCAGGTCTTTGTAAAGGCCGGAGTCTTTGTGGATTGTGTGGGACCGTCCACTGTGAGGATCAGTGATCACCATGGGGCCTACAGTCCCATTTAGACCTATGAGAATAAATTGCTTACTTAGTCAGAGTTACTTGTGGTTACACTAAATTAAATATTTAGAATCTGATTGAGCATGCATTCAAGTCATTACCATTGGCAATGTCTAGGTCTTTGGTTTCTGCGTCAATGCTGTCTAAATCAGTCTCCTCCGAGCCTCCGAGTTTGAAAGCCACCTTCTGACTGTCTGCTGGAGGGGTCTGTGGTCGGTGTTCATGAGGTATTGTGGACTGCTGTGCTTGCGCAGGTTTGCTGGAGCTCTTCTCCATGAGTGGAGTTGCACAGGGAGCAGCAACTGTTTGTCCTGGAGTACATTACACTCAGTGATGAATGAAGCACTCAGATTTTTAACTTAAGCAAAAGAGGTGATGCCAATGCAAAAATAAAATCAATACATCATTAGTTACATCATGTTAATGTTGTAGCTTGTAATTGTAGGACTAATTTTCTATTTATAAAATTATATTTATACCATATTTATTATGGTACATTTATTATTATGCATTATTATGCTTTATATTAAATACCATATTGGAGTTGCATTCCTAAATTTCATTGTTTGCGCTGCTTAAAATGACAATAAAGCCATTCTATTTTACTCTGTTCTATTCTACATATAATTTTATGTTGGGGGAATCTGTGGCGATACCAATCGGAAGGTCAGCGGATCGATTCCCCTGTCAATGTATTGAAGTGTCCTTGGGTAAGATACTAAACCCTGAGTAGCTGATATATCCATTGGCATGCGTGCGCACGTGTGGTGAATGTTAGATAAAAGTACTTAGCAGTGTGTAGATGAATGTGTGATTGAGACTTGCAGTACAAAGAGCCTTGAGTGCTCAAACTGAGTAGAAAGGCACACTGTAAGAACCAGTGCATCCATATACTGTTGGGGATCAATTATATCTCAGGTCAACCTAATAATACATTTTCATCCAGACTGAATTTGCCTAATACTTTAAATATGCTCCACCACAATGTAGCTAATTTGCTGTGTAGGAAAGGTGTGTCAGCTAATTTGTGCAACTTTAAAAAAAAAATAAAAAAATTGTTATGTACTTTCAGCCACAATAACCACATTTTTAAATATATGGTTTGAAAGTTTAAAGTCTAAAAGTGTCAGATTAACCCACCTTGGATTTTCTTCTTGAGGCGCGGACAGACAACAAACCAAACGAACAAAGCTGTGACGACGGCGCAGCCCAGAGAAATGCACAGCGTACCCCACCACGGCACTCTGTCAAAACCCAGCACTGCGCACACAAGACAGGTGCATGAGAGAGAGCTCAGTCTCAGATAAGGTGAAAAACGAGACGCTTAACTAATTCATTCACAACTCTGTCTGATCCTTTGAAAACAGTGAGAGAGAAACTGTTGGCCCTTTTACATTCATGCATATCTTTGGTTAATTTTAGAAACATGGTCACATCTTAGAAGCGCAACCCTCATGGGTTCATGTAAACCAAAACAGAGAAAAAAAAATACCCCCCCCCACAATTGTGTAAGCTGTGGTCATGTGATTTCATAAGAAATTATGAAACATTTCAGCTTGTTCTTACACAGAAGAGTATCAGTGAGAGGACACGCTCCTTCAATCAGATAATGTGAAAGAGAGCAGTCTTGCAGCCCAGAGATTAAAAAACCTGCTGTTAAAGACATTAATTTCACTTTCCTTCTAATGCTGGCAGTGAATAACTAACCAGGTAAATAGGTTAATGTGGCAACAGTTAATAACTTAACTTACCTGTTTTTCCTCACAGACAATAGCAGCTTAACAACAACTAAAAGGTCACATGATTTAAGCCATGGCTGCATGGGCGTTCCCCATCTTCAACGTGCACGTGAAGCCAAACTGGCTTCAAACTCTGCAAACTGCACAGACGGCTAAGATGCGTAATGAATAACTATGGTGTATGGTCTAAAAATAGAATGCTTGGACTGGAGCATGCACTGTAGTACGGTGCAATTTGGAAGTTAGGATTTTTTAATTTCCTTGACCCATACACACTGGCCTGTAACCTTCAGTGAAGGGCCCATGCCAGTTGACTTCTTGATTAGTTCAAGCCTGCAAACAAAACAAAAAGGGATGGAAATGTTCCATTTAATAGCCAAATTTATTTTAGAGCTAGCTAATTTTTTTCTTGTTATGTTTGCTTGCTTTAAGTTTTGACCCACAGCTTCCAGAAACTGCTTGGCTGAGAATGACTGGATTTTTAAATTTTTTTCATGAAACTGCCTCCTCAGTATTTGCCACCAACTTTTCTCCTAAAAAGCCTGTCACCAGCTCTCTGTGCATCTTGTGACACTTATAAATCTCATCCTCTTTCCAGGAATTCAACTGCTGAAGCAGTAGTGCAGTGTGTTAAGCAACAATCACAAGAATGATGGGTGCAGTCTGAGGATGTGCTACTCACTTGGTGCTCCTGTAAACATGATAGAGAACAGGTTGATGCCCATGGTGATGGCATAGAAGATAGGCAGGGCTCGCAGGCCATTGGGGACAGGGTTTGCCTGTGAAAATAGACTTTCTCAGTTATATGTAAGATTTTTAAATGTAGCAACATGTACTGAAAAAATATACTTAGACACAAGCAGTTTGCTCTGTTTTCAGTCTTTATGTGAATCTAAAGTAGCCAACAGTTGGCGCTTCTACATTTATCTTTTAACTCTTTGAGGGTCCTGATTGCTCAGCTAAAAAACCCTTAGACTACAGCAGTGAAATTATGTCAATTTTATAGAAATGCTTTTAATCAGTAACCTTCACATGACTCTCTACTTCTACTTAGGTATTATTTTGAATGGTGAATGAGTATTGGTTGTGTTAAAGGACACTTGTTGACTAGTCACAGTGAATAAGCCTTACCTTATTCAGGATGAATTTACGGACAAAATAGAAGAGAACTCCTGACATGATGCCTGACAGCACAGGGGACAGGAACCAGGAGGCCACTGTGGACAGCAGAACAAATTTTGAATGCATTACTGACCAAATGCACTTTTAGCTCGACTTGCATTTCAAATTTAACAGATATTTGTATTCATGTTGGGGAAAAACACATATTCACCAATGCGTAGTAGTTCCATCCATTTGACCCCTTGGTGACCTCTGGCTACCATGGAAAACCCAATTGTTGCTCCAACAATACAGTGGGTTCCAGAAATGGGGAGCTTCAGAAATGATGCTGCCAGCTGCCACACAGCAGAGCCTGGGGAACAAAACAGGAGCGAGGCACGCGCTCACAATCACTGAAAACACACTAGCCGAATATTGTCGGTACAAATTTGTGCTTGTTATTCAACGGCATGAAGACGTCATTACTATCTGAGTACTTACCACACATAGCACTTATTGATCCTGCCATCAAGACATGTTCTGAGCCGTTGTACATCCGGACATCAATGATCCCCTGCCGGATGGTCTCGCTTACTTTGGCCCCCAGCAAGACCGAACCGAGCGTCTCAAAGACAGTGGCCAGGACACAGGCCTGCCGCAAAGTGACCACTCCAGAACCCACTGCTGTACCAAATGAGTTGGCCACGTCATTGGCCCCCACAGAGAAAGCCAGGATGAAGGCAATGACGAAGCCTAGCACCAGCAGCCACAGGTAGCTCGACATGTCAGACTGAGAGGCCAGAGCCACGGTGGTGGCAGCAGCCAGGGTCGCTACTGTAGTTGTATACATCACTACTCGCAATATAACTTAAATATTGTAACAATCACTGTTATACCAAAGCCAAATTGTTTCCCCCTGGTTTGATGGTAACTTATGAGGTAATATGTTTTTTTTTAATATAAATAAATTACTACCACAATAAAAAATAAAAGAGCCCTTTAGTTCAGATCTAAAAGTTCCAGTGGGAAAGAAATTTGAATTAATTGCTAGCTAGGTATGCAGGGTTTGTCTGTAGGCTTTATTGTAAAATGACAAGGTATACAGATGGGAGAGAAATCCATTGTGACACACAGCCTCTGATGATGCACACTGCAAGAACACAGAAACACGCAGGTTAGTGGCTGATTCTCCTCGGAAAGGCTGAGCTCAGTTACATATTAACAAACCCAGACTGCAGTACTTGAAACAGCCAAACAGTATGCACAGCTTTGTTCGGTATGCATGATTTACTGACCAATGGTACAAAAAAGGAAGTATTTTATATCAGCAATATAATAACACCTTATACTGGTATTCCCACAGAGTGCAGGAGAGCTCAGCTAATTATAACATGAGCTATACTTTGTGCTGTAGAGCACTTTGTTGAAGCAATTCATAAAATTATTATGATGATGAAAGCAGCACATAAGCGTGGCACCTTACTGGAAACACACAGCTGTACAGTTTTACTGAGGGCTTCTGTGTTAATCATTATTTTCACAGAGACTCGGGCAGCAGTAAAATACCAGCTGGTTTAGTTTTGTTTAACCTTTGGTGAGTAAAGTGTGATTAAGAAAGTAAAATAAACCCAGCACTGCCTTCATTTTTCATTTCCTCTCTCACACATTCAACAGGTCCACACAAGGAGAGTTACATCATTATAGTAGCCTTTCAAATCACACTTGCACAAACAAATCCTACTTAAAACTTCAAAAAGAGCTTTGAGAGCTACAAATAACTGGTCTGGAAGTTTGTGCACACTTACTCAGCTCCCTTGTTGCTCTTGCATAATTCAAACGCGCTAGGAATAAAAACAAAAGGCAGCGTGAGTAGAGAGTAAGGTCAGTGACACTTACATGTGTATCCAAAGTTTTGTCCTCTCCGATTGCTGGGTGTCACTGTCAGGTGAACGGGCTTCCTGAGCAGGTGTTATGCAAAGTGAGAGGCCTTCGGAGGAGGTGCCAGTCCAGCGGCCTGCAGTGTTTGAGGCTCCCTTTGGAGGTTGGTTTATATATTGAGCTACTAGTGAGAACCCGCCTTTCCAGAGCAGTCATGGGACACCGGCTGCTCTCGAGCTAATGTTTATCGAGCTTGTTGATGGGGAAAAAAGTAATTATAGTTGTCTGGTGATTATATTGCTTAACCCTATCCCCAAATTATATTTATCTTAGCGCCGAAGAAAGACAAATGTCTATTGTGTTGCTGAAATAGCCCATCTCTCAGTCTAATTCCAAAAGAAAAGCAAGTGAAATATTTCTGGCGACAGTTTGCTTATGGTTGTTAAGCTTTTACTGTTTGGATGTAATCATTGTGGTGTTCCCCGAATATTGCCCATTTCTAAGAACAGGGACATTAAAACGTAAAATTGAGTGGGTAGGACACAACAAACGTGACTTTGGTTCCACCTACTGGTCAAATTTATCAAGTTACACCCACCAAGGTTATAAGAGGCCATAAGTGTTATCAGGTAATTTAGTACTGATGTGTGTAATTTACTCCTGCCGGGAATCTTGGGGCCCTTATTAGTTGTTTTCTCCAAATCTCTGACTATATATATATATATATATATATATATATATATATATATATATATATATATATATATATATATATATATATATATATATATATATATATATTTTTTTTTTTTTTTTTTTTTAAACCAGTAGTAAACAGACTGTAGTCAAATTTAAGCTAGAGAATCACCTGTAGACTCTATAGCTCATTAAGTAAGTGCAATGAATGTGACGCAGCAGCCACAAACCGTGCTGATTATCAACCTGTTATTCATCCATGAAGAGTCCATTTACTGAGAAACTCCAGGAGAGTGTCAGGCTGGCATCATCGTCAGCAGAACACACTCTTTTCTGAAATGCTACAGTACCTCCAAATCTGCTGATCAGTTCCGCTTTATTACTTATTTAATAAGTGCTGATTGGATGATGTAATTTGTGACATGTTCACACAAGTGCCGGGCTTTGTGGAAAATTGTGACCTTTCCAATGGACGTGGCAAGCTCAAATTGCCTAAAAAGTACTTTACTGACCGGAAATGCATGCAGTACATGCAAATGCACTATATCTTAGCAAATGAAAGAAAATCATTATAACTAAATGTAGTTGTGGTCAGAAGTTTGCATACACTCATCGTGGACAGGAAGTCATGGTAATTTTGGACTTTTAATGATTTCTTAAAACTCTTCTTTTTCCAGTTTGCAATGACTGTACAGCATTCTTCTTTAATCACTCTAGAAAACAAGAACTGGGTGCAAAATTTTGAAATGATTTGGGATTTTCTCAAATCCACACAGGGTCAATAGTACTTTATATACACAGGCTCAAATATATACATGCACTCACTTAAATCTTTTAATAAGTGATGCTGAAGGCAGTTTCTGTTTGCCAGCAACAAAAAGGATTTGCTTGACAGCACTCATTGGCTTGACCAACACTCAGAACAATGGGAACAAAATCCAAGAAACTCAGTGAGGATCTAAGAAGGAGAATTGTAGCTTTACCCAAGTTGGGAAGGTCTCTTGGAGCCATTTCTAAACAAATGCAGATTTCAAGATCATCAGTTCAAACACCTGTACTTAAGTACAAGTTATTCAGATGTTTCACCACTTTGCCAAGGTCTGGAAAAAGACCCAAACTGTTGCCCTCAGATGAGAGGAAATTGATATGGATGTTCAGGAACAACCCAGTAACCACCAAGGTTGATGCCTGCCATGAACTGGAAACTGCTCACACAGTTTCCAAATTTTACATCGCCATGGACTGGAAGAAAGAAGCCTCTGCTCCAAAACTGACACCTTTAAGCTCAGCTGAAATTTGCAGCTTCCCACAGGGACGGGCCAAATGTCCTCTGGAGAAAGGTTTTATGGTCAGGCAACGATTGAGCTATTTGGCTACAATGGCAAGAGATATGTTTAAGGGAGGAAAAGTGAGGCTTTTAAACCTAAGAACACTGCACCATCTGTCAAGCATGGTGGTGGTAACATCATGCTCTGAGGCTGTTTTGCTGCCAGTTGTACTGGTACATTGCACAAAGTGGATGGAATAATGAAGGATTCTTCAGCTTCACCTCAAATCAACAGCTAGATGGTTGAAACTTTGACACAACTGGGTCTTGCAGCAGGACAATGATCCCAAAAACACATCAAAACTGGTTTTGGAAGGGATAAAGCAGGCTAATATTAAGCTTCTGGAATGGCCTTCTCAAAGCCCCAATCTCAAGACTGTACTTAAAAGCCGGGTCTGTGCCAGGAGACCAACCAGCTTAAATGAACTCTGATTCTTCTGCCAAGAAGAGTGGTCAAATATCCAGCCAGAATTATGCCAGAAGCTTGTTGATGGCTACCAAAAGCATTTGGTCATAGTGCAACTTACTAAGGGACATTTAACCAAACATTAGTGGGAGTGTATGTATATTTGAGCCTGTGTGGATGAGAGAAAATCCTAAATGTATTCAAACTTGTGCACCCAATTCTTGTTTTGTAAAGTCAATAATGACGTATGCTGCACGATCATTCCACTCTGGAACAAGAGCATTAAAACCCCAATTTACCATGACATTCATGCCCATGATGATGTATGTATGTGGACTTGTGACCACAACTGTAGATCTGTGTGTGCGTCTGTGTGTGTGTGTGTGTGTGTGTGTGTATGCGCACGCACGCGTGTGTGTTTCTAGTGTTTGACACTCTCCATTGTATATAACCTACACAAACCCAAACACATACACACCCACTCAGTCATCATGCGTTACTAAAGCAAAAGAAAATCTGATTAAGAATTACGGCAGCTTTAATCAGCTATAATCATAGATGAATATCTGTCATCCACATGGATGAGTCATTTCTCTGTCTGACTGTTTCTGTGGCTGCTTTACATACAAATGATGCCCTTGTGGAGTTCTACATGATTCAATTTATAGCAGACACACTACATAACAAGACTATTTGCAAGGTTTTCCAATTGAATTCAGTTTTTATATCACTTGAATGACACAAATGATATTGGCGTTTATGTTTTATACAACATAAACATAATATTTTTTTAATTGATATTTATTCATTTAAATTTAATGTTCACAAAGATTTATTTTCTAATTCTATATATTTATTCATTTTTCCAAGAGACAAAAAAGATAGAAACATACAAAAAAACTTAAATACTAAATCAGTAACAACCTATTTGACCTTCAATAAAACAAACCAACAAAATAAACAAGCATACAATAAAAAATACATATTTTTGTACAAAGATTTATTGTCTAATAAAGTATTAAAGATCGGATCACATGTAATGCACTGTACAAACAGCGCATTATAAAGCCGTGTCAAAGGGCTTCTTTCATATCACATTCACTTGCAGTTGTGAATCTGCATTTAAACAGTTATCTGAGATAACTATCTTTTGTCATGTAAATACAAAGCTTGAAAAAGAACTTTGAAAAATGAATCACGCGCAAAGCCACAGAGACACAGTGTTTCCAGGCAATCATGTTCTCATGAGATCAGTGCTTGGAATTGGAATTGTTTAGAAAAAGAGTCTCAATTTGTTGACAGAGTCCTACCTTTTGAACAACCAAAGAAAGTTAAGGAACTTTCCCAGAAAGGTTAGCCAATCTCCTGTATAGTGAGGCATACTTAATTACTATTGCCTGGACTTAAATGTTGTTTTCTGTGATGTTTGAGGTATTCAGGATTGTAATTACCAGCCCTTGTTGCCTCACACAACAGTGTGCATTTGTTTTCCAGCAGCATGAGAAGCTGTTCTCTTGGCATTCTCATGGCCAGTTGATCTATATAATTTATATCTGTCAGCCACTTTCAGCTTAGTTGTGCTGAACTGCAGTGGCTGATAGACGGGACATGTTAATATTTTACTATGTTTGAACAGAGTGCATCTCATTGCTTTACATACAGTGATTTACTCTTCAGTAACTGAAGAGTATGACTTCATCTGGTAGGGTGCACCACCTATTATGTATTTTTTAGAAATATTACTTCCTCCTACAATGTAATAAATAAATAATGAAAATGTCAGAGCACATGCGAAGTGGATTATGAGTCAGGACTGATATTTAGTTGCCTCCTAGTGGTAAACTGGGCAAAGAATCTTCCTCTTCCTTAAATTTCTTAAGGTCCCCTATCAATAATTTTACCCACAGAGCTCTGTTTTTACTTATTTGAGTTTTCCATCATGCAACATGAAACCCTTTGTAATTGGCAATGTCAGCTGTAAAAGGTTAACCTAAGGGCCTCCAGGTGGCATCACTGTCCGCGCTCAATTTACGCGGGCTGATGAGTTGAAATACCAGTTTGTGTCTTAAGGAGGAAAATTAATAATGAGCGGTTAGGTCACGGTTTGCTGCTGTATGCATGCACGCACTCCGCGCACAGTCTGTTAGGTGCAAACTTCACGTCGTTGTTTGGTGGATTTTAAGAATTGTGCAGATGTTTAAACTCAAACCACATTTGCAAGTAGCCGACATATTTAATACTTAGCTTTAGTAGTTTAGTTTAGTAGTAAGAAGATTTCCAGTTTGCTCTTTCACCTCACCCCTGATTTAGAGCTTTCTTCTCTATATGTTCAGCTTGTCATGACAGTCAGGCTAATCCTCACTTCTTTCCAGATAGCTCAACACTGTAATTTCAAAGACAGAAGCTTTGGATGATTTTTTCCCCCCCCCTTTTGTTGTGTTGTCTATTACATTTAAAATCTGACAAGACAGGACATGCAAATCAGTAACTGAAGAGCGTGGCTGGTTCTCATGCTCAGGCCTATGTTAGCCCAACCCTTTCTTCCCCACTTCCCTCCCTCCTATCCCTTGCCAAACAGGATCTGTAGGATCTTACACGGTCATTTTCTCAGGAGACAGGAATGTCAGCTCACAGGGCTTTGTGCCTGCTGGAACTTGCTCCCTGCATTCTCTTGAATTTACAGGAAAAAGTACAGAATGAGTTGCCCATGCATCCATTTAATTTCCACTCGTGTGTGTGTGTGGCATCAAGCTCGTAGTGCAAAACAGTGCGAGTGCCGGATGTGTTGCAGACACACACTGACTCACTACTGAAATTAGGTTGTCTGGTACACCACCCTGCCTTATCTTTACAAGGTGTCCTTGGATTCTTTAGTTTGAAAGGAGATTTGTTTCCTTTTGGAACATGTTTAGTTTCCTTTTCATTTTCTGGGGACATCTGTTGTCCAGATTTGCCAGTGAACATTCATGTTCAAGAAACAAACACACAAAAAGGATTTATGCGATATTTATTTTAGGTCTGTTTAATTGTCTGTTTTGTGTACAACTTAAAAGCACATTTTACAGCAGATAGGCTAGTCACTTAGACTATAAGGCACCCAGGGGAATCAGATTATAAATATAATACAATGAAACTGCGGCATTCACACTGCTTTAGAAAAATGACACACTTACAAAAAGAAATGTAAAGGATTTTTTTTTTTTTTTGGCTGATTTTTCAATCATCCCACATCACCATCTACATTATCTCAACTTTTCAAATGCTATCAGCAAGCAGAGGATAGAAATGCAACAAATCAATAATGCTACATTTGTTTGTGTCGCTGTTTTAAGGTTGTAGATACAGAGATCCAAATCGACAGCACTCCTGCATCTGTAAGCTCGCTCTCTCAACACCGGCACTGGAATTTGCAGCCAGACAGCAGAGCTTTCCACACAGTGGCAGTGAAATTTTAAAAGTCACAACAAGTCCAGTTTCCACCAGGATCAGATGTTATTTCTGTTTTAATTAACAGACCAGTGGCTGGATGGTAGCACTGAGCCGCTGGTGGGCTCTTTGTGGCACAGATTTGGGCTGTGGCTGTAGGTGGGGGAGTGAGTGACACTTGGACTGCTGGGAGGTGTGGAAGAACAGGAAGAAGACTTGGATTTAATCTGTAGCCACTTGTCTCCCAAAGCCTTGGCAAAGTGGTCGTCAACAGACACGCTGATGGAGAGCTGCTGGGACTGAGCTTTCTGGTAGTTTACACCCAAGCTCCTCTGGAAATGCTCCTCAAGGACATGATCATAGTTGCCTTTGGGAACCGCTGCAATATAAAAGACGATTGACAAAACTTTACAAACACACCTAAGTGAGTCAGTAAAAGTGTGTGGTTAGATACACTATGATGCATGTGTAATCACTGGAGAGGGAACGTCTGGTAAATGAGCTCATTCCAAAAGAGTGCGAGGCTGACCTGATGAGTTGTTTTTGTGGCCCTCAGATCTTGAGGAGGGGTTTCTTAACGAGGAGGCACAGGTGATCACAGAGGGACGCATCTGAAAATAAAAAAGTAAAATAAGTGGGTCATCAATTAGACGAAAAGCACACAGAAAGTGCCTCTGGATTTTAACCAGGGGTTGACTTTTCTCTTCATTCCACAAACTCTGAATTGTTGTTGTGACACCGGTTAAATGTGACTGTTTACTCACTCTTCAACTGCAACAGTTTAAATGGAAAACAACATGATCTGAAAACTGAATAAACTGGTTGGGTTTGCGCGTAAAAGTCAGATCCCTCCCAGTGTGGTGGCATAAACAGGTCAGAAAGAAAGCGGTCTGTTTGGTCTTGTTGATGACATTCCTCCCTCCATTGCTCACATTTTCTTCCCGAATCCGGCTGGATTGCATAGCTCGGGCAAGCTTAGGCCTGCATACATGCTTAGAAGTAGAATGCTTGTACAGCTGGATTCACTGACTACACAAAGGAAATGTATCACTGCAGTTGGTGGCCTGTAGCTATGCTGAGGCTATGGGGATGTACAGTATTGCCACAAGTTCTGACCACCTAAATATCCTCACTCTTTCATGAAATAAAGTAGATTGGCTCGATTGGCTCTGCTGAATTACCTGGATTTGACTCAATGAAGTACTTTTAGTCTTTTCCTCTGCACTTTCAGTGTCTTTTCTGGGCTTCTTAATGAGGGCAAGAGGTTCATCCATGACTGGTGTGCAGTACACATGGGTGGGCAGAGGACTGGTGGGGCTGGGTGTTGGACTCAGGGTTTGTGTTGGACTCTGCTGGCTGCTGAACACTGCTGGGGCTGCTCTCTGGGCCAGTCTGCTTCGGCTCATCGCTCGCTCTCGTCTGAAATGATTTCAAAGAGGGTCAGACGCTTATCGCTGCCTTTTTTTTGTTTTTTACAGAATTTACATTTAAGAAGTCACATTTGTAAAATGAAGGTGTTCATAGCAAAATTAATAAGCAGTTTTACCAACCTTTCCTCCAAAGTCAGACCTCTCTCGTAGCTGCGCTTGCGTTTGATTGGATACACTGCTTGGGTTCGAGCCCGGTCATGTGTCATATGTCTGTACCTGTCTTCGCTTCTGAGATGAGGCTGACCTGTAAAACAAAATGAAGTGCGGAATTAGAAGAAGCACGCAAGCTTTTAAAGAAATACAACCATATCAAAGTATTGATATGGTTCCCTTGCTAATGCTAATTCTCCTTCAGAAAACTGACCATATATTGTGATTGTAACTAATTGGCAATGGTGTGTAGCAGTCAGTAATGAGTAACTGCTTGTTTTGATCCATGACATCAACTTGCACGACTGCTTTTCGTGGGAAAGTGTTTTTTTTTTGTGTGTCACCGTTAATCGTAAACTCCGTTAAGCTGCAGAACTCGATTTACCTGATCAGTGAGGGTTACAACACTCCACAGCTGATTCAATGCTAACGGTAAATGTTGTTTTTCTGCATATTGGCATTCAGCCCGATCACACGCTCACACACTCAAAAGGGCCCAAACAACTTTTTTCCCCGTGTCTGAGGACCCTGATTTGGGCGGCAACCATTTGCGAAAAGCCCATCAAAGTTAACACGTACACATCCTGGATCTTTGAAATTACACAAGTTGAAACACATCTACAAGCAGCTGCTGATGTCATTGACTTGTTCAATAAGAGGAGTTTAAAGCATGCCTAGACTGCAGGGTAAATACAAAAAATGAGCTAGAGGTCACAGTGTTTGCAATGAACCAAAGCCACATGGGGACATATTTTTTGCTAAATCAGTCTGCAGTCACATCCCCATTCCCCAATGTGTAATGCATACAATCAAAACACAAATACTGTAATGCTGTAATGCCACTTTTTCACTGTATGCTCAGTTAACACTTGGAAATTCACACTGATGGGAGGCTAAACTGTATTCAAATCAACAACTGGGTGTTTTTAAAGAAACAATGGGGTCTGGTGCCATAAACAGTCTGTTTAAATCTGCTTTGCATTCTTAGAGAAAAAAAAGCCTTCACACCAACACAGATCGCTCCAGTTCACATTTCCTACCACCTAAACTCTCCAACACATGTGAGCTATTCCTTCACACAGAGTGCCTTTGTGAAGGGGGGGTGGGGGGCGGGGGGTGGGGTGGTTAAGTAGGTAGGTATAACCACACCTATGCTGATTTTCTAATGCCTCGGGCATGATTATTTCTTCCTTATTAGCAGAGGGAATATGCTTCCTGACCTTCTGGTTCGCTGCATTTAAATCCAATTTTATTGTTATCCAACAGAAGTGCACAGTTTAGAAAATCTCAGTTCAAGCTTCAAGTGAGTTTTTACAAGGAGTCCCTTATTCTGTGAGTCAGTGTATGAAATATATGAGCCAAAAAGCTAAACATATTTCTAAGAGTGTATAAACTTGTTTGTTTTCCTCTGGCTTTTATTTGATTGTCACCATATCTGATTCTTTCTGCTTAACTTACTGAATTTACCTAAATATCACAGACAGACTAAATACCACTTTATGAACACAGATATTGTATATTGTTTATATAATATTGAAAAATATACATTAAACACACACACACATCTCTCTCTCTCATATATATATATATATATATATATATATATATATATATATATATATATATATATATATATATATATATATATATATATATATATATATATCAGCAGAGATGTAACCCCGCAGATAAATCAAGTATCCGCTGTCATCAAGCAACTTGAGGAAATCAAGAAAATGTGCTAATCGAGCTTACCTTCTAAAATGTAGACCTTGAAGCCACTGCTCATCCGAGTAATGTACTGGAAGTTAGCCACAGCCATCGCTCCTTATCTTTGTCTGGCTGATCCCGAGTACTGACGGACACCTTGACTGCTGGACTTCACAAGATACAATGAGCCTCAGTTATAGACTGTGTTGGAAAGGTAATGAGATGCTGGGTCTGAGCGCCGTCAGGTGAAGTATCAGGTGAGCGCGGAAAGACCTGTGACTCATTTCCTCTATTCCTATTGGCTGCTGCCAGGGCCAATGAAAATCCCTTATTCACCCAGTATTGGTATTGTATAGTAGGGAATGTACCTGCAGCATTAGGCCCATCTCAAAGGTGGAAAATAGAAGCCGCGAAATGTCATAGTATCACACATTTTACACTGATTAGAGAAGCATTTACTTTACTCAACACTTTATCTTGCATAGGATGCTTCAGCAGTAACAACTTTCTGTTAGTTCCTTGTAGAGTGGCCTGCGGGTTTCCCCATACACGGAGTCAGCACCTGTCCCACCCCCCTCCTTCCCTCCTAATCTGCAATCTCACCAAACTGCATTTTTCTGAGTGCTTAGCCCACCGGAGCTCCAGTCATTCCTCTGACCTGCCCATACACGCATGCAGCTGCACTCTGAGCCTGCCTCACCAGTAATCCGAGGGCTTTTTGTTGATGGCCAGACAAAGACTCCTAAGACCTGAAAATGCTGCTGCCATGAGAAAGAAAAAATTCTTCGGAGTGTAATGGGACTCTGGCCACATGTAGAAGGTCTTGGGGTCACTCACTTAGATACGTGACATTGGCTCTTGAGAAAAAAGAAAAGAACAACTTTAGTAATGTATTTGTTTTAAGGTGTATCTGTACAACATAATGAGAAATACTCATTTGTGCTGCAGTGTTTTTTCTTTTATTTTTGCTGATATACAGGCTTGTGACTCTTACCCTAACAGTTTGGTGAGTTGTGTTTAACGTCATAAAGAGCTACTCTTATAAAAGTCCTACTGTTAATAACGTGCGTAAAAAACATTAGGTTTAATTCAAGCTCAACACTGCCCCCTTACGTCGTACTAAACAATAGCATGGTCAGAGTTGGGAAAAATAACTTGCGGGGGGAAAATGCAGTTTAAACGTTTTAAAATGCGAGGAATCCGATTATAAACCTGTAAGTGGCCAGTCGAGATGTAAAAGTTCTAGTTTTTTAACAATTGCCCACAGACAAGTCTCTGCTACCCTGGCAACAAGATCATTGTACAACCACAAAGAATTTGGTTTGTTATTTTATAATAAACATAAATTTAATATTTTACTGTTAGTTATGCATTTTTGCTTCTTTAAACAGGCTGTAGTGCTCCACACTCTAAACCAGCAGTTAACATATAGTCACCAGGGTAATGTAATACTCACACAAGAGTAATTGCTCAACAGGATCTTCTGTGACATCCACTACTGTGCAAAATCCATGAGTCACCCACTCTTCATTTCTTGATATTTTGCTAGGTGCGGCAATTTACTGAAACATGTGCTGCAACCGTGGAAATACAGTAAATGAGGCAACAGCTGAAATGGGCTTATAAGCTTTCATTTTAAATTATACAATACTGTGCAAAAGTCTTGAGCCTCCACTAATTTCTTGATACTTTGCTTGAGAAAATGAGAAACTGGTGCAGTGAGTTATTAAAATGGGCAAACATGCATGGAAATACAGTATACAGGGCAAAAACAGAGTTTGTACAATAGTGCTCCAGGCTTTTTGAAGGACATTCAAAACTCTTCTTTGGATGCTGGCTGTTTTTTGTTCTGTTCTCTGTCAAGATGAACCCACACTGCTTCAGTGATGTTGAGGTTGGGGCTGTTGCCAATCAGATGTTTTCCAGATGGTATTACATGGTGTGAAAATACAATAATATGTCTTTCAAACTGTGTTATTTTTGGGGTTTTTTTTTTTTTTTTTATAGATTCAGCGATAAGAAATGGGAACAAATTATGTGTTTTTGTAACAATGCCTAAAGATATAATTTAAAATTGGTTCTTTGCTAAGTTGTCTGTTAGGTGTAGACACAACACTGGGTCATCCTTTGAGTTAGGAACTGTTTTTGCTTAAATGATTGATGGGTTAGTGTTAAGTGACTTAAAAAACAAAAAAGATATTACTCTGAAAATGGTCAGGTACAAAAACTGGACTGTAAATAAGTGAAAAAGTAGCCAGTGTCCAAAGAAAAACACTGAAAGACCTTCAGAAAGTCTGGAGAAATGTTGCTCAAGACCACTTTAAAAACCTGTCAAGTCTGGCTTGATTTTGCTACCTGACCTACAACCTACAACACTGTTCAAAAGTCTTCAGCCACCCCTCATTTTTAAAAAATATATTTTGCTACCAAGGAGCCAGACCTTTCTACAGTTTTTTTTTAAACTGGTCTTGAACAATAGTTCTCCAGGATTTCCGAAGGTCTTTTTGACCTTTTCCTTTGGCCATTGGCTGCTTTTTCACTCATTTTCAGTTCTGACTTTGTACAAGACCATTTTCAGAGGAATGTTTCTTGTTTATCAAGCCTCTTAACACTGACTGAAAACTCAAGGAATGACCTAGTGTTGTGTCTACACATAACAGATAACACATAACTCATAACAGCAAAGCATATTTAGAAACACACATGCAGTAGAACTCGTTCAGTCATGGATTGGCCTCCCCAAAGCCTGGACCACAACATTGTGGAAGCAGTGTGGGATCATCTTGACAGAGAACAGAAAAAAAAAGGCAGCCAACACCCAAAGAAGAGCTTTGAATGTCCTTCAAGAAGCCTGGAGAACTATTCCTGAAGACTACTTAAGGAAATGACAAGAAAGCTGCCTCAGAGCATTCAGGCTGTGTTGAAGAATAAAGGTGATCAAGATCAAGAAGACTTTATTGTCATATATATGTAAACATATAATGAAAACATATAATGAAATAAATAGCTGTACCAAATATTGACTTTCAAGCATGTTATAATTGTTAAAACTGTGTTTTTACCTTATATACTGTATTTCCATATTTGCATGTTTGTACATTTCAACAAATCACAGCACCCGTTTCTCATTTTCCTAGCAAAGCATCAATAAATGAGGGGTGGCTCAAGACTTTTGCACAGCCTTGTACAATCTAAAATGAAAGCTTGTATGCCCATTTCACCCCCTTCTCAATTACACTGAAATGTTTTAAACATGATTGGGATGCCTTTGAACTCTTTTGGCATTTGTGAAGAAAGACATAAATGTAGGGCATTTGTGATGTTATAAAGTAGCTTTTGTGCACATCACCTCAGGTATAAGTTAAAATGATTATCTTCTGGTAGCTTAAGCAGCCTTGCCACACTAAACAGCATTTTAATTCTATATTCTATTTTTTTTTAATTTTAATTCTGTTTTTAATTTTCTTGCAATTCAGTGGGGAGACCTTTACCAATACCCGTGTGGAGACTACCAACAAGGAAACACCTGGGAAAAACAACAATCAATAAAATATCATAAACCTCTTTGTATGCGTGTATTCTTTTATCTCAACAGTGTCAAAGTTACAGAGGTGCAAATATATGCCATTATTTAAGTAATGAAGAGGACCTTCATTACAAAATAATTAGTAGCAACTGAAGTCCTAAAAATAGTTTTAATATGTTCTAGCAGATGGGGACCAAAGCTAGCAGGCAACAAGAAAGAACAAAAACCTCATACTGATGTTTTAAAAGCATAGTTTTGCAAGCTATTATTTCCTTTGTGCTGGAAAAACTACAACTAAAGTGCACCATGATGGCAACTGTAGTCTTGTTGACTAAAAACTGCAAAAAGTGTCTGTTTGTTCATAGGTCATACAAATCTCCATCAGTTAGGTATCCTTTGTAAGTAATCGACTAAAGTGTGTACTGGTGGCTGTCTGACTGGGCATGCTTTCATTGGTGTTCAGGGAAAAGGAGGCAGAGAGACAGAAGCCACTGAGTCTCTGATTTGTAGCCTCTTTTATGAACTAAAGTAACTGAGCAACTTTAATTAAATTACGCAAATTCAAATGCAGTAAACTAAGAACCATCTTGTTAAACTGCTAATTTATTAATAGGTAGTTTCACTGCTGCCCACACGGAAGAGAAGAACTAAATAAGGGTATTTTTTAAAATTATTTTATTAGCCAACAATAGGCTATTTATTATCTCTAAAAGGCATTGATGATTTAGATAAATGCACCCGGCACTAGGCCTGTATCTGTGTCCATTATCCACACTCTGTAGTTTCCACCATACGGTGCAGTTTCCATAGAGCAGCCTAGAACTCCCAGGGGGGTCGGCTCTGGGTATCACTAACAGACGGCGCATCCCTCACTGTCTGTATTGACTCAGTTGAAAATCAAAAGTAACACCCTGTTTCAGGGGCTTGGAAACCGGGCAGTGAGTGTGTCACTGCTGCTTCATTGGAGCCAGCAGGATGTCCAAATGAAATCAACACCCAGAAGTATTGGAGTCAACAGCAGGATCATGTCCAACAGAGAGCGACGCCCCTGCTACTCTGCTCTCATCAGCACCACCCTGATAGCCCCCTCATGGAATTTGTCAAGTTGCAAGAATGCTAACAAGAACAATGGCGGAAGTTCTGTATAGATTATAAGACTCAACAAAACAATAGCTCTATATTTGTGTGATTTCAGCAATGCCTATTATTTTCAGTTGCCTTTTTTCCTTTAATTTTAATTATCAGTTATCTCCAAATTCTGACACTGGCTCCGTCTAGCAACATCCTTCTTGACATGCATCGATGCTTATTTATTTTTTTAATTTATTTTTTAAAGAGCTACCGGAAGCGTGTTTGGCACGCTGCTGCAACTTGACGATCGTGCAGCCTCCCTCTCAGGCTCCACTCTCCCTCAGGATGACTGGGAGTGACGCAGGGCAGACGGAAAAAACTGGGGCTCGAGGAGAAGGACGGCGGTGAAGCAAGGGCTGTAGCTTTATTTATTACAAGTCTCATGCCTGACGACCTGCCTGCACAGAGGTTATGAGAATCAGCTGTATGCAAGATTTTCTGTGACAACAGACAATTAATAGCGAGGAATCATCAAGTCATCCTTGGGGCAGATCAGTTTGGATACACTCCCAGGTAGGCTTCATCATGCCTGGTTATGGCTGCTACTACAGACTGATGAAGTGCTTGCTTTATTTTAATAAATGATTATTTTTTAATTTGAGTCAATCGTTACAGGGAGACTAAGAATTGACTTGCACAATTTGCTAAGGTGAAGGAAGGCTGATGTCTTCCTTCACCTTAGCAAATTCTTTAAGCTAGACAGTCACGATTCCTTGCCACTGTTATCAGATAGGTTCTCCTATATTAACACGGGGCTTGTTTCTTTTTAGGTAACATCGATTCCTGTTTGTGCACATGGGAAAGTAGCCTAGTCATTCATTTTTCTTGCTGAACACCGAGTTGTAAGTCGCATTTAGTGTATTTGGACCCCTCCTCTCTCATTTCAACAAATCTCCACCATGAACTACCTGCGTCGACGACTCTCGGACAGCAATTTCATGTCCAACCTACCCAATGGCTACATGACCGACCTCCAACGCCCCGATCCGCCGCAGCAAAGCCCCGCAGTGTCACCCGGGCCGTCGGAGAGGCGCCAGTCCACCAGCCAGCAGCAGCAGCAGCAGCAGCAGCAATCTGGAGGTGGAGGCTCCGGCTTCTTCTCATCCATTTCCAACGCTGTCAAACAGACCACAGCTGCTGCGGCTGCGACCTTATCGGAGGCAGCGGACCGGGCAGGAGTCTCCAGCAGTGCCAAGATCCTCCTGGTCATCGACGACCAGCAGACTGACTGGTAAGAGCGGTGCGCACTGGCAGCACGCTGCCTCGTCTAGACAGGAAAGTGTTCCGGACCGTGGGCTGCAGTGGCCTAAGATCTAGAAGGTCATATGATTCATCCGGTGTTGAGAGGTATCCTTTCATCACGTGAAACCGTCGGTGGGATGCTCGCTCAGATCAGAAGCACCTTGCTGATGTGTTTGTGCGCCGGCAGTGCCATGGCAAAGGCGCAACAAACTGAAGGCAGAGAAGCCATTTTCATTTGACGATCAGCTTTTTCTTCTGATCAGTTCGTGCTGCAATCTGCTGTTAAATCGCCTGAAATTATGCAAGTGCACCGTGTGTGTGTGCGCGCACGTTCATGGCAGCATGAATATGTAGATAACCTATTTTCAAATAAAGGGTCTGTAAGTGCACAAGAAAAACGACTACAGTCGAGCCTCTTTGCGCACATTATGCGATATGATTAGAGCTTTTTCCACAAGTCGTTAAAACGTTGCACTCTTAGGTGATAACAAAGTAAGAAACCATTATCAAATCAAAAACTCTTAAGACAGGGTTGATATTCACATAAACGGAAACTATCCTATCTTGTTGCGACACCAGTAGATATATTTGTAAGCAGGATTGTTTTCCATTGATGTCATGAGGTTATTTTGTGCATCTGACAAATTTTCAATGACCATGAATGCTCTCAGTTTCAAAATGTGCTGCTACTCCTGGAGAAATGCCAGCAAATTTTAAATGACATGCATTTAAAAATAATATAATAATCACATTCATATGTGT